>NC_045601.1:13001030-13626030 GCF_009762305.2 Zalophus californianus | reverse complement strand
TTTTTATAAAAGGCATATCTATGTGTTTTATGTTATTATACAGTTGGTAAAACATTATTTACATAATTAAAGTTGTGAAACAAAGTGGGAGTAATGAAAGGTAATACTTGATACCTACATTGTTATTATTAAGAGGGGTTACAATCCCTGTCTAGCTCTCAAGTTTCATTCCTTTCATCTCTAAGTGCTGCAAGTAAACAGCAGAAATTTCACATAATTGTGTGTATCTTTTAAAATATTTTTCTGAAAATAAACTATCTCAAGGTATTATCAATGTAATGATCAGTAGGGTCCCTTAAAAGTATGTTAAAACACATGTTTTCATGAATGAAATACATGAAAATGTTTAACACTAAAATTAAAACTGAGAAGAAAAAATCAGCAGATTTTTATTTTTCCATGAATTTTTTGTTTTTGGTTTTCATAACACTTAACAGTTATTTATATTTGAAATCTCTGACTGTTTCAATTTTTGTGGAAAAAAATTGATAATAAAGATTGCCAACAGAATAATTTTCCTAATCACATTTGCACTAAATGTTAGAATTAATTCAAATTATTAATTCCACTTTTATTTGTATTCTGTTCAACCCTATGAGCTCACTGGAACTTCCACAAACTGTATCAATACATTTTGGTTAGTGTTGTAATAATTTCAGAATAAAAAAAATCTGCAAATCTGCCTTGGTTTTATTAAACATATTTTGTGAATTAACACTAATTTTTATAATGCTCTAGGTTCATACAATAATTTTACTTTAACATAGACTGTATTTTTCTTTCTAACATTTTCTCCTAAATCATCCAATCAAAAATAGAATTCCTAGGGAGAAATTCTCAGAAAGATCCTGCTATATAACATTCCTGAGATATTAGTTCTAGTCTGATTTTTTTCTAAGATATATGTGTGATATATATATTTATACAATTTAAATAATACTAATTGTATTAAATTAATACTAAATATGTTTATATATTTAAATATATATCATTTTAGTATTATTTAAATTGTGTAAATATTTGAGGTGATTTCTAGGTAAAATATTCTAAACAGGTAGTACTAAAAGTAAAATAGTGGGATTTGGGGGGTTTTTGTTTGCTTCTTAACAATGAGAAGAAGAAATATTAACTGATATCATCCAGAGAAGCTACTAGTGTAGAAGTAATCAAAAGGACTCAAGCATCACCAAGATAGGATTAGAAGCAATTACTCTCCAAAGAAGTGTGTTTATTGATGAATTGTCAAAGGACTTGAATAGTCATTTTTCCAAAGAAGACATACAAATGGGCAACAGATATAAGAAAAGGTACTCAACATCACTAATCATCAGGGAAATGCAAATCAAATGCATGAGATATCACCTCTTACCTGTTAAAATGGCCTTTATCAACAAAATAAAAGATAACAATTGTTGGCAAATGTATGGAAATACTGGAACCCTTGCACACTGTGAGAATGTAAATTGACACAGCCGTTATGGAAAACAGTATGAAGTTCCTCAGAAGACTAAAATTAGAACTATCATAGGAGCCAACAGTCCTCTGGGTATAACCCCCAAGTAAATAAAATCACTACCTCATAGATATCTGTGCTCCCACATTCATTGCAACATTATTCATAGTCAAGGTATGGAAAAAACCTATGTGTCCACCAATGGATGAATGGAAAAAGAAATTGTGAGATTTTATATGTATATAAATAAATATAAAAATAATGATATGTTATTTGGCCCTAAAAAAGGAGATTATGCCCTATGGATGAACCTGGAAGACAAACATTATGCTAAGCAAGATAAGCCAGACACAGAAAGAAAACACTGCATGATGTCACTTCTATGTGGAATTTTAAAAAGTCAAATACATAGAAACAATTCATTCCTTTGTACTACCATAGAATGAAATAGCTCAAAATTGTCTAATCATCTCTGAAATTCACAAAAAAAAGCAAGTTCATATTTTTTCAGTTTACTGTTGCAGAGAAGTACATGATATCTAAAAAAAATAATAAAAGCAACTATATATCATCTATTATTATTTGCCATTTACCAAGTTCTGTGATACATGCTTTTTATGAATTATTTTACTTAAGTTCTTACAAAATCCTTGTAAAATAGGGCATGACATACTTGATTTTACTCATAAGGAAATACACCATGGCTCACCTAAAGCCAAATGACTAGCAATTGGTAAGAACAAACCTTGAGCTTATCTGTCTACCTCTTTCCACTATCCTTTTAATGAAAGCAGTTAAAATAATAGTGTTATTTTAAACACTGTTTAAAGCATTAAAATAGTAAAAGCAGTTAAAATAATAGTGTTAGCCCTAACAAAATTACCTTTCAAGAATATCTACTTTGACAAACATTTTTCTGGATGATGGTATCTCACTTTACTTTTTAATCAAAGCTTGCTTTTGTTCACACTTATGTAAGTATTTTTCTTCTAATACATTCAAATGTTTACCCTTTTCGTAAGAACAAAGCTGAACTGAGAATCAATGTTCAACTTAAAAACAATTTATATTGTCAATTTTAGATTAAATCTGTGCCATTGTAGCTGCTATTAAGGTTTTGTCAGATTCAAAAAACCCAATTTTAAAATTGTTTCTAAGAACTGATGAGCCTAGCATTCTGAGAATGATTACTGTTCAGTTTTTCAAAAAAAATTGTAAGAAATACGATATTCACAAAGAGATAAGCTGACTGCAAACTAGTTGCAGTAGCAACATTTGTTAAAATATTTCTTTTTCAGATTCATCCAATAATTAATCAAACAGCAAACTGAGGGGCACCTGGGTGGCTCAGTTGGTTAAGCGACTGCCACCAGCTCAGGTCATGATCCTGGAGTCCCGGGATCGAGTCCCGCATCGGGCTCCCTGGTCTTCGGGTAGTCTGCTTCTCCCTCTGCCCCTCCTCCTCTCATGTGAGCGCGCGCGCATGCACTCTACTCTCTCTCTCTCTCTCTCTCTCATTCTCTCTCTCAAATAAATAAATAAAATCTTTTAAAAAAATAATCAAACAGCAAATTGATATAGTATTGGAGAATATGCAATTGAACACTATTCATTGGTCGGTAATACCTCTTTCCTCTCAAAACCTCTGAAAAATTTAATTGTTGCATAACATGTTCATTGGTTGGACTAAAACACAGAAACCTTCCCATGCAGATACCAGAGTTTCTGTGGAATCTCTTAGGCAGTGATACTGCACTATCCACAACTAAAACGTGATTCTTTTCCTTTTTTTATCTTTTCTATTTTCTTACTCTCATTTCTCTTTTTGATAGCTTTCAATCCATTATTTTTTCTCTTCCAATTTTCCTTTATTTTTTTTAATCTTCTTCTGCCTATCTTTTGGTTTTACCAGTACCATTCAATAGGATTTTTATGTATCATAAAATTGTTGATCTAGATCAGGGATTGAAAAAATTTTACTTAAATGTCCAGATAATAAATATCGTCAGCTTTACTGATCATTCCATTTCTGTGCAATTTCTCAATTCTGCCTTTGTAGTGTGAAAGCCGCCATGGGCAATAGATAGTAAAATAAATAATGATTGTAGCAGTGTTCCAATGAATCCTTATCTGTAAGAACAAGCAGCACAGCAGGACAGATTTGTCCTGTGCCTGTGGTTTATAAACCTCTAATCTAGATTCTGGTTCATTTCTTGATTTACATTTAGATCTCACAATGCTCTACTTCTTAACCTTGGCCTGCTGTATTAGGTGTGGATAATCAAGACTTTTAAAACAAAACTCACTCATGTGGTTAGTTCTTTATTGTTCTTGCCTAGAAAGGCAGAGGTACTGACCATGTCCTTCCATGTTCACTGATAAAGAGAAGACATAAGAGAAGACAAAATTTTAGGAAGATTGTTTTATTACCATATGCTTGGCTCTATAAACAATTTATTAGAGCTGGTTTATGTGAAAACTGCTTTTCGTTCACTTGGAGCTAAGGCCGATTGACATATGGGTTAATAATTACAAAATTATATCAATATTTAAATGATTATCTGATTTACATAGTAAATTATATTTTTAGTTGTCATAGAAAAACGAGTAAATCACATTAATCCATTTTAGAAAGAAATTCTTTCTAGGTTTGTCAGTAACAAAAAGAAGCCAGGTAAAAGTGGCTAGCCATTTCTAATGGGCCCCATCTCATATTCCCCTCATGAAGGTACACAGAGAAACAAACCTTCAAAACAATTCTAGAACTTAAGCATAGCAAGAAACAGGTTTATTTTTCCAAAATCTGAATCACCCCATTTCTGTGCTACATATAGCCTGACCTCAGCACTATGCTTACTGAAGATGGTACTCTTAGAGCTCTGTATCCTTAGAAGCCCCTGAAGATCACAGAAGCCATAGAAGCCAAGTCATGGGTCAGCTATCTCTGCTGCTGCTTGGGCAAAAGAGAGAACTCCGGGAGGATGATTCACATGTGTCTGACTGTTTAATGCAAAACATTAGTCTAGAAAATATAATCTACACAATATCCTAGAATTGGATGAATTAGATCAGTAATTTTCCTAGAATTAACTGGGGGGGTGGGTGGGCAAAAGTTTAGGAGGCAGAAATAAAAGGGAAAAATTTTCTCCTTTGGAAGTCTATTTTATTTAACCACCATTGAAATTCCTTCATTCAGAAAGAGATGGAGGGGTATCTAAATATCCTGATGCCTCATATAAAGGCCACTAAATCATCAAGTGTTTGTTTTTCCACTTGTCTCTCGACTCTCCTGCTCCCCAAGATTCAATGTCTGGGCTATCAAATAACTAATACAGACAAGTCCAATTGAGAGCACCTGGTAGGTTACTTCCAGCCCACTTATCATGAGAGGTGACAACTCCTTTAGTGGTGTTCAAAACAAGTTAAAGAGGGAACAGACTGAGATAACTAATTGTGCACTGGACATCAGTGTCATATTTACATTTCAAAGGTTAAAAATACCACATGCCCTAATACTATCTATTTCATGGTAGACTTACCCTAGCCCAGGATTTGCCTCTAAACTGCTGCCCCCATTCACATATTGGCAGGGTCTCCTGAAGCTAAACAAGCTTTGGGAATAATATTGAACAATTTTCAAATGGTATTTGCAAGATGCCCTGCCCCCAGTATTCTCTTGCCCTTGGGAGATACCTCAGGTACTTATATAGAAAGAAGATGAAACAAGCAAAGCTGTTGGATGAAACAAACAAGAGCTTTGGCCATGAGCCCTAGGATCAAATTCCTGCACAGTAGTCTGGACCATATAAAGCTCACTCTTCGGCAGCACATATACTAAAAAATCAGAGGTAGACTTTAGCCTCAAAAGGTTAAGTATACAATTTCAGGTGAAACAACTGAGTGAAGAATGTGAAATGTCTCCTCTATTAAAATAATAATAATAATAATAATAATAATAATAATAATAATAATGTAACCACCAGTTTGGAAATGTGAAAACAAATTACTGAAGGAGCCATGGTCCATCAGTAGAGTCTTTAAAAGCAGAGATTGGGGGTGCCTGGGTGTTTCAGTTGGCTAAGCGACTGACTCTTGATTTCAGATTTCAGCTCAGGTCATGATCTTAGGGTCCTGGAGCCCTAGGTCAGACTCTGCACTCAGCAGGGAGTCTGCTTGAGTTTCTCTTCCTGTGCCCCTCCCCTTGCACTCTCTCTCTCAAAAAAATAAATCTTTAAAAAATATTAAAAATAAAAAAATAAAGAGACTGATCTAAAGTGGCCTAGATAGGGAAAATTCTGGCCAAGAGACTAGAGAGCCTGGATCTGGAATCCCTTTTTCTTCAGTAATGCCTATGGTTAGCACAGACACATGGCCATGAGATAGTAGGCATGAACGTGTAAACAACAGTAAGAAATCCAAATCACCTCCAAGTATTTCAGATGACTTTCAACATCACTATAATATTTTTTTAAAAATGCAAACTGGAACAAATTAATACTAATAGCAATCAATCAAATGCTCACTAAATAGGCAATTGCTAGAAGACTTACTATGTTGTTATTTTATTTAAACATCTGAACACTGGGCGCCTGGGTGGCGCAGTTGGTTAAGCAACTGCCTTCAGCTCAGGTCATGATCCTGGAGTCCCGGGATCGAGTCCCGCATCGGGCTCCCTGCTCAGCAGGGAGTCTGCTTCTTCCTCTGACCCTCTTCCCTCTCATGCTCTCTATCTCTCATTCTCTCCCTCTCAAATAAATAAATAAAATCTTAAAAAAAATAAACATCAGAACACTTTTAGAAAGTATTATTATTCCAACTTTCTATGTGATGATGTGATGAAACTGAGAATTTCCCGGAGGTTCTATAACCTCCCAAATTCAAGAGCTAGTAAGCAAGATCATTTCACTATAGTGAAACCACTTTTAACCAATTGGTAAGAAAACCAAGAATAAGAGAAATTATTAAAATGTTTCTTTTATTTTTAGTTTGAGAATTTCATTTTATTTTATTTTTTATTATGTTATGTTAATCACCATACATTACATCATTAGTTTTTGATGTAGTGTTCCATGATTCATTGTTTGTATATAACACCCAGTGCTCCATGCAGAACGTGCTCTCTTTAATACCCATCACCAGGCTAACCCATCCCCCCACGCCCCTCCCCTCTAAAACCCTCAGTTTGTTTCTCAGAGTCCATAGTCTCTCATGGTTCATCTCCCCCTCCGATTCCCCCCCTTCATTTTTCCCTTCCTACTATCTTCTTTTTTTTAATGTATTTTAAAATGTTATGAATCCATTTCAGCAAATCTGAGAAATGGGGAAGATAAAATAAATCACCCAATCCCAACCCAATGCTGCTGGCATTTCATCCTTCTATAATTTGTTCAATGTCTGATTATCTATTGGCCTTTCTATCACCCTGCCATTCTCTTCCATTTATCTACAGCATGGCAATAGCACCTCTTGTTTTGCTTATGTAATATATCCATGTACTGATCTTGGATTTTATAAAATCTTAAAAATTATGGATTTTTATAGCTTTATATTTTCACAGAATGAATATATTATGATTTTTTATTTTATTTTTTTAAAGATTTTATTTATTTGAAAGAGACCACATGAGCAGGGGAAGGAGGGGCAGAGGGAGAGGGAGAAGCAGACTCCCTGCTGAGCAAGGAGCCAGATGCCGGGCTTGATCCCAAGACCCTGAGATCATTACTTGAGCTGAAGGTGGACACTTAACCAACTAACCCACCAGGAACCCCAGATTACGATTTTTTTAAGATAATAACTTACTGCTGGGTTTTTAGGATATCCCAAGGTCTTCTGTTGTTGTTGAATCATAAACATACTTAGATAAAGATCATAATACATATAACTTCAATGAGATATCTGGGTAAATGAACATGAACTATTTTATACCTCTTGACCACATAGATACAGTTTCAAGAATGGGAGGGTATTATGCTGAGCGAAATAAGTCAATCAGAGAAAGACATGTATCATATGATTTCACTGATATGAGGAATTCTTAATCTCAGGAAACAAACCGAGGGTTGCTAAAATGGTGGGGGGGTGGGAGGGTTGGGGTGGCTGGGTGATAGACATTGGGGAGGGTATGTGCTATGGTGAGCGCTGTGAATTGTGTAAGACTATTGAATCACAGATCTGTACCTCTGAAACAAGTAATACATTATATGTTTAAAAAAAAAGAAGATAGCAGGAAGGAAAGAATGAAGGTGGGGGAATTCGGAGGGGGAGACGAACCATGAGAGACTATGGACTCTGAGAAACAAACTGAGGGTTTTAGAGGGGAGGGGGGTGGGGGGAGGGGCTAGCCCGGTGATGGGTATTAAAGAGGGCACATATTGAATGGAGCACTGGGTGTTATATGCAAACAATGAATCATGGAATACTAATCAAAATAATGTATGGTGATTAACATAACATAATAAAATTAAATTTAAAAAAGAAAGCCTCAAAAAAATACATACATACCTAAATGATTAAATTTGAGTCAATGTGGTTTGGTATTAGAAAAAGTAATTTTTGTTAAATAATTCCATTTATAATGGAAAACACTACTGCAAGCACTGCTTAAAAAGTTACTAGTCAGCTATTCAGAGTGTTTCCCTTGGCTATACTATGCCACCCCCCCAACCCCCCACACACACAGTTCCAGGAAAACCCCTTGTCTTTGGAAAAGAAAAGAGCCTTGGAGTAGAAATTTGCAACTATGTGTTACATAATTTCATTGCATTTCTGAAGCTCTTGTACTTGTCAGATTCTATGTAAAGTCTAGAAGAAACAAGAGTTCTAATTGCAGAAAGGCTAAAAAGCTGGAAAACTATAATGGTTGTCTTTAAAATTAATGGCAAAAACAGAAAGAGCAATCCCTTCTAGAACATTTTGACAATTAACAAAACCAGGTGCAGAGTAAAATCTCCAAAAAGACCTTCTGACATTCTAAGTGAATTGGTAAAGAAAATCATCTCTGAATTTTGGAGAAGGTACTTAATTGTGCCTTTGGCAATTTTCTTTTCAATTTGCTCTTCAATATTATCCTTAATATTTAGTTAATTTTCACTAGTTACAATGTAGACATTCTTTGTACTATGGACAGAGTAATGACCTAAATCTACTCTCTTTTTGACTTAACTTGATGGTTGTCAGCTATATCTATTTTTCAAGTGTAAACTCTGCTTTTTCCACAAGATCTTTTCATTTTTGCACTGGAATTAATTTTCCTTCCCTCTTCTCTGTTTCATTTTTAAAAGCTCTATCATAACACTTTTAAGTTTGTGTCTGTTTCCTTCACTAGATTATAATGTGCCCAGGGGCTGTGTCTGATTAAGCCTTGCCCCATAGCTGCAAGTAGTATCCCTGGTCCTGGCAGGCGCTTATTAAGTCAGTCTGGTCTTAGCACACATATGGCATAGACCACATGTCCATCCTTCACCTGGCAGTAGCCTAACAACCTTCTCAGCTGAGGTCAGTATTATATAATAATAATAGTTTAAATTTTCTTAATTATTTCCATTATACTTTATCATCTCCCCTTATCCACATAGTGCTTTCATGATTTAAGTAGATTTAAGTATCATTCGTCTAGTTTTACAGATGAACACGCAAAATCTCAAAAAACTTAAGTAACTTGGCCAAGTTTACTGTCAAGTAATTGCAAACCTGGGTCTTGCCCTCCAGTCTCAGCATTTCTGCTTATTTACAAGGACCACCTGCAAAGATTTAGCAAGTGGACAATTTGAAGAAATCAGTGCTTGATAAATACTTGAAAAGTATATTCTCTAGTAGGAAATGTGAAAATGTGTTTACCCACATATTTATTTGGCCTCTATTACATATATGTATGTATGTGTGCACATGAGTGTGTGTGTATATATGTATGTATTATACATGAAGCTAACTTAACCTTAGGAAAAAGATTTATTTCAAATTCTATACTAATATGGTTGATAATTGAAGTTTACCCATATTACAAAGTAAAAATGACAAGTCTTCAAAAAATGAATGCACAGAAGTGGTGAAAAGATTTGTCCTTTTCTGTAAGTGGACGTGGTCTCTAATGAATATCTGTAGAGGAGAAAAGCAAGTTTTTTTAAAATATCAGAGTCTTCAGCTTATGCAGCCAGTACACTTAGCCTGACTTATCCTTAAGAGGTCAGTTCGAGGAGAAGCAGAGGCCTGGAAATTGCTGACCCTGACACAGAGTCAATGACACAGCTAGTTCATACTATACAGATAAATGATAAATGGAGGGTGATCAGAAAAACTGCATCATTTAGTTTAGATTTGCTCAGTGATCCCCAGATAAGTACTTGTTTAATTTAAGGTAATGTCTACATTCTTTTTAATTCACACACACTTAAAACATGCATGTAGGAAGACAGAGGTCTTGCTCTCAAAGTAAACTAAGAGGTAGAAGAAGAAATGGAAGAAGGAGGAGGAGGGGAGAGAAGAAAGAGGAGGAAGAGGAGGAGAAGAAGGGGGAAGAAGGGAAGGAAGGAAGGAAGGGAGGAAGGAACAAAGGAAGGAAGGAAGGGAGGAAGATAGGAAAGAAGGAAGGAAGATAGGAAAGAAGGAAGGAAGATAGGAAGAAATGAAGGAAGGAAGGGAGGGAGGGAGGGAGGAAGGAAGGAAGAAAGGGAAGAAGGAAGGAAGATAGGAAGAAAGGAAGGAAGATAGGAAGGAAGAGAGGAAGGAAGGAAGGAAGGGAGGAAGGAAGGAAGAAAGGAAGGAAGGAAGGAAGGAAGATAGGAAGGAAGGAAGGAAGATAGGAAGGAAGAGAGGAAGGAAGGAAGGAAGGGAGGAAGGAAGGAAGATAGGAAGGAAGGAAGGAAAGGAGGGAGTGAGGGAGAAAAGGAGAGAAGAAAAGAGATTACTCAGATTCAATTCCATCACACTAATACCATTTTACTCCCAAACTACATGTGACACTATAACTGACAAGCCTCAGCAGTAGACTTGCTTTATTTAAATAATATCTAGTTGAACAAATTCTGTGCAGCCAAAAAATCTGAATCATATTGTAGTCTATCATAATATTATTCAACCAGTTTTTAGAAATTAAAAGCAAATTTTTATCTGGAGGTTTAAATTTTATCACATAAAGGACAAATAAAATAATGTAGTATTTTTAGACATAATGTAAAATTTTACATTGCTAATGATAATTACTCTCCTACATTAAAATTCATTCTTTTAGTACTTTAATGAAATAAGAAATGTTTTTGGGAAAGATTATCACATCTGTAAAGAGAAAGTCTAATTTTCTTGTAAGTTGTATTTCAATTTTTATTTTAAAAGACACTCATATGAGATTTCTATTTAATTTTTCAATGACATAAAACAGATTTCAATACCAAATTTCTTTCCAATGCCAAAAATAAACTTAAAAAGGGTTAAATGGAGGCTCAAAAAGTAAATTATAATGTTCAGAGATAGAAAGATCTCTTTTTCTGGGGGGAAAAAAACAATGCCTAATAGTTAAAAGTTGCAAGGAGGAAGATTCAAGTGTAATACAAGGTGGAATTTATAAATTATTAGAGGAGTCCAACAAAGAAATGAACCCCATGTGAAATAGTTGGTGTTGAGTCATTGTGAGTGCTTAAGCCCTGGCGTGGATGGTATGGCACTTTTTTTTTTCCCTATATAAGCAATATAGTACCACTCAAAATTATTTGCATATAATGCTTTCCTAAACAAAAATTAAATTAATAAAGAGTTTAAATCTCACGAAGACAAAACGTAAATTATTATGGAACTGGGAGCTGACACAGTGTAATGTTGCCAACTTTGGTGCTTTAATTTCCTTTTTAACAAATACCCAGCTGTAGCTGAAGACCTAATGAGGTATTGGAAGTAACCTCTTTGGATTTCACCAGCCTGGAAAGACACTGTTTTGTAATCATGGAACCTAAAGCACAGAATTAAGTTTGAAGTGCATTCAAAGGTCATTCGATCTCTGTATATACCAGTTACACGTAGATGAGTAAGAAACAATGACTATGTTTCACAGGGATAAAAAGACTGAACTCAATTTCCTCTCCTAAATATTTTATCATACAAGCATGTAATAAAATGATCCACAAAGCCAGCACATGTTATTGAAAGCTCTTGCTGGTGCCATATTTATCTAACTTGAAATCCCAGAGAACATTGCTCTGCAAAAATTTGCACCTCCTAATTCAATCCCTCCTGTTCACAGAACAGCTTCATTATTGTTGCCTCCAAACAGTGAGAAAATACTTTTCTTAAAGAAATTGTTAGGAAAAAATGTGCTTTGATACCCTAGTGTAGTTGTAGGAACAACTACAGTCCTAGTATTAGCAATATTCTTTTTTTAAAACTTTTTTCATTTAAATCGAATTAATTAACATAAAATGTATTATTGGTTTCAGAGGTCAGGCCTGTGATTCATCAGTGTACATAATACCCAGTGCTCATTATTACATCACATGCTCTCCTTAATGTCCATCACCCCATTACCCCATCCCCCCTACCCGTCTCTCCCCCAGCAACCCTCAGCTTGTTTCCTATGATTAAGAGTCTGTTATGGTTTGTCTCCCTCTCTGGTTTCATCTTGTTTTATTTTTTCCTCTCTTCCCCTATGATCCTCTGTTTTGTTTCTTAAATTCCACATATCAGCAAGATCATATGATAATTATCCTTCTCTGACTAACTTATTTTGCTCAACATAATACAGTCTAGTTCCATCCACGTCATTGCAAATGGCAAGATTTCATTTTTTGATGGCTGCATAATATTCTGTTGTATAGCACATCTTTATCCATTCATCTGTGGATGGACATCTGGGCTCTTTCCACAGTTTGGCTATTGTGGACATTGCTGCTATAAACATTGTGTTGTTTACCCCAAAGATACTAATGTAGTGATCAGAAGGGGCACCTGCACTCCAGTATTAGCAATATTCTGAGTTGATTACAGCAATATTTATTAATCTCTGAAAATATTGGCAAGGTACACTCTACACTAGAGTCTGAAAGGAGCCTTTTAAAAACATCTTCAGAAAAAAAATTTTACTATGAGAGTTAAAACGTTCTCAGTTCTCCTGGTGACGGGTATTAAAGAGGGCACAGTCTGTGTGGAGCACTGGGTGTTATGCACAAACAATGACTCATGGAACACTACATCAAAAACTAATGATGTAATGTATGGTGATTAACATAATAAAAAATTTAAAGTAAAAAAATCATTAAAAAATAAAAAGAAACATTCTCAGTTCTGCCTATGTGCTTGTGAAACATAAAGTATTTTCAGCAGCAAAACAGAATTTCCTTTTCTTTGTATGGCTTAGAATCTCTCCTTCATTCTGAAATGGTTATTATTATGACAGAAGATATTTTTACAACACAAACGTATACTTAAAGGCCACTCTCTTACTTGAAAACACTACTGAACATTAGCTGATACATGGAAATTACTATGTCACATATTTATAGACATTATTGACTAAATAGTAAAGTACACTAGACTTCAACATGACATTCCTGATGCATACTGATGAAGTGAGTGTGTCTTTTTTCTTTAATGTTATCGATACAATTATTCCTTTGAAATCATTTCATATTTTTTCTATAAGAATGTTTTTAATATTATAGAACATTTGAAAAAATAAGCTGGCGGTCTTTGAAAAATTATTTCATGGCATTAAATTATTAAAAAATAGTCCAAAAAATCTGTGGGATGAGTTTTCTCCCTAGAACTTGATACTTGTCCATTATTATTATTTTTTTTTAAGATTTTGTTTATTTATTTGACAGAGAGAAACACAACCAGAGAGGGAACAGAAGCAGGGGGAGTGGGAGAGGGAGAAGCAGGCTTCCCGCGGAGCAAGGAGCCCCATGTGGGACTCGATCCCAGGACCCTGGGATCATGACCTGAGCCGAAAGCAAACGCTTAATGACTGAGCCACCCAGGCGCCCACTTGTACATTATTATTGCATATGACCACATAGAGGAAATGGAAAGAGAGTGAAGTCTTAAACACTAAGCCATTGTTCGGAGTGTTTGCTTGTTTGTTCTAAACTGTCACTTGAGTGAATGTATGTGAATGCTTTTGTTTTCTTGCCTGACATATTGCTCTACAATTTTAATGACATTGTAGTCAGCTACTGTAGCCTGTATCATTTGATCGTTTTTAATTTGTAGGGATTTTCTCTGTAATCCTGCCCATGGTCATTTTTGTGTAACTGTTCTATGTATTCTTGTGTGTGTGTGTGTGTGCGTGTGTAATTCTACTAATTATATATTCTTATATTTTTATATTGGAATTATTATTAGATCTCTCTCCCTCTCACTTTCTACTTCTCTAGTAGGTGAAACTTATACATTTTCTTTATATCTCTTACAGCACTACTAATATTTTTTTTCTGTCTTTATCTAGCAGTTCCTGAGAAAAGTGTGCAATTCTGCTCTATGACTATAGATTTGACCATTTCTCTTTAAATCCATCACCTATTGCTTTACATGTTTGCAACTTGCTTGTTTATATGTTTTCATGTGTCTTGGTGCAAAGTTTGTCATAGAGTTTTTATTGGATTATTTCTCTCAAATTTAAGCTGTGATATTGTTTATTAATACTTTTGTTATTTAATTCATTTAGTGCAATTTTATCTAAAATTAACATTGCTATATAAGTTCAATTTTGACCAGTATTTTCCTTGGGTATATTTTCCTCATACTTCATATATATAATCTTACTGATATTGCCTCAGTCATTTCCGAAAGCAGAAAAGAGGCAACTTCTTTAAAAATAGCTTAATGATCTCTGTCCTTCAATCACTGGGCTTAATCTGCTTGTATTTATTGATATAAATGACATATATGAATTTATTTATACACTCTTATTTTGTGTTACTTATTTAGCAAACTTTTTATATTATTTTATTTTTCCTGCTTATCTTTAAGTTGAAGATTCAAAGTATTCTTTTTTTTTTCTGAATTTAAGAAGTAATATAATTAGCTTCTATGATTTTGATGATTGTCCCCATAGCTCTACTTATAGATAGATTGGTCCTGGAGATGTACATACTTATTTCTATATTTTTCTTAAAAAAAAAAAACAAAAAAGAATTGAAATCTCTATCCTGCTACCAATCAAAATAAAGACATTATCTGGCCTGCCCACCCTTGAAACTGCATTCCTACATCTTTAGTATTATCTAAAATTTTAGTTACAGCTATTATTAGCACAAAATTTTTGGCTTTTATTCATCAAGAGTTCATTGGAATTACTGACAAAGTTTACACCTTATCATCGATCTGTATTACTTTCCGCACCAACTCCTCTTCTTTCTGGGTTTATTTCTTACTAAAATTTCTCATATAGTGGGATTTTTAGTAGTTACACAGAGGTAAGTTTATTTTTTAAAACTTTCTTTATGTCTAAAAGTTTTGTTTATTAGAGCTTATTCTGACACCACTTCTCTGACATCAACTGGATGTCCTACACTCCAATTCAATTCTGACCCTGACTATCCAAAGTTAGTGAGGAACACCTAAGCTAGGGGAAAAGTCCCCCACAATACTAACCCCACGTCAGGTCCCAGCTGCAAATTTGGGGGCCTACCCACACTCTGGACAACTAGCTATACATTTCGCATGATCTGCTCAGCCTTCATAGTTCTTTAGAATGACTTTTCTAAAAGTCATTTCAGTGAGTTTGAAACTTCTGTGTTTATGGGTAGCATTTTAAAATAAAAGATACAATTCAGGAATAACCAAATGAGAGAGAAACCGAGGGCAAGGTCTGGCAGATCCCAGATATAGATTTTCTATGCCTTCTACCCCATGGGACCAGACTGAGTCATCCTCCTGGCAAATCAATGTGCTCACCAACTAGGACACTCTTTAAGCTCTGGGTGTCCAAAATTTGGGGTCTTGTTATGTAATTGGCCAAATGATTGAGTTCAGTCTCCAGACCCACTTCTATCCTCTGAAGTCAGGTGTTGGGACTGAAAGTCCCAGTCTTCCAATCGCATGTAATGTAGCCTTTCTGGAGTGGTTAACTTCTCCCTTGAAACTGTCTAAACATTCACCATGAGTCATCTGATCAGCATAAATCCAGGTGTGCTGGAAAGGGGCTCTTAAGAATAATAGAAGACATTTCTATCACTCAGAAAATTCCAGAGATTATTGAATTTCTGTAACGAAAACTGAGGACAAAGACCAGATATTCTTTTTTTTAAGATTTTATTCATTTATTACAGAGAGAGAGTGAGAGAGATCACCTATGGGGAGAAGAGGGAGAAGCAGGCTCCCCACTAAGCAAGGAGCCTGACACAGGACTCGATCCCAGGACTCTGAGATCATGACCTGAGCTGAAGGCAAACACTTAACCAACTGAGCCACCCAGGCACCCACGACAAGATATATTCTATACTATACCACAGACCTCATTTTTAAAAAATAGTTTAGCTATATATAGAAATCTAATTTGACCTACATTTTCTTTCAGACCTTTGGAGGTATTGCATAATTAACTTTTTTGCATAATTAACTTCTATCAAGTTTTGCTGTATTTGAGAGTCATTCACCAATTTAATATAATTGTCCCTTTGTAAATAAGTCTTCAACCTGGTAATTTTAGTGAAATTTTTTAACAACAATATTTTTATATTTTTGTACTAGCCATTGTTCTAAGTGCTTTGCAAATGTTAATTCAGTATTTAATTCTCCTAAGAATTCTGTGAGCAGGTACTCTTAGTATCCCAACATTCAAATGACTGAACGGAGTTAAAGAGATGTTAAGGAATTACCCACTAAGTCATTAGTGGACTGAAACTTGAGTACAAGTAGTCTGGCTTCAGAGTCCATACAACTAATATTTATTTCCCAATCATATGCATACTCAATGTGTTTTGATCAAAAACAATCTCAAACATTTTTTATGTACAAGAATGAGGTGGATAAATACATATTAATATGTCTTAATATAATTATCTTCAAGCAGGAAATGAAACAATGTGTGGTGTTAAGTAAACTCTTATTATGCTTTCATGAAGTTTGCTTTTTGATATGCCAGTCTAGTTTTTGACAAATTTCTTATCTCCAATAATGAAAAATATTGCCCTTTTGTCTACTTAGTCAAAGCTGTCAGTCAGATCACTATCAGTGTGCATTAGTGCATATTAAGAAATAATATCCATTTATAGTGAAAGTGCACTTTTCATTTTATTTAAATAAAGCTGGAGATTTCTCTAAAATTCCATAAATTTAAATATAAATATTATAACTTGAAGTTAATTTTTATTAGTTGAATAAACTGATTTAATAAGCTTTTGGAGGATCGTAATTTCCAAAGTTCCCTCAGCTGATAAATTTTGGCTGGTTGTCAACAGGGTATAATTCAGGAAATTCATGGTAATTTTTGCTTAATTCTGGCTGACAATGCTCACTAAGAGAGCAAACCAGTTTTAACTTGTTTCTTCAAGAGGCACCACCACTCTACTATCTACCATCATTATTGCAAACATTTACTGTATATATACTATGGGGAATACTCTGGAAGTTCCTGAAACAAATTTTTTTGAGAATTCGGTTCCGTAAATATTTAATTTTTTTTGAAGATAAAATATTCATATTCAAAAGTGACCACTCATGGCATAAAATAACTTCTAAAAAGTTACAAGATACAAAAGATACAAAAAATAAGGATCTCACATTCTGAAACCTGTTGTCAAGGTGACTTGGGATGACTAAGAAGAGCTTTGACTAGACATTGCAGTTAAGCTGTGCCTTGAAGCATTTAGAAAAGAGAAAATATATGAAACACTGTTCAAAATAGGATAAGCTAACAAGACGATAATGTATAGAAAATAATAGAAATCTATTTGACTATGAGTATAAGAGCTTTGGGGGGAGATGAACACAACAGTGGATCATATAGTTGGAAATGACTCAGGCTACAATTTGAAAGGTTAGGAGGACTTTGCCAAGGAGACTGGATTTATTTTCTTGAAGTACTAGGAAGCCTTGAAAGTTGAGGAAATGCTGATAAGTGTGAGAAAATATATCAGGAAGGCCCATTCATTTAGAATGACAAAGTAAGTAAGAATTAGAAGAGACTGTAAACCAAAGAGCCCAATAAGAGAGTACCAAAATTATCAAGATAGTGCTACCAGTAGGGAATAATTCAGAACGGAGGGGATTAAATGTTCACTCATACTTCAGTGTCATTGTGTTCCTTATTAGTATAACCCTTTTACCATGCTGTCTGTCCTCAAGAAAAAATGAGCTCCTTAAGTGCAAAGAACATGTCTTATTAATACCTGTGTATCCACTGTCCAAAGATGTGTCTAACAGATTTAAGTCACGCAACAATATTTTGTTGAAGTACAAGGAGCTGAGGAAGCCACCCAAAACTTTGTGAAGCCAAGGCCAAAAGACATTGAAGAGGCAAACTGAGTGAATTATAAGGCCTTCCACACTAGACAACCTGCAAATGGAATCAGCAAACACAAACTATGAAGCAATAATAATGTCAGCATAATTATACAGAGAAGCAGAGATTGGTAGATATTCTCTTCAGGGAAAATACAATACACTACTTTCCAATTTCTTTCTATAACTTTCTGTGTGATACCCTGTGGGATCATTCAATGTTGCTAAACATACATATCCTATTCACATCAATTTTGAAGAATAATGTATGCCATGTTATTCATTAAACTTTCTAGTTTTCTAAGTTAGAGCCCTATTCTTTTTTTCAATTCCAAAAGGTTACTTGGCTTTCTAAATTATTTCAGAAAAAGTGCCCAAAAGAATACATAATTCAAAATGGGATGTTGTCATGACAAGTCCTTGGCTGGGGAATCATCACTTAAATTATACAATGATGTTTCCATCCTCGTTTCCCAGTAAAGGTTGGTGATGATGGCTTATTTGACTTTCCCATTCTTTCTGTTCTTTAAATTCTTCTTTGCTTCTAAGATCATTTAGTGTTAGGAATTTACCCAAAGTAAGTAAAAGCAGTGTGTCTCTTGCTTATCCTCTCTCTACTTGAGAATACACAGGGTAACCTGGCTTCTTCTATGGATGTTTCTATAAGTTTCAAAATGTTCCCAGCCATTTGTCCTGAACAATTGCGTCAGACTGATAATTTTTATTATCTTCATCTTTAGTTTCTTTGATGGTGCTGCCCTCCAAAATATGGAAATATTCTACCCAAACTAATGGTTTTGCCAATAGAGTTGTTTCTTCCTGATGGATTCTGTAGTCCTATTGTGTCAATTCTCCACTGAGGTGAAGCTTAAAGTAGAACTCTTTACCCCAGCCAACACCCACAAATATATATGCAAATTAATTTATACTGCATTTTGACACAATAATCCTTAAGAGCAGTACCATATGAAGCTATATTGAAGATTGAGGCAAAGGAAAAATCAGTAGTATTGATCCAATTTTAATTTAAAGTTTTGTATTTGTCTCTCATAGATTTTTGTATTAATTTTTAATTTTTAATATATCCCATTAAAATATTGTGTATCTTGATTATTGAGGTTTTTGTCTTCCTCTTACATTGGTGCCTGAGTCCCTCAATCACCATAACTTAGATACCAAAGAGCACTTTCTTTCACCACCAAAGTCTCACACAGAGATTTTTTACATGCAAACCCATTTTTCAGATTCTTATACAAACTGCCTTCAGAGGACATAAAAACATGACAACTGGCCAGAGAACTAAAGCCCCATGATAGATATGCATTCTCCCTAATCCCCCTTCCTGCTTCAACACGGAATGTTTCCACTCAAATCCTTTCAACAAAATTCTTTTTCTTCTCCTACGGTCATCAAATTTCCTACACCCTAATCAATCAATTCAATGCAAGGTTTTTCTTTTACCTTGAAATCATTGCAAAATCTTTATTTTTATAATTCAGTATGAATTTTGACCATTTGCTCATATAAATTCACAGGGCATGAAAGGTATGGAAAGAAGAGGAACAAGTTCATAAGACATGTCAAAACCACCTGTATTTTTGACATTGTTGACTGGAGATCACTAATGGTGGTGGCATTTCCAGCAGAAAAGCACATCCTCTGGCTTTGTCTTCTTAGAGGATTTTAGACCATTTCCACAAAGAGCCAATGAACCAATCATTCCCTTTGCAAAGAGCCCTAATTGCTTAAAGAAACTGCGGAGTGGAATAAAAAGGAGCAAAGTGGTATTTTCATATCTGTTGCTAATATCCACAATCAGTGTCTTACATCTAGGAAGAGATGCACAGAGAAGCACGGGTAGGAGGACTTAAGTGTGATAAAATACTGCCGATGTACACAGATTGGATTTAGAAGGGAAAAAAGTCGGAAAGGATGAAAGAGGTGCCTGTGTACACCTAAATCTAATAGCCATCTATTTTAAATTATTTATTTTGGGGGCGCCTGGGTGGCTCAGTTGGTTAGGCGACTGCCTTCGGCTCAGGTCATGATCCTGGAGTCCCGGGATCAAGTCCCGCATCGGGCTCCCTGCTCAGCGGGGAGTCTGCTTCTCCCTCTGACCCTCTTCCCTCTCGTGCTCTCTATCTCTCATTCTCTCTCTCTCAAATAAATAAATAAAAAATCTTTAAAAAAATTATTTATTTTTAACGTATCTACAAAGTTTCAGACAGGTGAAACAAAGGAAGGAAATTAAATTCAAACATTAAAGAAAATCTAAAACTAAATCGAGACTAGTCAAGAAGATCATTTTAAAATGATGAATTGTGGAAACATATAGATGAGCACCGAGAAAGCATGTCATAGTATCAAATACATAAATGAAATTTCAGAAAGACAAAGAAATGTTTCAGAAGGAGAATTGACTGATGAGATACATGAGTTTGCTGTGGGGAATAGAGGAGATTGGGTATGCAAGAAGAGGACATGAAAGTGTGTGCCAGTGTAACAGCCATCTGCAGATGAACTATTTTCAGCAGGCATTCAGAGATCAAAAGGAGGCTTTGAAGCTAAGCTTGAGTTGGATTGGAACTCAACATACAGATCACTAAGAATAGAAAAGTTCAGTATGATTTGGCCAATCGTTTATGATCGGTTCAAATGAGTACTTTAGAATGCATATTGTTTGATACCTGTACATATAATTCACTTTTTGAAACATGAATTTCCATGCAATTGTCAACTGTTATAAGACACTCCTGATAATTATCCTAAAGAATTCAGTTGTTGGATTTCAGCCAGGCTTATGTATGCAAAGTAAAGTAGAAAATTAAAGTTATTACATGGACAATTACAAAGAAACAATCATCTGAACAATTCAGAGGACTAAGGCAATCCTGTAAGACCGGACATGCATTTCCCTTTCATTTCATCTGTATTCACCACAGACTCTAAAAACAATGAGGCCTCTTAGAGGCGGAGGAGTAGGAGACCTGGATTTCGTCTGGTCTCAGGAAGTCAGCTGAATGGGGATCAAACCATTCTGAACACCTACGAACTCAACAGGAGATTGAAGAGAAGAATAGCAACAACTCTCTGAACAGAAAAGCAACCACTTACTGGAAGGTAGGACCTGCGGAGAAGTGAATCCGAGGCGGTATTCAGGAGGATAGACGGCGGGGAGGGGGCCTCCGTCGGCCACTTCTGGCAAGTGCTAGAGCCGCGGAGCACAAAATCGGAACATTTAGAGTCAGCTCCGCGGAGGGACGACGCTCCAGTGGCTAAGCGGGCGGTGGAACCCTCTCGGGACAGTGTGGTCTCGGGACCCTCGGGATCACAGAAAGACCGGGGGTGCCTGAGTGCGGCAGAGCTCCCAGGTATCGGAGCGGGGAAGCCGGCTGCAGAGACGGAGCCGAGGCGCGAGCTCTCAGCTTGGGGTGGCCATAAACTGTGATCTGCGACCCCAGTCGGGCCACTGCTTCTCCAGCAGGGACCCAACAAGCGGCAGATCCGGGGACACTCCCCTTCCTCCCCCAAGAGGAGTGGCGCGGGAGCGCACCACAGGGATCTGCTGGGTTTGGAGACTCCACACAGGGTCGGGTGCCAGAGATAGCAACGCTCAGTCACAGGCCGGGTGAGCACGGAGTGCGGCCGGAGACCGGGGACACAGGAGTGATTGACTGCTTTTCTCTGGGGGCACACTGAGGAGTGGGGCCCCAAGTTCTCGGCTCCTCCAGGCAGAGATTTTCACTCTCATCCTCCAAAGCTGTACAGAAAGCTTGCAGGGAACAAAAGCTCCCGAGAGCAAACCCGGTCAGATTACTTAGCCCGGACCAGCAAGGGCGGGGCAATTCCGCCTCCGGCAAAGACATTTGGGAACGACAGCAACAGGCCCCTCCCCCAGAAGATCAGCGTGAACAGCCAGCCAAGACCAAGTTTACCGATCAAGGAGAACGGGAGAACTCCAGCGCTAGGGGAATATTGCACATAGAATTCATGGCTTTTTTACCATGATTCATTAGTTTTTCAAAGTTAATTTTTTTAACTTTTTTTTTTATTTTTTCTTTTTCCTTTTTAACCCAACATCTTATCGATCCCTTTTTGAAAAAAAAAAACATTTTTATTTTTCATTTTTAGAGTCATACTCTATCCCTTCATAGTAGATACCCTTATTTTTGGCATATATATATGTTATTCTCTCTTTAAAATTTTGAGATACAGTTTCTTCTAACAGATCAAAATATACCCTAAATCACTAGTGTATGGCTTTGTTCTAGTGTCCTGCCTGATCACATGCTCTCCCTTTTTTTTCTTTTTCTTTTTTTTAAAAAATCTTCTTTCTTTTTTCAAACAACTTCTTATCAATTCCTTTTATAAAATCTTTTATAATTTTCATCTTTACAGTCATCTTCCATCCCTTCATTGTATCAACCCTTATTTTGTACATATATAAGTCTTTCTTCCTTTAAAATTTTAGGAGGCACTTTCTTCTAACAGACCAAAATACACCCAAAATCTAGTGTGTGGCACTGATCTATGCACCAGCCTGATCATATTTGATCATATTCTGTTTTTTTGTTTTGTTTTGTTCTATTTTTGTTTGTTTTTATCTTTTCTTTTTCTTTTTTTTTTCTCTTTCTTTCCCTTTCTTTTCCCGTGGTTTCAGGTCTTTTCTGATTTGTTTAGAGTATATTTGCTGGGGACGCTGTTAACCTGTTAGCATTTTGTTCTCTCATTCATCTATTCTCCTCTGGACAAAATGACAAGACGAAAAAAAATCACCTCAGCAAAAAGAACAAGAGGTGGTACCGTCTGCCAGGGACCTACTCAATACGGACATTAGTACGATGTCAGACCTAGAGTTCAGAATCAAGATTTTAAAGATACTAGCTAGGCTTGAAATAAGCATGGAAGTTATTAGAGAAACCCTTCCTGGAGAAATAAAAGAACTAAAATCTAACCAGATCGAAATCAAAAAGGCTATTAATGAAGTACAATAAAAAATGGGGGCACTAACTGCTAGGATAAATGAGGCAGAAGAGAGAATCAGCGATATAGAAGACCAAATGATGGAAAATAAAGAAGCTGAGAAAAAAAGAGATAAACAACTACTGGATCACGAGGGCAGAATTCGAGAGATAAGCAATACCATAGGACAGCACAACATTAGAATAATAGGAATCCCAGAAGAAGAAGAAAGAGAGAGAGGGGCAGAAGGTATATTGGGGCAAATTATAGCAGAGAACTTCCCTAATGTGGGGAAGGAAACAGCCATCAAAATCCAGGAGGCACAGAGAACCCCTCTCAAAATCAATAAAAATTTGTCAACACCCCAACATCTAATAGTAAAACTTACGAGTCTCAGACACAAAGAGAAAATCCTGAAAGCAGCTCGAGACAAGAGATCTGTAACTACAATGGTAGAAACATTAGATTGGCAGCAGACCTATCCACAGAGACCTGGCAGGCCAGAAAGGACTGGCATGATATCTTCAGAGCACTAAATGAGAAAAATATGCAGCCAAGAATCCTATATCCAGCTAGGCTGCCATTGAAAATTGAAGGAGAGATAAAAAGCTTCCAGGGCAACCAAAAACTAAAGGAATTTGCAAACACGAAACCAGCCCTACAAGAAATATTGAAAGGGGTCCTCTAAGCAAAGAGAGAACCTAAAAGCAGCATAGATCAGAAAGGAACACAGACAATATACAGTAACAGTCACCTTACAGGCAATACAATGGCACTAAATTCATATCTTTCAATAGTTACCCTGAATGTAAATGGGCTAAATGCCACAATCAAAAGACACAGGCTACCAGAATGGATTAAAAAACAAGACCCATCAATATGCTGTCTGCAAGAGACTCATTTTAGACCCAAAGACACCCCTAGATTGAAAGTGAGGGGGTGCAAACCATTTACCATGCTAATGGACACCAAAAGAAAGCTGGGGTGGCAATCCTTATATCAGACAAATTAGATTTTAAAACAAAGACTATAATAAGAGATGAGGAAGGACACTACATCCTACTTAAAAGGTCTATCCAACAAGAAGATCTAACAATTGTAAATATCTATGCCCCTAACATGGGAGCAGCCAATTATATAAGCCAATTAATAACAAAAGCAAAGAAACACATTGACAACAATACAATAATAGTGGGGGAGTTTAACATCCCCTGACTGAAATGGACAGATCATCTAAGCAAAAGATCAACAAGGAAATAAAGACTTTAAATGACACACTGGACCAAATGGACTTTACAGACATATTCAGAACATTCCATCCCAAAGCAATGGAATAGACATTCTTCTCTAGTGCCCATGGAACATTCTCCAGAATAGACCACATCCTAGGTCACAAATCAGGACTCAACCGGTACCAAAAAATAGGGATTATTCCCTGCATATTCTCAGAACACAGTGCTTTGAAACTAGAACTCAATCACAAGAGGAAAGTCAGAAAGAACTCAAATACATGGAGGCTAAAGAGCATCCCACTAAAAATGAATGGGGCAACCAGGAAATTAAAGAAGAATTAAAAAAATTCATGGAAACCAATGAAAATGAGAACACAACTGTTCAAAATCTTTGGGATACAGCAAAGGCAGTCCTGAGAGGAAAGTATATAGCAATACAAGCCTTTCTCAAGAAACAAGAAAGGTCTCAAATACACAACCTAACCCTACACCTAAAGGAGCTAGAGAAAAAACAGCAAATAAAGCCTAAACCCAGCAGGAGAAGATAAATAATAAGGATCAGAGCAGAAATCAATGAAATAGAAACCAAAAGAACAGTAGAATAGATCAACAAAACTAGGAGCTGGTTCTTTGAAAGAATTAACAAGATTGATAAACCCCTGGCCAGACTTATCAAAAAGAAAAGAGAAAGGACCCAAATCAACAAAATCGTGAATGAAAGAGGAGAGATCACAACCAACACCAAAGACATACAAACAATTATAAGAACATATTATGAGCAACTCTATGCCAGAAAATTAGATAACCTGGAAGAAATGGATGCATTCCTAGAGATGTATCAACTACCAAAATTGAACCAGGAAGAAATAGAAAACCTGAACAGACCTATAACCACTATGGAATTTGAAGCAGTCATCAAAAATCTCCCAACAAACAAGAGCCCAGGACCAAATGGCTTCCCAGGGGAATTCTACCCAACATTTAAGGAAGAATTAATACCTATTCTCCTGAAACTGTTCCAAAAAATAGAAATGGAAGGAAAACTGCCAAACTCACTTTATGAGGCCACCATTACCTTGATCCCAAAACCGGACAAAGACCCCAACAAAAAGGAGAATTACAGACCAATATCCTTGATGAACATGGATGCAAAAATTCTCACCAAAATACTCGCCAATAGGATCCAACAGTACATTAAAAGGATTATTCACCATGACCAAGTGGGATTTATCCCTGGGCTGCAAGGTTGGTTCAACATCTGCAAATCAATCAACGTGATACAATACATTAACAAAAGAAAGAACAAGAATCATATGATCCTCTCAATAGATGCAGAAAAAGCATTTGACAAAGTACAGCATCCTTTCTTGATCAAAACTCTTCAGAGTATAGGGATAGAGGGTGCATACCTCAATATCATAAAAGCCATCTATGAAAAACTACAGCGAATATCATTCTCCATGGGGAAAAGCTGAGAGCTTTTCCCCTAAGGTCAGGAATGCGGCAGGGATGTCCACTATCACCACTGCTATTCAACATAATATTAGAAGTCCTAGCCACAGCAATCAGACAACAAAAAGAAATCAAAGGCATCCAAATCGGCAAAGAGGAAGTCAAACTCTCACTCTTTGCAGATGATATGAAACTTTATGTGGAAAACCCATAAGACTCCAGCCCAAAACCGCTAGAAGTCATACAGGAATTTAGTAAAGTGGCAGGATATAAAATCAGTGCACAGAAATCAGTGGCATTCCTATACACCAAAAACAAGACAGAAGAGAGACAAATTAAAGAGTCGATCCCATTTACAATTGTGCCCAAAACCATAAGAGACCTAGGAATAAATCAAACCAAAGAGGCAAAGGATCTGTACTCAGAAAACTATAAAATACTCATGAAAGAAATTGAAGAAGACACAAAGAAATGGAAAAACGTTCCATGGTCATGGATTGGAAGAACAAACATTGTGAAGATGTCAATGCTACCTAGAGCAATCCACACATTCAATGCAATCCCCATCAAAATACCAACCACTTTTTTCAAAGAAATGGAACAAACAATCCTAAAATTTGTATGGAACCAGAAGAGACCCCGAATAGCCAGAAGAATGTTGAAAAAGAAAAGCAAAGCTGGCGGCATCACAATTCCAGACTTCCAGCTCTATTACAAAGCTGTCATCATCAAGACAGTATGGTACTGGCACAAAAACAGACACATAGATCAATGGAACAGAATCGAGAGCCCAGAAATGGACCCTCAACTCTCTGATCAACTCAACTTTGACAAAGCAGGAAAGAATGTCCAATGGAAAAAAGACAGTCTCTTCCACAAATGGTGTTGAGAAAATTGGACAGCCACATGCAGAAGAATGAAACTGGACCATTTCCTTACACCACACACAAAAATAGACTCCAAATGGTTGAAAGACCTAAACGTGAGACAGGAGTCCATCAAAATCCTAAAGGAGAACACAGGCAGCAACCTCTTTGACCTCAGCCGCAGCAACTTCTTCCTAGAAACATTGCCAAAGGCAAGGGAAGCAAGGGCAAAAATGAACTATTGGGATTTCATCAAGATAAAGAGCTTTTGCACGGCAAAAGAAACAGTCCACAAAACCAAAAGACAACCGACAGAATGGGACAAGATATTTGCAAATGACATATCAGATAAAGGGCTAGTATCCAACATCTATAAAGAACTTCTCAGACTCAACACCCAAAGAACAAATGATCCATTCAAGAAATGGGCAGAAGACATGAACAGACATTTTTCCAAAGAAGACATCCAAATGGCCAACAGACACATGAAAAAGTGCTGAACATCGCTCAGCATCAGGGAAATCCAAATCAAAACCTGAATGAGATACCACCTCACACCAGTCAGAACGGCTAAAATTAACAAGTCAGGGGGAAACGACAGATATTGGCGGGCATGCGGAGAAAGGGGAACCCTCCTACACTGTTGGTGGGAATGCAGGTTGGTGCAACCACTCTGGAAAACAGTATGGAGGTTCCTCAAACAGTTGAAAATAGAGCTACCACAGGATCCAGCAATTGCACTACTGGGTATTTACCCCAAAGTTACAAATGTAGGGATCCGAAGGGGTACGTGCACCCCAATGTTTATAGCAGCAATGTCCACAATAGCCAAACTGTGGAAAGAGCCAAGATGTCCATCGACAGATGAATGGCTAAAGAAGAAGTGGTATATATACACAATGGAATATTATGCAGCCATCAAAAGGAATGAGATCTTGCCATTTGCAAGGACGTAGATGGAACTGGAGGGTGTTATGCTGAGTGAAATAAGTCAATCAGAGAAAGACATGTATCATATGACCTCACTGACGTGATGAATTCTTAATCTCAGGAAACAAACTGAGGTTTGCTGGAGTGGTGGGGGTGTGGGAGGGATGGGGTGGCTGGGTGATAGACATTGGGGAGGGTATGTGCTATGGCGAGTGCTGTGAATTGTGCAAGACTGTTGAATCACAGTTCTGTACCTCTGAAACAAATAACGCAATATATGTTAAGAAAAAAAGAAGAAGATGATAGCAGGAGGGGAAGAATGAAGGGGAGTAAATTGGAGGGGGAGACCAACCATGAGAGACGATGAACTCTGAAAAACAAACTGAGGGTTCTAGAGGGGAGGGGTTTGGGGGGATGGGTTAGCCTGGTGATGGGTATTAAAGAGGGCACGTTCTGCATGGAGCCCTGGGTATTATGCACAAACAATAAATCATGGAACACTACACCCAAAACTAATGATGTAATGTATGGTGATTAACATAAGAATAAAAAAATTAAAAAAAAAAACAATGAGCCCTCGAGGTTCAGGATTCAGGTCAGTAACTGTCTTATGAAGTGATACAAATTCAAAGTTAGAGAGGTTGCAGTTTCCATCCTTTCCACCCTAATGGTGACACATTGATCATTGAGGAGACCCAAGAAGGCAGGAATTATCTTCAGATTTTTTATACTTTTAGAAAGCAAATCTAAATCTAAATAAAATGTGTTTGTAAATAGGCACTAGTTTGCTAATGCATGCAGATTTGAAGTCAGTGTGGTATACACACAAATTTTTGTGGAGTAAAGAAACTATGGTAAAAAAGTAAAGACCACCTATGGTAAAAAAAAAAAAAACCAAGTTTTCCAATATAAAATATAGTTTTTGGACAATTGAATCTTCATCAGACACCTGGCAGGTAAAATAACTAAATAAAGGCATAGAAAAAGCTTTGCTGTTAACCGCAGAAGTCACTTGACTGCCAAGGTATCTCCACCTATTCTCTAGAAGTACTACTGAAAGTCTCCCTTACACCGAATGCCTCCCCTAGTAACCTAGTTGGGATTCTGAAAACTCCTTCTAATAGTATCCCTTTAGCTTAAAGCAGAGGTTCTCAGTGTGTGGTCCCCACACAACAGCATCAACACCCCCTAAGAACTTAATAGGAATACACATCCTCAGGTCTCATTCCAGTGCTACTCAGAGTTTATGGGACTGGGGCCCACCAAGCTGTGTTTTATTGCCCTCACATGATTCTGATGCATACTCAAATTTGAGAACCATTATCTTAAACTCTTAAGTTCAGTTAAATGTATCTGGAAAAAGTAATTCATTAAGCAATCGTAATCCACATATACATACATAAGGTTATTATATTAGTAGTACTTGGAGAATGAAGTCCAAGAATAAAACCTGATTCCAGTGATGAAACGGATAAATTAGGAAGGTCTCTTGGTACCAAGAGCAATTGAAAGATAGTGCCAGAGGGAGAATCCTAGGGAGAACCTAGGGAATTGGGGGTGCTTTAGCTACAAGTAGCCACCAAAGGAGATGGAAAAGGATTGACAAGGCATGAAACATTAACTCTTCCCGCAGGATAATATTTTCAACAATCTGTCTCTGTCCGTACTGTAATTAGTCCTCAAAGGAAATAAACACCAAGTCAGCAGAATCAATAGCCCATCCACAAATATATTTATACATTTTAAAATATGCACATATGTGCATGCTCATATATTTTAGTGCTGACTATGACAAAATACTATGATAAAAACTATAGATATGTTATTTCATTTAATCATAATAAACTTATTTGGGAAGCATCATTAATGTCCCCATTTTACATATGAGAAAGTTTAGGCTAAACACAATAAAGAAATTTTGTTCAAGGGCATATATTAGACATTTTAGAGATAAAAAGAGCTGTCTAGCACCAAGTTCAGCCCTAAACCAATAAGCTAAAGGCAGATGATAGATGATGATGGGCTACATAGATAGACGAGATAGATGAGAGATAGATAATAGATAGATAATCAAAGAAGAATATTATCTCTTTATAGCTGCATACTCTTTAAAACACTAGTTTACCAGGGTACATTTTTCTGGGTACAAGAGCAAAATCAATATTTCTTATCAGAATTTAACTTTAGGAATTCTTAAGGAATTATAGTCACCCGGTAAGTGTCTCTCACGCTGCCCCCCCTTCCTACTCTCCCCCACCCCAAAAAGGAAATCTCTGGTAGCACACTGACTACTCTTGGCAATACATTACTCTACCTGTATTATCCCTGTATTATAACTCCATTTTCAAAGCCATTATCATAACTCAGACTCCTAACGTTTCTTCTTGATTTATTGCTTTAATCCAGACTATATTCAATTGCCATGTTAAGCTTCTTAAACAGAACTCAGCTGTTGGAGTTACACTAAACTCAGAATTCCACACCTTTCTTCTACTCAAACCTAATAAAATAGACAAAGAGCTCTCACCTTTGTGTATAGACCCTAGAAGATGAAGTCCTTGCGTTCCTTTCTAGGCGTAGACCCAGTGAGTTAAACATAATTTCTACAAGCTTGTCCTGCATTTTATCACCTCTATGACTCCTCTGCTATAATTCCCTTCCAACTCTACTGTTTCTTCCTTCTAGATATACCTATTGAAATAATTCAAGGGGCTCCTGGGTGGCTCAGTCATTGGGCATCTGACTTCAGCTCAGGTCATGATCCCAAGGTCCTGGAGTCCTGCCCCACATAGGGCTCCCTGCTCAGTGGGAACCCTGCTTCTCCCTCTCCCTCTCCCACTCCCCCTGCTTGTGTTCCCCCTTTCGCTGTCTCTCACTCTGTCAAATAAATAAATAAAATCTTTAAAAAAAAAAAAGAAAGAATTCAAGATTCAGTTAAAAATTTAACTTCATGAAATTCCTTCCAAATGTAATCTTCTTGTGAAACCATGGCCTATTCTATGACACATCACTTGTTCCCTTATCAAATAAAAGTTGCTTAAGATCAGAGTTTCACAAGTCATACCAAGGTACTTAGCTTAGCTAGGCTTAGCTTAGCTCTGCCTCATCTTAACTGATTACTGAGTGACGCTGGCAAAGTGATTTAACCTACTTCTGCATTAACTCATTTAGAAAATGAAGATAATAATGCATTTTTCACAGGGCTGTTGTAGTGATTAAATGAGATAACAAATGTCTCTAAATACTTGAAAAGTATTTTCTTCAAATACAAAGTATTGCTTCATCCATGGATGATATTATTATTAATTAGTATTGTCTTCCCTATGGTTCTTAGCATGATCCTATAGAGTATTCACTCATTACACATTTATTGGATGAAATTAGTAATTGTTTAATTACTTCTGAAGTAAGATTGCAAAGTAATAAGGCTTCTTTGTATACTACCCTTATGTTTACATATGCAAAGAGATGCTGTCTTTCTCTTCATGTAGTTCTGAATACTGCACAGAGTATGCCAAGAACCTTCTTCTGGAACTACTGTCAGGACAGTTTATAAAGCACACAAGAAATACTCTCTCTTTATAGTTATATCACTTTTGACCTAAAACAATTCCCCAGATGGATGCTCAATCTTACTCACCAAAGTTAGCTCAGAATAATTAGCAACTGTTGTCAAAAACAAAAGATTCAAAATTAAATATAGGTTGCCTATACTCAAAATGAAATATGCTCAAAATGAAAATTTCTTATATTCTTATGAGAATATAAGAATTTCTTATATTAAGTTACATCTATCACCTGAACTGTAATAAACCATTGCAACTATGATCAAATTCACACACATGCAGGAAATGACAACTGTGCTGGGACTGCCACCTGACAGGAACTACAAGATGCCACCAATTTTAATCACAAATGGATTTCAGGGATGTTTTTTAAAATGAAAAGAAAAAAGTGCGTCTGAGAATAAATGAAATGCAGTAATGACAATCTTCCACATCTCTAGGAGATAATGTTCTACAAAGTGTTTTTATCCTTGCCTTAAAACCCTGCAGGATTTTTATTTATTTGTTTGCTTTGGGGAATTTTCTTATATATGGAACTCCAATTATTCAAAGACCAATAGTTGAAAACACTGCCCCCATTCCACTGAATTGTGGAAAGGCAAAGCTGTCTTTGAAACTTTGTCAAAAAGTCAAATTGATCATGTATGTATAGGTCTATTTCTGGACCATCTATGCTGTTCCAGTCATCTACTTGTCTATATTGATGCCACTCTCACACTGTTTTGGTGACTATAGCTTATAATAAGCCTTGAAGTCAGATGGTGTTATTAGCCCTCTAAGCAATGTTCTTTTTCAGAATCATTTTGGCTCTTCAAAGTCCTTTGCATTTCCATATGAGTTTTAGAAGCAGCTTATTAATTTCTACAAAAATCCTGCTATATTCTCATTTGAAATTGTGTTAAATGTATAGGCAAAGTAAGGGAAAAATTAAATCTTCTCATCCATAACCCATGAACATGGTTTTTCTATTTATTTGGGTCTTCATTTCTCTCAACAATGCTCTGTTTTTTCATATACATATCCTACACATCTTCTGGCATATTTAGTCCTAAGTATTTCACATTTATTGATGTTATTGTAAATAGTATTTTTAAAATTTCAATTCCCGAACATTTGTTGCGAACATATGAAAATACAATCTGATTTTGTATAACTGAACTTATACTAACTTCACCAAACTAACCAAACTAAATTCACTCAATAGTTCTACTAGCTTTTTTTTAGGTGCCATAAATTTTTCTGTAGAGAGAACCATATCATCTGCAAATAAAAAGTTTTACTTCTCATTTTCCAATTTGCATGTCTTTTATTTATTTTTCCTGCCCATTGCACATATTAAAACCTCTGTAGAATATGTAATGTCACCTCTCTTGTTTGCTTATTGGTAATTTGTATCTTCTCTTTTTATGTCCTGGTCTATCTGACCAGAAGTTCGTTATTCTCATTTACCTCTTCAAAGAAGATCAAAATTTTATTCCTTTTCCCTATTGGAATTCTCTTTTCTATTTCATTAATTTTGCCTATAATCTTTATCATTTCTTTTTTTCTGATTGTTTTGGGTTTACTTTGCTCCTCCTTTTGAGTTTCTTAAAGTAGGAGCTGAGGTCATTAATTTGAAATCCTTTCTTCTTTTCTAGCATAGGTGTTTAGTACTATAAATTTCCCCTCAAATACTACTTTAATGGCATGACACATATTCTGATATGTTGTTTTCATTTTCATACAGTTAAGAAACATTTCTAATTTCTTATTTGATTTCTTCCTTTACTCATAGGCTATTTTAAATTGTGTGCTTTAATTTCCAAATATTTCAGAATTTTCCCCAAAATTTTCCAGTTACTGATTATTAATTTAATTCAATTGTGTTACTTGAATACTTTTCAGTTATAGAGACTTGTTTTCCATATAAATTTCAGAGAGGTCAATTGGTTTATAATGTCATTTAAGATGTGTATAATCTTAATTATTTTATGCCTCCTTTTATAAAGTTATTGAGAATGGGTTACTGAAATCTCCACTGCAAATATGAGTTTGTCTCTTTCTCCTTGTGGTTTTTATCAGTTTTTGTTCATGAATTTTGAAGCTCTCTTCTTAGGTGCAATTTAGAATTGTTATTTCTTGAATTTATACTTTTATAATTATGAAATAACTCTCACTCCTACTTTGTTTGATAGTAATATAGTTATTCCTGGTTTCTTAGAATTTGTATTAGCATGGTATGTTGATTTTCATACTTTTAAGCTTTTTGTGTCATTATATTTAAAGTGCATTTCTTATGGGCAGCACATACTTAAGTGGTTTTTTTTCCTAATTGAACTGACAATCTATTTTAGTAAGAAAATTTAGCCCATTTACATTTAATATGATTTCCAAAGTGGCTAGGTTTTAATCTATCCTTCTGTTATTTGTTATCTGATTGTTATTTTTTTTAAAGATTTTATTTATTTATTTGACAGAGAAGGAGAGAGAGAGAGAGAGCACACAAGCAGAGGCAGGGGGAGAAGCAGACGCCCCACTGAGCAGGGAGTCTGATGCGGGGCTCGATCCCAGGACCCTGGGATCATGACCGGAGCCGAAAGCAGACGCCCAACGACTGAGCCACCCAGGCACCCCTGATTGTTATTTAAAAATAAAAAAAAAAGATTCTATCTATTTACTTGTAAGAAAGGGAGAGAGAGAGAGCACAAGCAGGGGGAGCAGCAAGCAGAAGGAGAAGCAAGCTCTCCTTTGAGGAAGGAGCCAGATGAGGGACTCAATCCCAGGTCCCTGGGACCATGACCTGAGCCAAAGGCAGGCGCTTAACTGACTGAGCCACCCAAGTGTCCCTTATCTGATTGTTCTATTTTTTGTTTCCTCTTTTCTCTCCTTCTGCCTTATTTGGTATTGAGTAGTTTTTATAATTCTATTTTATCTTTTCTGTTGGATTACTAGGAGTAAATCTTTTTCATGTTACTTTAGACTTTCTGGTTGCTTTCTGGTTTAAGTATATATCTATAGCCTCCAACGTTGTTACTACTTCACATGTAGTATATGAACATTACAATTGTATACTTCCATTTCTTCCCCTCTGGACTTTGTGATGATATCAGACATTCTGCTTCGCCAAATCTTATAAACCCCACCATACAATGTTATTATTTTTGCTTTAATTTATTGATTATATTTTAAAGTGATTTAAAATTTTACTTATATCTTCCATGTAGCTAACATTTTTAAAGTCATTTAGAGATAAACCTTTTGCTTTTTGTACATCCATCTTTCCATATGGTATCATTTTCTTCCTGAATGGAGGACTTTAACATTTTTTACAGTGTTGATGATTAATCGTTTCAGCTTTTATGTGTGCAAAAAATCTTTACTCCACTTTAGTTTTGGAAATGTATTTTTTTTCTAAAAATTCTGAGATTGCCAGTTATTTTTTCTTTCAGGCCTTTAAAGATATTGCTCCACTGTCTTCTATCTTTCATTCTTGATTAAAATTCTGCCTTATCTTTATCAGCCTTATCTTTTTTCCTTTTTATAATTTTTTTAATCTCTGACATGTATATTTCCTCTTAATCTGTTTTTAGGCAATTTGATTTTGATGTGTTATGGCATAGTTTTCTTCATGTTTATTGTGCTTGAGGTTCATTGAACTTATTGGATCAGTGAATTTACAGTTTTCTTCAAATTTTGGCAATTTTTCACCATTATTTCGTTAAAAGTCACATCCACCTTTTTGCAGGGATCCAATTACATATATGTCTGATAACTTAAATTTGTCCCACAGTTCAACCATGCTGTTTCTTTTTTTTCCAGTTTTTCTCTCTATGTGTTTTATTTTGTACAGGTGCCACTGGTAAATAGTCTGCAATGTCAGCTAAGCAACTTGGTAACAGCTTGATTTTTACACTGTTCCTTAATACTGTTAGGCCTGTTAGGCAGAACCAGAACAACATTTAGTCTCAGGCTAATTTTGTCCTAGAGAAAAAATAAAACCTTCTGAGTATCCTAACCAATGCTTTGAGAACTATGTTTTCCACTTTAGCTGTTGGAAACAGGTGGTGTTTCCAGACCTGTTAAGTCACTGTTCTCTCTAATCCTTTCAGGTGGATCTTTCCCAGCTTCAGATAGTTTCCCCACATACATGAACTGATAAGTTCTCAGCTGAACTCTCAAGGCATGCTCTGGAGATCTCAAGTTCTCTCTCTGTATAGCTCTTTCTTCTCTGCTCTGAGCATTCTAGGCATGTTGGCTTTCCCAGACTTCTATCTCATATTTTCAAATCAGAAAGACTACCAGGCTCTACCTAGATTTTCTATCCCAGAGCTATCACTTGTAATTTTCCTCCAGGCAACAATCTGGGGAAATAATAGGACTCACCTCATTTGTTTGCCATTCTCAAAAATAACTACCATTTATTGACTGATGTTCAATGACTTCAAAGAAGTTGTTTAATATATTTTGTCCAGTGTTTTAGTTGTTTCTGGTGGGAGGGTAAATCTAGTCTCATATTACTCCATCTCCCAAAGTAGAAATCTCAAGTTTTTTTCATAACTAGTGGTGGTATCCAACCCTCAAATTAATCAATCTTTATAAGTAAACCCACAATTATTTTGAAAACAAAGCTAAAAATTTAGGCTTCAGCTTTATTCCTACTGTGTTCTTTTCCTTGAGACAAAAATGGCAAGTCTGTTTGTTCTTCCAGAGAATTACCTTGGATTTGCCCATTCTTTTTCCTTCTGGTTGATATTATCCTGTTTTAAAAGCAAATTAGAGACTTCTACTAGTGTGTTTTAATTTTGTTCTTTCTAATTTTCAAGTGCTTTTGGCATGCTACCATGTATATTTTCCAGATATACTTTCTGTTTGTTTCATAAGGGTCCATCACATGAATGACTTTGTATTGGTACAAAGACCACCTGAGTTCTTACCTTATCTCTGCTACAAAAAAAACAAAACAAAACTGTGGGACCTTGGGCAAGTTCTCTCATTTCTCAAAACCTTATTTACTTCTGTAAAATAAATAAGATAAAGTGGTTTAAAAAATTGTATTAGTGTATGATTCTTAATGTTATGTTTGCTCCAGTTTCAAGAGGCTTTTACACATTAAGTATTTTAAGAACAACTCTCTCAAAATTTTTAAAATGTGACCCAATCCCAATTATTCTGGTTTGATTTCTATTCATTTTGTTCAGGTTTTGAGAATAGACACCTAGGACAATAGCCATGTTGGAACAGCAGACACCACATAGATTGACATTGTGTGAATACACTGATGATGTGTCAAATTGCAAATAAATCCTACCTGTCTCTTCAGGACCCATTTTTACTGAGCTCACAATGATGAGAAGTGAATTAAAATTATTAAGTGGATGGGCTTTAAAAATAAAGCACCATGAAAATTTCGTAGAGGCTGTATTTTTTCTTTAAATAACTTACTAAATTTAGTTCTTTAAAAGGGATTTTTGCTTTCATTTTCAGTACTTTGTATAACTTATCTCTTACCTGTCAAAATCCAGAGCACTTTTATAAAGCATTCACATACATGTTCTAATATTTGAAATGGACTGAAATGCATGCCTAGCATTTTAAAATTTTATGGCCTTCAGTTTACAAACAAAATATACCCTCAATAAGTGTCTATGTAAGTGAAATGTCTTCTTTTTTCAACAACAAAGTATTTTAAAATTTAGAAGTTTGATACCTATACCCCTATGATAATTGTATCTTTTGAGGAGAATGAAAATGTGAAGTGTTTATCACAATTTAGTGTATGCACGTCAGAAATGTTTTGCAAACTGTGGTTCACAAACTTACTTTAGTTGATGGTAAAGGTTCAAACTATAGAAAATGGTTAGGAAATATCTTTTATAAAGTTCATGCTTTAAAAATTCAGCTTCTGTATTTTTATCCACATATTTCTCAATAAGCAGATATATACTTTATTTTTTCTTTCCTAGAGTCCTAAAATAAGAACTTCATGCTTCATTATAATTTCTTTCTTTTTTTAATTCTTCATTTTGAGGTCACTTTAATTACATTATCATAATCAACTTTACCAAAATCTATTTGAATATAGAGCTGATGCTGTGAATATGTGGCTGGAATACCTGAAAAAGTAGGAGAAATGTTGGAAGAAGGTGGCTATGTTTTAGGCATAATTTTCAGTCCTCTTAGCACCAAAATACCCATTCTGACTTTCACTACTCAAAATGCTGCCTGAACTTATACTTTTGTATACTCATTTTGGAGAATTCAGAGTTTTCTTCTTTCGAAAGTTTGCAACTATGCAAATACGTCCTAAACTGTGTACCAATTAATTAAGAATGAGTAAGCACCTACCTGAGATACTGACTAGTCAAAGGTAGACAGATGGAGGGAGAAATGGGAAGAGCGATCACAGACACACACAATTTCTAAAGGCAGCTGGAAAAATATCAAACACAAAGTCGACAGTTTTACCATTTGCTTAACTCCATTTTTTTTTTAATCCGTTCCTGTTTTAACAGTGCCTACTAAGTGAGTTAGCTTTTGAGGATGAAAATAAATAAGACAGTGAGACCTGCCCTCAAGCAATTTGGTGAAACTAAAGAACCAGAAAAGTACAAAGCTGACACAATAATATTACAATAAACAATATTTATTCATGTTTAAGCTCTGGGACCAAAATACATGAGTGCTTAATTCTTCTCGGCATTGAGAAGAGTCTCAGGGAAGTCTGATGTTTGTATCTTTGCTTTAATTAGTATAATTTGTTCTCAGAGGTTTTCACAGATATTATTTAAATCTCACTATGATCCTGGAAGGTAAACACTATATCCTTTTAGAATGAAGAAGAAATAGATAAGTAGTGTTTATTGATTTATGCAAAGCTACACAGCTAGTAAACAGCAGAGCTCAGATTTCCAACTCTTTGTCCGGTGTTATCAAAGACTGTCTTGAAAATAAGACATTAAGAAATTAGAATAATCTCCAAAAACATTCCTTTTTGTAAACAGAAATTTTTGAAGTGCTTAAAAATATTACCTTCTCAAGAAGGTGGGATAAACACTTTGGAAATTTGTTTATCACTTGCTCATCACCATTTCAAAGGCTATCTACAACCAAAAACTGTCTGGTTTGACAGATTAATGGAGCTGGAATAAGTGACATTTTGCCTTTGCTACAAAGTACAAGTATTGTAAGTGACATGTGCTTGAAAATGATGAAAACAAAGCTTTAGAAGAAAACAACATTGTAGTAAGGATCTGAGAGTCCTTCCTCCTCAGAGTCCCTGTATTGGGCCTAACTCTGTTTAGTAGATCAGTTCTAGGAGGAACAGAGGTTTGGCAGATACTCAAGACTGACAAATTACTGACTCTCTCACCAGGAGATATCCCTTACAGAGATCTTTGCTGCTAAAAATCGGAAAGGTTTTGCAAAAGATTTATTTCAAGAAAGCAGGCTGTTTTCTCAAAATGAGAAGTGGAGATTTAAGAAATATGTTCTTCATTATAGTTTTATAATGAAAAAAGCCTTCAAAACAACCCTCTCTACACACACACACACACACACACACACACACACACACACACACACACACACACGTCATCTAACGATGCAAATGAATTCTCAAGACAATCCTCCTGTCCTTTAACCCTTCCAACCAGATTGCCATTATTAAGACACATTAATTTAAAAATTATTGAACCATCACCATTCTTGTTTCCTCATGTATAGCTGGAGCTGTCCTGGATCTTTAAGTAGTAAGAAAAGAAGAGATTGGATAGAGAGCACTGGGTATACTTCACCACACTGACGAATGAACAATGAATTAGCCAAGTAAAAGATGGTATTCAAGTAAGACCCTGGAGGGTAACAAAATGAAATTAAAATGTCTACTCTCTGTGCAGAGCAGCATTGAACCTAGCTGCTTAAAACTTGGTAAAGCAATTTGAGCTGTGGCCTGAAACGGCAAGGAGGAGTTTCAGGTTAGATGTACAATATAAACTGTCAAAAAGGAAAGCCTGTGCAGAATCAGGGGTGACAGCTGTGGATGCAATGTGCAGGGAAGGAAAATGTAAGCTCCATCCGTAACATGCCTTTCTCCACTGGCCTGCTCTGGGGCTGCACAGACATGTGCCGATGCTCATGTAAGTGAATGTCACCTTTTTGCTAGTTTGCCTTCCACTGCCTTTTATTAGTTGCGTGACCTTTGGGAAGTTATATTCTTCATTCTTTAGTTTACCCATTGATAAAATGGGGATAAAAAGAATTACTGCACTAGCTCATTGTGTGGGGTTGGGGGATAGTGGGAATCAGATAATGCACGTAAACCAAAACGCAGAGGGTTCAGGAATACACAGTTGGAGCCTGAAAACTGAAAGCCATAAAAACTTCAAAAAAAATCCCTCCCTTTAAAACTTCCTCTTTGGCCTTCATTTCATTCTTGAGATTGCATACATATGCAAATCATCTCTATCTCCACCTAGTCAACGTCATCACCAAGCTCCTCTCCTCTCATGAACTTTTATACCTTACCACCTGACATCCCCAACATGCCAGGTCCTCCCCCCTCCTCCAGGACTCTCTGCAGTGATTCCTTCTACCTGGAAAAGTCCTTTCCCCCTCCAGCCAATAAACTCCTATTCATCCTTGAAGACTCATGCTCTTCCGTGAAACCTCTCTTTCACCTGTTCCAGTTAGCTTTACTCCTCCCACAGTTGTTACAAGACCTGATTCATACTTCTCTTAGAGACTCTGAGCATCTCCAAAGGGTATTCCATTTATTTATTCCTTCCTTCATTTATCCAACATTCATGGGTGCTACCTATGTGCCATGTGATATACTAGGTAGTGAAAGTACATTTCAGGTACTATCTGAATCCCCTTTACTGAGACATTTTCTTTGTGGCTGACACTAACACAGTAGTTGCTCAGTAGTAATGAGTGGGGCAGAGAACATCTGTCTTTCCTTCACTCTTAATCATCTGACACAACCCCCAAAAATATAATCATGGCAATCTCCTTTGAAACCTTTCTTTCTTTATCTCCAAATATAAATGATCAGATCTACTTTTGTTCCCTACTAAAATCTATATTAATTCCACCTAGATTTACTTTTGCATTTGTTTGCATGACTGTTTTCCTCTTCTAAACTAAAGGTTCTTTAGGGATGGAAACTCTACTTGTCTTAACACAAGGCCTGACACAGAGCATGCATCCTTTAAGTGTCTATTGGGTGAATAGCTAAGATATGCATAAACTGTTTCCTTTCCCATACAATTTCACATCAGTTTTGTCCCTTAGCTAAATATCCTTCAGTCCCTATACATGGACCTCAAAATCCAAAGCACTTGGTGGTGACTGTAGAGCTTAAATTTTTAGATGATAATAAAAACTAAATGTTGGGACTTCTATCATCTCAAGAAGTGAACTGAGTACACTTCAAATAAAGAAAATAGGAACTATAAGAAATATCAGGGTATATCTGTGCATATGATGGCATGGAAAGGAGAAAATTAGGCTTTGGGGCTCATTTCCATTGTATACACGGGCAGGGGTAATTTTCTCCTTTCTAGAGTCTGTTCACCCATTTAAGACATGCTGCCAGAGCTGCTGACTTCTCTCCAACATGAAGTTATCTAAATCATTGACATCTCTCTTTCCCCTTCCTGTCAATTTCTTTTTCCTCCCTTTGACCATTCAGCTAGAAAAAGAATACTTTTCTCTCATCCATTAGTAGATATATAGTTCAATTTTTCTTCAATCAATGTAATTTGACTATATTGACACTGAAATAAAGCATGAGCTTCCCTCCTTTAATAAATCAAATCACATTTTTCTAAAAGAGGTGACCATTTTTTACTTCAGGATATTCTTGTAAGTTTTAATTGGTACTTTTTCTGCCCAAATAACAGACACATCATTGATTGACCAGCCAGGTAACAGCAACGATAACCTATGTTGAGAATAGTCAGGCTCTGTTTTGGAAATGATCTTGACTTCATGAAACTATTATTCTACATTTAACTTGTTAGTTAAGTAAATTAATGTCACTGGAAAGGAAAGTTATTATACCTTGGTACAGTAAGAATAATGCTGCAAGCCTGATTTATAAATCATATAGCATTTAGTTTCAGTGAAAGAAGAAAGTTTTCTAATTTTAGTTTGCAAGAAGAAGAATGTTTCAATATTGTGGCTTCTCATTGTTTTGTACAAAATACTAGACTGTCTGACATGCCTTAATTATGGTAAGTTACAGATACCCCCCAAATCCCCAAATACCTTGCCCTAATCCTAGCAAATATTTCAATAGATCATTTTTTTTTCTCAATGTAGCAAGGGAGTATGTTATTCCTACTGTATTTTAATATGTGAAATTATCCCATTCCTGCTTAGTAAATCCATGTTGGTCATTCAATTATCAAATATTTGAATTTCAGCTACACAACAGACAATATAAGGCAAACTTATGCTAAAATAACTTACAGCCTTTTTTTACTCTCTCAAACAGTTCTCTCAAATGAAATTAAATTAGTGACATTGCCTTTTCTTTTTTCAATAAACTTTTAATTCCTCTGTAAAGTCATCAAAACAAATTTTACCCACGTAGCATCCATTTCCTCTTTTCTTGGTTAGGAGTTCCCTGCTGTCATTCATTCCTGTGCTCCACGGTTTCAGGAACAGACAACCCAATACTATCTTTAGAGACATTGCTATGGTTCAGACCTGGGCCAAACAGCATCAAATTCCCCTTTCTTTTCTTAATAATTTCCCAATTTTTTTTGTTCTGTTTAGTGGTAGATTCAGTTAAGCCAGCCAGAGTGAAATCCAGAACTTTGAGTTAAGGGCTTGAAGAAAAGGTAGTCTTCCTTCCTGGCAAAGAAAATAGACCATGCTGTCCCAGAAGCTGCTGGTACTCATGCAGTTTCCAAAACCTGAGTGCTGGTGGGTCTGAGAACAAAGCCAGTGCAGACAGAGGCAGCACAACCTGATCCCACAGTATGAGCCCTGCATAAAGTCTCACCTGAAGTTATCCATTCACTGAAAGCATTTGATATACACCCCTCCCAAAATTTCCTCTTTTGGATTAGGCCAGTTATAGCTGTAGTTTTGATATTTTTGTTATGTTCCAAAAAATTCCTAATACTGTCAGGGTCCACTACATAATTGGCAGCATTGAGTGCATAATTAAAATACAGCATTGAGTGCACAATTAAAATACAGTGCACTTTTCCAAAAATTATTAGAACTTTAAGACCCCAACAACATGATCTTGAATCAAGGGTGGGATCTCTCTAAGAGCAAGGGTCTGTGCAACTGCCTCTGAAGATGGCTCTGAATACAGTCATATGTGTTTAAAATCTGACTCAGTAACATATGCTTCCTACCTAATATTCCTACATTGTGCCATGTAGATATAAAAATTAAAATTTGTTTTGATTGTACACATATAAGTGATTTTATGTAACATAAAAGGTATTGAATATACAAGGAGAGAAACAATTAAAATAATATTTAGAAGTAACTTCAGGAAAAAAAATTCCCATGAAAAGCAAAGCAGATCAAATTAAAAGCAAATTTAATTCAGTTATAGGGTATATCTGAACACGAGAACAATCCTGCTTTCTAATGCTACCAGATTTTATCATTTTTTTAGAGAAGCTTCCAATGTAAAAACCACTACTGGTTTGTGGCTTGAAAGAGCTTCAGGAATCATTTCTTAAATTACCACTGACTATGTTTCATCATAAATATTAATGAGTTAATAAATGCTTCTGTCATTATAATTATAAGACATGCTTGTTTACTAATTATGGTGACTAAACCGAAGTATGTACACTTGAAGCTATCAAAAATCAGAAACAAGTTCATAATTAACCATTATAAAATTATGTCCAAAGGAAAAGTTATTTCCCTTTGATTTTATAATTACATATTTATTTTTCAAAAGTCATCATTGTGTTTTAAATTTCATGTAGTAGGGTGTAGTCATGTTGGAAAACTAAAAATCACAGAACATATTTCAAGTAAAATATAATTTAAATATAATCTCTGGAAGGTAGATTATACTGCACAGACACCTCTCTAATCTGCTACTTCTCATAGGATTATATCTGGAGAAGTTTTCTAAGATAACTAAATGTTATTCAAATACCTGATTTCAGTTGTTACATCTTTCTCATTGTAATTTTTAATTTACCAGCTGTTTGATGTTGTTGTATATTTAGGTTGTTTCTAATTTTTGCTATTAATAAATTATGTTATACATATCCTTGTATGTATATTTTGGTTGCATGTTTTTACTTCCCTAAAATAAAGCTATACGGGTAGGATTAAAATGGCCAAGAGTAAGAAGACAAAGAAGCAGGTTACTGACTCAAAATGCTTCTATTACTTAAAACAAAGCTTATACAAACACTTTTCTACATATTGTCAATTTATCTATTTTTAAAAAACATACGTCCTTCACTCACATTGTACACCAAAAAAAATTCCAAACGGATTGTTGAGCCAAATGTAAAAAGATAGATTAATTTAACTGATTTAGTTGAAAATCTAGTCAAGTGTGAATGTGATCACATGCTAAAATATTATAATGGAAAATATAAATATGTTATGACAAATTAGAATTAAATATTCCTTTAATAAAAGTTCATAAATACAAATAAAAGGCAAATGAAAAATTTGTCTTAAAATGTTTGCAGAATAAAGGGCAAAAATATCTAGCATTTTAATAAGAAGTGCTCTTCAAAATAAATAAGAACAAAGAACATAACTAACACCCCAATAAAAAAGAACCAAGGATGTGAACACAAACAGCTAATAATAGAAGAAAGGCAAATATACACCAGCCATATGAAAAATATTTATCCTTACCAATAATGAAAAAATAAATTAGAATGAAAGCAAAATTTTATGAGATGAGATTGGTGTTACTTATAGATGATAATACCTAGGGCTATGTGTAGATATGAAATTGATTTTAAAAAACCATCTTGAGAGGTGCCTGGGTGGCTCGATGTGTTGAGCATCTGCCTTTGGCTCAGGTCATGATCTCAGGGTCCTGGGATCGAGCCCCACATAGGTCTCCCTGCTCAGTGGGGAGGCTGCTTCTCCCTCTCCCTCTGCCCCTCCCCTCACTTATGCTCGTGCTCTCACTCTCTCTCTCTGTCTCAAATAAATAAATAAAATCTTTAAAAAATACATAAATAAATAAAAAATCATCTTGAAGGACAATTAAGCATACTTTATCAAAATTTTTTCAAAAAAAAATCTTAAACACTAACCTAAGGAAAAAGTTAAGATTATGTACATATATTTATCTGCAATAATTCTTTGATTTATAATAATAATAACAACAATAACCTATAATACCTAGTAACAGAAAATTGGTAAAATTAATAGTGATATATCTATATGATATCAATACAATAATGTCATTAAAATAATTTTCATGAAATAAATTTCAAGGCACAAGAAAGCCTTTGCAATGAACTGTCAAGTATAGCCCACTCCCTCAATGAATAGGGATAACCCGAATAACCAATAGGATATTGCAGAAATGAGAGTGCAACTTCAGAGGTTAGGTAATAAAAGGCATTGTGGTTTTATCCGTCCTTGCTCTCTTTGCATCATTTACTCAGGGCATTCAGTCAGTCCAATGGAAAGATGATGCCTCTTGCTAACAGCCCACAACAACTTGCCCTCCATGCAAATGAGCCATCTTGGAATCTGATCCTCCGGCCAGGTTAGGTCTTCAGATGTCTGTAGGTCCAGCTGACATCTTGACTGCAACTTCATGAGAGACCTCAAGCCAGAACCTCTGAGCTAAGCCACTAATGTATTCTTGACTCACAGAATATGTGCAAGATGATTGATATTTATTGTTTTAAGATGCTAAGTTTTGAGGTTGTTACATGGCAATAGATAGCTAATTCACTACCTAACAGCTAACAGAACAAGTTATGAATTTTAGGACGTTTTCCTGGCCCACCAAGCTAGAAATACTAGGAGAAGTATTTGTAGGAGATTTTAACACTGTTCATTGTTAGATATGACCTTGAGAACAAAATCCAGACTTGAGATGAAGCAAACACTGGATGGGATGGTGAAGAGACATAAACTGGGACCTCAATGACACTGTTGGGCCATGGACCAGTCAACATTCAATATGGAATTTCCAGATTTGTGAAATAATAAACACTTTTACCATCATTAAGCCAATCTGAGTTGTGTTTTTCATTTTTTGCAGCAAAAATTTGCTGGTACAAAATACAATGATGGTCCCATGAAAGATGCCTTCTTCCACCCCACTTCAGTTACATTTTCTGCTGCTCTACATCTATCCTTGTTGAATATCCCAGAGCCTCTTAAACATACTGCATTCTTTCACATCTCCATAATTTGAGAAATGATTTGCACTCTCCCTGGAAAGCTTTTTTTTCCCTCTTTAATCTCTTACAAATTCTTAAAGATTCAACTGATAGGTCATTGTCTTTGTGAATTTTCCTGGACTCTCCCAGGCCAGATTAGGTATTCCATTCTCTCTAGCCACATAGCATTTTAATCAAATCTCTATTATAAAGTTTTCCATATTATAAGTACCTATTTTTCTATCTTTCCTACTATTTTCCCATGGCCTTGACGCAAGGATAATTTCTTATTCAATTTCCTAGCTTAGAAGTTTAGCTGAGTACTTGAGACATGGCAGGTGTTCATTAAAAGTATGTTGAGTTAATTAGCTATTGATTAAAAGTGCTCTACATATGTAAATGGTACTATTCTAACGTAAGATAAAAAGATTAGTACCAATTCTAAATTAAAAGAATCTTGGCCCCTGAGCAGTGATTTTTCAAACTTTAGTGTCTACAAAAACTGCTCAGAATGCTTGATAGAATACCAACCCTAAGTTCTACTACCAGAAATTCTGACTCAGTGTTTCTGGACATAAGGATCTGTCCTTGATGCTCCACATTTACTAGTCCTGTAACCTTGGGAATCACAATTTACCTCCCTGTTCTTCCATTTTCCATCTGTAAAATGGAGATGATAATATTACTTATATTATCTGATTATATTACTTTAAATGTCAGGAAACAAATACAATAACATATTAAACAAATTGGCACAGGGCCTGAAAAGTAGTAAATACTTATATGTTTTTCTAGTATTTGAAAAACAATAGTGTATGTGGGTAAGTATACACAAACGCTGAAGTCAAGCTTCTTAAGTTTGAATCTTGTCTCTGCTCTTGCCAACTGTATATTTTAACCTCTGAATCTCAGTTTCTTTCTGTGTAAAATAAAGGCAATGGCAGTAATACCAACCTCACGGGATTGTTATGAAGATTAAGTGAGTGAATAAATATAAAATTCTTAAAATAGTTCCAGGCATATGGTAAGTACTATGCAGTTTTCCTTCTCCTCTTCTTTTGGAGTCATTAAAACTTTCCTGCAGAATATGTTCCTAGTTTTGGTTCTCACTATTTCTCTTTTCTCAGCTAAGAAATATTTGCAGCCCCTTTTGAGAGAACGTCCATGTCTCATACCAGGTACATGCTATCTCACTCTAGATAAGCTCTATCTGGAGATGCTAGGCAGCCTTCTGAAATGTCTCCACCGCCTACCTTCCATAGACAGAACTGAAGGTGAGGACATTAGAATAAATTCCTTGAGAGCCTCAATCCATCTCCTTACAAAAGGGCATTTGGTCAACTCCAAATTGTAGAATGTTATCATTTTGTTATTTTTATGGGAATTTTGAATTCTAATTCTAAATACATGCTCAAAACCCAGAAAATAAGTAATCAAGTAACTAGATGTCTGGTGCTATCACTATTCACATGATAAAGCAATTGATGCTTTATGATCAAATATTATCAGGCATATCTTTAGGCAAGATCATGATACATTTGTTTGTGTGTTCTAGCTATACATTTCTTTCAGATACAGACAGACTGAAACTAAAGAAAGGAGAGGGGGTTAGTATGTATGTATGTATGTATGAAAAAAAAAAAGAAAGGAGAGCGGGTCAGGGTGATAGAAGGGTCAACATATTGGCACTTATAGAATTATCTTGTCAAAGAGATAAAAAGATTTTAAAATAAATAGCTCTAACTCTCCAGCGTACAACACTTTCATTTGTATGTGATTAGCACTGTATGAGAAATATTTGGTGGTACCAGTGATTTTCTAATTAAAACTTGAAGTAGAGTTGTTATTGTCGATCTGGCTTGTGAGGCACAGAATAGAATGATAGACAAAACATTCTGCTGTGAAGCAGAGAGCTGAGTTTGAGCTCGCCTTTCCCACTGTACCATCCAAGGTGACGGTAGCCAAGCTCATCACTGCATCTGAGGCAAATCATTTCAAGAATATCTTATCTGAATGAAGATTTGGAACAGGGTCAAATTATTTCTTAAGGTCTAGCCCAGATTTAACCTATAACTATATAATTATAAAGTTTTATATATATATAGTTATAGTTAGTCATAGTTATATATTTTCCCTTTAAGAAGAAATATACCAATATCATTATTAACAAAATTACATATATCTTCAAGTTTATTATTCAAAACATACACCTAGGGATATCTCCTTTGTAGATTTTTTTTAAAGATTTATTTATTTATTTTAGAGAGAGAAAGAGCGTGCACAAGCAAGTGGGGGGGAGGGGCAGAGGAGGAGTGAGGAGCAGACTCCCCAGTGAGCACAGAGCCCTGGGTGGGGGCTTGATCCCAAGACCCTGAGATCATGATCTGAGCTGAAACCAGGAGTTGGCCGCTTAACCAACTGAGCTACCCAGGCACCCCTCCTCTGTAGATCTTTCTACACTTCATTATAAGTTTTTGCTTACATATTTTTCTCTCCTACTAAAATGAGAATTCTTTGAGGACAAGGTAGAGGTCTTGTTAATCTTTAATTCTCCATGTGTCATTTACTAAGACACGGCCTCTCAGCCTCAAACCCACTCTTCCCCCTTTGTGTTGTGGTGATGAGTTGCCCCTGTACACGGCCTTTCTTTGCCTGTTGGCTCCCTGTTAGGCTTTAAGCTGGGAGATGGCACCAGAGGGGGAGAAAGACAGACTCTTTCCTGGTTCTTTCCTATTTTTTCTGTTGGCTGTACATTTTAGAATCACTCTAGCAAATTATCTCCAACTGGATAATGGCAATTTATTTCACTAGCAACAACTGATTTCAGATTGGAATTTTTCTAACCCCTACAGAACCAGATTCTCCGTGTTTCCCTTACAGATGCTATCCAGAGAAAGACCCCCTCCTCAGAGGCCAAAGTTTCATTTCAATTCCAGGGTTCCACCCTCAAACTTCGATGTTTTCATCATTTCAAGCCTCTTCCCCTTTGTTCTCTCAGCCCTAGGAGTAATAGCCGGTTCTGACAGTTCCTGCCTTCATACTAAGTCTATTTTTGCTTGTCCATTCTTCAGATGAATTTATCTGTGCTAAAATAGTCGGTGTGATTTCTACGTATTGACCGGACACTAACTGGTATGTGTTAGTACCTAATAAGTGCCACACCTGGAATAAAAAGTATCTATCAGTGTTTATTAGTGTTAGCTATTACTGCACTTTCAAGAGTACATTATAGGTTTTACTCAACTGTGACTGGTGTGGCCTTTCTGCATAATTAACTACATTTTGTCACATAAAACATTCAATTCCGAAGCAGATTTTTAATCTGTGAAGCTTCACGAACTATCTTTGAAAAGTATTTGATGCGCACGTTGTATTTGTTTTAAAGCATGAGTTGTTGAAAAACCATGCCCAGTCAACTCTGAGGGAATAAATACCCTGCCATGTCATTGCTCTAGACCTCAGGGCTTGTTAACGTGACTGTTTACGTGTGACTGCACTTCTGTCAATATTCAGAACTGAGCAAGATAAAAACCGAATTACCTGTGCTCTTCCTGTTTTTGTCTGGGAACAACTGTGAGGGAGTGCAGAGCAACTGGAAACAAGCAAAGACACATATGGATACTTAAATGGAACTTCCAGGCAGAAAGGTGGGGAGGGGGCTCACGGGAAATGTATTTAAAGCAGTAGAAATAAAGATACAAGAAGATGGCGAAATTAAGAGCTATTGGCTAACCTAGCACCTAAAAACCCCAGGAATGGTTTTATTTTGTGGGGCACAAATAGCTAAGAATCATTTTAGAGTTCACTTCTACTTGTAAAAAAAAAAAAAAAGATCAGTGCCATTGAGAGAGAACAATCTTAGGGGGAAGGCTCAGCTGTAAACAGCACAAGTGCGTGTGTGTGTGTGTGTGTGTGTGTGTGTGTGTGTTTTAATCAATGACAATTTCTAGTGTCTTTATTGTCACACTTCTCAGATCTCCCTACTGTAGCTCTTTTCCCACTGACATGACCTAGTTCTCTTAGTTACAGGATAATCTCCTTCATGGAAATTCTCTCCCTTCTAGTTAAAGATTCTACCTCATTAGTGTCAAAAGATAACTTTTTCTAATATAATTTTGCTGCATTTCAATTCATCTTGAACTTCATTTGTACCTGCATTGTTTTATTACTATAGACGTTTGATGTTTTCTTCAAAAATCCATAAAGATTTCTCAACTCAGGAGACAAGGGATATATTTTAGTCATCATAAAACGAATGCTAATAGTTCCCGACAATTTCATCATACTTTATACATTTTCCCATAGAAATGTTTCATTTAATTTTCATGGCCTTGTGAGGTGGACCAGCCCGATAAATCCCAAGGTTTTAGAACAGTAAGGAACCACAAAGAACACTCAGAATAAAGTTTCCATGACTGTAATAGTATGGTTTTGGCTGAAGGAACAAGTAACAGAAGATCCAATTTCAAATAAGTCAAACACAAAGGATCTCTCCTACCCCTTCCTTCTCTGTTCCTCTCTCCATGACATAACAAGAAATATGAAAGTCATTTGGTATGGGGTTGGTTATTCAACTTGCCAATTATGTCATTTAAAAAAACCCAGGCATTCTCTATCTTTTGTTCATCCTCCTTGTATGATACACCTATATTATTAGTCAGGGTTTTACAGAGAAAAAGAACAAATATGATGTGTGTATACGGAGAAAGAGATTTATTTGGTTCACATAATTATGGAAGCTGGCAAGTCTGAAATCTGCAGAGCTGATGTCCCAGTTTAAGTCCAAAACCCAGCAGCTGCTCTGGAACCAGGAAAAACCGATGCCCCAGATTAAAAACCATCAGGCAAGAGAATTCTCTCCCACTCATGGTGATTCTTTTGTCAAGTTCAGGCCTTCAATCAATTGAAGAGGCCCACCTACATTATGAAGGGCGGTATGTTTCACTCAGTCTACTGATTCAAATGTTAAGTGCATCCAAAAATACTCTCATAGAAACACCCCAAATAATTTTTGACCAAATATTTAGGCATCCCATGGCCCAGTCAAGTTGACACATAAAATTTATCATTACAACACCCATATTACAGAAGGAAGGAGAAAAGCTGCAGCAGGCTCCAGGCATTAATTCTTCACTAATTTCGATCGTCGGCCTACATGGAAGAGTGTATACCCTTCTCTCATGATCCATTCTTAACAGCAGTGGATCTTCCTATATAACTTTTCTTCAAATCTCACTGGTCATAATGGTACCCCATGTCCTTTACCAGGCCAATTACCACCTAGGGACTGGAATTTGTATGATCATCTTAGAGAAATCAAGGTGAAGCACTTGGTTGCCCAGGTTCAAAAGAATATCGGGGCTCCTTTCCCAAGGAAATTGTGAAGGAAAATGACTGTTTGTGTAGGTACTAGATAACATCTAACTCATTGATGAAAACAAGACCCCCTTCATCTGAAAGGCATATTTAGGTATTTATGGGCATTCTCTTAATGTAATTATTATGTGTGGTAACTTTAAAGTTATAGTTTTTTCAATAGTGCTTTTTAAGATTACATATTCAAACTCTGTTATCTCTAGTAACATTTCCTATCAAAAGTTACTCCTTCTAAATAAGCTTGACAGTCATACAAACCCTACCTCAACATTTCTGAGGATTGAGAAGTCCTTATTTTATTTTGCTAAACAACTTTAATTATTAAGTAGGTCTTTTCTATGTTTCCCCATAATGCAAAGCAATATATTAAGGGTCTACTATGTGCTCCCTATAACTTCCTACTGTTACATTTGGACTACCTTCTAGGGAAGCACAGGAAAATTCTAATTTTCTTTCCATATGACTGAGTCCCTTCACAAGTAAAGCCAAAGAAATCAAGTAGCTTGCTAAAGATCACAAAGCTACTTACTGGCAGAACTAAAACAACTTCTCTGTCTTATATGATATAATATTCTGCTTTTTCATGTACTTGATAGATATATTGATTTTCCTCTGACCTCTGACCCTTGAACTAGTGCCTGTTGATTATAATATTTCAAGTTTATTAAAAGAGAGAAGATAGTAAATAAGGAACTATGGCTAAATTATCTACTGTTGAAACCCATACTGTATGTTCTAGCAGAATTTGCTTTTGGTGATGCTGAAATGCAATTCTCATTTCCCTTTCCTTCTCCTTGTGTATTCTAAACTAGAATTCTGTTCCTCCATTGGTTGCTTTGTCCTTGAGCTTAGATTTATTGGCTGTATCCAAGCGGAAATTGGATTGTTGGATCCTGTTCCCATGAAAGGGGAGTTAACAATCATGAGAAGAGCAGTAGTCTGGAATAAAAACTAGAGGTGACCCTTGCATCTAAATGAACAGACTCTGGGTCTTGTGAAAGACAGGGGGTGTTTCTTTGCACCTCAGCAAGAGAACATGCAATTTGTTGTAACACCTTTCCACTGTCTAAAATTATAGTTATTCATTATAGGACACTAATATATTATGTCAAGATGCTAATTTTATTAATTGATTGGCATCAAAATATATGTGGATTTTGATATGATTAAGATGTATTTTGAGCTTTGTAAAAAAAATTTCCCTAACAACCCTAGAGAGAAATATGCTTTAAAAACATCAAAGTAAAGAGGACCCCCAGGGTCCTGGGGAAGTTGATTCAGCATTCAAAGGGAAATGGGGACTTCTTAATTTTTACCAAAGTTAGTGATTCATATCACCAAGTTCCTTGGATTTAAGCGGGAAGTAAGGTACAAACAACCAAACCATTACATTTCCCCCCATTTGTTTCGATGAATGATTCTTCATTGCTTAAGCTACCAAATTTCTGGTGGTGCAAGGTAGACAAGCATGAACTTTAAGATCTCATTATAAAACATGTACACTACAAATGGCTATGGGATTTCTTTTGGGATGATGGAAATGTACTGGAATTAATGGTGATGGTTGCATAACTTTGTGGTATACTGAGTTGTAAAATAATAATAATAATCATACAACTCACAAGCTGTGTCTGATCACTCCAGGGAACATCTCTTCTCTTCCCCATTCCCTGACTGCCATTTGTTAATCCATATGCACCACATACAGAAAATCAGAACATGATGGTGTCCAAAATAATGTTAAATTTATACGGTGTTTCCATATAAATCTATGACAAGAAGTGCAATGGTATTTGTTTAGGAGCAGGATGGAGCTCTTGCTTTTCTGCTGCTAAATGCATGTGTTCCATAACCTGGGGATGCACAGAGCAGGAAGATGAGTAAAGCAGCCTAGAAAAGAAGCCAGATTTTTTTTTTTTTCAAATTTTGGCTCTACTGTCTCATCCAACATCCTCTTTTAAGTATGCTGACTAAAAATATAAATTCTTCTTTATTATTGTCCCTCTAACTATGTCCCTCCTGTCCAGCATGGAGGCTCACAGTCCCCAGAGTATCTTTGACCTCTCCCTATTCTATTCAACGAGATGTCAGGCTAGAAGATTTTACAGCATACTGACATTATCAAAAGATTCTCTTCCAAACACCAGCATAGAAGGTTTTGAGTTTTAGAGGGATGCGTTTTAGCATAAAATAGGCTATTCAGAAACTCTACAGGCATAAAGTCATCAGTCATAAAGGACCTGTTCTAATTCACTTCAAATACAAGCTTAAGGGACTAGATCCTACTTTAAAAGCAAGATGCCAAGTGAGAGGTGGATGGTACTTTGGCTGAAAATTTTTATTGCTCTTTATAAAGTAAGTGCATTAGGGGAGAGTGAAGGTAAAGCAAACATGATTCCAAGAGACTAAGAAAAGCTAGCTGGGTGACCTTACATTTCTGAGACACTGAAGGAACCCTGCCATGTTTCCAGACTACTTTCTAATGTGTTTTCTACCTGAGGGGAAGTATAGTGCTTTGATTTTGGGTGCTGCCCAGGAGTATCTGTGCAGTAAGACACAGCACAGGGACTCAGGGCCAATGACCCCAGGATCTTTGAATTTCAGTGCTCCACCGCTTTTGGCCTCCTCATTGCTCTGCCCTAGTACTGATGAGGTTTTCTATGCTGGAGAACTGTCAGTTACATGGCTCATTTTATTATTTCACATCAAATGTCTGTGAAAATAACCTTTCTACACAACAGTGTTATGTAATGTGCTTTGATTCAATTTTACAAATGTGAAATGAGTGGCATCAGGGACATCGGCATGTCGTGCAGTAGCTGATATCTCCTTGTAAGTACCAGGCTCACCGGGAACAACACAAACCCTTTATACTTGTATGTGTTTACATTTACTCCCCATTTTGTCCTCTCCCAGCAAATATATTATCTGCAGGGGAAGTTAAGAATATATTAGCCTTTCCAGAATGAGGCTCCATCCCTCTATAAACAAGATGACCTAAATCCTCAGTGGAAGCTTCCAGTGCATGGATTAGAAGGTGGCCTGGAGACAGATGTACAGGCAGAGGAAATTACCATGAGCCTCAACCTCACAGCAGCAGAAGACCCTTCAGATAAAGAAAACCTTTTCAGTTTTGATTTATGCAATGTTTTTAGGGGGATTTTATCAGTGATCATGGAGAAGACAAATTTTGAAGGCATATCATTTTTCCTTCACAAGGAAGGTGATGAAGTTTTCAGGACAGGCCCGATGCATTTGCTTATTTTTTTGTAAAAATGCCTCAAAAAGTGACTATTTAGTAGAAAAGAAATTGATTTGAAGCCCTGCCAACCGAGAAAACTAACACATGTCCATACCTCCCATGAGAAAACAGCTGTAGGAAAAAGAAACACATTTTATATATAATGTGAAACATCCCTGGCTATGCAACAATTTTAAAATACAGCAAATTTCTACTCTACGTGTGTCATCTAGTGTGCTGCTATCCATTTAGAAACTGCTCAATAAATATTTAATAGTTGTCTCATTGTCATGGAATAGAGTGAGGCCAAACTAATCTTGGGAAAATAAGAAAACATAACTATGAAATATATTTTAAAAACTGGGAACAGCTTCAGGCTACTTCAAGTTGAACTCTGGACTGATTTTGGAACTTGCAGATGGGAAATGCACCACATACAGAAAAAACAGAAGGGCAGCTAGAGTGGGACATTATCCAGTCACAAGCTATATCAGACATTGGAAAATAAATGATTGTAGGAAAAAAAAATCAGTTCCAATTGCAAAAGTATCTTGCGTGAACATAGTATCAGTGTATTACGTTCTAGGGAGAAAGAAACAAATTCTAGTCTTTGCCTAAAGGATCTTATAGCTGAAGTATAATTGTTCCAGATTTAAGGTACATCCTAACAGACAGAAAAACTGAGGTGCTGAAAGTAGCTGCCTCTTCTGAAACACTAAGTAAATCTGAAACCACAGGTTTCCATTAAAACAGTGACTCTTAAAAAGTAGATTTTGTATTAAGGAGGGTACTCGTGATGAGCACTGTTATATGTAAGTGATAAATCACTAAATTCTACACCTGAAACCACGATTATCCTATATGTTAACTAACTAGAATTTGAATAAAAACTTGAAACAAACCAACCAACCAAAGCTAGATTTGAATGCAACATATTCTGTACCCAAAAATGTGAAAACAAGATTCCTGGTAAAAGAAAATAATAACTCTCTGAAATCCCAAAGCAAGCGAAAAACTCTTAAACCCAATATCCATTATTTGGCAGTAGCCGCAAGGAGAATGAAGCTATTTTGCCCATGAAGAATGAATTTTATGGATAAAGAGGAAAGGTTTTGCACACAATGGAACACTGTTTAAATTGGTCTCACTTTCCACAGCTCTTCTCACTCAGTGTAATTTGAATTCATTATGAGAAAAAAAATATAATGGGACATTTTTTTACTTGGGAGAAAACTTCATTTTTCATCAATATTGAGATGGTCTCCTCAAATCAATATTGAATTTTAGAATGAACTAATATAAGAAGGAGGGATGGATTTCAGGCCATTTCCTGTTGCAGAAAGAGACCCCAACCACCACTTCGGTTAGGGACCTATTTCCTTAGAGGTTTGCTGTGGGCACAGTGTTTGTATGCACCCATGGAAGCCCATGTTGTATCTGATTCTATGTTCAGAAATAATAATTTAAAAAAAAAAGTAGAGTGGCTTCCTTTGTTTTTACTTCAAACTAGAGATGTTAAAATATCCCAAGGGACACATTTGTTGGCATAGAAGGATAAAGAGGGATGGACTGAGTTATTGGTGCATGTGGGGGGGGGGGGGCGTGGGTGTGCATATGTGGGTGGGTGGGTGGGTGTGTTATTGCCAAAAGGCTTCAACGTATGTGTGGCCTTTCTCCCTGATATGTGAACAGATGATCTATAACAGAAGATTTCTTTCATCTTAATCTTAAACTATTTTTAAATCTTTTTTTCCACAATCTCCCTTTGTCTTATGTTGTAGATTTAATTTTTCCTTCAACTTTTCTGCCTGCTTTAGTCTACCTCTCTCTTCTTCCTCTATGTTTAAGACCCTAATAATAATGGTTCATTCTGGGGGTAGGAGAGTTTATAGGGGGTGAAGTTAAAGGGAACATGATCCTTTTGCATAACTCTTGTTAATACCCCAACATTTGTTTTATACATTACATTGGACTAAACATATGTCAAGCAGTTTGCTGAAGACAGCTCACTTACAGGCATATTTACATATGCCTGCTTCTGGTATCGCTTATAATAATAGCAATCCACCTGTTTTGTATGGCCAAAATCATTCTTTGGAAGTCTTACCATGGTAGCTTTAAAGCTGCTGAAATAAAAACTTTGCTGAGAAAAGTGTTTATTTTTAAAATAATGTATAGTCTCCTCTTTCCTCTTCAAATAAAAAGAGTCATCAAACACACCTTTAAAAGCCAGCTCCTTTAAAAATATTACCAGAATGCTTTGGCCCAGAACAATATCCAAAACTCTACAGCCAAAAATCTTTTTGTGAGCTCTGGACTCAGATAGCCAATGGCCTCTGGGTGTATTTTAGTGTGTGTTTAGGTGGAGCTTCCTGCAAATGGACTGAGATGGTATCTTACTTTCTCACAGTTCTGGAGGCTAAAAGTCCATGATCAAAGTACCTGCTAATTTCATTTCTCATGAGGGCTCTCTTTCTGCTTTAGACAGCCACCTTCTTAGCGTGTCCTCACATGGCTTTTCCTCAGTGCTGGTGTGCAGAGAGAGAAAGAGCAAACTCTCTGGTGTCTATTCTTAGAAGAACACTAATCTTATCTCATCGGAGCACCACCTTTATGAACTCATTTAACCTTAATTACTTCCTTAGAGGCCCTATCCCAAAATTCAGCCACGCTAGGGGTTCTAGCTTCCACAAACATATAAATTTTAGGAGAACATAAGCTTTCAGTCCATAACAGAAGGAAAATTGCACACAGGATGCTTAAGGAGGCTCATTCTCGGGGTTACACCTGTAAAGAAGTACAGAGGGCAGGGCTGAGCGAAAGAGAAGCCGAATTGCAGTGTGGTTGCAACAGAGGCATCTGCCCACCTGAGGGGTGCTGTGGAGCTAGGACAGTCCTTCAGACTAGTCCCAAGCAGTAGAAAAGGGCCCATTGTTTGTATCCTCACAACAGCCGGTCACTAGTCACAAGCTGCCCAATGGAAATAGCATGAGCCCAATGGAACTAACATAGCAGTTTGCTGTGTCCGAGGACAATCCCCAGTGAAGGATACAGCTTTGACCTGTCAGCAATTCATATTTCCCATTAGCAGAGGGAGGGGCACATTGGCCCTGGAGCAGGATTGTGAGTGCAGTACCTTGTTGTCCCTTGCACTGTCAGATTCACTTGCTTTTTGTAGGAAGTTTGCCCCATGAAGAAAGAGCTTTCCAGGGTATTGGTTGGGGAGCTTGAAAATAAATGGAAAGAAACACAAGCTGTGTTATTGCACTTGACCTGAAGGCTGTAACTGATACTCATCATCCTTTCCTCCAGTACTCATTCTAGATCCCCTTCACCCTTGGCCAACTCCTCTGCTGGCCTAGGTGGTGGCTTGCCTGGTGGGGGCCACTGAGTCCCTAATCCCTGAGAGGTTTGAATCCCAGGAGTTACCATGTCCTTCTCACATAACACTTATTGTACTTATGCATTTAATCCTAAAGCTGGGTGACAGAGCAAAAGAGATGCTTTTGTAGGTCGCCTGAGCTCAAAACACATTCTACCCTTCCCCATTACATAGCAACAACCCTACCTTCTGCTGATCTGAACCAACTGCTCCTATCAGTGCTTGCTCCTTTCTTTCACTGCTAGTCCCTTATCATGAGAAGACCAACGTATCCAGATGAAAGACATAACTTAAAATCTAGTGAGACTTTACTCTCTTCTCCTGGCGAAATCATTACATATTCAGGAACCATGATCTTTAGACCCACCAAGCCTGAAACTTTGTGACAGAAGTCACAAAAGCCCTAGGGAAAAACTAGGGGTGATGGTAACTGACACCATTTCAAATTCCATCCTTTGGTTCCCAGTCCTATGAATTCTAGACACAGAGGCTATAGGACAACAAAATAGTCATTAATTTTCAGTGTAGACCATGTCCTGAATTATGGCACTCCATCTCTACAAGGTATGATTTCCAACCCAACACCTCAGTAGCATGTTTAAAACACCATTCCACCGCTATATCAGACTGACAGTTTCTGGTTTGTGGGACTCAGTCTTAGTCCATTCAGGCTGATATAATAGAATACAAGAGATTGGGTGGCTTATAAACAATTTATTTCTCACAGTTCTGGAGGCTAGAAAGTCCAAGCTCAAGGTGTCAGCAGATTCGATACTTGGTTCAAGACGGCCATTTTCCCCTCTATGTCCTTCCATGGTGGAAAAGACAGGGGAGCTTTCTGGGGTCTCTTTTATAAGGGCATTAATGCCATTTGTAGAGGCTCCACCCTCATATCCTAATCACCTCCCAAAGGCCTCACCTAATACCATCACACTGGGGATTAGGTTTAAACAGGCAGACCTCCTGGTCCTGTGTCCACTATGGTGACTACATATAACTTTGTTATTATTTAGAGAAGTAGTGCAGTATTGCATGTTAGCAGCTCCATCTCCAGAAATCTTTAATAGAGAGGCTTGTCAAGGTCCTACCCTAGGAAAAGAAATCCCATCTCCAAACTATGTAGCAAACCCATTAAGGATGAATCATTGCCTCTTCAAGAGTGAAAGAAATCCAGTGCAGTCAACTTTCTAGTAAGTTAGCTCACCTTGGGGGGAATGGGCCATACCGAGGGCTAACTCTTGGTCTATGATACTTACAAGTTGGACTTTTGGCAGCAGTCATAGCAAAATCATCCTCATTGAGTGAAGATCCATGCTATTGGGCTTTTGATATCATTTCTGTCACCATGGCAACTCCATTTATGTGACCTTTATGCCAGGTCTGTGGCCAGTTGATAGATGCTGGCCTATAGGTCATTGATTTTCAGTGTATACCCCTGCTCCAAATGAACAAGAAATGACTAGTACTTGGGAGGTCTTGGTTGTTTAATTCCTCTGATGGGCATTGAGTTGTGATCCAGAGACCTTCACTCCTATAGTTCCCTTCCTGTATCTCTTCCCCTCACCATCTTGTCCCAGAGCTTCTCATCTTTCTCTTTCCAGGGTCCAGACAAACTAGCCAGGACATTATCAGAGATTCTAAATCTTCTTTCTGATAGAATGGAAAAGAACGCATTTCCAAGAAAGGCATATACCAGCGCCACAGGCTCCCTTTGTCTGCTCTAGTAAAATTACCACATCTCACACAGCAGTTGCAATTAGAGACACTATGTGCTGAAATCTATGGTTGTCCATTGTAAACTGTCATTATCCATCCAGTCTTAATAGAGGCCAGGTCAGTGAATTTAAATGAGGATATAAGGGTGACCATTAGCCCTACATTCTTCAAATCTTTGAAAATGGTAATGATTTCTGTCAGTCCTCCTGGGATGTAATATTAGTTTTGATTTGCTATTTCGCTTGGGAAGTGGGTCATTTTCAAGCCATTATAATAGTGCTTTTACCCCATCTACCCCCAGCCCTGGGTCAAGAAAACAAGAGGAGGATTCTGCTGGCTACCAATTACATCCATTCCAATTATAAACTCAGGGACCATATATATTAAAACCAGGTAACTCTGTAAACCCAGTGGACTCACTGTGATTTGGACCCAGGCCAGGAATCCATTTATTACCTAGCTTTCACATGCCTTCATTCAAACAGGCAGGCTAAGGTAGTATTTGTGTACTTGGGTATCAATGTCAATTTAGACTCTGTTCTCATAATCCTGGGAACGTGAGGCTATTTCCCTTTTGCCAATGCTTAATTATCTATGTAAATGGCTAGAGATCCCCTGGGGGAAGAGTAGGGTAATTACTGCTGAATACAATACTTGTCACAGTATTGCAGACTCCTTCCTATTAGAGACCTGGCCTCTCCTTCAGAGAGGGATTGGACGTCTTAGAACAATCTCAGCTCCAGAATCTGGCAATCATCCAGACTTCTAGTCATCCAACCGATTTCCTTTAGCTGTATCATTAAACAACGCTCTTGTTAGTTTCCCATATACCTTGCCCCTAAACTCAGTTTCTGTGACTACCTGTAGTTCTCTGCCGATTGGGACTCCCTGGATACATTTTGGTCTTTCTATTCATTGCAGTAACCCTGCCACACCCCCAGCCCACCCCACTCCCACTGGTTTTGGTAGTTAAGCACCTCACCTGATCTGTCTTATTTCAGGGAGTCCAGTTCTGTAAGAACACCTCCTGCTCCAGCCCCAGCATATGAAGGAAAGGCATCCCAGACCTTCTTAATGATAGCATTTCCCCTCTCACCAGCACAGCCTCTTTGGTAAATGGGATGTCCTCTGTAGAACTTAGTAGGCAAGTGGATTTTCCAACCTGACATAACTACCCCAGCATACTATTTTTCTGAGCCTATTGATCTTTTTTTCCTTTGTCTTGATGGTCCTATCATCTCTATTTAATGTGAGATATCACTTTTTTAAATTAATAAGAGCCATCTCCCAGAGACCTCGTCATGGTGCTAAACCCTGTATCAGAGAAGAATGCCCCATATCTGTAGGCTGCCCCTTGATCCAATGTCCAGTCCCGCTCCTTCCTTATAGGGCTTTCATCTTCATGAAGAGACCTACCAGGGCTCAGAATTCAACCTTTTTGGAATTCCCATTATTCTTATGATTAGGTTCTGATCAGTGCCCTCAATCTTGTGTCCTCTGATTGCAGATTAAGTGCTCCAGTTTTAAATGGTGCCTAAAATGAGTGATTAATCAGCCTGAGCCTGTAATAATTTCTTTTCAGTGAATCGGTGGTACTCATTCGTCCAATTCCACAGTCCTTATGGTTTTCCCTTTTCTCTTTCAAGAGCCCAAAATCATGCATCAGTCAGTGTATCTCCTTCCACCAGTATCCCATTCTAGTTCTCCACAGGGGTATGCTTAACAACTGTACCATTACAACATGCCAAGGGCAACCCATGCACCACCTACCACCAGTGATAGGGTCCTCATTGCCAGATGGCTGGCAAGTGATCCATCTCCAGAATTCTATTTTAGATTTGGTTTCCCAGGACCACCACTAACAACTGCCTTCAGTTGGGCAACTTGGACACAGACTTTGAGACACAGAACTATTTGTAGAAATGTATGGGAAATGATCTTAGGGGGTCCAGCTGCAAGGAAGTAAAGGACAAGGCAGAGGAAAAAGTTGATCAATTAAGGCCTCAGACAATCCTAAGGAAAGCTTTGGAGCTGGGAAGATCCCTTGGAGTTATCTCAAAGAGAAGTAAAGGAGCAGAGCCTTAGTACTTCCACATCTACCATTGACCTATGGCAGAAAGGAAAGCTATAATCAGGAGCAGTATGGTTCCCTGAGGCTGAGGGTAATTTCCAGGGAAGGGTACAGCTGTGAACAAACAGCAGCCACTATTCTCAGCAACTGAGGGTGGATGCATAGGCTCCGAAGACAGAATCTGAGCGGAATATCACAGTATCTATCTAACCACTTCACATGCTTCAGATTTCAGCTCAGTCATCGCTCCCTCTGGTAAGTTTTCCCTGACCTTGACCCAACCCTAATCCCTGCAATATGCCACATTCTGCCCAACTAGGTCCGATCCCCTTACTGTAGACATTCTTCACTTCCTGCATTTTTCTTTCACAGTACTTACCATACGTTTAATTATATGCTTCCTCGGGTGAGTATTTGATTAAAATCTGTCTTCTCCATAAATTATCAGCTCTTAAGAGCTTACGTAGAGACTATGATATTTTTGTCCATTATTGACTCTCTAGTGCTTAGCAGAGGACCTGCTGTATGTTAATGTTCATTCAATATTTATTTGAATGAATATCACATTGATGAATTACTGTCATGGATGTTGCTCACTGTAACAATGACACTATTATATGGTAAACTCACCCGGGAAGCTATTGCAAAGAACAGATTTCTGCAAGAAAGCATATCAATTCTTCTGTCAGAGACAATTGTGTTCTTGGATAAAATTCACAGCTTCTGGAGAGCTGCACATGAAACTATCAGACAGAGTGAAACAACCACTCACTAGTCAGATTGTCTTGATACCTTCTGAAATCAGTGACATGGTAGCTGATCTCACCCTCATCTTTATATTAAAAAAAAAAAAAAGATACACAAAAGTTCTCCAAACAAAAAAAGTGCTTATAAAACTGTGTCTGTTTTGCCTTGCCTGACTGAATTCACGTTTTAGTTCCATGTTTATTGATCATGATGTTGCTAAATAATATGCAAATTCTAACCTAAGGTGGTAGAGCAACAAAAGTTTTGGGGATTCATTTATTTTATATGTCAAAGGGCACTTGTGTGTGGTTCAATGTCAGTTTTCTTCTTATGTATTGTCTCTAATACTGACTCACAGAGAATTTTTCCTTTGCTTTATCTGAAGTGATTTTTAATCTTTTTTTTTAACAAATGAAGATCATGTAGAAATTCCACTTATTCCTTTCCTGTAATCATCTTTTTTATTTCTCATGAGATACACAAATATTTTCCTCCGGCAGGAAAAATGTTGGGACCCCATGAGGAAGTTTGATGCACTTTAAAAGGCTCCTGGTTATGTTATGGAACCTGGACTGGATCACCCAACTGAAGAACCAAGCAGCACCCGGAGATCTTGGAGGATAGGAGGTTTATTTAACACCGGCAGGCTCAGAGGAGAGTCGTCTCCAAAAGTCTGAGCCCCGAGCACAAACAAAGGGGGCAATTTATACACTTCTACTTACCCATACTTGGCACTTTTGGCGCGTGTGCAAAGCAGGGCAGGGAGAAGGACCCGGATTGGTGCGCGCGGGAAGCAGAGCGGGGAGAAGAACATGAAAGAGCTCCAAAGCAAGGACTGGGACTCTCTCGCTGGCTCAGTTGGCCATCTTAGGACACAGATTTTCAGTTAAACACCAAAAAAAATGACTTCCACTGTAGTGCTTCAGCAGACCCTGGGCCTAAAATGGCTATTTGGTATTTATTGAATACTTTTTATATCTACTGAATACTTTTTAGCCTACTTTTTAGAATCCATGTACTGAAACTTTTTTTAAAAAAAGATTTTATTTACTTATTTGACAGAGAGAGACACGGTGAGAGAGGGAACACAAGCAGGAGGGGTGGGGGAGGGAGAAGCAGGCTTCCGGCCGAGCATGGAGCCCAACGTGGGGCTCGATCCCAGGACCCTGGGACCATGACGTGAGCCGAAGTCTGATGCTTAACGACTGAGCCACCCAGGTGCCCCCCATGTACTGAAACTTTTAAGTTCACATTTAGACCATTTAAATCCATACTGAAACAAACTCAATAAGCTATGTTAGGTGTACAAGATTTAGTTATCGTGACAGTCCTGTTGAAGTCAAACAGCACTGTGAGCAAGACTCCTACTGTGGTCAGATCCCAAGTTCTACATCTGTGAGTTCTAGACCATTCTTGCCAGGTGGTTTAGGATTCCATGAAATCCAAACAAGGAAGTTTTGTTATAAATTCTCCTTGATTCTGTAAGAATGCTTTGGAGGAGGAACTTCCTAATTGAGAGGGATTTCATCTCAATCTACTTCATAAGTCTCACACTTCCATTTCAAACCTCTACCACCAGAATCTTAGCTTGGCTTCTGCTATTTAAGAAGCACTGATTTCCAAAGACTATTGTTTCAAAAAATGGCTCTGTGTTTATCTCAAATAAAAGCTCAAGGATTTGTGAACAGAACATTGATCTAAGCAGTCAATATCATGCTTTGTCATCCTGAATTAAATGGTTATATTTAAAGATTAGTACAGAATACTAAGGATGCCCTGAAGCGAATTGCTAAATGAAATTGGCCAACTGGACCTGCCAAGTGTTTTGTTGTGTGACTTGTCAGCTCATGTTCCAGACAGTAGTAAGTCATGATGAATTAAGTGACCACATCTCAGTGTTTACTTGGGGGTCTGATAAACAATGGACTATATCCCACATGCTGTCCTGCCACTTATATCACCTTCATAATACAAGATTTGGTATGTGCTGGGAATTATGAAACTGAAAACACTCTGTTTTTGTTTAGCAAATACATGTAGAGCAATATTGTATCCCTCACTATTCTAAATGCTTTAGCCTCAACATATTTAATAGATGGGTTTGGGACACTGACTGAGAACACAGGTTCTATGTCATAAGACATCAAGAATAAAGGTGGAGTTATGGCCCATGTGCATATTAATCAATTGCCAAGATCCCCCCCCCAAAAAAAGCTCAACAGCAAGACCACTCAAAACATCTCCAACAGAGCCCATTGGAATGGCTTATCACTGACATTGGGTGACACGAAAAATTTACCACATGTTGGACACAGTAAGCTTCCTCTGATTTCTACTACTAAGATGAGATGTTATAGTTCTATAAATCAATATAATGAAGATTTAGATGCACAAAACCGTGTCCACTTGGAGACTAAATTATAATAGTACCCAAATATGTATAACTGATATGTGTGTTAGGATTGCTGATAGTAGTGTTTTGATATTTTTGAGTTACTATTCCATGTTTCAACAATATAGAGGGAACTGAGACCAGTTCTGCATATGTCTAGATGCCCAAATAAGAATCCTCTTTGCTAGGGGCACCTGGGTGTCTCAGTCAGTTAAGCATCTGACCCTTGGTTTCAGCACAGGTCATGATCTCAGGGTTGTGAGATGGAGCCCCATATCTGGATTCACACTGGACGTGGAGCCTGCAAAGGATGCCCTCTCTCCCACTCCCTCTGCCCCTCCCACACCCCCTTTAAAAAAAAAAAGAGAATCCTCTTTTCTAAAGTCTTCATTATTTTTATTTCCCTGCTACCCAACAGAATATGATTTTGACCTTCCCCTTTTAAAATGAGGTCATTGTTGTGTAAGTCCTGAACACTGTACTATTCCTACACCAATCACTGTATCTTAGATTTTATGGTCCCTCATCAGGTTTTGTTTACAGCATTGATCTCATAAGCGGTGGCATTTTCATACATTCCTATCTTACCAACCTCTCTTAGGCATGAGCTCATATATTAAGCAGTGTGTAGCTCTGTCGTTGCCATCACTAAAGCCTCTCTTCTACCAGCAGTTGATGTGTAGCCATGGTCATGGCTGCAGCATGGGAGCTGGCAAAATCTCAGAAATGTTCAATGCATTTCCAAAATTGCTTGTGGCTTGGATTGCCTTTTCAAAAATATTTTGTGCAGAGCATATAATTTTCTCTTGTTCCATGACATTAATGGATTGCTCGGTCTATAATCTTCTTTTTTTATTTAATACAAACACTCACTTAAATCGAAGGTACCTGACTTTGACAGATGACACGCCAAGAGGACTCACAGACTCCACTGCAGCTTAAATAAGTGTGTGCATTCACTTATCTCTGGTTATTTTCACTGTACAGTGCTCTGCTTGTCTTTTCCAAAACAAAAACAGATGGTGTGCTTTCTTCTGCTGGAGGCTCTGCTAGCCGTTCTTTGTAGAATGCGTGAAAGATGTTTGCAAGTCCATTCTTCTTTATAAAGAAAAAAAATGTGTAGTGAAGGTGTCCAATGACCCTTAAATTATAGTGAGAACTTAACCCCCAATGTAAGGCTGATAGAGTGGGGGGGGGGGGAGTGGAAGATTTTCAGCCAATTATTCTGATTTCTGGTGTGAACTTCATTCCATTTTCACACCATTCCACTCAGTGAGTTGTTTTAGAAAAGTTAGTATCAGGCATTGAATGAAATTAAAACACTTATTTTCAAGTTTAAAGTAAATAACACAGCACTCTGAAAAACGAAGTTGACTGAGTCCTCTAAGACTAAATGAAAGAACGTTAGAAAGCAAGAATGATACCCTAGCAATGTTTCTAACTACATGTATTTAAATCTAAGTAAGTATCACTTCCAACATATCTTATCTCCTCTGGAGAAAAGACTGATCTGACAAGGAATACCGATCTGAGAGCAAGCTTTTCGAGTGAATCGAGGATGCAGATGACATGAGCTGCATGAATTGCATTTGATTTAATAGCTAACGACATCACATGTAGAGCTGTTGTGGTCATTAACTTATTATTTAAATTACTTAAGGGTAAGCAGCTTTCCCCATGCCCCCATTGCACTGTTTATTAGCAGGATAGTTCTGTGTCCAAATCCCTGTGGACTGCTATCATTGTACCGGTTTTGCTAAAATCTTTTAGAATTTTTCTTTCATTTGGTACTATAGCGACCAAAGAGTCATTTCTAAAATATTATTTTGCCACCTTATTGGTACTTATTGTAATAAAAGGCAATTATATGTTTCAGCTTTCTGATGTCTCCCTGATGTCACAAGTTAATAAAAAAAATCCAAACAACCTACTTTTCTTCGAAGCAGATAACATTCTGCTGACTCTAAAACTGGCTCATTAAGGGCTGACTGTTCTGATTTCTCTAGGTGTTAGAGAAGCAGAGGAACTTAGTAGCAGTCAATTCCACCTAGGCCCCAGTAGAGAGAGAGGTGTTAGGAAGACTGGGATCTTCTAGGCAATGTCTGGGGATACATCTCTTATCCCAGATCTCAAAGCACCCCAAATACAGAGTGATCCCAATTTTATTCTCACCTGAGAATTGATTATGATCATCAAGATATCAAAAAGGGTGCCAATGGTGCAACCACTTTAGACAACAGTTTGGCAGTTCTTCAAAATGTTAAGCACAGTTACCATAAAACCCAGAAATTCTACTCCTAGGTACACAAGAAGAATACAAACACATATCCACACAAAAAGTTATACAGGAATGTTCATAGTAGCATTATTCATAACAGCCATAAAGTGGAAACATCCCAAATCTCCATAAACCAATAAACAAACAAAATAGGGTACATCCATAAATAGAATATTATTTGGAAATAAAAAGAAATGAAGTACTAATACATGGTACAACGTGGATGAACCTTGAAAACATTTTACTAAATGAAAGAAGTCAGCCACAAAGGAACATACATTGTATGATTCCATTTATATGAAATGTTCAGAATCTGTGGCTCTACAGGGACAGCAAATAGATGAGTGGTCACTTCAAGCTTGACGAGTGGGTCCCTACTGGGGAAAGCTGGGACTGACTGTTGATGGGTATGGGAGTTTCTTCTCAGGGTAATGAAAATGATTTAAAATTAATTGTGATGGTTAAGATCAGTTAAGATATTGATAATGACTGAAATGTATGCTTCCGATGGGTGGATTTTATTATATGTCATTTTTATCTCAATAAAGATATTTAAATGGATACCATGTATTGATAATTATGTGTCAAACAATTAGGAAGTTTATACACATAAACTTATTTAATTCTCCAAACAATCCTTTGAGAGATGAGGAAACCTAACCTTGGAGACATTAAGGGTCTTTCCCTGGCTTACACAACCAGGAAATGGCAGAATAAGTCTATCTGATTCCATAATTACTAAGCTATATAGTTTAGTCATCACCTTATGCTTCCTTTAAGAAGGGAGCAGTTGTAAGAAACTCAGCCAATCGGATGGCTTTCAAAGCCCATGTAGCATTTTGCTAAAACATAGCAACCTCTCAAAGCACTAAGCATCATTCTGGTGTTTTTTGAAGGAAATACCACCTACATGACCTATATAGTCTGGGTGATAGAACTTTTTTGTTGTTATTGAGTCGTAAAGTGGTTTAAATTGGTTCAAATATGTGTTTTTACAAATATTTAGAAGGATTCTTTTTACTTAGAGTTTTATTAGAACAACTGAGAAGGCTCATGACACAAACTTTTCAACCTACTTAATATTTAATTAAAATATAATCATAGTAGCATGTAGTACAAACTACAACCAATACACATGAAAATCTGGCATTAACTTCCATTTGGGAATTGGGAAATTTACAGGATAGTAAAGAAGAAAAGAATCTGAAATAGTGCCCCTCCAGTAACACTCAGGGAAGGATTTCTCCAGTTCTGTGGTGTCAACCACTGTGCTAAATCTTTTACTTACATTTCCATATGCTTTTTTCATGATAATCCCAACATGTGTGTGATTATTGCAACTGATAGATTAAGCTAAGTATAGAAACGTAAATTACCAATATCACATAGTTATGAAGCGAAAGAACCTTGATTTAACCTAAACCATTCGTGGTGCAGAAGACCATGACCTCCCTTATCGATGAAGCTATAATTACATGTGCTGTATTAGTCACTAGAAATGATGGAGTGTCACAATGTGAACCTAGAACACAAGTCCCCAGCTGCTAAGTCCAAATGGGGAAGAAGACAATTCATGGTTCTCAACAAATTTCAGAAATCTTACAGTTTATTCTCTCATCCCAAATCACATTATTTCTTTCCCCAGGTATTTGTCTACTCAGGATTGAGGCAGGGCTCTGGGGCAAATGCATGTAAAACACCCTTCTAAATATGACATCAGCTGCCTAAATACGAGGCCTCTAAGTCATTAAGACTGTATTCTATTTGATCATACACAAGGCAGGAGATCCTAGTTGGTGGCAATGCCAAGTATCTTGATCTTTAATCATATCATGTTATTACTGTGGTAAAATTGCCAACCACAGCTACTAGCTTTGAAACTAACCAAGAATCAATTCATCCAGTTGCATCTGTTTTCCAGCTGGTCATAATGCGGGAAGCATTGTCCTGTAAGTAACCTACATGATTGTCTTTTAAAAAAAAGAAAATAAGAAACTCTGTAACAGTGTTTCAAACCTCATTTTTTCTGATCTATTCACAAGTGAGCAATCTACATTTCCTAAGTGCTATTATTACTTGACTACAAGGTTAAATTATTTTTGCATCTCTCTCCAATCTGTCTTCTTATATTGGGTAATTGATTGGTTTGCTGTATTTTCGATTGTGTAACTTAAATGCAACAAAAAATGTGTGACTGCTAGGAGTGTTAAAGTTATAGGCAGACTATTGCATTTTTTCAACTCCCTAGGTATCTCAAATAAACCCCTTAAGCCCCCCAAATCCAAAGTGTTTACAAAACTAAACTGTTTCTTTCCCTGGGCAAATCATGGCTTGCTAATTAATATCTGTGGAGTTTGGATTAATATGGGGGGAAGTGGATAACCAAACTAAAATTTATATTTTGGTGCCAACCCAACAGATATAAAAAGGAACTTTAGAATTTCTTCAACTAATGTATTTAAAACTACATATTTAGCCTACCAACTCAAAGAAAATTATAAAATACCTTATAAATTAGAGGCAAAATATCATGGAGAACTGGGCACCAAACTTTACACTGTGCCTCTAACAAAGAGACACAAAGTAAGACTATTATCTCACCACCTGGAAGCCTGTCTTGTACTAGATAGAAGATTTCGAGCAAGTTACTTAATATCCCTACCCTTCAGTTTTCTCATTTATAATGGAATGATGCTTAGAGCTTTTTGCCAGCTCTATAACTCATAATTCCAATAAATTTTGATCATTTCCATGTCTTACTGGAATACATATGAAGTTGAAAATATTTAATAGAAGTGGAGTGTATAAAAATGAATGGCATGTTTTCTAGAATATTTTTTTTACTGAAAATAAATTAAAAATTAAAGAACCAAAATTATTTTGCATTAGACATTACTTAGATTTAATCTCATAACTATTCTAAGCATCTCTGGTTACATTTCACTCTTTTGATTTGCTTTTTGAGATGCATTTGATGCTAAATCCTTTTGTTATAAAGGGTGTGAATTCACTTTGTTTCACTAACATCTAGAACTATAAAGACTTACATCAAGCCTGTGTGTGAACATGTGGGTGAGCAAGAGAGAGAAAAAGAGACAAAGAGAGAGACAGAGGAAATGGAAAAAGCATAGACAATTGTTCATCAAGAACAAGAAAACAGGGGCGCCTGGGTGGCTCAGTTCGTTGGGCGACTGCCTTCAGCTCAGGTCATGATCCTGGAGTCCCAGGATCGAGTCCCACATCGGGCTCCCCGCTCAGCGGGGGAGTCTGCTTCTCCCTCTGACCCTCTTCCCTCTCGTGCTCTCTATCTCTCATTCTCTCTCTCTCAAATAAATAAAGAAAGAAAGAAAGAACAAGAAAACAAAAATAGTAAATGGAAAGCAATTTAGAGTTTAAGTACTATCTGCATGTTATGATTCATATTCTTTTTCATTTGTGGAAACCAAGTGATGTAATGCTGCTAAATTTTGAGTACCAGCACTAGACTTAGTACTCCAAGTACCAATAGTGGGATTGTTTGGTAATAAGTGGTAAATCATTACTTAACGTTACTATATTCTTAGACAAAGAGATCTTATTTTACAGGATTGAAATATCACATGTGTGTATGTTTACTTTTATGTATGTATCCTAAAATTCAAGTACCAGGTACAAATAAAAACATCAATTTAATTAAAGTAGAATTTAAAAAAATACAGAGAAGCTTTCAATAGTGTATGATAGTGTGTTATTACTCTAAAAATCTCAAATACCTCCAACAGCAAAGAGTTATAAGTAATCCAATGGGAACTATTTGAGGAAGAAATTGAATTAGTTGAAAAGGAGATACAGATACCCATAATGCAAGGGAAGGATTCAGAGCGATAGGATAATGGATGTATTTGGATACTGGCAGAGAATTCTTAGATTATCTTTGGTTCTGGATAACTAATTAGAAAGTAAAAGATCATAATTACTGATTAACAAAAATTAATTCTTACTTCCCACATTCATCTTATCTATCAAACCCAGCTAATGGGTATGGTAGGCAGAGGAATTCCAAAAGTAAAATATTATTTTCCCAAATCCAATCAAACATGACCCAGAGTTTCCAGGAAATATGGTATTGAGTTCAACTGCAATTTATTCTATTTAAATTGGATCGTGTTGGTGGTTTTCTTTCAAACCCACCCAAGTTTTTTCAAAGAAATAGTCATCATGAATACACGATAAAGAGAATGTATATAAGTTGTACTGTTATAGATGAGAAATTTTTAGATATTTTACCCTAAATCTAATCGTGAGACACACCTTAACATACTGTTTATATAAAGAAGAAAATTTAAAGTTAGAAAATATCACACATATCTCAGTCTGAATAATGTGTAAATGTTGGCCCCATGGAAGTTCAACTCTTTATAGTGCAAAGCTACAGCATGAAACATCGTATTCTCTGTGAAGTTCCCAGGATCTAAGAGATAAATTAATTCATGGAAACATATTTTCTCATCATCACAGCACTGGCTCTATCACAGTAAGGAAATTGAAGGGACTAGTTCAAAGGAAAGTATATGCCCCATAACTTTAACAGTATGGGTCTCTCTGAAAATTAAAAATGTATATATGATTCCTAGCTTTATAAGCATATGTAACAAAGTTGAGAACAGCAAATTCTACTGATTTTGAGAATGCATTGCCAATGACCAAGTTTAGGGTAAATACATGAAGCTATTTTGTCCAATATGGTAGTCAGTAGTCACACGTGACTATTTAAATTTAAATTTAAACCAATTATAAATAAATAATATTTATTTAATAAATTTGAATAAAATTTCATAAAGTTTCATAAAATTTAAAATTCAGGTCCTCATACTAACCACATTTCAGTGGTCAGATTTGGCTAGTGGCTACGTTACTAGACAGGATATATAAAAAATATTCCCATCAATGCCGAATGTTTTGTTGGAAAAAAATGGTATAGAGATGTTTCACTGTTTTGTTTTGTTACTAATATGTAGACTTCTTTTTGTGTAATAGATGAGTTTCTAAAAATATAAGAAGAATTTTCTTAGTTACATAATCAAACTCTAAATGCAAAAAGAAAATTGGTTATATAGAGAAAGTACCCCCTTAGAGTCTAAGCTCCATGAAGTCAGGTCATTTCAATATATTAACTACTGCATCTCCACACCAGGAAGAGTGCTAGAACACTAGGTGTTTATTATTTATTTTGTCATATTGTTTTATTTATGTTGTAAGCAGTATCTGTTCAAATGTAGTAAAAGTTCACGTCATCAGCACATATCAACTAAAATTCATGATAATTCAACTGATATAGACCAAAATTTATGCATGGACTTTGAAAAAAAAACACTTTAAAAGTAAATTAAGAGTAATATTATAAAGTATAAAAGATTAAACTGGCTAAATGGCTTCAGGGACTTTAACATCTCTGTTTAGAATGAGCTAATTACAAAAGCATGTTCTATTAGAACTGACCTTAAAAGATTCTATTTGGCAAGAGTTTCTTACCAGTGGTCCTTCTAATTACAATAGATATTTAGAATGAAAATAGTCCATAAGAAAGACATCTGTAATTTAGATTGACCTTTCCACAAATAGTCTTGATTACTGAAATTTTGCTTTATGAGATATTTTACTATATCATTTATTCTGTCACTATCTTAAAGACAAATGGGAAAACAAAGTTGAAGTCTTAGTTCTATATAGCTTAATAGTCCAAGAAAGCAATTTGATCTACTACATTAAGGAGCGTAATAATAGCAAGGAATAGGAATAAGACAGAGCGCAGTAATGACAGTGCATGGCTTTACAAACGAGGGCGGTTCACTGAGTGACTGTTGATTTCAACAGAAATCAAGCCCATTTCTAGTTCTGAGAATGCATGTGAGGTGATTAAGTAAGCCCAGGACTTTGAGGGGTTTATGTGTGTGGTGAGCATCTTGTTTTTCCCTGCTCATCATGCATCCCTCTCCTGCTGTAATAGCATTCTGATTTTGCCTTGATGCTCTGCTTTGCTCCCACTTTGAATCAATCTTGACAGACATGTCCAACCTTCTCCTGCAAATGGGGAGATGGTATCCTTGAACCAAGCTAAGTCAATCAGAAGACATCTCCCTGGAATTTCTATCTTCAGCAAAATAATACAGAATCTGAACAGGACAGATGTCTGTTCTTCCCAGTTAAAATGCTCTGCTAAGACTGTCAGTTAACTTCTACATATTAATCCCTGTACTTTTCCTATCTTTCCTTTTTTGAGATCAGTTCTCCATTTTTTTCCTGATTCTTTAAGCTACCATATTCTTTCACCATCCCCCTTTTCATGCAAATTTAGCTAGATTACTTAGCTAGTTTAGCAAGTAGTTTATTTAAGAGGTGATCCCAGGGAGCATGATAAAAGACCACAGAGAAGAAAAGAGAGAAGGAAGAAAAGCCAATACAATCATACATTATCGGTTGTAGGCAAGCAAAGAACCCTCACAGTGTAATGTCTACCAAATGATTACCTAACTAAAAAACAATTATAAATGCATGAAAGTTCTAGGTCTGAACTTTGCCATTAGTTTTCTGTGGAAAACTAGTTTGTAGGCTGGTTTATGATTAAATTGAGATTGGTTTAAAATAACAAATTGAACACAAAGATTCAGCACAAATTATCCCCAAACACAGAAAATATATTAACAATATGTTCATAGGGGAGAACCACAATGGCTATTTTATGACCTAGGTTTCATTAGAGCTTCACTACATCCTCCAAACTCCTGGTATTTATGTTGTTAATTAGGTACCATTTATTTTTGAGTAATGTAACGCTTCCCTTGCCATAGTCCTTGATTAGATACTTAGATATAAAACAATATTTTACTTTAACTATACTCTTAAAGCTGCCATTATGAATTCTCTATTGATATTCATAAACTGGTAACTGTAAAATCAAGGTCAGCTCTTGAGAGTGTTACTGACTTGAGCAAATATTTATTAGAAATCCGATAGCACCAAGTTTCCTCCAAATTAGGAGGTCAGAGTGTGGTAGCTGGAGGTAAATAAAAGAAAGTCACTTGGGGCACTTGGTTGGCTTAGTCCATTAAGCTTCTGACTTTGGCTCAGGTCATGATCTCAGGGTTCTGGGATCAGCCCTGGTTGGGGCTTACCACTTGTGGAGGGGGGAGTCTGCTTCTCCCTCTGCCCCTCACCCCACTGGTGCTCGCTCTCTCTCGCTCTCTCAAATAAATAAACAGATAAAATCTTAAAAAAAAAGAAAGCCACTTAAAAACATCCTCCTCAAGCAGGAATGAGAGATGAGATATGAATCACATACAGCATGGTTTACACTCGATGAACTTACTTATCGGATAGTGAGCAGACTCTAAACAGATGTTGAACACAAGAATATATAAATGACCTATAAAACATGAAAAGATGCCCATCTTCATTCCTTAGGAGAGAAAGATAAATGAAAACTGTACTGAGATATTATTTTCACCTATGGTCCTGACCAAATAAAATTTCATCAATCATGTTAAAGTGTTAAGAAACAGACATTTTCCAAAATGGATTACAGGAAACTAAATTTGAAATAATTTGTAATTTGATATAAATTTGTAATTTTGATAGATATGGCCAAATAGTGGGATCCAGGGACTTTCCCTTCGATCCTGCACTTTTAAGATTTTTATCCAACTGATCTGCTTGCACATGAACAGAGAACCTGCAGGAAATTAGCAGCATAAACACCTAACAAGCACCAGTACAATGTTGGTGAAATAATTTATGGCATATCCACACAATGCAACACTATATGGCTCCAAAAAAGAGAAGAGGATGTTTATGTACTGATTTTTAAAAGTATATTATTATACATTCTATGCATGTTATTTTTTCCCATAAAAAGGAAGAAAATAAAAATATATATTTGTATTTGCACATGTATGTATAAATAAATTCTTAAAGAATACGCACAAAATTAATAAATAGGTTAAGTAAAGTATGTGGCTGGGGGTGGGGAGATTGAAGATGTTTGTTTTGTTTATTTTTGATTTTGAAGTGGAAGGAACTAAACTGATGAGAGAGAGGGACTTTTCACTTTTTACACGTTTTCATTATTTGAATATCTTATATAAAGAATTAAATAAACAATTTTTTAACAAGTACAAATATCTGTAGCCATGAAGTTGACGTGAAGCAGAATTGAAATGTGGTGTTGCATGGTTCTTTTTGACATCTGTCAAATCTAGCTATCAGGCAAGAGAGGGCCATTTGTTGGGGCGGAGGAGGGCATCTATATTCTTCAATCTCATCCTGACAAATTCATGAAAGATAAAATCTCTGCTCCAGGCTGTCCCAGGTGAAAAGTTCCTTATGACATTACAAAGGTTTGTATAATACTATAAGCCCTCTTCCCATCACAGTGATGTCAATAACTTTTCTTATTAGTTGCTCTGGTGTGTATAATGTGTGCAGAAGTATTCTTTCATTTAGAGTCATAGCCTAAGCAGAAAAACTAGATATCCAAGTAGAAATGCCCAGTATAAAGTTGGTTACGCAAATGTAGATTGAGGGGCAAAACTTTGAATAGGATTATATATTTAGAATTGATCACTGTTTTAATGGTACTTAATTCATTTGACTGGATGAAATCACAGAGTCTGAGTCCTTCCTGAAAAGACCCTGAAATCAGGACTTATGGGCAAGTAGTTTATTTAAAAGGTGAGCCCAGGAAGCAGGATAAAAGACCACGGAAAAGAAAAGAGGGAAGGAAGAAAAGCCAATACAATCATACTTTATCATGTCAGTCACTGACTTGGGCAATCAGAGCTTCATTCCAGTAGAGCTCTCTGAAAATTACTTAAAATATTTCATTGTCTTGTCCCACTCATGGGTTGACTGGGAGAGATGTTTATCCATCACCTCCCATATTCCAGTAGTTGAGGGTTTATGGAAAGGGTAGGGAGGTTCACTCGTAGAAACTTCCAGGCTGAGCCTGAAGGTCCTGTCCCTAGCAGGTTCCCACACTGAAGTTAGAAGCCCCAGGGCAGGAAGTTAAGATGAGGTAATTGTTGCTGCTTGAAATAGCAGATGCCCACACATGGCTGCAGTCGAGGCTGGAATCAGAAGTGAAGCTGAGAGTGAGGCAGGCCAGAAGAGAGCTCTAAGAAGTAAGAGATGGGAGGACGAACTCGGGAGCTCTCCAACGATTAGACATTGAGGAGATAAAGAACACAGTCTAGGAGACCGAGAAGCAGCCAGAGTTAGAGAAGGAAAACCATGCCCTATTAAGTGTCAGGCCAGGTTAATGAGGGTCTTTGATGATGGTCAAAAGAACTCATATTTAAAAATGGAACTGTTCGTGTTTTTTTTTTCCTAAATGGCAATGTTATGTCTAGTTGACCAGGGGTCGATGTGATGAATGTTGTGCCAAAGAGCATTTCAGATCTCATTTAGAATGCTTTAACAAATGTCTTATTATCGAGTCAAATATGAATTGATGTTTACAGTGGTGAACACAGTCTATGTTTTGCTTTAATAGCATCATGATGTGTGCTCATTTTTTAACTTGAAATTTTTTGCGTTTGCTTATCACTATTCTAATATTCAGAACAAAAAGGCTGTTCAATTAGTCATTTGTTTAGATGAAGTAATGCAAAACATAATATATAAATTGCACAGCCAATAATGTTAAATTTTTCTTCTTTCCATTATTATTAGAATATCTGTCTCCTTATTTGTCTAGTATGTATGTATACTCTAGAGCATCATAGTTTTGAGAACCACATGTGACTATTCCTGAATAGGAAGATGAACACATTTCAAAAGAGGAAGTAAAGTTGAAAATCTCAAGGGAACATTTAAGGTCCAGCAGGGTTCATACAGAAGCTTCCATAAAAAAAAAAGAATAAACTTTAAAAAAAAAGTGTGCAAAATCTTTATAAGGGGACACCTGGGTGGCTCAGATCATTAAGTGTCTACTTTCAGCTCCGGTCATGATCTCAAGGTCCTGAGTTCAAGTCCTGCATCGTGCTCCCTGTTCAGTGGGGAGCCTGCTTTTCCCTCTCTCTCTCTACCCCTCCTCCCTACTCGTTCTCTCTCTCTCAAATAAATAAATAAAATCTTTAAAAAAACTTTTAAGGAAAGTTATAAAAATACTGAGGAACACAAAAGAACCATGAAATAAAAAAAGAAACATCTTTTTTTGGATGAGGTATGGAGCAGAGTTCTGACAAGGATCAGAAGACATATTTAAAGAGGTAATTGAAACAAACAAAAATGTCTTTAAGAGGAAAGAATCAGGGAGATACAGCACCCTAGGTTTAGCAAGGATGGAAACCATTATCTCCTATAGGTGTGAAGGGGTTGTCTGAAGATGGATTGTGTAGCAGGAAAGGGCTGTTCAATAAGGGCCTAAGAGATGTAGTCACTGACAGGTGCTGGCTTGAGTAAGAAGAAAGGAGGAGACAGATAACAAGACTCACTCTTTCCTGGACCCCCACCCCCATCCTGCCAACATCTTCTATTTCCCATAACTATTTGAAATGGACTCTACCAATCGACATGGTCCAAAAAAGTCAGCCTCCTAGAGTATATAACAGAAGAGAGAAGGAAGGAGATTGGATGTGGGGATGCAAATAGAGACTATCATGCTGATAGACTAAATTTTATAAATTGACCACAAGTTTCTCTCTAAATGTAACATAAAGCCAATTAAGTCCCATGGATTTTTTAACTTGAAAATTATTCTCAAAATTAGTCTAGAATAATAAACATACGATCTGAGCAGCTTGGTTAATTCTAAAATAAATGAGTAATGGAGTACAGGGGTTACTTGATCTACAGAATATAAAATCTATTATGTTGCTACATAATGAAATTAATTGATGTTGGTGGAAGAACAGGTTGATAAATTAATTTGATAAAATGGCTAGTCCAATGATAATTCAAGAACATATTGAAATAATGGCATTTAAATGGATAGAAAAATAATCAAAAAATAAATATCACTAAGCTAGAAACAACTATGGAGAAAAACAATTCTAGTGTTTATCTTATTCTTTATACAAAAATAGATTAAGTATGGATTAAAGATTGAAATATATTGAATTTATATATGAATGTATGGATTTATAATATGAATTTATAAAATATGAATTTATAAAAATATATATATAATAGATAAAATGTAAATTAATTGTATGAAAATCTTGACATAAGGAAGAGATTACTCTGCATCTTATCTAACCCAACCCAGCATCTTATACTTAGGACTTTTCTAGGTGCATCACATTTCATTAGTGAACAGTTAGTTAATAGAAGAATCAAAGTCAGAGCACATATGGCAAAATTTAACAAAACTGACCAAAAAAACATTTAAATTTCTCTGGAGTCAAAATCAACATAAATGTGGCAACGTGCAAATCAATGAGATAGGAAGCTATAATTATAATATATTTGATCTACAATAAGCATTATTTTCTAAGAAAAATAAATAGTCCAATAGGAAAACTGGCAAAGAATTCAGTGAGAAAAAAATAGGAATGATTAAAAAGTAAATTTAAAAACTGAATACTATTAGTAACCAAGGAAATACAAGTTGCATGTACAATAAAATATTCTTTGAGCATTAGTATTACATAGTATTATAATTAATAATTAAAAAGATGGACTCTATTAAGTGTGGGTAAAGGTGGGGAAAAATCTCTCACACATAACTTGGTCAGAACTTAAAAATGTTTAAATTTCATTTTAATGTTTAATTGATTTAATATTATAACTGAAAACTTCTCAAAGATCAGACACAAGAGTGCCCACACTGACCACTCCTATTCAACATGTACTAGACCTAACCAGAACAATCAGGCAAGAAAAAGAAATAAGATGTATCAGAACTGGGGAGGAAAAAAAGAAGTAAAATTGTCTCTATTTGCAGATGACATGATTTTATACGGAGAAAACCCTAAAGACTGAATCAAAAAACTGTTAGATATAATGAATGAATTCAGTAATGTTGCAGAATACAAATTTAACATACAAAAATAGTAGCAGCTCTATACACTAACAACAAATTTTCTGAAAAAGAAATAAAGATATGAATCCTATTTACGATAGCTTCCAAAACAATAAAATACTTAGGAGTAAATTTAACTAAGGAGGTAAAAGATCTCTACTCTGAAGATACAAATAATAATAAGACACAGATTATGTGTTCATAGACTGAAAGAATTAATATTGTTAAAATATTAATACTACCAAAAGCTATCTAGACATTCCATGCGATCCCTATCAAGATTCCAAAAAATTTTTATGGAACCTCAAAAGACCCCAAATAGCCAAAGAAATCCTGAGAAAGAACAATGCTGTAGGCATCACACTTCCTAATTTAAAGCTAAGCTCTAAAGTTATAGTCACTAAAACCATACAGTACTGGCATAAAAATAGACAACAGACCAATGAAACAGAATCAAGAGCCCAGAAACAAACCCAAGTGTATATGGTCAATTAACATTTGACGGAGGAGCCAGGCATACTCAATGAAGAAAAGACCTTGTCCAATAAATGGTGCTGGGATAATTGTATATTCACATACGAAAGAATGAAACTGGACCCACATCCATACTACTCACACAATTAACTTGAAATACATTAAAGACTTAAGTGTAAGACCTGAAACCATGAAAATCCTAGAACAAAACTTAGGAACAGGGGTGCCTGAGTGGTTGAGTCGGTTAAGCATCTGCCTTTGCTCAGGTCATGATCCCAGGATCCTGGGATCGAGCCCCACGTCGTGCTCCCTGGGAGCCTGCTTCTCCCTCTCCTCCCTGCTTGTTCTCTCTCTCCCTATCTCTGTCTGTCTCTCTCTCAAATAAATAAATAAAATCTTGAAAGAAAAAAGAAGAAAGAAAAAAGAGAAAGAAGAAAGAAAAAAAGAGAAAGAAGAAGAAAGAAAGGAAGAAGAAAGAAAGAAAGAAAGAAAGAAAGAAAGAAAGAAAGAAAGAAAGAAAGAAAGAAAGAAAGAAAGAAAGAGAGAGAGAAAGAGAGAAAGAAAGAAGGAAAACATAGGAACAAAGCTCCTTGACATGGGTCAAAGCACCGGGTCACCCAAGAGCTCTGAGGGACATGAAAACAATTGGTTTCATGCCTGCTAACACAACAGCCATTCTGCAGCCCATGGATCAAGGAGTCATTTCAACTTTCATATTATTTAAGATACACATTTCAGGGGTGCCTGGGTGGCTCAGTCCATTTAAGCATCTGCCTTCCGCCCAGGTCATGATTCCGGGGTCCTGGGATAAAATACCCTATCGGGCTCCTTGCTCGGCAGGGAGTCCGCTTCTCCCTCTGCCTGTAGCTCCCCCTGCTTGTTTTTCCTCTCTCTCTCTCTCAAATAAATAAAAATCTTACATATATACATATGTAGATATATCAAACTTCTTTTTTTGTACATACATATACATATATGTGTATATATATATAATGGAATATTATTCAACTATAAAAAAAGAATGAAATCTTGCCATTTGTGACAACATGGATGGATCTTGAAATAAGTCAGACAGAGAAACAAATACCATATGATCTCACTTATATGTGGAATGTAAAAATAAAAAAAGTTTTTATAGGGTAATTTGGCAATTTATCCTAAGTAATTATGAATATGTGTGAAGTTATGACTATTAGCAAAATTTGGAAATTCTATAAATGTGATTAGATCATGCGACATTCATTAAATAGTATATATCAGTACAATGTACTTCTGTACAATTGAAGATAGTATATTAGAGGCAGATTTATGTCACAGAAAGATGTTCATGAAATTTGTGAGTTGAAAAGGCAAGTGAACAGAAGAACATCTCTTCAGACCATAAAGCAGATCAGATATTCTCACAATTCTTGCAATGAACTGCTTAACTAGATAAACGCACAGTGCTATTTAAAATGCACTGTTGAAGTCACAAGGATATCAAGGACCAAAACAGAAAAATGTTTAATATGAGTGGTGGGCACTGCTTGTGAATGGAGCCTCTTGGAACTGTGCTGGCCTCAAATCTATATGATGGTTCACGGGCACTGGTGGTATGAAGAGTAGGGAATATCTGGGGTAAGACGTCAACCAAAGAGCTGGAGCCCTGACTGCTTATAACCAGCTGCAGAAGTGATCACCAGGCCTTGAATTTGTGCAACGTAAGCAGCCAAGCCAGAGAACCTATATGAAACCAAATTCCAGATAGAGCTACACAGTCACTGAAAAGGCAAGCAAAGAAAAAAAATGCACTGTCCCCCAAAGAAAGCCAATAAGGAAACAAGGAGAATGGATAAAGAAAAATTGTGGAATAGTCATACAAGGGTATGGAGGGCATGAAAAATGAGTGAACTTTAGCTACATGTACTAGGCAGTATACAGCTTAAGAAAATACGCCAAGCAAATAATAACCACAAATTCTTAATAGTTCTTAACCTTGGCATGACAGACAGAACACAGACTGGGAAGGTCCACACAGGGGATGTCAACAATATTAGTAAAGTTTTATTTTTTTTCAATGAGGTGGTAGATCCATAAGTGAATATTTTATTATTCTTCTTATATCCTTACATATCTTATATATGAATATATGATTTACATGTCCATCTCTATGCATAAAATGTTTTATTTAAAAAATGATTAAAATTCCTGTGTGTGTGTGTGTGTGTGTGTGTGTGTGTGTGTGTGTGTGTGTAGGTATGTGAGGTACAGAGTGGAATGTGGACACACATACTCTCAGAGAAAACAGATATCTTATAGTAAAGAGCACCTAAAATGTTACATCTGGGCAATGTGATGATTTAGAATATTTTTTCTTTTTTTTTATGTCTATCTCCGTTGCTTTACTGTTTATAGTGAGTACGTGTAACATTTAAAATAATTTTAAAAGGTCTGGCAAAACATTTACTGTCAAATCTTAACATTTTAGTAGTTTTGTAGTCTTAAAACATTTTAATTGCTTAAAAAACCTTTCCAAATATTCAAATGAATGTGAGATTTATTGATTGGTTTAAAGTAAAATGATAATCGGAGAATCCATTAGACTGGATCCTGTGTTTCTTAGTAACATGGAAAACTTCCAATATAATGAAATTAGAGGAAAAGGAATTAGGAAAAATTATAGATGAAAAGAATCTAAGTTGAAATAACATTTATAGCTCCACAACCAAACTCATTCATTAGCTATTGACCCAATTACATCAATTGACTCAGAGATTTAAAAAAAAAAAATTAATTTGATGAATGGAAATCTTATGAAATTTCTCTGGAAAACGGCTCGTGAACAAGGAGGGGCCTTTTTGATAAGCCTTGTTCTGTCACTTCCCTCCAAATCACACCACGCTCAAAGAATATAGGATCAACAATAATATGTAGCCTGTATATAGTCTCTACACCATCCATCAGCCTTCCTTCATTTCCACAAGTGGGCCTGCATTTCCACACAGCTCCATAAAATGCAAGTCTATGCAAGGAAGCATTCAGGCTAGCACACATACTTAAAAACTTTCAGATGAGAAGCCAAGAATGTATATATTTTTTATGGCACAACTCAACTGCATTCAACATTCTATAGACAAAATGCAGATAAAAAGCATATGAAAGGCCACATTCAACACTTTTTAGTCCGAAGCTTTTTTAACTTGGTCCAAATATTTGTATATAATGAGAGTGCATATGACCAGAGTGCTTTTGTGTTTGTTTAAAGATACACATTCTAGCTGAAAGTTTTAAAAATATACATTTAAGTTATATATGTTTATATTATTTATTTACCTATAAACATATATATGTATAAATATATATATATTTATATATATATAAACTTTTGCATTCATAACTGAGTTGCAAGAAAATTAAGAATAGTTCCAGGAACAAAAGTGTGGATAGAACTGAAAAATTCTGTGGCAAACCAGTGAGAGTAAGTCGGAGGGGCAGACGAACCATTAGAGACGATGGACTCTGAAAAACAAACTGAGGGTTCTAGAGGGGAGGGGGTGGGGAGACGGGTTAGCCTGGTGATGGGTATTAAGGAGGGCACATTCTGCGTGGAGCACTGGGTGTTATGCACAAACAATGAATCATGGAACACTATATCAAAAACTAATGGTGTAATGTATGGTGATTAACATAACAATAAAAAATTATTAAAAAAAAAAAACACAATTCCAGTAGAGGGAGCATGATGTTGGCTTTAGTTAGTAAACGATGATACGGGGTTTTATGTCTGTCCAAGAAAAAGAGATGAGGCCTCCACAAGTATGTGGGTAGTAGGGATTGAGACTTGCACAAACTTCCAATTTCTTTGAATTAGTTGGAACTTCAAAATTGCAAATTAATTGTGAAATTTCTCCTGAATTGATTAAAACAGAAAACCTCGTGTTCAGAATTACGAGTTCCAAGTTATTTTATTTCTTAAAAAAAAAAAAAAGCTAAAATAAATATGTCAAAATAACAAGATTTGATACACCTGGGTGGTGAATATATGGGTGTTTGTTTTTGTTATTTTCCATAAATTTTTGAAAGCTTGCAATATTTCTTTAAAAGAAAAAAAATACTACCTCTAGTCATTTTCTCACCAAGCAAAAATACACAGTGTTTTTTTTTTGCAAGGCATCAGCTCCAGCCATTGTTTGCGTAGCCCAGTTACTCTCTGAGAAATGGAAAGTATTTACTGCAATGAACACCATAATAAAGCAACTTTGGCACAATGAGATGCAACATCCACTCACCATCATATTTCATTTTGATCATCCCTCTGTGAGTCTGAAGTTCACTTTATGTAAACAAGTGACAATCTCATAGGGTCACTGTGAGATTCAATTTGAAAAATGTACTTGGTAAACTCTAATGTTCTAAAGTCATATTATACAGTATGGAATCACACACCCTGTCAGACACCCCAGGTTCTTCTGTCATTTATGCCACTTAAAAGCTCTATGATCTTAGGCAATTTGTTTTATTTCCTGGTGCCTCAATTTCTTAACCTTACAGCAAAGTTTAATAGAAAATCTGCTTGACATACATTTTTTATGAAAATTAAATAAGATACTATATGCAAACTCAATGCTTAGTGACCAAGACCGTCCGAGCATTCCCCTCAATCTGACTAAACTTAGACAGCCTTCTTCCTGACTCTAGCTTCCCACTTAATCTCTTTTTAAAGTGTTTACTTTTGACAACTTCCTGTTGTAAATTCTTCCTCTACCCCTTTGAGATGTGGTAAATCTTTTCCAAACTTCTTGACAGTTTTACAACCCAGGGTTATTCTTCTCAGGACCCTGGGAGCCATTGTTTTGAAATGTGATTATTGAAGGAGATAGCACCCTTACCTCCCAGTCTCTGTGGGATGGTAGGAGCTTAACTTCAGAGGCAACAATTAGCTAACATAGATGGTCTAACCCATTGGCCAATTACCCTCATATCATCCAGTACTTTCCTACTAGCTCACCCCAGCAGAATTGGCTTCAACCCCTTGAATTGCAATAGTCTTGAATAAAGTGTTTCTTGCCTGTTTAAGTTGTCCAATGTAAATTTTCTTTGACACCAGTACATAGTAAACATAACAAAAAATAATAAGTTGTTATTGTTGGTGTAAAATATTAAGTGAGGCAACCTTCTTTATAAACCTTTATTATAAAATGTTAACATTCATGGTCATTGCTCTCTATATGCTGTTGTTTATGAAAGAAGAGTTTTCTAGATTGAATTGGCTAAGGGTTATATATGTCAGTTCTTTAGTTTTAATAAACTTATTTCAAAATGAAAAGAAGGATGGTGAAGGAATATTTTTCAGGCTTAGAGTTTTACTTAATTCTCTGATTTAGAATCTCAGTACGAAGAACATGAAGAATACACTAGGTACATTTTCTGGAAATTTTCATTGTTCAAGAAAATAAATAAAAATTGCTACAAGCAAACTGGAAGGAAAACAGGACAAAAAGCGTAGATTAAAAGGTGGATCTAGTGTTGTAATTTAATAATTCATCTTTTTTTCTTTTTATTTATTTTTTATTAACATATAATGTATTATTTGTTTCAGGGGTACAGGTCTGTGATTCATCGGTCTTACACAATTCACGGCGCTCACCATAGCACTTTTTTAAAATAGATTTATTTATTTATTTACTTGAGAGAGAGAAAGGGGGAGGGGCAGAGGGTAGAGAGAGAGTAGAGAGAGAATCTCAAGCAAACTCCCTGCTGAACACGGATTCCCAACTTGGACCTCTACCTCAGGACCCTGAGATCATGACCTGTGTGGAAATCAGAGAGTTCGAATGCTTAGGTGTCCCTGGGTGTGCTTGGGTGGCTCAGTTGATTAAGTGCTGACTTAACCGACTCCGGAGATTGGAGATTCTCTGCCCCTCCCCCTGCTCGCTCGCTTGCTCTCTCTCTCTCAAATAAATAAGTAAATAAATAAACAAACAAACAAAATCTTTAAAAAACAAGAGTCATATGCTTAACCGACTCAGCCACCTAACAAGTGTCCCTTAATAATTCATCTGTAAATTACCCTTGTGATTAAACCCCAAATCCCTCCTTTTCTTGTCGTACTTTATCATTGGGGCTTGACACCTCCACAGGACTTTTTACCCACCTCCTACCCATTTTTTGTACATTTGTCTTTTGTCACCCATTAGAATGTAAACTTTCCAAAAATTCTGTTCTTCTAACCTCCAAATTTTGTACACCTAGCTCTGGGTCTTCCATATAATGGAAAATTATTATATATTTATTAAATATACATTTAAAGGAATGAAAAATAAATGCTGAATGCTCAATTAAAAAAAAACTCTATAATTGTCAGTGAGGAACAAGAAAAATGTATACACTGTTGGGTCACCCTCAACAACTCCTCGTATGTCCTTAATACAAAAGGCAACTGTTCAAATATCGCAAGGGTTTCAGGTTCATTATGCCAACCTTGCCAATGGACACTGCTTTATAGGCTGAGGAGAATTTGAGCAAGGGGTTCATTTAGGAAAGAGGCAAGGCAAATTACCCTAATTATCAAATTCTTCTCTTAGAGAGTAGTATGACTGCAAAAGATGCTTGCATTACAATATATTGTTTCTAATTAATGAAAAGTACCTATTTTCTTGTCTATTTCTATGCTAATTTGTAAGTGTAGAGGTATTAACTAATCAGAACAGTACTAAAACATTTGAACATGACAGCAAAGGAATACTTTGTAAAATTAAACAATCATATTGCTATTATATTTTGGGGTGTGTGTTTATGTGTGTTTGTGTGTCCCAAGGTAACATAAATAAAACAAATAATGAATTTTTTCTTTTACATTGGCAACTAGATAGAAAGTGAATACTGGAATGTCAAGTGTTTTTATTTTGTAGAAATATGTAATAGTTACATTTTCAGAAAATTAAATAGAAAAATTCAGCTTTATTTGGTATTCAAATTCTAATAGAAAATTTTTACTATTTGAGAAGAAAATAATTTGACAATAATTTTAATATTACGATCATTTTTATTTACATATGTGATAAACATATATTTAAATTTTGTAGCCCTTGACTACTTTTTGTTAGTCCTTTAGATCATTGAAAGTGATTATAATTTGATAAAGTTGGGGCACCTGGGCGGCTCAGTCAGTTAAGCATGTTACTCCTGATTTCGGCTCAGGTCATAATCTCAGTGTCATGAGATCAAGGCAGTATCCAGCTCTGTGCCAGGCGTGGAGCATGCTTTCTCTCCCTCTCCCTCTGCCCCTCCCCACCCCCTCCTGCTCATGCTCACTCACTTTCTAAAATAAAATAAAATAAAATAAAATAAGATAAAATAAAATAAAATAAAATAAAATATTTGAAAAAGTTATAGAAATTAAAAACACAAGAGTGGAACTAAGGAAACAAAAAGAGCTGAAATTAAAAACAGAAAATCTTCAAAGAAACAGTTGGCTTAAATTTTGAAAACTGGAATGAATTAAAGTAAAGCTGCTGATGAACATAGTCAATATACAATTTGAGAACAGGGTTTTACTAATTATTTAGTGAGGACTGAATTACTGATCACACAATCAAAACAAACAAGAAATTATTCCCATCAAATTCAGAACTCAACCAGCTTAGTTGAAATCTCTGCAATGCCAAATTCTTTGCTAAATGAACATGTAATTACTGATCAAAATAATGAAATAAAACAAGGAATTATTTATATCAAGTTCATAACTCCGAAGCAACCATTGCAACTACAGCCTGATCCTTAGAAAAGGAAGAAAATTGCATTCATAAAATCTACAAGTTGAAAAAGCAACATGAAACCTCTGGAGTTTTACTCCTTTATTTGATGATGATCCAAGAAAAGAGCTTCCATGTCCTAGTGACAATGTAATTATTTTTCTATTAAATCAAATTAATGGTTTCCCATTAGATAAACATGGAAGGAAATTTACTATTCTAAAGTTACTCCAAAATTATTTCAAGAGGAGAAAGAAACTACAGAAATTGGTTTTGACATCCTAAGTTCAAAATTCCAAGTTCTAAACTCAAAGGCACAAGCCTGTGGCAGAAGATATAGCATCTGAAGTCGATGTGGTTTATAATACTTCTGTCCACAGGTAGGAAGGTAGATTCAGAAAGTTCTGACAATCTGTTTAAGGTCTGAACAAAGAACAGTTGCTTTCAGACAAAGAAGTATATATTTAAGCCCAATATTAATTTTTTCTTCCCTAGCTGGGAAGTTGTCTCCTATTGACTCAAGAAGAGATACCTGCTATATGCATTTTATTAAAAGAAATCTTTAAGATGTGTGGTTTAACGTTTATGGGTCTTTACAACAGTGATGTCATGGAAAGACTATTTTATTTAAGTTCAGAAAACCGGACTTTAAGGTTCTGGCCTGCAACTTAGGTACGGACAAGAACCTAAATAATGTTGGGGCACCTGGGTGGCTCAGTTGGTTGGGCAACTGCCTTTGGCTCAAGTCATGATCCTGGAGTCCCGGGATCGAGTCCCACATCGGGCTCCCTGCTCGGCGGGGAGTCTGCTCCTCCCTCTGACCCTCTTCCCTCTCGTGCTCTCTATCTCTCATTCTCTCTCTCTCAAATAAATAAATAAAATCTTAAAAAAAAAAGAACTTAAATAATGTTACTTTTAAGATCAGGACTTCTGATCTCTACAACTCTGAGATAACATATGTGTGCTGTTTTAAGACACAAAATTTGTAATTTGCTACAGCAGCGATAGAAAACTGAAACAAAGGTGAATCTCCATGCACAGGGCTAATGTGAAATGAAGCATAATCATGTCTATTTTGAGGAGTTCTAGTGAGTGCCAAATGTGATCATGTATATGAGAAATCTTTGTAACTCATGAAGTGCTAAATAATTTTTTGTTAGCTCTTACCGCAGAGCTCAGGAAACTTGTCTCTTCATTGTGGGGCCCACTTGACTTTAAAATGTCAACAACCAACAACTTGGAGAAGTAAATAAGTTATTGACAATAAAGCGCTTTAGTAGCATGGAGCAACCTAGAGGGTCCTCTTGCTTGCTTTCTATGTGTACAGACCATAAATGCGTAACAAAGAGTGTAGGCACCAAGGTTATTCTAGACTGGGAAATCAAGAGCAGGCCTGATTAGGTGGAAGGGCTCGCTGTGCTGAAAGCAGAATGAACAGGTGTTCATGCCCAACTCTTTTCTTCAGACCTGCCTGTTCTCAGCCACCTGGAAAATAATTGTATTCTGGAAGCAGACAACTCAACGATTATCAGTCAAAGCATGAACTCATGCTGCCAACAACAGCCTACCCCTTAAGTAAATGCCATTCTATGGTGTTTACTATAAAATGGAATTTCCAGAATTTAAAATCCTTTTGAATTGCCTTTATAACTGAAGTGTTTCTGTATTTAATGAAATAACTTTTAGGATAATTGTTTGTCCTTAAATACATGATGCTTTCAAGTACCAAAAAAATGTTTCATTTGAAAAAAAAATTTACCTTCCAGTCTGTTTTTTTAATATACAAGTTCTTACAATTTTAGTAAAAAAAATACCAATAACTGGAGAACTCTTTTATGGTTATTTTATTAAAATTGATTCTGCTAAATTTTATCTGGTTCCAGGGAACAGAATCAAGGATCTTTAGATTGCAAGTTGGTTTTTTAATCCTCACCTCATTTTCAGAACCATTTAGTTGATTTCACAGAAATATCCCAACCAATGCCACTTCTAAGACAGTTAAGAAAATGCTTCTATGTTCTCAGTTTTTCTTCTCCCTCATAAATCAGAACATTAGAAATAAGATACCACAGGAGAGATGACATTAGATGAAGTGGAAGAACCATCCCAATTACTTTCCTTTCCATTTTGAGATCTGCTGCAGACACATCAATTGAAATTCTTTTTCTGGCACCTTCCAGAAAAAAACAGAAGGTAAGGATACTGTTTTTAAATATTTGTTAGTACCGAATTTTTGGTAGTAGCATATCGACGTTGAGAAGGTGCACCAAGATATCTATTATCTATCTATCTATCTATCTATCTATCTAATCTATCATCTATCATCTATCTATAGATAGAACAAAAAAATGTATGCTAAGACTCTGACACAAGATTACAGATGATGTAACTAAATGAAACCGCCAAAAGAAACTATGTGGATGCTTATGGGAGTTACCAAACAAGGAGTGGCCTGTATATCACTGATGGGCTCTGGGGATCATTTGGTTCTGCTAAGCATTTGCTCCTTGCCAAAGACTCTCAGGGTCCCACTGGAGATACAACTCACATCCTTGGGCACCATTGTTGCAAGCTAGAACCCAACATGATGTAAACCTTTCCCATGGGACCTGGCAGCAGATGGCATACATGAGATCCCTCAGACAGTGCCGTGATAGCTACATTTTTTTCACACAGAAGCGCTCTCAGTGAATGTAATTTAAAAAGGTTACTTCTAGCTAATTAAATAGTTTACAATAAGAGAAAAAGTTTACTACAGTGCAAGTCATTACCTTCCATTTTCTTTGCTCAAATGTTACTAATTTTGTTCAATTTCTAGGAAATGTTATAACTCACACCATTTATTTCTTTCTGATAGCTTTGGAAATAATCAAACAAATCTAATGTCATCCCCAAGCTATATAGAAGACCACTTACAATATTTTCAGATTAAATTCAGACTTAGACTAAAAGGATTCTTAATCTCATGTTATCTCTGTCTTATAAGGTTTTCAGTTATCTACAAATTAATCCTATCAATAAAATGGTACCAGAGGATATAAGGCCTTAATTATAATTGAAAATGAAGTTTAAATATCTACATTCAATATTTCTCATTTTTCTTTATTCATCTTCCCCCAAAATTCAAGGTCTACGTCTCATGGTATGTGATACATTCCAGACAATAGTTTAGCATAAGACAAAGTAATAGGCTTATAAAATACTAGTTGCACAACATCATAGAGCAACTAAAAACAATGTATGCCTTATATCTACTTCATCCTTTAAAGAAAGTCAATGGACAAAGAAACAATAAAGGAAACTGGAATCATATTGTTGACACCAACACTCTGCAAACCAAATCAACATCTGCTGCAGGTGTCCAGAAACTTCTGCTCTTTCAAAGTGTTTAGAGTTCCAGTTCCCATGCATTTCTGGAAATACCAAAGGTTTACTCCCAACAACTGAGCAACTGACCTTTTTATTTCTACATTTTCATAATAACCCTGAAAGCGCAATCTCTTACTACTGAAAATAGTTTTCATGGTTCTTCCAGGTTGATCTCAGGACCAAAGTAGGCTTCAAACATTGTAAAATTTACCCCAATAAGGACTTTTTAAACCAAGTTCTTGGAAATTTGAACCAAAGTCAAAATAAAACCTTTTCATTAAAATATGTATCTTATCAGAACGCTTCCACACATTAGGCACACAACCACGCAGGCAAACAATGACAGTATTTAATATATGTTAGCATGTACTTAAACTAACAGAAATCCCTTGGGTAATAAATCTAAGAGAAGAAGTACTTCTTTTCCTAATGTTCTAAATAGAAGGCCTCTTGGAATGCTCAAGTAGGTTGACTTGTGTTTGAAAGGGATCATCTTCAAAGACTTTTTCTTAAGTCTTAACAACATTAGAAGACATGTAAGTTCCTGCTCTGATTTTGACTGGGAAAATGACCTTTGATCTCCTAGAAATGAAATGGCTTTTACTGAGGGGTTTATTATTAGATACCATGGCTGACCTGAAATGATAATGCCCATAAACAAAATGCTGCTCATATTTAATAGAGGTTTTGATTCTGATGGTTGTGTCCTGGTATATTTGTCAAACTATGTTTGACCATGGTTGTGAATTTTAAGTATTATGCTATTTGTGTAAAATATCTATAATTTTAGGTCTTCCTGTCTTTGAATTGATCATTTCTCTGATCCTCCATTACAAAATGAAAAATAATGGAAAGGAAATGTCTGTCCATGTTGTATGCTCATAAGCAGTAGAATTAATTTGGGGGTCTCCAGAATCAGATTTTATTATAAGACATTATGGCCCTCTTTGGGCAAGCCCACCTCAATTTTGTACATTGTAAAATCAAAAAAACTGTTTTCATCACATCTTGATGTGCCCAGGTCAGGCCAGGAAAAGCAAGCTCAGGTTGGGGATGGGGACTCAGATAGAGAATTCATAGCATTGCAAATTATTTCCATCGTCAATTTCTTCTCATTTGTCTTTGTTTCTCTTTGCTCTCTTTATCAAAAGGGACACAGCCTCCTAAGACAAAATGAGCATCTTTTCCATTTTCTGTGAAACACAAAATCCACTACAGAAGGCAATATGTTATCTTAATAAAAATAATTGACCAGAAAAGGCAAACAATACTAGTATGGGGTACCTGGGTGGCTCAGTCTGTTAAGCATCTGCCTTCAGGTCAGGTCATGATGCCTGGGGTTTGGGGATCAAGCCCCTTGTCGGGTTTCCCCCTCAGTGGGGAGTCTGCTTTTCCCTCTCCCCCGGCTTGTGCATTCTCTCTCTCTCTCTCGTCAAATAAATAAATGAAATCTTTAAAAAAATACTAATATTATCACCATTTATTCATAAACAGAAGTTAAAGGGCTCAACAATTGCTTCAGAACAATTTTTAAAATGTTATTTGAGAAATAATTGACATACAGTAAATTTTACATTTTTAATTGTACGATTTGATCAATGTTAATATATGCATGTATCTGTGAAACCATCACAACCAAGATAACATACATTACCATTATTCCCCAATGCCCTTTTTAAGATTCATCCCAGGGCGCCTGGGTGGCTCAGTCGTTAAGCCTCTGCCTTCAGTTCGGGTCATGATCCCAGGTCGCTGTGTCTCTCTCTGTCAAATAAATAAAATCTTTAAAAAAAAAGTAAGTAAGTAAATAAATAAATAAATAAATAAATAAATAAATAAATAAATAAATAAAATTCATCCCCAAACAACCAATGACTATACATAAAAATATAATCTAATTAAGATATCAATATATTAGTTTGTACTTTTTTAAGATGCATATAAATGAAATTATATCTTGTCTACATTTTGGAGAGGGATGAATCTACTTTCTTTTACTCAGAAGAATGACTTTTTTAGATTCCATGAAAATTTCATATCAAAAGTTTTCCTTTTATTGCTAATAGCAGTCTGTCGTGTTGGATATATCACAGCTCATTTATCCACACACTTACTGATGGATATTAAATTGTTTCTATGAACATTCATGTACAATTCCTATATACATATGGTTTTTATTTCTCAAAAAGTTGATATTTAAAGTAATAAATTGTTATTCATTAAACTAAAGGCCTCTTGGTGGCATTCTGTCATACCATTTAACTCCCTCACTTCTCCAAGGTGACAAATACAAGGTTTGGTCTGTATCTGGTCCAGTTTTTTTTTTTTTTTTGTAATTTTCCTATGTCTTAAAGTAAATAATATAATTGTTTCTTAAAAAAAATAAGCCTTTAATTTTTTAGGGTACCTTTAGGATTACAGCAAAATTGAAAAGAAGGTATGGAGATTTCCCTTATACCTCTGTCCCCACACATGCCTAGTTTCCTTCATTGTCATCATCCTTCCCAGAGCAGTACGTTTGTTACAGTTGATAACTGATGAACTCACATTGATACATTATAATCACCCAAAGTCCATAGTTTACATTAGGGTTCATTATTGGTGTTGTACATTCTTTGGGTTTAGACAAATGTATAACATGTTTTCAACATTATAGTAGCATACAGAGTATTTCCACTGCCCTAAAATTCCTCTGCATCTATTCATCCCTCCCTGCTGCTAACCCCTGGCACCACTCCACTGACTTTTTTTTTTTTTTTTACTATTTCAAAAGTTTTACTTTTTCCACAATGTCATATAGTTGTAGTCATATAGTAGCCTGGTCAGATTGGCTTCTTTCATTTAGTAATATACATTCGACACTTCTGAATGTCGTTTTGGGGCCTGATAGCTCATTTTTTTTTAGTGCTGAATAATAGCTCATTGTCTAGATGAGCCATGGTTTATCTATTCACCTACTGAAGGACATCTTGGTTCCTTCCAAGTTTTAGCAATTATGAATAAAACTGCTGTAAATATCCAAGTACAGGTTTTTTTATAGACATATGTTTTCACCTCCTTTGGATAAATACCGTGGAATAAAATTGCTGCATTTTCTACTAATAATACATTTAGTTTTATAAAAAACTGCCAAACTGTCATCCAGAGTGGCTGTCCATTTTGCATTCCCACCAACAGTGAGTGTGAGTTCCTATTGTTCCTCATCCCCAGCATTTGGTGTTGCCACTGTTCTGAGTAGTTACTTTTTGGAATATTTTTGGTCTACATAAATTACATTAGATAATATACCATAACTTACGATATATAAGGTAACTTTACTAACTCAACAATATTTTAAGATGTTTCCATGTTCATATGTATTAATCCAGCCCATCACTACTCAAGGTATACATAACAGAACAGAGGCATCAGCATCTTTTAGGAGCTTATCAGAAATGCAGAACCTCTGACTCCACCCAGACCTTCTGAATCAGAATATATGTTTTAACAAGAATCCCAGGTAATTTGAATGCTCAATAAAATTTCAAAAGGAAATATATAGCTTACTTTTTTAATTAAAACATAGATAGTACATTATAAAAACATGTCACAATTTATTTCTCAGTTATCCCACTGGTGGGCATTTGAGTAGTTACCACTATTTTAGATATAAAAAATTTTAGCACTTATCTTTCTCATATCTCCTTGTTCATTCATGTGAGCCTATTCTTAGGAAGTACCTAGAAATAAAAATTTTTTTTTGATAGATGTAAGCATGTTCAACTTTACCAGGTGTTACAAAATTGCTCCTTAGAGTAATTGTGTTGATTTAGAAGCCACCAATAATTTGTATTTCCAACTCCATACATCCTGGCAAATACTTGGTATTATTATCAGACTTTAAAAATTTTTATCATTCAGATCAGTATGAAAGATATCACTGTTGCCTTATTTACCTCATTAGTGCAGTTGAGCATTTTTCCTATATTTATTGCCCAATCCTTTTCTTCCTTAAGTGCATTGTCCATATATTATTGAGCTGTTTATCAGTTTTTTACTGATTTGCAGAAATTCTTTATATTTCTGGATACTAATCCTTTGTGACTTAACTGCAATATTTACTCTCAGTCTATGTGGGATGTTTTTTCCTTATTTCAGGTGTCTTTTGCTAGACCTAAAGGTTAGTGCTAATTTTAATGTGGGTTCACTCAGCAATATTTTACTTTATGGTTTGAATTCCCAAAGTAATTAAAATATTCTGCTATGCTCTTTCCTAAACATTTCAATGTTTTCTTGTCACATAGAACTCTTCCATTCATCTGGAATTATTTTTTGTGTATGTTACGGGGCAGTAATCTAGGCTTTTCCTTCAAGATGGATAAAATGGATAGATGAATGAAAACCAGTCAGCTTGTTCTCACTCATCTGTAAAGTTACCTCTAACATATTTCAAGTTGTCATATATGTATCATTTTATATAGTTTTATTCTGCCTAATGACCTAATTATTTATCTTTGTAGTAATGTCCAGCAAGTCTAAATGGTTATAATTATTATAATAAAATTTGACACCTCAAAAGCCAAATAATCTCATTTGGTTCCTATTCATTAAAACTGTATTAACTATTTTGCTAACATTTTGCTTTTCTATATGCCCTTTAGGATAACTCGAACTTGAAAAGAGAACAGAGATAATTTTCAAAGGAACAGTGGTTAAACTGGCAACAGACTTTATCAGCAGCAAGAGATGTTGATTTCAATTGCCCTGAAGGCATTAAATCCTAGCCACCTAACAGTACAAAGGGATGAAATCTTTAAAGTGCTGAAGGAAGATTACTGTAATTCTAGACTATTTATCCAGATAAATATCACTTAATTGTAGGGGAAAATATTCTTCAATATATTTAAATGCTAAAAGAATTTAGTAACCACAGATTCTTACAAAAAGAACAATCAAAAATTCCCTCCAACAAGAAGAAAACTCAGGGTGCTGGGAGGAAAACACTGAGAAAAGAAATAGTTGTCAAAGTGATTAGTTTAATTAATTCAAGAAAATGAACTCAGATAAAACTCAAGGTGTCATATAACCAAAAGAAAAAAGGAAGAATGGATATTGGGGATATTAGCAAACTCAGACTTTACTGGAAGTCTTTGAACTTACTTGTATTTTTCTAGTTTGGTTATTTCTAATCTGGGGATGTCTATCTTCAATTTTGGCAAAATCTTTCTTTTAAGACTTTATTATTTTAGAGAAAGAGAGAGAGAACAAGGAGGAGCAGAGAGAGGGGAACAAGCAGACTCTGCGCCAAGCACAGAGCCAGACGTGGGGCTCAATCCCAGGACCCTGAGATCATGACCTGAGCCAAAATTGAGTCAGATCCTTAACCGACTGAGCCACCAGGTGCCCCTTGGCAAATTGTTTTAATATTATTTCTATATCATTCTTCACAAACCTCTCCCTCTGTAAATTCCACTAGACATAGGTAGTTTTCTTTCATGTTTCATTTATTCCATCTTCTATAACTTTAATTTTATTTTCCATGTTGCAATCTGTGTAAATTCCTCAGTAGTTTTCAACTGTGTTCACTCCAGACAAATTCTACTTTTTCAGACCTCTTTTTTAAATTCAGTTGGTTATGCAAATATAATAAATGTAATTAACATAAAGATTATAGATACAGCAAAATGTAATGATATAATTAAGAAACTATGACTTCTGAAATTGTATTAATATTTTCACTATAATTTATCTTGTTGACAATTTATATAATTTAACTTGTTTTATTATTATGTTAATCACCATACATTACATCATTAGTTTTTGATGTAGTGTTCCATGATGCATTGTTTGCATATAACACCCAGTGCTCCATTCAGTACGTGCCCTCTTTAATACCCATCACCAGGCTAACCCATCCCCCCACCCCGCTCCCCTCTAGAACCCTCAGTTTGTTTCTCAGAGTCCATAGTCTCTCATGGTTCGTCTCCCCCTACGATTTCCCCCCTGCATTTTTCTCTCCCTACTACCTTCTTCTTCTTTTTTTTAACATATAATGTATTATTTGTTTCAGAGGTACAGGTCTGTGATTCATCAGTCTTACACAATTCACAGCACTCACCATAGCACATACCCTCCCCAATGTCTATCACCCAACTGCCCCATCCCTCCCACCCCCATCACTCCAGCAAACTGAGGGTCACTGTTGCTTTATTTTCCCCACTGCCTTGAAGGTATTGGACGCTGGCTACATACGCCAGCTTCTGGAACCCGGCAAGCTCCTTGCCTTTCAAGTCTGTAATGGCTATTTCTGTTCTACCTCTACTCTAGTGAAAACTGAGATGTTTATTTTATTTGGAAGTAGCTTTATCTTTTAATAGGGAAGCCTCAAAACACACACAGAATATTTCACTTGAGAGAAGTCTCATATCGAATTTGCTCACATCAGTGACTGTACACCTGAGATAACTTGATTGGTCCCTTCTCACCCACATCCCAAACAAACCTACAGAATCTTGCCAGCAATGCCTTGCAATCACTTTAGAGAAACTTCTTTGGATGCCTCATTTTGGAAACACTCTTTTCCATGATGCTGCAGTAAATTCCATGAAAATTCCAGGACTACCTCAGTCTTCCCATGCCCGTGTTGATAAGGAGAATTATACTCAGTGTCCCGCAGAGTCTCCCAGATGCTCCACAGAGCAATTTCTGTTGCCTCCTCGTGGACTATCTATAACCTTGCTACCTGAATCGGTATTACATAGTAATTTAACAGTCAGATCAACACTGATTTTAATCTGGACTCTTTCATGTGATAGTTGGCAAATTATTTAATCTTGTTAAACCTCAGATTTCTAATTTGTTAAAATGAAAATTATAATATACACATGCTCCTCATATGAAGATTAGAGATAGTGAACACATGAGGTGGTCAGAAATGAAAAATACCTATTGCTGTTGTTTTCACTATTATTATAGTGAAATATATACTTCACCTTTCCCCTGAAGACTCTCTGCTCACTTCTGGCATAGTGTTATTTCTCTACAGTCACAATCTGACTACTTGGTGCAGTGTGAAGTGTCCTTCCCTAGCTAAGCAGCTCATATTCCTCTATTTCTATTTGTTTTCAAAGATTTTACTTATCTATTTGAGAGAGAGAGCCTGGGCGAGGGGCGGAGCAGAGGAAGTGGGAGAGGGACAAGCAGACTCATGCTGAGGGCAGAGCATGAGGAGAGGCTGTATTCCAGGACCCCAAGATCACAACCTGAGCCAAAGTCAGCTGTTTAACTGACCGATCCACCCAGGCACCCCTCTATTATTTTTAAGTAAGCAGCATTATAGGATGAGCTTTAAAAAATTAAACAGAGACTATCAAAACATCTAAACAGATGTCAGTTGAAGTTTCTCCATAGTTTTTATGGATTCTTTGCAGAAAATGTCATGACTTAAACATCTAGATTCAATTTCCATGAACATTTTATCTTCAGTAGGTAAGAATAAACCAGGGATGCATAGATGGAGTTTGTCAAAGTTAGTCATAGAGAAAGAAATGGAGTATTTAAAACTATGTTGCTAACTTTGATTTCGTCTTCCAATTTGCTTATCTTTCTAAGGTATAGTCATTGGAAAGAAATTGTTTTTATTTATAAAAAGAAAAATTGAGTCTTTAAGCTTTTGTCTTGAGGAAATAGCAGCACCATTTCTGAACCTGTGGTTTAGAATGGCAAAACTTACAAACCTTTATTTGTACATCTTCATGTATAGAGACACAAATGAGCTGCTTCATAAAATGTGGGCATCTGGAATTATCAGTTCTCAACGCACTCATATATCTGGACTGGCTGAGAGTATTAGACCTGAATGTCAGGAGGAAGTATACAATGTAACTCAGATAAACAATGGAAGGAAGAAGCTAATGGGCAGAAGAAAACATTGCAATTTTATTTTTTTTTTTTTAAGATTTTATTTATTTGACAGAGAGACACAGCAAGAGAGGGAACACAAGCAGGGGGAGTGGGAGAGGGAGAAGCAGTCTTCCGTGGAGCAGGGAGCCCGATGCGGGGCTCGATCCCAGGACCCCAGGATCATGACCTGAGCCGAAGGCAAACGCCCAACGACTGAGCCACCCAGGCGCCCTGAAAACATTGCAATTTTAAAAGAGAAAGCCTTGCAAAATTTAGACCAACCTGAAAAATAGGTAAAAGAATCATCATTTATCTTAAACCTTTATCTTTGCAGTTTATTTACTGATTCACATTTTTTGGTAGAGTGTTACATGTTGGGCCTTTTTTCTAACTTTCAAATTGGTGCTAGAAACAAAATTGCAAAAAATTAGAAGTCTCAAGGGGATATCACTGTTGATTGTATGGGTATTAAAATGATAATAAAGGCACAAGACAAGAGCTATATGCCCACAAATTTGATAGCTTAGATGAAATAAGCCAGTTCCTTAAAGGATGAAAACAACCAAAATTCAACTAAGGATAAATTGAAACCTGAAAAACTGTTTTTCTGAAATACCTTTGATTGTATAATCTTCCATTCTGGCTCTATGCAGTTAGTAAAAATATAGAAACTTTTGTTCAACCCAGCATTATCCACAAATATCCACGAGAATCGTTAAAAATGTACATAAGCAAGTTTCAACCTTCAACCTACCTTTTACCTTCCTGAGAACAACTTTGTTTTGTTAAGGGTGCTAGACCAGAAAAGATAACCTTGAACATATTCAGCATCTTCTCTCTCCTACTTTCAAATGAATTGTGAGCATTTTTAGTTGCCTCTTCCAGAGCCATTTTACATTTCTGCTATTCATCATCTAAGTTGAGCACAATTGGCCCTACCCTCAGCTTTGAGACAAAGTTCTGATTAGCCTGAGATTATCTCACTGTTACTGGATAAGGATATGACATATAACAGAGACCTAAGGCAATCAGTGAATTACAATCCTCCTGACCAACAGCAATTGAGGAGTATGCACTCTCCCCACCTTAATGAGAGTGAAGCTCAGAACTTTTGTTCAAAAGTTTATATTCTCGGGCGCCTGGGTGGCTCAGTCGGTTGAGCGACTGCCTTCGGCTCAGGTCATGATCCGATCGAGTCCCACATCGGGCTCCCTGCTCAGGGGGGAGTCTGCTTCTCCCTCTGACCCTCTTCCCTCTCGTGCTCTCTATCTCTCATTCTCTCTCTCTCAAATAAATAAAATCTTTAAAAAAAAAAAAAGTTTATATTCTTCTGGAATTGAACCGTGTTCAGATGTAAAGCATGGAACCGCTATAGACAGTTTGCTGACATGAAGGAAGCTAGGGTGAGAATGATGCCAATACAGAGATGAGATCATGGCGCAGGAAACTGCAAAGAACTGGAACAACAGGGTTGTTCAAACTGAGTCTCAAGCTTTCCCTGGATATTTATAATTACATTATCCCACAAATTCTTATTTGTGTTAAAAGCATTTCAACTATTAGTTTTCTATTACTGCAAATGAAAACATTCTTACTGATGCAGCCTCTTAAGAGTTAGGCACATTCATCTGTTGATGGACAAGGTGGTGTATATATATATAGATAGATAGATAGATATAATGGAATATAATGCAGCCATAAAAAATGAAATCTTGCCATTTACAACGATGTGGATGGAACTAGAGAGTATTATGCTAAGCGAAATAAGTCAATCAGAGAAAGACAAGTATCATATGATCTCACTGATATGAGGAATTTGAGAAATAAGACAGAGGATCATAGGAAAAGGGAGGGAAAAATGAAACAAGATGAAACCAGAGAGGGAGACAAACCATAAGAGACTCTTAATGTCAGGAAACAAACTGCGGGTTGCTGAAGTGGAGGGGGATGGGAGGGATGGGGTGGCTGGGTGATGGACATTGGGAAGAGTATGTACTATGATGAGCACTGTGAATTGTGTAAGACTGATGAATCAAAGATGTGTACCCCTGAAACAAATAATACATTACATGTTAATAAAAAAAAAAAGAGTTAGGCACAAAGAACTGTGTTAAGAGTATGGGTGGGGGGGAGCAGTGAGGGGCTTAACCCCTGTACTCAAAAGCCCAGAGACTACTAAGGAAAATAATATATTAAAACAATTCTTCTAATGGATCTTTTAGCTAAGAACACTTCCTGAAATTTACCACTTTGTTGTTGAGTTTGCCTTGAGCTCAGAAAGCTCACAAAAAAGTTTTTCAACCATAGAATGGATTAGTGAACAGAATGAAGTAGAAGAAACACTGTAGTATCATCATGAATTTTATTTAATAAGCAGAGGTAAGGGAAGGGAAGAGATTAATGCTTTCAGCTAAGTAGCTGATCATTCATTCATTCATTCAATAAGATGTTGAAAGCAGACACATAAAGCTTACAAATAAATGTAAAATTGCGATATTGACCTTGGGGAGGCGGAGCAAGATGGCGGAGGAGTAGGAGACCTAGATTTCGTCTGGTCTCAGGAATTCAGCTGAATAGGGATCAAACCATTCTGAACACCTACGAACTCAACAGGAGATCGAACAGGAGAGTAGCAACAACTCTCTGAACAGAGAAGCGACCACTTACTGGAAGGTAGGGCTTGCGGAGAAGTGAATCCGAGGCGATATTCGGGAGGATAGACGGCGGGGGAGGGGCCTCCGCCGGCCGCTTCTGGCAAGTGATAGAACCGCGGAGCACAAAATCGGACCTTTTAGAAGTTGGCTCGGCGGAGGGAAGTCGCTGCAGTGGCTAAGCGGGGGGTGGAATCCTCCCAGGACAGTGTGGTCTCAGGACCCTTGGGGTCACAGAGAGACCGGGGTGCCTGAGTGCAGCAGAGCTCCCAGGTATCAGAGCAGGGAAGCCGGCTGCAGATACGGAGCAGAGTCGCAGGCTCTCAGCTCGGGGTAGCCATAAACTGTGATCTGCGGCCCAGTCGGGGCACGGCTCCCCCAGCAGGGACCCAACAAGCAGCAGATCCGGGGAGACTCCCCTTCCTTCCCGGGGAGGAGCGGTGCGGGAACGCACTGCAGGGATCTGCTGGGTTTGGAGACTCCGCGCGGGGTCGGGTGCCAGAGATAGCAACGCTCGGTCACAGGCCGGGTGAGCACGGAGTGCGGCCGGAGACCGGGGACACGGAAGTGACTGCTTTTCTCTGGGGGCACACTGAGGAGCGGGGCCCCGAGTTCTCAGCTCCTCCAAGTGGAGATTGGGAGGCCACCATTTCTGCCCTGGGCCTCCAAAGCTGTGCCGAGAGCTTACAGGGAACAAAAGCTCCTGAGAGCAAACCGGAGCAGCTTCCTTAGCCCGGACCGACAAGGGCGGGGCAATTCCGCCTCCAGCAAAGACATTTGGAAACCACAGCAACAGGCCCCTCCCCCAGAATATCAGCACAAACAGCCAGCAAGCCAAGACCAAGTTGATCGATCAAGGAGACTAGGAGAACTCCAGCGCTAGGGGAATACTGCACATAGATTCATGGCGTTTTTTTTTTTTTTTTTTACCATGATTCATTATTTCATCAAAGTTAATTTTTGTTGACTGTTTTTTTTTATTTTTATTTTTCCCTTTTTCAACCAACATCTTATAAATCCCTTTAAAAAAAAAAAACATTTTTTATTTTTCATTTTTAGAGTCATATTTTATCCCTTCATAGTAGTTACCCTTATTTTTGGCATATATATATATAAGTTGTTCTCTCTTTAAAATTTTGAGGTACAGTTTCTTCTAACAGATCAAAATATACCCTAAATCACTAGTGTATGGCTTTGTTCTAGTCTCCTGCCTGATCACATTCTCTCCCTTTTTCCTTTTTTTTTTTCTTAAATCTTCTTTCTTTTTTCAAACAACTTATCTTACCAAGTCCTTTTATAAAATCTTTTATAATTTTCATCTTTACAGTCATCTTCCATCCCTTCATTGTATCAACCCTTATTTTGTACATATATGTCTTTCTTCCTTTAAAATTTTAGGAGGCACTTTTTTCTAACAGACCAAAATACGCCCAAAATCTAGTCTGTGGCACTGATCTATGCACTAGCCTGATCATATTTGATCATATTCTGCCTTTTTTGTATTGTTTTGTTTTAGTTTTTATCTTTTTTTTTCTTTTTTTTTTTTTTCTTTTTCTCTTTCTTTTTTCTTTCTTTCCCTTTCTTTTCCCCTGGTGTCAGGTCTTTTCTGATTTGTATACAGTATATTTGCTGGGGACGTTGTAAACCTGTTAGCATTTTGTTCTCTCATTCATCTATTCTCCTCTGGACAAAATGACAAGACGAAAGAAATCACCTCAGCAAAAAGAACAAGAGGTAGTACCGTCAGCCAGGGACCTACTCAATACGGATATTAGTACGATGTCGGACCTAGAGTTCAGAATCATGATTTTAAAGATACTAGCTGGGCTTGAAAAAAGCGTGGAAGTTATTAGAGAAACCCTTTCTGGAGAAATAAAAGAACTAAAACCTAACCAAATCGAAATCAAAAAGGCTATTGATGAGGTGCAATCAAAAATGGGGGCACTAAATGCTAGGATAAATGAGGCAGAAGAGAGAATCAGTGATATAGAAGACCAAATGATGGAAAATAAAGAGGCTGAGAAAAAGAGAGAGAAACAACTACAGGATCACGAGGGCAGAATTCGAGAGATAAGTGATATGATAAGACGAAACAACATTAGAATAATTGGGATCCCAGAAGAAGAAGAGAGAGAGAGAGGGGCAGAAGGTATATTGGAGCAAATTATAGCAGAGAACTTCCCTAATGTGAGGAAGGAAACAGGCCTTAAAATCCAGGAGGCACAGAGAACCCCTCTCAAAATCAATAATAATAGGTCAACACCCCGACATCTAATAGTAAAACTTACGAGTCTCAGAGACAAAGAGAAAATCCTGAAAGCAGCTCGGGAGAAGAGATATGTAACCTACAATGGTAGAAACATTAGGTTGGCAACAGACCTATCCACAGAGACCTGGCAGGCCAGAAAGGACTGGCAAGATATCTTCAGAGCACTAAACGAGAAAAATATGCAGCCAAGAATACTATATCCAGCTAGGCTATCATTGAAAATAGAAGGAGAGATAAAAAGCTTCCAGAACAAACAAAAACTAAAGGAATTTGCAAACACGAAACCAGCCCTCCAAGAAATATTGAGAGGGGTCCTCTAAGCAAAGAAAGAACCTAAAAGCAGCAAAGAGCAGAAACGAACACAGACAACAGACAGTTAACAGTCACCTTACAGGTAATACAATGACACTAAATTCATACCTTTCAATAGTTACCCTGAATGTAAATGGGCTAAATGCCCCAATCAAAAGACACAGGCTATCAGATTGGATTAAAAAACAAGACCCATCAATATGCTGTCTGCAAGAGACTCATTTTAGACCCAAAGACACCCCCAGATTGAAAGTGAGGGGGTGGAAAACCATTTACCATGCTAATGGACACCAAAAGAAAGCTGGGGTGGCAATCCTTATATCAGACGAACTAGATTTTAAAACAAAGACTGTAATAAGAGATGAGGAAGGACACTATATCCTACTTAAAGGGTCTATCCAACAAGAAGATCTAACAATTGTAAATATCTATGCCCCGAACATGGGAGCAGCCAATTATATAAGGCAATTAATAACAAAAGCAAAGAAACACATTGATAACAATACAATAATAGTGGGGGACTTTAACACCCCCCTGACTGAAATGGACAGATCATCTAAGCAAAAGATCAACAAGGAAATAAAGACTTTAAATGGCACATTGGACCAAATGGACTTCACAGACATATTCAGAACATTCCATCCCAAAACAAAGGAATACACATTCTTCTCTAGTGCCCATGGAACATTCTCCAGAATTGATCACATCCTAGGTCACAAATCAGGTCTCAATCGGTACCAAAAGATTGGGATCATTCCCTGCATATTTTCAGACCACAATGCTTTGAAACTAGAACTCAACCACAAGAGGAAAGTCGGAAAGAACTCAAATACATGGAGGCTAAAGAGCATCCTACTAAAGAATGAATGGGTCAACCAAGAAATCAAAGAAGAATTAAAAAAATTCCTGGAAACCAATGAAAATGAAAACACAACTGTTCAAAATCTTTGGGATACAGCAAAGGCAGTCCTGAGAGGAAAGTATATAGCAATACAAGCCTTTCTCAAGAAACAAGAGAGGTCTCAAATACACAACCTAACCCTACACCTAAAGGAGCTGGAGAAAGAACAGCAAATAAAGCCTAAACCCAGCAGGAGAAGAGAAATCATAAAGATCAGAGCAGAAATCAATGAACTAGAAACCAAAAGAACAGTAGAACAGATCAACGAAACTAGGAGCTAGTTCTTTGAAAGAATTAACAAGATTGATAAACCCCTGGCCAGACTGATCAAAAAGAAAAGAGAAATGACCCAAATCAACAAAATCATGAATGAAAGAGGAGCGATCACAACCAACACCAAAGAAATACAAACAATTATAAGAACATATTATGAGCAACTCTATGCCAACAAATTAGATAACCTGGAAGAAATGGGTGCATTCCTAGAGATGTATCAACTACCAAAATTGAACCAGGAAGAAATAGAAAACCTGAACAGACCTATAACCACTAAGGAAATTGAAACAGTCATCAAAAATCTCCCAAGAAACAAAAGCCCAGGGCCAGATGGCTTCCCAGGGGAATTCTATCAGACATTTCAAGAAGAATTAATACCTATTCTCCTGAAACTGTTCCAAAAAATAGAAATGGAAGGGAAACTTCCAAACTCATTCTATGAGGCCAGCATTACCTTGATCCCAAAACCAGACAAAGACCCCATCAAAAAAGAGAATTACAGACCAATATCCTTGATGAACATGGATGCAAAAATTCTCACCAAAATACTAGCCAATAGGATCCAACAGTACATTAAAAGGATTATTCACAGGACCAAGTGGGATTTATTCCTGGGCTGCAAGGCTGGTTCAACATCCGCAAATCAATCAATGTGATACAATACATTAACAAAAGAAAGAACAAGAATCATATGATCCTCTCAATAGATGCAGAAAAAGCATTTGACAAAGTACAACATCCTTTCTTGATCAAAACTCTTCAGAGTATAGGGATAGAGGGTACATACCTCAATATCATAAAAGCCATCTATGAAAAACCTACAGCGAATATCATTCTCAATGGGGAAAGGCTGAGAGCTTTTCCCCTAAGGTCAGGAACGCGGCAGGGATGTCCACTATCACCACTGCTATTCCACATAGTATTAGAAGTCCTAGCCACAGCAATCAGACAACAAAAAGAAATCAAAGGCATCCAAATCGGCAAGGAGGAAGTCAAACTCTCACTCTTTGCAGATGATATGATACTGTATGTGGAAAACCCAAAAGACTCCACCCCAAAACTGCTAGAACTCATACAGGAATTCAGTAAAGTAGCAGGATATAAAATCAATGCACAGAAATCAGTGGCATTCCTATACACCAACAACAAGACAGAAGAGAGACAAATCAAGGAGTTGATCCCATTTACAATTGCACCCAAAACCATTAGATACCTAGGAATAAATCTAACCAAAGAGGCAAAGGATCTGTACTCAGAAAACTATAAAATACTCATGAAAGAAATTGAAGAAGACACAAAGAAATGGAAAAACGTTCCATGCTCATGGATTGGGAGAATCAACATTGTGAAGATGTCAATGCTACATAGAGCAATCTACACATTCAATGCAATCCCCATCAAAATACCATCCACTTTTTTCAAAGAAATGGAACAAATAATCCTAAAATTTGTATGGAACCAGAAGAGACCCAGAATAGCCAGAGGAATACTGAAAAAGAAAAGCAAAGCTGGCGGCATCACAATTCCGGACTTCCAGCTCTATTACAAAGCTGTCATCATCAAGACAGTATGGTACTGGCACAAAAACAGACACATAGATCAATGGAACAGAATCGAGAGCCCAGAAATGGACCCTCAACTCTATGGTCAACTTATCTTTGACAAAGCAGGAAAGAATGTCCAATGGAAAAAAGACAGTCTCTTCAACAAATGGTGTTGGGAAAATTGGACAGCCACATGCAGAAGAATGAAACTGGACCATTTCCTTACACCACACACAAAAATAGACTCCAAATGGTTGAAAGACCTAAACGTGAGACAGGAGTCCATCAAAATCCTAAAGGAGAACACAGGTAGCAACCTTTTCGACCTTAGCCGCAGCAACTTCTTCCTAGAAACATCGCCAAAAGCACGGGAAGCCAAGGCAAAAATGAACTATTGGGATTTCATCAAGATAAAAAGCTTTTGCACAGCAAAAGAAACAGTCCACAAAACCAAAAGACAACCGACAGAATGGGAGAAAATATTTGCAAATGACATATCAGATAAAGGGCTAGTATCCAAAATCTATAAAGAACTTATCAAACTCAACACCCAAAGAACAAATAATCCAATCAAGAAATGGGCAGAAGCCATGAACAGACATTTCTCCAAAGAAGACATCCAAATGGCCAACAGGCACATGAAAAAGTGCTCAACATCGCTCAGCATCAGGGAAATCCAAATCAAAACCTCAATGAGATACCACCTCACACCCGTTAGAATGGCTAAAATTAACAAGTCAGGGAACGACAGATGTTGGCGGGGATGTGGAGAAAGGGGAACCCTCCTACACTGTTGGTGGGAATGCAAGCTGGTGCAACCCCTCTGGAAAACAGTATGGAGGTTCCTCAAACAGTTGAAATTAGAGCTACCGTTCGATCCAGCAATTGAACTACTGGGTATTTACCACAAAGACACAAATGTAGGGACCCGAAGGGGTACGTGTACCCCAATGTTTATAGTGGCAATGTCCACCATAGCCAAACTGTGGAAAGAGCCAAGATGCCCATCGACAGATGAATGGATAAAGAAGATGTGGTATATATACACAATGGAATATTATGCAGCCATCAAAAGGAATGAGATCTTGCCATTTGCAACGACGTGGATGGAACTGGAGGGTGTTATGCTGAGTGAAATAAGTCAATCAGAGAAAGACATGTATCACATGACCTCACTGATATGAGGAATTCTTAATCTCAGGAAACAAACTGAGTGTTACTGGAGTGGTGGGGGGTGGGAGGGATGGGGTGGCTGGGTGATAGACATTGGGGAGGGTATGTGTTACGGTGAGCGCTGTGAATTGTGCAAGACTGTTGAATCACAGTTCTGTACTTCTGAAACAAATAACGCAACATATTTTAAGAAAAAAGAAAAAGAAGAAGATAACAGGAGAGGAAGAAAAGGGGAGTATGTCAGAGGGGGAGACGAACCATGAGAGATGATGGACTCTGAAAAACAAACTGAGAGTTCTAGAGGGGAGGGGGGTAGGGGGATGGGTTAGCCTGGTGATGGGTATTGAGGAGGGCACGTTCTGCATGGAGCACTGGGTGTTATGAACAAACAATGAATCATGGAACACTGCACCAAAAACTAATGATGTAATATATGGTGATTAACATAACAATAAAAAAATTTAAAAAAAATGTAAAATTGCCACAAATGATAGTTTTATTGGGTAGATAAAGGAACATTTAGTCTACTCATTGAGGTTATGGAATACTTCCCAATAAAATGTCAGTTGAACTGAGATCTAAAGAATGCATATAGCGGAACTCATGTAGCAAAGATGTGTAGCATGTTTGAGTGATACCAGCATTTTGCCAGAACCTTGAGGTCTGCCTTACACATACGTGTGTATGCACACACATGCACAAAAAAATTGTGAAGTTTTCCAAAAAAATCATGCTTATTAAATTAAATTTTTGATGTTTATGTGTTTTGAACTTAAGAAAACACTTCAATCTCAGTCTTCAAGGTCTCAGTCGGTGAAACTGGGTCACTTGCGGCTGTCCCCAAACCACTATTCTTAAACCATAATTTGACCACGTTTGGTTAATATTAGAATGTAACAGGTTCAATATTCATATGCACGTGTCTATGTGTAATTTGAGATAAGTGTTGATGTTCTTGTTCAGGTCCCAATGAGACTGGGCTTGAATTATACCTTTAAGCTTTTCTTTTCCAAATTACAACTTTTCACATATAAAGAGTCCCCAAAGCAGAAGCATATAAAAGGAAATAAATTCATTCATTCCTCCAATCTTTAGAGAATAATCACCATCTCTTAATAATGTAAAGAACTTTTTCTCATTATAAAAGTAGTACATAATTTACATTGTAAGAATTTTAAAAATAAAGAGAGTAAATAAGAATATACACCCCAACCATAATTCTACCATCCAGAGATTTCAGCATTCATATTTTATTGATTTATTAATATTTGGTTGATAAATTTCCAGTTTCTGCAACCATCTATCTATCTGATCATGTTGTGCATACTATTTTGCAAACTACTTCTCTCCCATTCTCCTTGTAATTAAATATTCTTCCACAACATTAAAAAAGTCCCTATGAATTAAACTATACATATATATGTGTGTGTGTGTGTATATATATATATATATATATATATATATATATATGCAAACCCAAATTGAAAACTACCACTAAAAAGTATACAATGAGGTCATATCATTTTGCTTTGGGTTTTTTAGCTGAGTAAAACATTTTATTTTATCACCTAACTTAAAAACAGTATTTGGATTTAAATGTACGACATTGAATTGCAAATTCAAAGAAGCAGCTTCAATTCTGATAGACACATATTTTATATGTGACCAGTAAGTAATAGTTCTGGCTATTTTATGCTGTTCATACCAGTTCCTGTGTTAATGTTGACCTCAGCTTGTCTTTTTTTTGGAAAGCATCAGACAGTTTACACTGACTAGAAATGAGGAAAATAAAACTGTAAGAATATCATTTGAAAATGTGTCATCTTGGGACGCCTGGGTGGCTCAGTCAATTAAGCATCTGCCTTCAGCTCAGGTCAAGATCTCAAGGCGCTGGGATCGAGCCCCGCATCGGGCTCCCTGCTCCGTGGGGAGTCTGCTTCTCTCTCTCCCTCTGCCCCTCTCCCTGCTTGTCTGTTCTCTCTCTGTGTCAAATAAATAAATAAAATCTTTAAAAAGAAAAGAAAAAGTGTCATCCTTAGGAGAAGCATGGGTCCAACGTGTCACACCACCAATATCGCTGCTAAAAACACTGCAGACTTCACTGCAGTCCTAAACCTTTGCCTGGAAACCAATGAAAAAAAGAACAACTTAAAAATTATTCTTCAAGAAGAGGACACAGACTTTTCAATAAATCATATCAAGAATCCATTTATTATGACATTCCGTGAATACAGGTAAGAAAATAACAAAATCCAAATAACTCAAAACTCAAACATCAAATTATTGCTGAAGTTTCTTCATAAAGTTACATTTAAAATTTTCATTAAATTTTATCTTCTCTATTCACAGCTGTAAGCCACAAAGACAGTGCTTGGCACCTAGGAAGCACTCAATAACTATCTATTGATTAAAGCTAAAAATGAATTTGGAGTTTCTTCCAGAACCTCTCATATCTATGGCTCTGAAGATATTAGCATTTGAGGAAAAATTCCTGATAGCTTCACAGTCTTCTTTTTTTCTCTACCTCCTGTTTTTTTTTCTTAAAACACTATGCCTGTGGGACTAGAAATGAAACACTTGAAAGCCATCAATAATCAAAGTACAGTTTTTCATATAAACTCAAAACAAAATGCCTTCATATTTTTTTCTTATGCAGAGATACAACAGCTGATCCAAATTTACTTAAGAAGATAAATGCTGTTCAAATGATTACATGTTCATTTTATGTGCAAAATATATAATGAGAATTCTAAGTCTCACTTACTTTCAGCTGCTTCTTGGAATTCTTTTTCCTTAAATATTCATATTGCTATATTGGTAAAAAGAAAAAAGTGTTTTGTTGGGGCACCTGGGTGGCTCAGTCGGTTAAGCATCTGTCTTCGGCTTAGGTCATGATCCTGGGGTCCTGGGATGGAGCCCTGAGTCAGGCTCCTTGCTCAGCGGGGGAGTCTGCTTCTCCTTCTGCCACTGCCCCTGCTTGTGCTGTCTTTCTCTCTCTCAAACAAATAAACAAAATCTTTAAAAAAAGTGTTTTGTTATTTTTATTATTTTATTTGTTGTTATTACTTTACATGATTAAGAATTATATTTGGTTATCTTTAAATGCTTAATTGACATGTGTCAAAATTAATCTATCGAGCAATAACCAAAAGTAAATAACATTAATTAACAAATAATATTTTATTTTATTTTTTTTAAAGATTTTATTTATTTATTTGAGAGAGAGAGAATGAGAGATAGAAAGCACGAGAGGGAAGAGAGTCAGAGGGAGAAGCAGACTCCCCGCCGAGCTGGGAGCCCGATGTGGGACTCGATCCCGGGACTCCAGGATCATGACCTGAGCCGAAGGCAGCCGCCCAACCAACTGAGCCACCCAGGTGCCCAACAAATAATATTTTAAATCCCATTTTATGACACACCTTTGTGCCACCAAGTAACATATATATGTACAAAGGAAATCCTAGAATATTTACATTAAAAAATGACAGTTGCCTATTAAGAACTATAAAACTATCACCAGAACTTCCTAGAATCAGTCTTACACCAGGTTGTGTCTTGGTCTCTTTATTGTCTTTAAAACTGAGCTTCTGCTTTTACACCCTTGGAAAATATTTGTATGTAAAAATCAATACTTCAAATTCTCTAGGAGCACGTGTTTAAAAAAGTCCTTCTCCTTGCAGTACAGTAAGCTGTCAAGTTCTGCAGGACAAATATTGAATACCAAGAGCTGAAGAGAGCCTCTGGGTGAGTTCAGAAATGGGGTCAATCTTAGGATACTCCAGAACTATTTGTGGAGTATTTGTGGGAGGTGGTAATAAATCAGAGACACACGGCGCACATGGGCCTCACTGGAAGCCCACTCCCCCAGTCAGAAATATTCGCTTCTCTCTCCCTTGCTGACTCATGCCCTGTTTTGTTGTCATTGCTTTTAAATTCTTATATAAAAGCATCGCCCCCAACCCACCTTAAATAAGTTTTCCTTCTAAGCACCTATTGACCACTAATTTTGATTCTATGAAATTCAATAAAATTATCCCCTGAACACTAAAATTGTCAGTAAGATGAGAAAATGTGAAGAAAGCATATGCTCCACGTAGATTAGGGAATCCTGGGAGAAGAAGGAATGCAGTGTCTTCTTAGGTATTAAACAACAGTGGACTGAATTTTAAATGAAGTAGAACGAGGGGATTACATATGAATTTTAAATATATTTGACCACAACTTCTTTATATACAAATGTAAATACCTAGTAAGTTAGCCCTCATGAAAAGCAAAAGACTGCTGATGTTGACTAATCTGCAGGGGAATACAAATTTAGGCAATTGTTCTTGATTTTGATTCCAAAGACCCTCTGGTAATCTAATGAAAGCTAAAATAAGTATACACATGTACAAACTCTCTCTCTCTCTTTCACCATCTCTGTTTCTCTCTCTCTCTCTCTCTCATACACGCACACGTATACACACACACACAACTTATTCTGTAATTTCAGACATTTCACAGCCACTAAATCCCAGCCAAAACTCAGTTCTAGGCAGTGCCTTCAAACATCATGAGCCACCATCCACTTAGGTGAGGTAAAGACCACAAGGTCTCCCAACTGTTTTCTTGCTCTGTGTAATAGTGTGGTAATATCTAAAAATGTTTATGAGGGTAGAGGGATTATATGTATATAACAAAATATTACAAAGAACCTTTTTTAACTGACAATTCAAGAAAATAGACATTATATTCCAAAGATGCAAAATTTATGGTAAATATTTGAACATCTAGTTTTGAGACACAAATCTGTCACACTCCTTGAAGGTATAAAAGAATCAGGAATTGGAGATCAGAAGAGGATTTTGAAGAGCATTTCATTTTAGAGAGCTGCAGGTGTGGGATACTTCCTTAAGTTAATAAAAGGGCTTCGCTAAGATCATTTAGAGCTCATTATTTCTCCTTTGCAATTTGGGGGTAACGTGGAGGAAGTACTCATTCTAATTTGTGTGGAAAATCTAAAAGGGTGCTTAACCATTTTAATGTAGGAATACAATAGAGTTTGCTGCAATGGGCATTTGGTACTCCTAGCTCTTATTGAGATAATGCATAAATATTTTCTACAGATAAAATGTTAGCCACATGCAAAAAAAGACTTGTCTTGAGTCTTTTTCAACAAGACCGTATCGAGAAGCAAACTCCAGGAATAAGAAGATAGAGTTTCACCCAATGCTCAGGAGCTAAGAAAAGAGTACATGATCAGCAGAAAAGGAGATAACATTCAGCCTCACCAAAGAAATTTTGAGGTGAGAGATGCCCAACATTAGGAGGGACTCCAAAAGTCTCACAAAAACACTCCATGAAAGTCAGCTTTGAATACCCATCATATTTAAAGAGTGCCGATGTTAGATGCCATTATAGCGTGAGTCCCTTAGAATTCTCCCCTCTCCTTGCTTCCCTCTGCCCACATGCGCCAACTCTGGAAGACTCAGCTTCCTCTATAACAAAATCTTATAAGTAACAACAAAGAAAAATGTTTTTCAAGTTATATTAATAGTTATTGTATAAATACTTATAGTTATTTAACTAACTTAGTTATATTAAACTATACTATTTTATAAATAATTATAATAAAGTTATTTTAGTTATAACCTTAGTTTCAAAAATCCTGACTATATTATAAAAATAATATATCAAAGGAGCACCTGGGTGGCTTAGGGTATTAAGTGGCTGCCTTCTACTCAGGTCATTATCTCAGGGTCCTCAGATGAAGCCCCACATCAGGCTCCTTGTTCAGCCGGGAGTCGGCTTCTCCCTCTCCCCCTCCCCCTGCTAATGTGCTCTCACCCGTGCTCTCTCCCTCTCTCAAATAAATAAAATCTTTTCAAAAAATACATCATTATCAATTGCAGTATATTGCAGAAATGCAAGAATAATTCAACATTTTTAAAAATCTAGTAAAGTAATATACCTCACTAATGTTCAAAGGAAGAAAAATTAAAATAGTCTTATTAGGAGTCAAAATGTATTTAATGAAAATTAATACCTGTTGATAAAAAAAAGCTAGAAACTAGAAATATAAGGGTGCTTATTTAACTTGATAAAATCTATAAAATCCCTTCAGAAAACATTTTCCTTATAGAAAAACTATAAAACGTCAGAAACAAGAATAGGATTCCACCCCATACAATTCACCCCAGAACAGGAGATCTTCACCAATGCGATAAGAGGGCAGGGAAAAAATACCCAAGGATTGAAGGGGAAAAGATCTAGTCATGTGCTCAGTATGTCATTATTTACGTATCAAACCCAAGATAATCAAAAAAAATTACAATCAGGTTATAATCGGAGTCAGAAGTTTGCTAAATGTATCAATGTGCAAAATGAAGAGTGTTCTTCTATATATTGTCATCATTAAATGATGGTTAGTTTTATGTATCAACTTGCCCAGGCTATACTATCCAATTATTTAATCAAACACTACTCCAGGTACTGCTGTGAAGATACTTTATAAATGTGGTTAACATCTACATTCAAGTAAAGGCTTCAAGTAAAGGAGATTACCCTAAATAATATGAGTGGGTCTTACAATCAGTTGAAGACTCTAAGAGAAGAAACTGAGGTTTCCCTCCAAAGAAATTTTACCTCAGGACAGCAGCATTAAAACCTGCCTGAGTTTCTAGCATGATGGCCTGCCCTGTGGATTTCAGGCTTCCCAGCTTCAACAATCATGTAAGCCAACTCATAAATAAATAAGCAAATAAATAAATCCTATTGGTTCTGTTCCTCTAGAACACTCTGACTGATAGAGCAAGTGAAATAGAAAATGTGATACATTTTACAATGATAAAGAAAATGTGTATTTTATCTAGGAACTAAATTTATAAAAATAAGTAAGGCCAAGATGGAGAAAAATTTAAATTCTACCAAAGGACATAAAAGGAGTGATATAACACAGCCATGGGTGGGATTTCTTAATATTTTTAAAATGTTATTTCTTCTTAATTAATTTATCAATGCAATTACAACAATAATCTCAGCCAGAATTTTAGGGGAATGTGGAAAATTCATTCTAAAATGAATGTGGAAGAATAAAAGTCTACAAATAGCTAAGAAAAACTTGAAAAATAATAACAAATGTGGAAAAGCCACCATACCAGATATGAACACATATTAGAAAGCCACTGGTATCAAATCTATACAGTTCTTGTATAGGAAATGACAAATAGATCAACAGAATCAGGCAGAGTCACTAAAGGGTCATATGAATGTGATGAAACGTGGTTTAGGGCATCAAAAGGGAGAGAAGAAAGAACAGGTTATACATTAAATAATCTTGGGGAAAGTGGTTCAGCATAAGAAGAATCAGAAGATTTACTGTGACATAATCTATGCAAATATGAAAGCGTTATGTCTAACTGTTAGAGAGAATGTTATAAAACACTTAAAAGGAAATTTAAGAAGCTTGTTTTGGGAGATGGAGTTGGGAAAGCGTTTCTTAAACGAGACTCCAAAAGCCTAATTTACAGGGTTAACTTAAGTTTATGAAAAGCATAATTTAGTTAACAGAGCAAGGCATTTAGTAAGTTACTTTTATAACTTAATCTCACATAAAAATAAAAGTTGATAATTGTATACAATTAATCTGTAAAAATAGAATTAAAATTTCTGTTTTTGAAATTTGAGAACCTAAATGATTCTCAAAGCCCAACGGTGAGCTGAGATTCATAAATCAATGTTTTGATGCTCAGGAACCTTCTAAATCTTACCAAATCACTTATCCAATTTTATCCATTCTTGATAGACACTCAGACATAACTCTTCCTCTCCCCTTGTCAGGATAAGTTCTAGGTGTGGAGGTAGAGTTCACATATTCAGTCTTAAATCCCTCCTCAATTTTCTAAACTTTCTCAGATGCGATGTTTCGATTAATCTGTGCCAACACAGGAGTCGACTGAGGAAATGTTCACAGGTCCTTAGAGAAGTAGCCATGTGTTAGCATAAAAAGAGTAGACCGATGATCAGATGACTCAGGTTCCAGAGCCATCTCTTCCATTTACCAGCCTTGTGACCTTAGAGAAGTCATTCGAAACAGTATACACATGGGTAAAAATAGGAGGATGATTTGCTTCCAAGGTCTCTTATAATTCTGACAACTATAATTCTCCCATTATCTGGTGACTCTAATGTGGGAATTATAAATCATGGGAGCCCAAAGTGGAGGATATTTGGACGTATGCCCTATGGACTCTCTCAAACTGCAATACAGGGTTAATCACTTCCTCCTTCTATAACAGTAGCTGGCCCTATCCTCAACACAGGAGGAAAGTTTCTGTATCTCTTAGGGTTCTTTGGTTGTAGATAACAGGGGGAAAAAAGGCTAAAATAAGCAACAAAATAAAAAAGAGGTAATTGGAAACAAATGTGGTAAAGTCATAATGTTACAGGATTTCTTTTTCCTTTGGTGCCTATGGTTCATGGTCACACCGCTTCAAAGAATGAAGAGGTAGACCAGATGAAGATTGGTGGACAGCAAAGCAAAATTTATTGAGCTATAGTAAAGTTTATTGAGCAATAGAACAAAGCCCCCAAAGAGGGAGGAGATCCCAGAGGGCTGCCACCTGAGTTTCTAAGTCTAGGGGTTTTTATGGGCTTGTTGGCAAGCTGTTTTAATCTGATTAATCCTTCATGTGCCTGTCACCCACTCAGGTTTTTGTCATCTACCTAGCATGTGGGAAAGGGTAGAGGGCTCCTTCCAGGGTAGTGTAAAATCCTTTTAAGGGTGGTTTCCTCTTAGGGCGGGGGCCCCTTGTCCCTCCTTGCCTTTTTTCCAACTATCCTTTATTAATAGATTTGACAAAACAGCTGGTAAACCAGGCTTCTCCAAGAACAGTAACCAGACAATATCTTGGGACAGTGAGAATAGAGACAAAGAGAGAAGATCCCACATCACCAGATGAAGAATTCTGCACCAACTGCTTCCTCTCCTGGTTTCTCCCCACCTGGAAAAAGACTCTGATTGACCTAGGTAGGTCGCACACTTCCCTGCCTCTTGGCCAGGGAAGATCATGGCATCTTGACTGAAATGCTGGACCAGGCTGCTGACAAAAATAGAGGAAGTTCCTTTCCCCAAAGGGCATCAGAACACAGCTACAAGGCCAAAAGAAAATGCATGCTGGACAAGCAAAAACAACACGTCTCACAATGATCAACAGAGCCCTCTGATAATAGGGACTGTCACCCTCTGAACCTTTGCTCATTTTGAAAGCCACTTACTGTCAGACTTAAGGGAACCGTGGGAATAATGGCTGCTCTGTAGCTCATCCTCGTCTGAAATGGTCATTTGGTCGTTCGGGCTTGTTAGGGAACCTGGATTCTTTTCACTGTCCTTATTTTTACTTGTCTCTCTTCAAACAAAGAATCTAGGAATATACATACATTTTTTTCATGAATAACTCAGAGAAATTGTAATATGTTTAAAAAACTTGCATTTTTCCCAAGGAAATTCAGTCTCGGTGATTTATTATCTACAGTTTTAAATGGATAAGAATAAGAGGTTTATTTAAGAGAAAGAAAGAAAGTTATCATGGTCATGGTCATAACAAGTAGAAAATCCCTCATAGATGTGGCTTTGCTTTCTTGTAACAAAATCCTTTTCCAGAACTGAAGACCTGCCATGCTGGCAAGAAATGTGCTTGGAAGGATACAGAGCTATTCTGCCATCGCAATGAGAAAAGATCTGGAGGCTGCACAAGACAATTGTGCAAACTGTGCCCTACTGTGTCTCCTTTCAAATAAGTACTTGGCTTTGCTGTAATAACTTGAAATTTGATTATAAGAATTACTGAATATTATACACTGGGTTTTATTCTGGTGGTTTCTTGGGGATTTAATTCCCATTTAATTTGGGTCACCTGATTACTTTTCTTAAGTGAGACCAAAATGTAGCCATGGAATGAAGATTTCAGTAGATGCTCCGTGGTCTTATCCACTGGTAAACTGTGCATCTACCTGACCCCACTGAGAATGCTGCCCGGTGAAACCCCCAACCTGTATCTGCTCTTCATTCCCATCATACTTCTTTGAAGAAGTCCTTTTCACCCATACTTGAGAAATAAGTGGAAGCCCAGCCTAAAACAGACTGTTACTAATAACCATTATCAAAGAGCTGCTGGTACCCATGGAGGTACATCCTCACCGACTGAATCATCTTCCTAATTTTCACCCCAGTCTATGCCTTTGTTAGCAACGAAGACAAAGAGGAATTAGAAAAAAACATCTGGCTTAATTAAACAGAGGATTTGAAAGTAGTTTTTTCATGTGTTAATATGAATGAAGATTCTATTTGGAGTTTAAATCTGGTCTGATTTTTAAAATATGTAAGGACACATAAGTAAAATATCTTACAAACACCAACTCTTTTTGAAAGCAAGTTCTACTAGCTCTGTGACCTTTGGTATATCATTTAAATGTCTGTCAGCCTGGGTTTTAACTATAGAGTAAGGACCTACCTTACCCATCTCAGAGGTCAAGTTGAAATAATGGATGTAAAAATACTAAATCCAAAGTAAGTAAAATGGAATTATTTCTGTGAAGCTAGCCTGACATAGTACAAATAACACAGACATTGCTGTTGGGAAATCTTGGTCCAGTTTAAGATTCTGTATTTGATTTTGTACTTATTTTGGTAGTTTTGATTGCAAAAACTAGCAATAAATGCTACAGAAATCATTAGCACAGGTTTATAGTCAGAAAGAGAGAGGTTCAAGTATAGATTCTGCCATGTAATAACATTTTTTATTAGGCAAGTACTTTTTTCTCTTTAAGACTCAGTTTCCTCTCTAATAAAATGAGAATGTTCCCAACCAATACCAAAATTAAACTTCCCATATGCCCAAAAAAGGAAAGAGAAAATCATAGCTGAGACATGGGAGCAGACTAAGTGTCCATCAATAAAGGAATGGATGAAAAAGATTGGGTATATACACAATAGAATATTACTCAGCCATAAAAAAGAATGAAATCCTGCCATTTGCAACATGGATAAACCTAGAGGATATTATCCTAAGTGAAATAAAATGGAGAAAGACAAATACCATGTGATTTCACTTAGATGTGGAACCTAAAACAAAAACAAACAAACAAACAAACAAAAACACCAAACCAAATGGAAACAGGCTCATAGATACAGAAAACAAACTGTTGGTTACCACAGTGGGAGTTGGGGGCCAGGAGAAATAGGTGAAGGGGATTAAGAAATAAAAACTTCCAGTTATAAAATAAATAAGTCATGGGGATATAATGGATAACACAGGGAATATGGTCAATAATATGGTAATAACTCTGTGGTGACAGATGGTAACTAGACTTATCATGGGGATTATTTAATAATGTATAAAAATACTGAGTCGCTGTGATGTATGCCTGAAGCTGATAGGATATTGTATGTCAATTATACTTCAATTTTTATTTTTATTTTTTTAAAGATTTTATTTATTTGTCAGAGAGAGAAGGGGCACAAGCGGGCGGGGGGGGGGGGTGGCAGGCAGAGGAAGTATTATGCTGCTGAGCAAGGAGCCTGGGATCATGACCTGAGCTGAAGGAAGATGCTTAACTTACTGAGCCACCCAGGCATCCCTATACTTCGATTTAAAAAAAAAAAAAAGAAAAAAAGAAAGCAAAAAGGAAGAAGATAAGGCAGAGTCGGATGCAGAAGGAGCTGATAAAATTTACAAAGTAGAGAGAAAGTAGACAAAAAGGGTAACAGTGACTACAGTTTCTAAAAAACACAAAATGAGCAAGTGTTTTAAATGGGCATGAGAATTTTGCTCAACATTAAAACAAAACAAAACAAACAAACAAAAAATACCTCACATCTAGACAAGCTATAAAGGTGACTTTAGAAATCAAAACCGGTAAACACCATGACATTTTGCAAGGACATCAAAATGGGTCAAGATATTTTATCACCATATAGTTGGAAGTAAGCAACAAGAAAATGTGTGGATGAGACGTTCGCAGCCTAAGCGACTGGGAAGATCAAGTATAAACATGTGGACTGGACATGGTGTATTCCCAGGATCACATGCCTTTTCTTCACAGGAAGTTTCTAGCGGGCTTTTCTTGAGGCTCAGATAACTTGTACTTAACCTGTTTTTAAGCTTTAGATTCCGTAATAGAGCCTGGAGATAGCACAAGAAAAGCAAACTTTTGAAATTAAAGCCACCTGCAATTGAATAACTAAAGTGCTTTCTCTGATAGGTATGTTAAAATATTTATGAGGCAAGAATTTCAGAACAAAGCTGAGTAATATATGTAAGGTGCGTTCTGTGGAAAATATTTCATTTTAACTTGCTCATTTTTTTCAGAGAAGAATTGAAGCAATAAGCCATATTCGATCCAAGTTATAAATAAACCAGCTTGGCACATTTGAGTGGAAAAGATGTATAATTTAAAAAAATAAAGCTAGACCTTATGTTAATGATGGTGGTGATGATATAGCGAGGTTATATAGTAGGGACACAAACAAGTGCCCAGCTCCAGTCCCACATCCAGGCATCCTGGAAACCAGAGCATATTTGTGAAGAATCCAGGGCAATCTAGAGATCTCAGGCACAGAGGTGCATATTTTCATGCCCATGTTCCCCTCCAGAGTGGTTCCATTACTGCTGGATATTTGCTTATTTCTGACTTGTTACCACTGTCTTCTAGTAGTATTCTCTTTTCTTCATCTTGACTTTTGTTTGACCCATAACTGTCTTCTCTGTGATTTTGCCTTGCTGAATAAGAGCCCATAAGGCCCTGCTCTATCTCAAGGCCTCCTTCCATCTTCAACTTCCACACTAGCAACTCTGTTTCCCAGTTCACTCCCCTAGGAGAGGTGATGTGATTGCTCCTCTCATCTTCTCACATCGGTCCAAGGCACAGATTTCTAGCTGGTCTTCGGGTCCTATGCCCACGTTTTGTCCAATCAGCTGCTAACAGGAAGGTCACATGGTCTGCACAGCAGGGAATTTGGATGAGAAATTTTCACTTACAAGGATTATGCCCCGGTACATAATATAAGACCTTTCTCAAAGATTATGGAAATCTGAGTGAGTCATTTAGCATCTTTAAGCTTTCCATGCTAACCTCACAAGATTCTTGCGGTCATCATACAAGATAATTTATGCAAAAGCCATTTGAAGTCTCTAAAGTAAAGTAATATATGCGGTATAAGTATGCATAAATTTAATTTTTAAATCCTCTAGTCCTGTGTATTAATGATTCACTTGTGGTCAGTCCTCAATGATAAGGTGCTTGCCAAAGAGTCCCTCACATATGCCAACAGTCTGAGGTTAGAATTTCTTAACTTAATTCAGTTGAGAAAAGAATTTCTGTGATTCTCTTCAGTACATATTGAACTATATTTAGCTGCCTAGTCCTGTGCTGAACACAGCCTAGATTTAGGAGGAGTATTACCACATAATGCCTTTCAACAAAAGGATTAAAATCTTGTCTTGGAAATATCTTTCCATGGTTCCAGTAATCACTTATCAATTGTTGATTTCCACACTAAATAAGGCCCTATCCTCAAGATTTGACCATTTTGAAGAGCTGAAAAATGAAGCTCAGGATGCTTTAAAATATAAAAAAAATAAGTATTGTGTGTTGTGTGGTGTGTGTGTGTGTGTGTGTGTGTGTGTGTGTGTGTTCAGCCAAGGGAATCATCTCCACAGGACACCACCCTCACTTCTGACAATAAATACAAGTTTGGAAGATTCCCATAGTTACCTTCATTTCCAATAATTCTCCAGAAGGACTCACAGAGCTAGCTGAAAGCTTATATTCACAGTGATGGTTTATTATGGGGAAAGGATACAAATTAAAATCATCCAAGGGAAGGAGGATGTAGGGCAGAGTCCAGGACAGGTACCAGATACAGAGCTTCTGTTGTCCTCTCTCCATGAGCAAGGACATAGTACTTTCACAGCATGACAGTATGACAGTATGATTGGAGTACCATCAACCAGAGAAGCCCACCTGATCATTGCTGTCAGGAGATTTTAACTGGAGTTTCACATACTGCCCGTGCACTTGATCTTTAGTTGCCATGCTCCCCCAAATAGCAGGCTGGTACCTTTAGTTTCCAGTTCCTATTGGAGGCAAATCTAACACCACATAACCCAAAGCTCCCATCATGAGATTAACAATCTAATCATGATTAGATTGTTAGCAGTCAAAGTCTCCAGTCCAACAAAGACACTCTTAACAGGCAGGAAATTGTAAAGACTTAGAAGCTGCATCTCAACAGAGAGAGCAAAAGCCAGCCCTCTCCTTGAGTAAGATTAATTCTTCACTACATAATAACTAAGTGCAATAAGGGAGATTTAACTCAATCATAAGTATAATAAAATGACCCTCAAGGAAGTGAGGGACCAATAGTGAGACTAGGACATAATCACATGGAGTTGATATGTTGTATACAAAGGTACAAATATCAGCTAAAATAATCAAAGAAAGGCCAACAAGGCCGGTTCTTCTGTTTGCAATCTGTCTTCCCATGTATTTGTTTAGACCTTTTTTAAGGTATAGTTTACATACTATAAAATTCACCCATTTCAATTATATTAATTCAATAATCTTTATTAAACTTTCAGAGCTATAAAAACATCTTTACAATCCAGTTTTAGAGCATTTTCATCACCCAAGAAAGATTCCCTGTGCCAATTGTCAATCAATCCCTAATCTTAATCCCAGCCCTAGAAAACCTCAGATCTGCTTTTTGCCTCTATAGATTTGACTTTACTGAGCACTGCATATAAATGGTATCACACAAAAGGAGTCTTTGGCATTGGACTTCTTAACATAATGTTTTTTTTTTTAATACTCATTTATATTGTAGCATGAATCTGTGCTTTATTCCTTTTTATTGCCGAGTTTTATTCTACTGTATGGATACTCCACATTTTGTTTCTTCTTTTACTAGTGGTTGGCCCTTTGGATTGTTTTCACTTCTTGAAATTATGAATAATACTGTTATCATAAACAAGTCTTCATGTGAGTAAGTTTATATTCCTCTTGGGTAGATATCTAAGAGTAGAACTGTCAGGTTTTACGGTAAGTTTATGTCTAACTTTTTTTTTTTAATTTTATTGTGTTATTCACCATACATTACATCATTAGTTTTTGATGTAGTGTTCCATGAGTCATTGTTTGTGCATAACACCCAGTGCTCCACGCAGAATGTGCCCTCTTTAATACCCATCACCAGGCTAACCCATCCTCCCATCCCCTCCCCTCTAGAACCCTCAGTTTGTTTTTCAGAGTCCATCATCTCTCATGGTTCGTCTCCCCCTGCGACTTACTCCCTTTCATTCTTCACCTCCTGCTATCTTCTTCTCCTTTTCTCTTAACATATACTGCATTATTTGTTTCAGAAGTACAGATCTGTGATTCAACAATTCACAAGACTCGCCATAGCACATACCCTCCCCAGTGTCCATCACCCAGCCACCCCATCCCTCCCACCCCCACCACTCCAGCAACCCTCAGTTCGTTTCCTGAGATTAAGAATTCCTCATATCAGTGAGGTCATATGATACATGTCTTTCTCTGATTGACTTATTTCACTCAGCATAACACCCTCCCGTTCCATCCACATCGTTGCAAATGGCAAGATCTCATTCCTTTTGATGGCTGCATAATATTCCATAGTGTATATATACCACATCTTTATCCATTCCTCTGTCAATGGACATCTTGGCTCTTTCCACAGTTTGGCTATTGTGGACATTGCACTATATAAACATTGGGGTGCACATACCCCTTTGGATCCCTACATTTGTATCTTTGTGGTAAATACCCAGTAGTGCAATTGCTGGATCCTATGGTAGCTCTATTTTCAACTGTTTGAGGAACCTCCATTCTGTTTTCCAGAGGGGTTGCACCAGCTTGCATTCCCACCAACAGTGTAGGAGGGTTCCCCTTTCTCCACATCCCCACCAACATCTGTCCTTTCCTGACTTGTTAATTTTAGCCATTCTGACTGGTGTGAGGTGGTATCTCATTGAGGTTTTGATTTGGATTTCCCTGATGCCGAGCGATGTTGAGCACTTTTTCATGTGTCTGTTGGCCATTTGGATGTCTTCTTTGGAAAAATGTCTTTTCAAGTCTTTAGCCCATTTCTTGATTGGATTATTTGTTCTTTGGGTGTTGAGTCTTTATAGATTTTGGATACTAACCCTTTATCTGATATGTCATTTGCAAATATCTTCTCCCATTCTGTCGGTTGTCTTTTGGTTTTGTGGACTGTTTCTTTTGCTGTGCAAAAGCTTTTTATCTTGATGAAATCCCAATAGTACATTTTTGCCCTTGCTTCCCTTGCCTTCGGCGATGTTTCTAGGAAGAAGTTGCTGCGGCTGAGGTCGAAGAGGTTGCTACCTGTGTTCTCCTTTAGGATTTGGATGGACTCCTGTCTCACATTTAGGTCTTTAACCATTTGGAGTCTATTTTTGTGTGTGGTGTAAGGAAATGGTCCAGTTTCATTCCTCTGCATGTGGCTGTCCAATTTTCCCAACACCATTTGTGGAAGAGACTGTCTTTTTGCCATTGGACATTCTTTCCTGCTTTGTCAAAGATGAGTTGACCATAGAGTTGAGGGTCCATTTCTGGGCTCTCGATTCTGTTCCATTGATCTATGTGTCTGTTTTTGTGTCAGTACCATACTGTCTTGATGATGACGGCTTTGTAATAGAGCTGGAAGTCCGGAATTGTGATGCCGCCAGCTTTGTTTTTCTTTTTCAACATTCCTCTGGCTATTTGGGGTCTCTTCTGGTTCCATACAAATTTTAGGATTATTTGTTCTATGTCTTTGAAAAAAGTGGATGGTATTTTGATGGGGATTGCATTGAATGTGTAGGTTGCTCTAGGTAGCATTGACATCTTCGCAATGTTTGTTCTTCCAATCCATGAGCATGGAACGTTTTTCCATTTCTTTGTCTTCTTCAATTTCTTTCATGAGAATTTTATACTTTTCTGAGTACAGATCCTTTGCCTCTTTGGTTAAATTCATTCCTAGGTATCTTATGGTTTTGGGTGCAATTATAAATGGGATCAACTCCTTGATTTGTCTCTCTTCTGTCTTGTTGTTGGTGTATAGGAATGCCACTGATTTCTGTGCATTGATTTTATATCCTGCTACTTTACTGAATTCCTGTATGAGTTCTAGCAGTTTTGGGGTGGTGTCTTTTGGGTTTTCCACATACAGTATCATATCATCTGCAAAGAGTGAGAGTTTTTGATTTCCTCTTTGCCGATTTGAATGCCTTTGATTTCTTTTTGTTGTCTGATTGCTGTGGCTAGGACTTCTAATACTATGTTGAATAGCAGTGGTGAGAGTGGACATCCCTGCCACGTTCCTGACCTTAGGGGAAAAGGTCTCAGCTTTTCCCCATTGAGAATGATATTCGCTGTAGTTTTTCATAGATGGCTTTTATGATATTGAGGTATGTACCCTCTATCCCTATACTCTGAAGAGTTTTGATCAAGAAAGGATGCTGTACTTTGTCAAATGCTTTTTCTGCATCTATTGAGAGGATCATATGATTCTTGTTCTTTCTTTTGTTAATGTATTGTATCACGTTGATTGATTTGCAGATGTTGAACCAACCTTGCAGCCCAGGGATAAATCCCACTTGGTCATGGTGAATAATCCTTTTAATGTACTGTTGGATCCTATTGGCGAGTATTTTGGTGAGAATTTTTGCATCCATGTTCATCAAGGATATTGTTCTGACATTCTCCTTTTTGATGGGGTCTTTGTCTGGTTTTGGGATCAAGGTAATGGTGGCCTCATAAAATGAGTTTGGCAGTTTTCCTTCCATTTCTATTTTTTGGAACAGTTTCAGGAGAATAGGTATTAATTCTTCCTTAAATGTTTGGTAGAATTCCCCTGGGAAGCCATTTGGCCCTGGGCTTTTGTTTTTTGGGAGATTTTTGATGACTGCTTCAATTTCCTTAGTGGTTATAGGTCTGTTCAGGTTTTCTATTTCTTCCTGGTTCAATTTTGTTGTTGATACATCTCTAGGAATGCACCCATTTCTTCCAGGTTATCTAATTTGCTGGCATAGAGTTGCTCATAATATTTTCTTATAATTGTTTGTATGTCTTTGGTGTTGGTTGTGATCTCTCCTCTTGTTGATTTGGGTCCTTTCTCTTTTCTTTTTGATAAGTCTGGCCAGGGATTTGTTAATCTTGTTAATTCTTTCAAAGAACCAGCTCCTAGTATCGTTGATCTGTTCTACTGTTCTTTTGGCTTCTATTTCATTGATTTCTGCTCTGATCTTTAGTATTTCTCTTATCCTGCTGGGTTTAGGCTTTATTTGCTGTTTTTTCTCCAGCTCCTTTAGGTGTAGGGTTAGGTTGTGTATTTGAGACCTTTCTTGTTTCTTGGGAAAGGCTTGTATTGCTATATACTTTCCTCTCAGGACTGCCTTTGCTGTATCCCAAAGATTTTGAACAGTTGTGTTTTCATTTTATTGGTTTCCATGAATTTTTTTAATTCTTCTTTAATTTCCTGGTTGACCCATTCATTCTTTAGTAGGATGCTTTTTAGCCTCCATGTATTTGAGTTCTTTCCGACTTTCCTCTTGTGATTGAGTTCTAGTTTCAAAGCATTGTGGTCTGAAAATATGCAGGGAATAATCCCCATCTTTTGGTACCGGTTGAGACCTGATTTGTGACCTAGGATGTGATCAATTCTGGAGAATGTTCCACGGGCACTAGAGAAGAATGTGTATTCCATTGCTTTGGGATGGAATGTTCTGAATATGTCTCTAAAGTCCATTTGGTCCAGTGTGTCATTTAAAGTCTTTATTTCCTTGTTGATCTTTTGCTTAGATGATCTGTCCATTTCAGTCAGGGGGTGTTAAACTCCCCTACTATTATTGTATTGTTGTCAATGTGTTTCTTTGCTTTTGTTATTAATTGCCTTATATAATTGGCTGCTCCCATGTTAGGGGCATAGATATTTACAATTGTTAGATCTTCTTGGTGGATAGACCCTTTAAGTAGGATATAGTGTCCTTCCTCATCTCTTATTACAGTCTTTGGTTTAAAATCTAATTTGTCTGATATAAGGATTGCCACCCCAGCTTTCTTTTGGTGTCCATTAGCATGGTAAATGTTTCCACCCCCTCACTTTCAATCTGGGGGTGTCTTTGGATCTAAAATGAGTCTCTTGCAGACAGCATATTGATGGGTCTTGTTTTTTAATCCAATCTGATAGCCTGTGTCCTTTCATTGGGCATTTAGCCCATTTACATTCAGGGTAACTATCGAAAGGTATGAATTTAGTACCATTGTATTGCCTGTAAGGTGACTGTTGCTGTATATTGTCTGTGTTCCTTTCTGATCTATGCTGCTTTTAGGCTCTCTCTTTGCTTAGAGGACCCCTTTCAAATTTTTTGGAGGGCTGGTTTCGTTTTTGCAAATTCCTTTAGTTTTTGTTTGCCCTGGAAGCTTTTCATCTCTCCTTCAATTTTCAATGACAGCCTAGCTGGATATAGTATTCTTGGCTGCATATTTTTCTCATTTAGTGCTCTGAAGATATCATGCCAGTCCTTTCTGGCCTGCCAGGTGTCTGTGGATAGGTCTGTTGCCAATCTAATGTTTCTACCATTGTAAGTTACAGATCTCTTCTCCCAAGCTGCTTTCAGGATTTTCTCTTTGTCTCTGAGACTCGTAAGTTTTACTCTTAGATGTCGGGGTGTTGACCAATTTTTATTGATTTTGAGAGGGGTTCTCTGTGCCTCCTGGATTTTGATGCCTGTTTCCTTCCCCACATTAGGGAAGTTCTCTGCTATAATTTGCTCCAATATACCTTCTGCCCCTCTCTCTCTTTCTTCTTCTTCTGGGATCCCAATTATTCTAATGTTGTTTCATCTTATCGTATCACTTATCTCTCAAATTCTGCCCTCGTGATCCTGTAGTTGTTTATCTTTTTCTCAGCATCTTTATTTTCCATCATTTGGTCTTCTATATCACTGATTCTCTCTTCTGCCTCATTTATCCTAGCAGTTAGCACCCCCATTTTTGATTGCACCTCATTAATAGCCTTTTTGATTTCAATCTGGTTAGATTTTAGTTCTTTTATTTCTCCAGGAAGGGTTTCTCTAATAACTTCCACGCTTTTTTCAAGCCCAGCTAGTATCTTTAAAGTCATGATTCTGAACTCTAGGTCCGACATCATACTAATGTCCGTATTGAGTAGGTCCCTGGCAGACGGTACTACCTCTTCTTCTTTTTGCTGTGGTGATTTTTTTCGTCTTGTCATTTTGCCCAGAGGAGAATAGATGAATGAGAGAACAGAATGCTAACACGTTAACAACATCCCCAGCAAATATACTCTATACAAATCAGAAAAGACCTGAAACCAGGGGACAAGAAAGGGAAAGAAAGAGAAAAAAAAAAGGAAAAAGAAAAAGATAAAAACAAACAAAAACAGAACAAAACAAAACAAAAAAAAATGATCAAATATGATCAGGCTAGTGCATAGATCAGTGCCACACACTAGATTTTGGGCATATTTTGGTCTGTTAGAAGAAAGTGCCTGCTAAAATTTTAAAGGAAGAAAGACTTATATATGTACAAAATAAGGGTTGATACAATGAAGGGATGGAAGATGACTGTAAAGATGAAAATTATAAAAGATTTTATAAAAGGAATTGATAAGATAAGAAGTTGTTTGAAAAAAGAAAGAAGAAGATTTAAAAAAAAAGAAAAAAAGGGAGAGAATGTGATCAGGCAGGAGACTAGAACAAAGCCATACACTAGTGATTTAGGGTATATTTTGATCTGTTAGAAGAAACTGTATCTCAAAATTTTAAAGAGAGAACAACTTATATATATATGCCAAAAATAAGGGTAACTACTATGAAGGGATAAAATATGACTCTAAAAATGAAAAATAAAAAATATTTTTTAAAAAAAGGAATTGATAAGATGTTGGTTGAAAAAGGGAAAAAGAAAAATTCAAAAAAAAACAGTTAAAAAATTAACTTTGAAAAACTAATGAATCATGGTAAAAAAGCCATGAATTCTATGTGCAGTATTCCCCTAGTGCTGGAGTTCTCCCGTTCTCCTTGATCGGTAAACTTGGTCTTGGCTTGCTGGCTGTTCATGCTGAACTTCTGGGGGAGGGGCCTGTTGCCGTGGTTCCCAAATGTCTTTGCCGGAGGCGGAATTGCCCCGCCCTTGTGAGTCCGGCCTAAGCAACCTGCTTGAGTTTGCTCTCAGGAGCTTTTGTTCCCTGCAAGCTCTCGGTACAGCTTTGGAAGACCAGGGTGAAAATGGTGGCCTCCCAATCTCCACTCGGAGGAGCTGAGAACTCGGGGCGCCGCTCCTCAGTGCGCCCCCAGAGAAAAGCAGTCACTCCCGTCTCCCCGGTCTCCGGCCGCACTCCGTGCTCACCCGGCCTGTGACCGAGCGTTTCTATCTCCGGCACCCGACCCCGTGTGGAGTCTCCAAACCCAGCAGATCCCTGCGGTGCGCTCCCGCGCCGCTCCTCCTGGGGGAGGAAGGGGAGTCTCCCCGGATCTGCCGCTTGTTGGGTCCCTGCTGGAGGAGCAGTGGCCCGACTGGGCCGCGGATCACAGTTTATGGCCACCCCGAGCTGAGAGCCCGCGCCTCGGCTCCGTCTCTGCAGCCGGCTTCCCCGCTCCGATACCTGGGAGCTCTGCTGCACTCAGGCACCCCCGGTCTTTCTGTGACCCCGAGGGCCCCGAGACCACACTGTCCCGCGAGGGTTCCACCCCCTGCTTAGCCACTGGAGCAACGTCCCTCTGTGGAGCCAATTTCTAAAAGGTCCGATTTTGTGCTCCAGGCTCTATCACTTGCCAGGAGTGGCGGAGGCCCCCTCTCCCACCGTCTATCCTCCCGAATACCGCCTCGGATTCACTTCTCCGCACGTCCTACCTTCCAGTGAGTGGTCGCATCTCTGTTCAGAGAGTTGTTGCTACTCTCTTCTTTGATCTCCTTATGTCTAACTTTTTAAAGAAATGGTTAAGCTGTTTTCCAAAGTGGTTTTAACAGGTTAGTCCCATCAAGAAAGTATGAGGGTTCCAGCTTCTACACATCCTTGCCAACATTTATTATTGCCTGCCTTTTTTGTTAAAACCATTTAGTGGGCAAGAAGCGACCTGTTTATTTTTCAAACTAGCTATAACTGTCCTGGTGAAGGGCCATTACTATTAAGGTGTGTATACAAGAAAATAATAAATTCAGTTAGAGGTGTTCTGCCTCTACCTTTACGCTAGAGGAGAGATCTCACTCTGCTTCTTTTCATTTAAAACTTCCATTTCTTAAAGTTGTTGCTTACAGTTATCAATGGAAAATACAAAACGCTTTATTATTGTTCTTCAGATGACTGGCTAGTCTATTTATCTTTCTGGTAGCAAATACAATGTTATTTCTCCGTAAAATTGCCAACATTTACTAAAACAGACCATAACAAAAGTGGAATGGGTAAAATATAAACAGGAATTACGGCAGGGTAGATGTAACTGAGAAACATATACTGCATTTAGATAAATAGTCAAAAGACTTTATCATATAATGCAGAACAACACTGTAACCACCTCATAATTTGACTGGCTGTGCTACGGATTAAACCCAAATTTATAACAGCAATATTCCAGACATGACTATGTTACTTCCCACTTACAAAAACGACCATGCCCAATAAACAGAAAAGTGCCAAGTGAGAAAAACACCAGAAAAAGGGAAAAAGAATACAAAAGGGGAAGATGATTATAATGTCACACTTATAAATGGTACGAACAAGCACTTAAATATTTCATGTCATACAATTCAATATGTAAAATACTACCAGGGGTGATACTTTAGGTGGCCAGGGGAGGGCTCTTGCAGACATGACCTTTCAGGGACTAGAGGTGCTGTATGCAGCTATCGCTCAGGAGCTCCTGGGCCTTGGCTCCATTCTTCCCCCGCATGACGACGTTACCTTAATGATGCTACATGTAGAACAAGCACCAAGACAGCCAACTATTTGTAAACATTACATCAATTCAGTGGTTTTTGACAGCATGCTGTCTCTTGCCCCCAGGGTATAGTTGGCAACAACTGGAGTAATTTTTGTCTTTCACAACATCTGGTGGGTTAAGGTCAGGCACGTTGCTAAACATCCTTCAATTCACAGGACAGCCCCCCACAGCAAAGAATTTTCTGGTCCAAAGTCAGTAGCTCTGAAGTGGAGAAGCTCTGCTTCAAGAAGAAGCACACAGATTCCTTGTATAAACTCTGCCTGAGTCATAATGTATGTCCCAAAACTAAAGTGCGGCAGGGCACAAAGAATTGCCCTTTTACTGAAATTACTGGCAGTTTCACCAGCAACTGCATATATTTTTGGATCCCTAGGCCCTGCATAGTCACATTACTTTCCAAAACATTTTTGTAGTCCTGGTGAGTTAAATCCTAAACATAATCTAATCTCCCCATGGATGGAGAAATGTGAGTGTTGGTGATGTGTGGGTGGCCTCTTCCTGACAGTAAGTAACACACCTAAAACACTGAAACTATCATAAAAAAATTAAAATCCACAGGTGGTCTGAGAGATATTTAGATTAAGCATTTCCAGATCCTTCCTTCTTGCCTTTTCCACAAAACTGTTTCAACAAGAGTAAAACAAACTACTTTGAGTTTTATCTCTCTGTCTCCTAACTTCATTCAAACTTAAGTAATAATAATCATATGTCTTAAAATGCAGGTTTCAGGGAGGAAGAGGAAAAATAAAAGATGCTAAAAACATAAACTGGATAAACAGCCCCTCAAAAGTCTCTAAATAAGCTGTAAAAATGTATTATACTTGGAATGATTCTATTCACAGTATTGTATAACACCATTTTATGATCACTGTGAACTAGCCCAAATTATTTTATATTTTTGCTTATCCCATTTGGCAAGTCAGAGAAAGACTTTCTTTCCATTATGCAAATTAACTATTATGATTTTTAGACTCTGGATCAGTCAGTCAAGCCTCATCTGGTAATGCACGTGTTAGACCCATTCTGTCACAGTGGCTTTATTTTTTAATAATTTCCATTTTCCGCACTAAAAACTTCTGGGAAATGGTGTAGAACATACCCCAGATTTGTCCGTCCTTGGGAGGCAAGGAAAGGGAAGTGGGGCATTTATCCTCCAGTTCTTGTCAATCATTGGCTGAGGCCTCTCCAGAGAGCCCTACGTCCTCAGCTCTTCTGGTCTTCCCCACAGACGGCGAGGGTGCTGGCAGCAGGACTCCTGCAGGTCCTGGGAAGTGAGTTCTCAGGAGTTCTTAGGAGATCAGGACAGGGCATGAAGAGTAACTCCCAAATAACTTACCCAAATGTAGGGATGCTAAGAGAAATTGTGGATAGAGTGTAAAGGCATTCACTATTTCTTCAATGTATTTGCAGAGTCAGCTGTAGTTCCTTTTCCTAAACAATAACTAATATTATATGACTTTTAGCAAAGTTATAAACCTATCCACTAAGTAAAAACAGCAGTAATGGAACTCCCCTTAATCAAGAAATGTGGACTTGGGAGAGAAGGAGTTAGGACAATTGCACTTTCCTCATCTGGCTTATCATGGAGAAAACAAAAAGAATGATTTACTAAGATTTCTAAACATGTTTGTTATTTACATTTATAATTCTTTCTTTAAAGAAAAGTGAATAGATGACATTGGTTTTATGTTGTCTACCGTTACTTCCAACCCTGCTACTTTGAATGCTTTCTCATCCATTGACTACATCTTGGGAAGATTCTGTAACTTTCTGATCACTTTTAGCTATTGAAGTCTAATCTAATTTTATGCACCAAGAACATAAACACAGTTGAAATCTAAGTTCTCCCTTTCTTACTCACTTTCAAGAATAGATTTGAGTTATAACCCATGTTCTTGGAGTGATGGAAGAAGATGGGATCTGTTCTGTCTTCCTGCTCTCCCTTTTTTCTGTTTAGATCTTTTTAGAGGAAGACATGCAAAAGGAGAGATAGTAGCAGTGAGGTTCATCTAATATAGTTACCTGAATGCTGCTGCTGGGCACTAGACCCTGGTCTTGCTGTGGTTTGAGTTCATTCTCTGGCTGCTAATGACCTCCATGATGATGATGGTCCTCCTGTGGTGGTACATTTTTCTGAGGGCAGTGTTCACCCAATGTGCACCCAGTCCTCTTCTGTCACCAATGCCTCATTCAGAGATAGCAACAATGTCTCCTGTTAGCTATGACTGGTTCATGCCTGTAATTACTTCTCTGGAAGGGACAAAACCTTGCTAGACTTAGTCACCTGGGTGCATACTCCCTCATCGAATCTCTACATCTCATCTCATGGAACCACAGGAACTATGTGCATCCTGTTTTGGACCCCTCCCAAGAACACAAAGAACTGAGATGGTTTGGGGAATTGGTTGACCCCTGTCTTCTTCCCATAGTACACCACAGTCTCTTCTCACAGCATTGTCACAGGCTACTACAAGAAGCCTCTCACATTTAAAAATCACAAGACCATAAATGGGCACAGTCTTGATGTTTACATATGTCCCTAAATTCTAGGGAAACACTGCCAGGGTCATCCAGGCACTTGCATGCTCCCTTTTCCTCCAAGGAAAGCACCAGGGTGGCTGTGTAGATTCTGGAAAAATAAACAAATATCCAGCCTTGGATTGAGATGTAAGTGTTCCTTTATTGTCAGCACCACTAATATCTACTACCAATTTCCTTGGAGATTAGATAGATGAGACAGTCTCTTGCTGTGAGCATTACTTCTCAATGTCTCTGATGATAATTGACTTAGACTCCCCCTCCCTAGTCCCCTCTCTGTACAGTCTAAGGATGGGGCATTCAATATACGCTATTTCTGCAACCTCTTGCAAAGCTGGAAGAGAAGGACTTTCCCTCAATAGTTCTGTCTGTGGAATATGGAGCAGAGCTTCTCAAAGTTCAATGTGCATATATATCACTTGGGGGTGTTGTTAAAATCCGGATCCCGATCCATTAAACCTGGGCTGAGGCTTCATATTCTGCATTTCCGACAAACTCCCAGGTGATGCTGATGTTGCTGACTCACAACCCACTTTGCATAGCAAGGATAAAGTATTTAGCACCCTTGGACCACAGCTGTGTATGCTCTAGTTCTGAATTCCAAGGAGAGATGAAAAAGGGAGGTGTACACACAAGGCAGGGAAGGACACTTTGGTTTTCTATTTGAAGTCCTTTTGTATAAATTAGAAATTTGGGGGTTTTACTTTTATAATTTTTTTAAAAAATTAAAAGGTAAAGAAGACAAAAGCATAAAAATAATTTTAGAAATTATTGCCATACTTACTGGAGGGAGGTTGAGTAATATTTTTTTTATGCGGTGTCTTTAATTCTGGTTTTCTGAATACAGGTCAAGAGATATGCACACCAGCTGTGGCTGCAAGCAGTTTGTGCCTTTTTCACTTAAGATATCTTTGTTTGCCAAAACTCTGTTCATCAAAAAGAAATTTTAAATGCATCGTTAGACTTCGGGGGTTGTACTTCATGGCTACATCAAATTACTTTTGGATCTTTATTTGTTAAAGACAGAAGTATAACCAGTCCGCACACACCTTCAGAATATAACATTAAAAGCACGAAAACTCCCATAGCCCTTCTGCCATATAAACACTTATTAAATATTAGAAGAACTTCCATAACTGGTTATTTAACCTAAAAAAAAAAAATTGATGCCCTAACTCTCTCAGTGCTTTGATCCATATTCCTGATGCTCCCCATATTAACCTGTCAGGATTTTCATTCCTATCTCCTTTCCCATACGTGATTCCCCTAATTCGAATCTTTCTTTATTTTTTCTTTATGCTTTTTTTCCCTTCCTACATATTCACTATCTTAGAAGTGCTGCCGAGGATACATGAGCCGACTTTAGCCGGATTTTTTTTCTGATTCCTGAGTCAGGTTGGTCCGAGGTTCCCTGTACACTCAGCGCCATCTCTGGTCATGAGCTGGAACTGCAAGCCAGAAAAATTTGTGGTACTTGAACCCAGCTCGCTTTTTTATTGATGTATCTTTCCAAAGGAATTTGCTTAAGAATCTGGCAAGAGCTTGCTGACACACTCTCTAATCTTAGAGTAATCAGTGCCAAATTAATACATTTATAACCTTCTCACACCCCCGAACAAGTGGAACGTTTTAATTGAGAACCAATTAATGTGCTTGAGGCGAGACTACATACGGTGCCTGGTGAAGACTTGAGATATTTTCTTTTTCACATATCCTCAATTATTGGGGTGTTTTAGATATACTTATTTTGAAGAGTTCCAGTGGGTATTTACTTAGGTAAATAATTGCCTCAAATTTTATTTTAATTTTGTGTGTTTCAGGCACACTTTCTGTATTTATACATTTTAATTTTGTCTGATATCATGTTCAGTCTTTTCTCCACTCTTTCTTCACTTTTTTCCCCATCCCCCTTTTTCCACTTTTTTTTTTCCTTTGGCCTCCTCTGGGACAAAACTTGTGTGGCTAAACCATATCTAAACATTTAAAAATATAGGCACTTCATTTTGCTATAATTAGATCAAGTATAAACTGAATTGTACTATTTGTAAATAATAGCTAATATGTGAACAAAATGTTATCTTTTTCATTTCATCAGAATATTTTTGCTAAACTCAGTTATTTTTGTTTAAATTATAGAGTTGCACGTGTTCTTCTTGTTATAGTTATTTCCCTCATGTTCTGAATACTCTAGAACGAAAGAATGAACACTAATCATAAAGAAAAAAAGTATTAATCTCTGATCTTCTGGCTCAAAAAGGAAGTTACTGAAAACTGCTTGCCAAAATAAGGAAGCATAAAACTCTGAACACTGAAAATGCCTCTGTGCTTAAATAAAGTACAAGAGAGCATGAGAGAATTTGAAAATGGTTAATTATACTAAATGTTTGAATGACATCAGCTGTGTAGTTACATAAAAAAATACACTTAAAATTTGTGCATCACAGTGGAAATATGCAAAAATTAAATACTTATTTAAAAGTTTTGTTGAGGGGCACCTGGGTGGCTCAGTTAGTTAAGGGACCGACTCTTGATTTCGACTCAGGTCATGATCTCAGGGTCAGGAGATCAAGCCCCACGTCCAGCCCCAGCCCTGGATGTGTAGCCTGCCTAAGATTCTCTCTCCCTCTGCCCCTCCTCCAATGCTCATGCTCTCTCTCTCTCTCTCTCTCTAAAAAAAACAGAAAAACAAAACAACAACAACAAAAAGTTTTGTTGACTCCAAGTCTGATTCACCTTTTATGACTCTTATCTGGCTCCTTCATTTCAGTCCAAACCACTCAAGGATAAAAATCTTCACATTTTGTCATTCCAGCAGAAAGCAAATTACATTGTAATTCAAGATTCACTTTTGATGGTGACCTGCAAATTAGCCAGAGATCTCCCTCCATTTAAGTACAGCATTTTAAGCTTCCAGCCTTCAGGGCGATTTTTCCTACAGAGCGATTTTTCCTACAGAGCAAAACTTTCCATGCAAAAACCAATTTACCATTTCAGAAATAACAAAAGTTAAGACAGCAATAATATTATTCCTCTGTATTGAATTACTTCTATGGGAGAAATCCTGCCATATGGGAATTTGTTAAAGTCTGAACTGTAGGATTTCTTTGCAACCTGTTTCCAAGCACAGGTAACTTATGTGTAAGAAGGGTCAGACCTAGGCACAAATGACAAAGTTTGGTCTTTATTTTTCATTTAATAAAATGTTTGAGCACCAATTTTGCTCTAGGCATGTGTTACAAAATGGTCTACAGTGACAGATGGACAGACTTCAAACATGTAAGGGACTCATACAGGAATATACATTATTATACATGCATTATATACAAAATATGCATGTGAAATACATACACATGTATAGATATATACACACACACATAAATTACTATATAATAAAACAGTATATATAAATTATGTAAATTTTGTGAAAACATCATTCAAAGGAGAGCCCACTATACCATAACCTGGCTATACTGTAGACTGACAACTTATAGTTGCCTCCCTTATGTACCTGGTTTCTCAAGTTTCTTATATCTGTTAAGTATTGTGGGATTTATGTCAGAGTTAGTTACTCAAATGTAAGGTACTGTAGCTTGTTTCTCTTGTTAGATTCTAACTTGCTTATCTCGGGATCTGTATCTTCAGGGTCCTGCTGGGTAGGATAGTTTCATTTCCAAGCTAAAATGTTATTATTGGATATAACAAATCTTTATGTTTTGCCATTTAAAAAAATTGAATTTCAAGGGGTGCCTGAGTGGCTCAGTCAGTTAAAAGTTTGCCTTCGGCTTGGGGCTGTGATCTCAAGGTCTTGGGATCAAACCCCACATCAGCAGGGAGGCTGTTTCTCTCTTTCCCTCTGCGCTCCCTCCCCCCGCTTGTGCTCTCTCCCTCTCTTTCTTTCTCTGTCTCAAATAAATAAATAAAACCTTTAAAAAATAGAATTTTAGCTAAGTCTTTTAGGCCTCACATAAAGAAGTATGTCTTCGGGAAATTTTTACCCTCATTTCAGGTAGTAAAGGAATATATTTTAGGACCAGGGGAGATTGTAGAATCCATCAACCCATAGTACAAAGGAGTCTATCTTTTGATATTATTATTTTTGATGGCCAAAATGTTAGTCAATTAGCTATAGCTATGGGATTTAATTTTTCTCTAGCTATAAAATGCAAAGTCAGATCTACGCTAATATAAGATGAATTGATATATAAATATTTCAAATAGTTATCCAGCGATTAAGTACTTTCTAAATTAAAATAATGCAAGTAATTTTTAAAGTAAAATAAAGCAAGATTTCACTTATATGGGGAGTCTAAAAAAACAAAACAAGCAAAAAGCAGAAACAGATCCATAAACACAGAGAACAAGCTGGTGGTTGCCAGAGGAGAGGAGGGAGAGAGTGGGCAGAATGGGTGAAGGGGATGGAGGGGGGACAGGCTTCCGGCTGTGGAATGAATATGTCACAGGGGTGAAAGGTATAGCATAGGGAGTGCAGTCAATGGTAGTGTAATAACCTCCCATGGCGACAGGTAGTAGCTACACTTGCAGTGAGCATAGGATAATGTATTGACTTGTCAAATCACTATGTTGTACACCTGAAACTAATGTAACGTTATGGGTCAACTATAATAAAAATAGAATAAAACAAAACAAAATAAAATAATACAAGTGTTAGAGATAATAGTCTACAACAACACTGTTGAAAATTTTAAGAATTTCATTTTTTTATACTTTCCTAATTTTAAGTGTTTTACCAGAAAGATTATCTAGAAAAAGATTGGTTATCCAGATTATCTATCTGGAATGTGGTCTGTCATGGTCCGTTAGAGAGCCTAGGGATTACTTCCGGGATACAGGTGTAATTTTGACTTCATCGGGTCAAGGTTAAATTTCCAGGAAATAAGGCATTAGCAAAGAGCATGCCTTCTACTTCGGTGATCAATGGATGAAATCAGAAATTATCAGAAACCTTGATTTATACATTTATCTTTTGGCATTTAAAAAAAACCCTCAGAATTCAAGATAGATCTGCCTCCCCAGGAGGTAAGAATTGGGACAGGGGGTAAATGACTGACCCCAGTCTAGTTAATGAGGTGAAAGACACACACCGGTGAGCTATAAAACCCAGGAGAATACAGAAAGAAAACCAGGAAAGGGAGAAGGAGGGCTAGGCCCATTAGACATTAAAACAATCCAATCTATAAAACCTCTGTATTAGAACAATATGGGATTTATGCCTGGTTCATAATACACAAATAATATGTGATAGAAGGACCATTTTAAATTATAGATACTGGGGTTTTTTTTTAATTAATGATAAGGGGTAACTGGTTGGCCATATGGATAAATAGTACGATTGGATCCATTAGTCAGGATACAACAGTGTAAGTGTCAAATGGAAACAAAGATTTAAACAGAGATTTAAACAAAAAGTGAAATCATATAAGTGCTAGAAGAAATGGGGATAAATTACTCTATAACTCAAAAAAGGAATCACTCACCTATCTAAGATACAACAGCCACTCTGGAAAACAGTATGGAGGTTCCTCAAGAAGTTAGAAATAGAGCTACCCTATGACCCAGCAATCGCTAGTAAGTATTTACCCAAAGATACAAATGTAGGGATCCAAAGAGGCACCTGCACTCCAATGTTTATAGCAGCAACACCCACAATACACAATAGCCAAACTGTGGAAAGAGACCAGATGTCCATCGACAGATGAATGGATAAAGAAGATGTGATATATATTATTCACTTCATAATAGTCACATTCATATATTCATATATTCACATTCATAATATTACCCAGCCATCAAAAAAGATGAAATCTTACCATTTACATTGACATGGATGGAACTAGAGGGTATTATGCTGAGTGAAATAAGTCAGTAAGTCAGAGAAAGACAATTATCATATGGTTTCACTCATATGTGGAATATAAAAAACAGTGCAGAGCATCAGAGGGGAAGGGAGGGAAAACTGAATGGGAAGAAATCAGAGAGGGAGACAAACCATGAGTCTCTTAACTATAGGAAACAAACTGAGGGTTACTGGAGGGGAGGTGGGTCAGGGAATGGGTTAACTGGGTGATGGGCGTTAAGGAGGGCATGTGATGTGATGGGCACTGGGTGTAATATGCAACTGATGAATAACTGAACTCTACACCTGAAACTAAAAATGTACTATACATTGGCTAATTGAATTTAAACTTAAAAAATAGGAAAAAAATTAAATTAAATTAAAAAAATAAAATAAAATCTTTAAAAATTAAAAATAAAAATAAAAAATAAAAACACCATAAACAAAATAATAACAATTACTTATTTGTAACTTAAATCATAGATAAATAATTAATATCTCTAATATATTAAGTGCTTCTAAAATAAGAAACGGCTGATGGCCCTGTAAGACCAGCTATAGAAATTAATAGATAATTCATAGAAATAAGAACAGCAAATGGCTTTATGTGAATAAGTATTCAACCTCAGTCATAATAAGAGAATATGCAAATTAAAACTATACCAAGAGAGCATTTTCTACATATTAACTTGGAACAAAATCAGAAAACATACTCTATTGGCAAAACTGTGGGGAAAGAGGCAATTTCCTACATCTTTAGGGAGAATGCAACATGGAGCAATAGCTATTGAAAAAAAAATTGGAAATTGCTAGCAAAATTACGTAGCATTTATATCTTGACCCAGCAATCTCAGTTGCTGGAATCTATCTCACAGATATAGTGGCCAAAAAAAGAGCTTCTGCATAAGACTGCATTGCAGGAATATTTGTTAGAGCAATTTAAACACACATCATATACATCAGTAGGAAGCTGGTTGAATTCCATGATACATCCACACAATGGATTACCATATAACTATAAAAATGAATGCGGAATATCTCTAAATACTACTAGGGATCAATCTTAGGGAAATATTTTTGAGAGAAAAAAAGCAAGGTGAAAAACAGTTGATATATATTATTATTATATAACATATAATATGTTATCATTTATCTCTTAAAAACCCTAATGTAACTGTATATATGTGTATGGTTAATATTAAAAAATGAAAAGAAATAAACATTTTAAAAATAAATACCTATATAAATGGAGGAAGAATTAATTGCAAGCAAGTAAAAGTGGATGCTAGACTTCTTTAAATATCCCTTGTTTTGGGTGTCTGGGTGGCTCAATCAGTTGGGCATCTGCCTTAGGCTCAGGTCATGATCCCAGGGTCCGGGGATCAAGCCCTGAGTCAGGCTCCCTGCTCAGTGGGGAGCCTGCTTCTCCCTCTGCCAATCCTTTAGAACCAGGATTCTCAGTGTGGTTGTTAAGATACAAATAAAAGGTGTAAGAGACTAAGTAAAACTTTGTAATCATGAGTTTGGTTTGGAAGTATTATAACTGTGACATATGATATTCCTTATCTTTTATTCAAAGAAATAAAAGGGTTCACTGGAGAAATGGCTGAGTTCAGGTCTGGGCAAGAAATAAAGCTGAACCTGAAACATTTTGTTAGGCCAGATACAAAGAAGAGTAAAGACATAAAGAGTTCGTCCAAAGAGCTCAAGAGCCAACTTAAGGAGATTCCCACTGACCAAAAATGAGGCAACTTGAACATCAATAAGAAAAATAAGTAAAATGGTTTGAAAACCATGACATTATGTCAGTCATGAGTTCATAAAGGTTCCAGATAAAATTTTAAATTTCCAAATAAAATGTTGATCAATTAATGTTTTTTGAAAACTGGCAAATAAATAAAAACTGGTAAATAAAGATATGTAAGCTCTATCACTGATAACCAAGAGATATTTTTATTCATCGAATTAATCTAGCTATTAAATGAGGAAGAATACCACCATTTGACAATCCCTAGTGAATTTATGAATCGACAGTATAAGCCGCTCTTTGTACATAAAAATAGAGGTAACCATGCATGTGTTCTTGATGGAAGAACAACGAGACTACCTCTGAAGTAGTTTTGTCAAAAAAAGGGGGGGGGCGGTGCCTCTGTGTCTCAGTCCATTAAGCATCTGCCTTCAGTTCAGATCATGATCCCGGAGTCCCAGGATCAAGTCCCAGTATCGAGTCCCACGTAGGGCTCCCCACTCTCTCTCTTACTATGTCTCTCTCAAATAAATTAATAAAATCTTTTAAAAAAACTGAACTGAATATGATTAAGTCTTCAGATCCAACCAACTAGCAATACAGACAAAAGAGGGAAGAAGAACACTGAAGAACATAGAAGGGAATTAGCAAAATCCTGATAGTTGAAAATTCCCCTGGGTAAAAATAATCTAATTTCTTTGACAGTTAAGTTGCAAGGGGAAAAGGGCCGGAGGCAGAACCTGTAGATCATAGACGCATAAACTATTTGCACAGTTTGGACTTTATTCAATTCAGATTCAAAGAGCAAACTATAAAACATTTAAAAATTAGAGAATTTCTAAAAATGATAAAACATGAAACAATTGGAAATTGAACACTTACTGGGTATATTATAGATAAGGATTTATTGGTAATTCTTTTAGATAATGTTACTGTGATTTGGTTAAAAAGAGGGTGTTATACGCAAACAATGAATCATGGAACACTACATCAAAAACTAATGATGTAATGTATGGTGATTAACATAACATAATAAAATAAAAAAAAGAATCAAAAAACTAATGATGTAATATATGGTGATTAACATAACATAATAAAATTTAAAAAGGAGATGTATAATGAAGGATTTACAGAAGTAATGGCTAATGGAATTGTTTCAAAATAATACAGGAGGAACAAGGTATATCCAAAAAATATTAACCCTGGATTAGTAGTTGAAGTTGAGTAATGGTCACATAGGGTTTCATTCTACTCTTTAGTCTACATAAAAAAAAAAAAAAAGGTAGAACAATATGCCTGGTAATCTTGAAGGACAAATAATGGAACTTAAATTAGAGGTTAAAGGAAAGTGTCTTAGCGAGGAATAAAAGTGTAAAAGTGTAAGTAAGCACAATTCAGGAAACAATTCATTTGTGTGGTTGTTGCTTTAAAGAGCAGAGGGAATACAAGGTTAATGGTAGGCAGAGATCGGATCTTCGAGGATTCTGTAGCCTATGAAAAAAACTGTACTTTATCCCGAGGGGAGTGGGGAGACATTGAACATTTTTAAGCAGAAGAGAGCATCACTGGAATTGGGTTTAGAAAGCTCAGGAAGCAACTGTGAGAACTGATTGAAGTTAGGACAGACAGCAGCAGGCTGTTAGAGTAATTCAGGAAAAAAAGTTAATGAAGATAAAATTGACAAGACTTAGTGATTGGATATAAGAGATCAGAAATAAAAGTCTAGGATGATTCTCAGATATCTGGTTTTGTTACCTGTGTGAGTGGGGATTTAATTAAATTAAAATAAAATAGAACGAATTATTTGGGGTTTTGGAGGTTCTTAATGCATCTTGAGCGATATAGAATTGTTGAATCATTATATCGTGCACCTGAAACTAATATAAAAAATGACATTTGTAACTGATGGACATTTAATAGTGTTGACATTTAAGTACATAGTGAATTCTACTGATTTACTATAATTTTCTGAATTGCTCTCTCTAAAAGGTCATGTTTTCAATAGCTGTCTTCTGGTCTGTCCTCTGGCTTAGTATGAGAATATATTTTAAATATTAAAATTATGATTCTGGAAGTTAAAAGTGATAGGTAAAAGAGTAGAGCAGCATAGGTTCTTAAAAGGGTCTATGGTGATAGGATTAATTCCACTGCTGTGTCATTAACTTTGATGGCTCCAGAAATAGGAGAAGGGGAAGTCTACAAGGTATGTATTGAATCTACATTCAGATATTAAAAAGTTACAGAAACATATTCTCTGCTCCCTGGAAACTATTTGCTACGGACACACACACATACCCCTCTCATAGAGAATGATGTGAAATTATGACAAATATTTGGTTATTTTCATTTTATCTAAATAAATGTTCATTTAAACACGTACAATGTACCACTGCCACACTTACCCAGAAAATTTTAAGCGTCAGAAAACTATTCTATTCACTAAAATAAAAAAGATACTATTACAATATTTTTTAAGCTTTAAATAAAAATCTTAAGCCATTGTCTGAATTTTCTCCTTTTACAGAGGAAGGTTTGAAGTAGTTTACACTGATAAGATTCTAAGAACTGCTAAGAACAAAGAATGTATATTAAAATATGGTTGAATACTATCTTCTAGACTCAGCAAAAAATGTTCAAGGAGCACTGGCTATCTGATAAGTGACATTTTTGTCTTGCAATCAGGATAATAACAGCTATTATAATATAACAAGTAATATTCTGGGTTCTACGATGGTGAGAAAATAAACCTCGATTTCTGTAACTTTCTATTCTTTAACATAATTATGTATGAATTTCCCACTCTTCATTTCAGACCTTTAAAAATATAAATGCTATATATACTAAAGATTTCTTCGTGGCTCATTTTCCTCTTGTTTAAGGCCTTAAGCTCTTCATGTCAGCTACGTACCAAGCAGCTGTTGCTAGGATGTATCTGTTTCCATAGCAATAGATGAACTCTTCTAATGCATCCAGAATTTCTCCTCTTCTTTGCTACCCCTGTATCCCTTGTCCTATGTAAATCAGTGTCTGTGACAGAATTATTTGGATTTAACATCCTGCCTTTAGCATCCATGTACATATAGTGTGGTACAGTCTTGACTTTATTTTTCCTTTAAGCTCTGCGTTCTTTTCCCTAGCTGCGTAGACTGCAGCAACTCCTATGATCTGGGGATCAACATTGTGCCAAATTAATAAAAATCAGAAACATTTTCTGCCAATGCACTTTATAGAAACAGCAATTAATAGAGAAAACAAGTAAGTGCTAATTGACTCTTTCCTTTCTTCTTTTTTGGAAAAAAAAAAAGAAAAAGTTCAACTTGGAACCAAGAACATGTTACAAAAATAACAGGTATGATCCTCCACATGGATTTCAGCCGGTTCATTTTGAACTCAGTCTCAAATTCTACACGTCAGTTGAGGTTGACCCTTCAGAAGTGTGTCTGGGTTTTCTAAAGTTCTCTAGTTCTTGGTGTGAAGTGTCATCATAGTTTCTCTGGCTGTACTGAGGCTGTAATCTAACTGTACCTGTGATAACTCCTGCTGGATCTAGAATCTTCACTGCAGATCTTCCTTTCTGATGCTGTTGTTCAGGAGCTTAAAAATCAGCAGATTCCCTAACTTCACTCAACCAACTGACAGAAGTTCCTGAAGAAATAGAGAAGCAATAAAGCTCTAACTAGACACAGTTTTTATTAGGCTCCATAATCCCTGCCAAGTGCTAAACAGACTGAGAACTTTGTAATATCTGAGAGAGATAAAAAAAATAAAAAACTAAAGATAAGTAGAGCTAAAACATCTCTACAAATAATATTTGGATAGACTCTTGAGAATAAACCCTTGGTTAGGGGAACACAGACATGACAGTGGTTTCTTTATATAGCTTTGCACTTCTTGAAGGTAAACAACATCACTTTCTGTTTCATGTTGCTATTTAGATGCAGGCTCTCTCTTCTGTGCAAAAAGCATTCCCACTTCATGAGGTTCCTGGGGGGGGGGGGGCGGGCGCCAGTCAGGTGAGCATCTGACTCTTGGTTTCTGCTCTGGTCATGATCTCAGGGTCCTGAGATCTGCCGGTGTGGGGCTTTCATGCTCAGAGCAGAGTCTGCTTAAGATTCTATCTCCCTCTCCCTCTGCCCCTCCCCACTGCACTCTCTAAATCAATCAATCAATCAATCAATCAATCAATCTTAAAACAAAACAAAACAAAACAAAAACGATTCCAGCTCCTCTACCCATCCATATTCCCTAGAGGTAGGAGGAAAGAAACAGAATGTTTGAACAATGTATTCTTTTGCTCCAATTATCTATGATAAAAGAACATATATTGATTACATAAGTATTAAATTCATTAACAATTATTCTTTCATCATACTTTCCAAAAATACACTGATTTTTTTATTATGTCTCTGGTATCACCATTACTTAAAGAGAAAAAGATAGTAACTTTGCAAATTATCTTCTTAATATAATTTATCTTTTATAAAATCCAGTTAGAGATACAAAATGGTATTTTCAAAAATATTTATTTATTTATTTTTAGAGAGAGAAGAGAGCACTTGAATGGGGGAGGGGCAGAGGGAAAGAGAGAATCTTCAAGCAGACTCCCTGCTGAGCTCGGAGCCCGGTGGCTCTATCTCACAATCCATGAGGTCATGACCTGAGCTGAATCCAAGAATCAGATGCTTATCTGACTGAGACACCCAGGCGCCTCACAAAATGATATTTTTATCCCATTTATATAGACATATTAGCAAAGAAGTTGGAAAGATGAAGCAATATGTTAGGAAAGATTCTGTCATCTTTTTTCTTATCTATAATTTCTTCAATGTTACTTTGGTAAAGGGAAATAAAAAATAAGTTGTATTTTTAAAAAATACCTACTGCCTAATTTGTATTTGTCACTCATTAATTTCCCCAAATTTGCATCAGACATATTAAAAACAAAATCCTCTCCCAATTGCGGATTTGACTAAAATTGTTAACAGAGAAGAGCTTAGGAAGTGACTTCTGTGTCTTCTTGGTATAAGCTTGAACTACAACTGACTCAAAACACCTGGTGATTGTTTTTGCCAACATACAACATCCTGATGTCTTATGCCATGTCCATTTCTGCTTTATCCTCATTAGGAGAAAACAGCAGAAGATAATTTTCAATACTGATCATATTCCTTGCTATGAATTCAATTAAGAAAAAATGAAACTATTTCAGATAATTTGATAAATGTTCCTGATAATTTTATTCTGTACTAATTTTTATATCAAATATAGAAAGAGAAAACAATGATTTAGGAATCCTAAATTCAAATTATTTTCCCAAATGTAAGGTTTCATTCATGTTCAATCATTCATTAAACAAAAATGTAGACCCATCACACCCCAGGCTTTCGCTAAGCCCTTAGGTCCCAGAGATGAGTCATGTATGGTTTCTACCTTCAAGGAGTTTTGTTTAGTGTTTTTGCAATAGTATTTATTACTATACTACATATATGAAATAATAATGACTATAATAAATATAAGTTTTACCACATTTTTATTGTAAGATAAACATTAAATATATAATCAAAAAGAAAGACACAGAGTTAGTATTATAGATGATTTAGAATTAGTTTCACAAAGTCTTAAAATGTTCCTCCTTATTTCTTGAAAATTGCTATAATGAAATCGTAAGTATTTTATTCAAAAACATACAATAAATATTTGATGAAAATAATGATGAAATATCTATATAATGGATGTAATTCATCTTTAATATAATATAGAAGAAAGTTTAGCAACTTATAAATATACTTACAAAATATGTTAAGTGAATAAAAGATGATTATATCACAATCCACTTTTAAAAATACATCAAAATGATAACAATAGTTATCTCTGGTGGTGGTATTACAGACGATTTTTTTTCTTTATTTTGCTTATTTTCTACTTTTTTATAATAAACACATAAAAAATTTTCAAGTTCTATAAAATTATTTTAATAAAGATGAAAAAATAAAAGAAAAAGTTTATAAGTTTTAGAAAGCCTAAAAGTAGAAAATTACTAGAAGATAAATCTGGCAAAAAGAAAGAGAAAGAGAGAGCAAGAGAGCAAGGAAGGAAGGAAGGAAAGAAGGAAGGAGGGGAGGGAAGGGAAGGGAAGGGGGTAGGTGGGAAGAAAGTGGGGAGGAGAGAAGGAAGGAAGAAATTTCTGGGGCTCCTGGGTGGCTCAGTCGGTTAAGCATCTGCCTTTGGCTCATGCCATGAGCACTGAAGGTGCCCACATCCCTGACGAAGGGACCACATGGGTGTACACTGCAGGAATAGGAGCATAATATGAATCATTTAAATAGGTAGTCTTAACGCAACTTTCCTTGCAAAGGTAAAATTCCAATGTAAAGTACTCACAGCATAATTTGCTAAGTGAGCTTCTAAGAAGACCCTGTCTCAGCTGTCCCCTATATTAGATCTTGCCAGATTAGGGATCTTCCTTCTTCAAGTTCTCTTGCCCCCTCAAAAGAGCTACTAATTAGAAATACTATACAATTTTCTCTGCAGTCTCTATGCTGCAATGTGGCAGCAAATGGAAAATCATCCAATAATTTTTAGTGACTGAAAGCCTCAAACATGAAGAGTCAGGCTGCCAGAAATAGACAAAAGAATTAGAGATGCCATATAGAGAATGAAATAAATGACAAGACAGGACACCAAAATATGATCGTTTAATCATGAGGAATAACAAGCCTATCAAAGCTGTGCATTGAAAATCAGGGAAAAATGAAAATGGATTTGATGTTCGTCAAATAAGTAGGCAAATAAAGATGAAAGTTGGAATGAAATTTAATTTCTAAGTAGTCTCCTGCTAGCTCCTGGTAAATGACATAGCAATCCCATTCTTCCTGAACTCTGGACTCCTAATAAATATTAGTTTCCGCTCATCTCTCAAGAAAATACTAGAACAATTCATTGGTCTCAACTTGGCTGAAGTTAATTCCTTAATGCAACTTCTAGTTGGAGTTTTCAGATGGGTAGAGGTATGGAGTGATTGCATAGACCTGAAACATCAAAATATTTTTTTATTATGTTCAGTTACACCAGCATATAGTATATCATAAGCTTTTGATGTAGTGTTCAAAGATTTATTAGTTGCATATAATACCCAGTGCTCATCACAACACATGCCCTCCATCAAATAATTTTTAATAAACTCTTGAGCACAGACTTATCCCTGAAATTACAAAATCTTCTGTCTTTTATATATATCATTCTATTATGGAAAAGGCACAAAGATTGGGAACAGGTAACCTGAGTCTGAGTCCCATCAACTTTGTTAACCTGCTGTATGACGTTGCTCAAGATATATAATTTTTATGAGAGTTGGTTTCATCCTATGTGGAGGAAAAATAGTCTTATGAAGGAGTATTTTGATTTTATCCTTTTATGTGCTTACACCCTAAAAGGTCAACTTGGAATCACAATAGTAAGTTCAAGTTTGCAAAATTTAAATATTACTTTTAAAATTATGAGATGTATGCAAGCAAAAATTGCCTGCATTAAGTCCTTAAATTGCATTTTTAAAGCACTCAAACATTCTCCTAATGTGTCTAAAGAAATAATACAGTTTAAAACAGCTTTGTTAGCTGGCTCTGCATATTGGCTTAACTGGATTGCATTGTTATTAGTCTATTATATTAATTACATTATATTATTATATCTAATATATAAATATTATTATATTTGTCATCCTATAATTTATCCAGCAGCCATGGTTATATGCCATATTTTGTTACATGGAATTTTTTCTGAATACATTACTGGGTCAGTTCTAAAAGACATTCAGATCAATATGATATTATATTATAATGTTAATAATAATTTAATATTGCTTCCCTCAGATAAACTAGAAAATATAGCAGTACCATCTATTCATGATATATTCTACATTTGTTCAAGGTCACTTTATATACACAGTAAAGCCTAAAGCATTCTTAATTTTAACTCTAGTATTTTAGAATCTATTACTGTGCACTTTGCATTATGTTATGGAAACAGTGAATGACAAACTAAATATAGAGTAAACTAGATTATGAGTGGAGGGAAAGACTGCAAACCAACTTAAGAAGGTAAACTGTTTGAAAGAACTTAAACCTGTATTAGCAAGATCCATGTAGATATAAAAAATAAATTCTATTTTTTCTATATTCATTCCAGTTTTTTAATTTTTTAAAATTTTAACTTTATTTTTCTTTTTTTAATTTAAATTCAATTAGCCAACATATAATACATCATTAGTTTCAGATGTAGAGTTCAATAATTCATCAGTTAAGTATAACACTCAGTGCTCATCACATCACGTGCCCTCCTTAATGCCCATCACTCAGTTACCCCATCCCCCACCCAGCTTCCCTCCAGCAACCCTCAGTTTGTTTCCTATAAATCTATTAACTTTATTTCTAAGAGGTCATTAACTAGCAGAAATAAATTAGGTACAAATTCTGATACTCTATATAAGTAACTAGATAAACTTAAGCTTCTTTTTATAATTATGTCATTCAGAGCTCTATAATTCCCCAATTTTATTTACCTTCTAAGAAGTTTTACTGTATAAATATTACCCTAAATATAGAGATGATTTATATTTATACCAGATAATTTCACAACTGTCATATCTGAAGTTTTGCTGATATAAAAGGCTTATGGATTGCTTTTTTCCTAAGCAAGTGATACTTACTCCTCCTCGAATAAAAGTTGGCAAATGGGTCAAAAGAAGCTTATGTCACAGATTCACATAAAAATATGTGTTTGTCAGTCTTTAGGAATTGTCATATTAGGAGTTCTTCAGAAGAACTGGAGTGGGCCTTAAAAATAATTCACAACTGAACAATGAATAGCAGGGAGTTTGTGATGTCCTTAGCTTCGACTAGGACTGCACTCCAAACTGTCCATCACTGATGGATGAATGGATAGATAATAGATAGATAGATACAGATAGATACAGCAAGCTATTTTAAGGCTCTAATTTAATCCATAAAATGGGTAAGAGCAATAATTTAAAGTTGGTAGAGATGTTTCTGCAGTCAGAGATTTTTATTCATTCTGAAGTGGGTAACACTGAAAGAAACAGTGAATTAGAATTTCATGTATTCTCGGGAACTCTGCCTCTTTTACCCATGAGACTTGGCTTTCCTTAAATGCTTTGTCAACTTAATTTCACTATAAATCCTGATACGGTATGAGTTTTCCTACAACAGAAAGTGGTTAATAAAATAAATCACTGACATTTCCTTGAAATTTAATTCTCTGTGTGTCAACTTTTGTCATAACTGTACTGAAACCTCTGATGTTGCTCACCATTGTGTAAAACAATTACATATCATTATCCCTGTCAACTGGAAATCTTGCTGTCCAAACTTTGGAGCTAAATAATTTTGGACCAAATGCTTGATAAATGTTTTACTATTCAAAATTCCCCCATTCATTCTGAAATCCAGGATGCAAATGGGTTTGAATATCAACATATCCCCTTTATATCTGATGCTACTATTGAGAGTCTCATTAACGACACTCAGGAATTAAAGAGACTTGACAATTAAGATATATAGATATGGATATAGATATGGATAGATATCCACAAACAAACAAATGTAAATATCTCTGTGTTGACGGACATCACGAGGTACCCCAGTGATGCATTCAGAAAAACTACAGAGAAAAGAAATTGCCAAATCTCCATCATAGTGAAGATCAAGCTCAACATATCCTGAAGGCAGTCATGATATAGCAAGAACAATTCCAATAATTACCCGGTTCCCATAGCACATAAAAATTCATTAGAATGATCAGCAATTTCAGTAACTTAATAATCATTGGAATAATCCATTCTAATATTTTTAAAGTAATAGATGCCTTTTATTCTTACTTATTTTTGTAAAAAATACTTTGTAAATTATGCATTCACGTTTGTCTCCTATCACAAACATTCCCTGGGCTAGCTTTTCCTCCCAATTTTAACTGAGAAAATTGCTCTTTATATCTCACTGTTAATGTAATGTTTGGAAACTGGTCAAAGCAAGTGAATATTATTAAAATTTCTTTCATAGACCTGAAGATGATATATATTATCTAATGAAAAAGATGTTGTTTTACCAATGTAAAGGGTAAATTTAATTAAAAAGGCAACATTTAAATAGTAACCAAGGAGGCTGCAATGTCATATATAAAGTAACACTCACAGAAGGAAACAGAGGTTATTCAGAAGTAATTTATTAGGTTTCAGACAGTTGGGATTTCTTAAGCTAAACTAATGCTATTGATTCCTAAATTTATTGCATTGTAACAGAAAACATTATGTATGCTATGAGTGCTCTATAATATACTAAGGCTTCTTTAAGACCTAGTACTTGACTGATTTTCTTGGGAATGTTCTGTGTGTGGTAAAAATGAATGTATATTATCTTTCTTGGATGCAGATTCTCTCTATATCTTTAAGATCAGTTCTATAAATCATTTTTAAATTCTCCATATCTTGTACTTTTTGAGATTTACTTATTTCTCCTGTGATTGGAGCTTACAATCAATCTATAAACATAGAGACAAATTTAAAAATGTGAAATTAAGTGGAGGACAAAGTTTCAAATGTAAAACCTACTTCCAGTTCCAGCCATGATGGAGTAATTTACCCAATACCCTCTAAAAACAAAATACAGGGCGCCTGGGTGGCTCAGTTGGTTAACCGACTGTCTTTGGCTCTGGTCATGATCCTGGAGTCCTGGGATCAAGTACCACATTGGGCTCCCTGCTCAGCAGGGAGTCTGCTTCTCCCTCTCACCCTCTTGCCTCTCATGCTCTCTATCTCTCATTCTCTCTCTCAAATAAATAAATAAAATCTTTAAAAAAAATAAAAATAAAAAAATAAAAACAAAATACATAAGTCACCCATTTTCAGGCATTGAACAGCAGGCACTGAAGACCTGTGATTCTTGAAAGAAAGGAAACACAGAAATGATCTCAACATTCATCTTCGCTGCCCACCTGATGGCAATTGTCAAGCTGTGGCCCAGGCAAGTAGAGTCCAAAGAGGGAGGATCAGCCTCACAGAGGGGAAGAAACAGAAATCAGGTTCCAAGGAGGCTGGGGTAACTGGAATTAGAGTAGGAACTCCTCAGAAGAGCTGATTAAGAAATACCCATATTTGCAATTTTGGCCACAGACTAAGCTGTTCATACCAAAGGCAAGACTGCAAGGCAGGCAAAGAACAGATCCTGGGGGTTGTTAGCTGAATGAGATTTGGGAGATCACATAGTGCTGGCAGAGGCTGTAGCCCTGATCATCCAAAGTGAAGAGAAACCACTGAACACCTGGCTTTTCTATGAGACTTCAAAAAGTCCTCTCCTTAAAAGTAGGGCTAATTTAGAGGAAAAAAAAAAAAAAAAAAAAACAACGTTGGATAAAATTTGATGCAGGTCATTTAATACTGAAATCTCAAGGCTGAAAAAATGAATTCTTTGGGTATCTGTGCAAAAATATCAAGTGACTGTTACAATGAGATTATAAGAATCAGGCTGGTTTTATATTTCTGCCCAGGTGCACTCAGTCCTGGAAACGAGGCAAAGATTGCTCAACCTCAGCACTGCTGATATTCTGGGTCAGGTATTTATTATGGAAGAGCCGCTCCGTGCCTCTACCTACAAGATTCCATAGTATACTGACCTCTACCCAAAAATGACTCCAGATGCCTTATGTCTTTGCCATGGTCTGAATGTATGTGTCCTTCCAAAATTCATGTGTTTAAATCCTAACCTCCAATGTGACAGTATTAGGAGGTGATCAGGTCATGAGGTTGGAGCCCTCATGATAGGGATTAATGCCTTCATAAAAGAAACCCAAAAATATTCCCTTGCCCCCTTCCATATGTGAAGATACAGTAAAAAAGTGCCCTCTATGAACCAGAAAACAGGTGTCCTCAGACACCAAATTTGTCAGTGTCTTGATCTTATACTCCCCAGCCTCCAGAACTGGGGTTGAGAACTGTAGCCATGAAGCTACCCAATTTAAGGTATTTTGTTATAGCAGCCTGAATGGACTAAGACAATCCCTGTGGTGAAGGCTGTGTGGTCAAAATTGTCCTCTAGTTCAGAACTACTAAGCTAGAGTAACAAAGTACAGAGGGAAAGTGTGACTAAGGTCCTCTACTAGGATGACATACAATCCAAAAAAATGAAAGAAACCTAGGGAGTCATTCTCGAGTAACTTGAGTCATTCTTAAAAACAGAACTCAACAATAGAATGCAGGTAACCAAGGGATAGGAGGACATATCATAGTCAAGTCTGATGTCTTATGATTATTGACTGTATTCTAATAATAAGGAATAAATCTAAGCAACCACGGGATATATGATCACAGAAGATAAAAGCTATAAATTGGGAGAAACTAAAATAACACTTTAATAAGTAAAAACTGTGAGATAGTAACAGAAAATAAATTGACAAATGTATGTAATTTCCTCATATTTCTTAAAGGAAATTCAACAGTCACTTCCTGTAACAGATAAATCAAGGATGAATGGTGTAAGCCAATGAGATAAACTTATTAAAACAGAAGAAATAAAATCTGCTAAAGGAAGAGGGCAGAAGTACAATTGTGTTGATTTTCTCATCTTTCAAAATAGGACATTAATAAAGATGCACCTACAGTGGTTATACAAAAAGATCAGGTTAGGTGTTACAGATACAAAGATATCCAATAGAAGAGTAAAAACAGACAATGAACCTTAGAAACATAGTCACATACCAACTCACACATTCACTCTGCCTGCCACACAGAAAACAAAATAGAAAAAAAAAGGAAATCCAACTAGCAAAAAAAAAAAAAGAAAAGAAAAAAATAGTATAGGAAACATTCTAAACAGAAAATAAGGTGAGATTTAAAACTTAATACTAGTTATCCCAGTTTTATCAGGAATTTGAAATGGAGGATAAACTCACCTATTGAAGCAAAGATCCATACCTGATTGCATAAACTAAAACAAGCTATGCATTTTTTACAAATGACACAATTAAAACCAAGTGTCTCAGATTACAGGTAAAAGCGTAAAAGGCTAAGTCAAGCAAGTAATAACAAAAAGAATATGAAATTTTAACAAGAGTAATAAGGTTGAATTTTTGGTAGTTAGGTAATAAGTAGATATATATATAAGAAATAAAAATGGGTTTGTTCTCTGAAATAAAAAGTTTCAAACATTAAATAATAATAATAGCAATAATAATGTTGAATTCACAGCAGATAATGTTACATAAATCAAAGAGGGACACTGCATTTATAAATTAATAAAGATAAGGAGATTTGACATATCTACAATACTGAGTCTTTCTTTTTTTGTTGTTGTTATGTTGATCACCATACATTACATCATTAGTTTTTGATGTAGTGTTCCATAATTCATTGTTTGTGTATAACACCCAGTGCTCCATTCAGTACGTGCCCTCTTTAATACCCATCACCAAGCTAATCCATTCCCCCATTCCCCTCCCCTCTAGAATCCTCAGTTTGTTTCTCACAGTCCATAGTCTCTCACTGAGACTGAGTCTTTCCTAAAAAACAAGATGTCATAAAAACATTTAAACTTCTTTTAACATTCTTAGAAGAGTGTTTATCTTTTTTGTATTAGTAATAAGAAAATTGGATTTTTTAATTACATAAATCTTTTGGTACAGCAATCCAACATTGGATTCTGTCATAGAAATCAATCTCCGTTATGTAAGGATTTGTATGAAACTTTGTCTACCACGGATGGGTTAAATACTGCAAGTCAAATGCACGTGTGTCCACAAGTGAATGGCTGCATAAATTATGGTCTATCCAACTAGAAGCTACAAGGAACTACTAAAAACAATGAGTTGTGTAAAATCTATCAGGGGCTGCCCTTTAAGCTGCAGATTTACATATAGTGGATAGATCTTAAACGCACACACAATCCAATACCCATATTCTATACATGTTTGTTTCTGTTTGATTAATCATACAGCAACTTGTGGAACATATAGACCAACTGTTAATAGTGCTTATTTCTGGTAGAGAGATTTTACAGGTTTGGTAAAAATATTTTAATTTTTTCTGAAAGAATCTCTTAATTCTTTGGGGGTTTTTTTTGTCTAAACAAAGTATTACTTCTGCAATTTAAAATATAAAGTCTTAAAGACCTCAAAAAGCAAATTAAGAAAAAACTGTTCCCTATTAGTGTCAACATAGAGACAAATAGTGTTATTCGAGATCAGGAAGTGGTAACTTGCTGCTGCAGTTCTGTGTGGGTGTTTTTCTGTCTTCCAGGTTAGGTTAGGAAATCTTGTATGTGAAGAACCAGATTGTAAACACCTTATGCTTGGCAAGCCATATGGAGTCTGTCATAACTACTCAACTCTGTGGTCTGAAAGCAACCAGAGGCTCCAAGTAAACAAATGACAGTGGCCATGTTCTAGTCCACCTTATTGGTGGACACCAAAAGCTAAATTTCATATTTTTATGCACCACAAAATATTCTTCTTTTGATATTTTTTTCTACTATTTAAAAATGTAAAGATCATCCTTAACTCATGGGCTGCCCCCAGATGAGCTCTAGATCATAGTTTCCAACCCTTGTAGGGAGTATAAGTGGAAGCGGAAATCTATCTACTGGAATTCGGCCCGGTTGCCCAAGCCAACACCTCTGGGACCCAGGGGAGCTGGTACAGAACTTACACAAGATTGTAGGTTATCCCTTCTACATGATATCTCCCCATGTTCTTTCTGGATGAAATGCACTTGATTACTTTATCAGCTCTAATTCTATACTTAGTCTCATTGTTTGCCAGGAAAAAAAGAAAGCTCCAATCCTAAAAGAGAGAAATGCATTAGGCTATGCTCTCTCTCACTGTGTGGAATTGTGAAAATGACTTTCTCCAAGCAACTACACCCAGAAAATGGAAGTTGTAATGGGTTAGAAGAGAGGAGGGAAGCCCCCTTTTAGAGAATAGATCACCCCTGAGGAAGACTGTGTGGCTGTAGGGTGAGGGCTGCCTGCAAGGAGAGAGTGGTACAGGGCAAGAGAGGTGGTGTGATCACTTGGCTGTAGAAGCAAATGAGATAAAACAACATATTCAATTGTTTGCCTCAGACCACATCCTAATTTTACCAGTAAGAGTAAAACTGAAGAAAACAAAGGTATTTGAGTGAAGGAAAGGTAAAAGGCAAAAATGATTTCCATTTTATTCAAATTTATGCCAAGGAATTACACAGATGTCTCTCAGTCAGAGAACAAAACAGTGCAACATGCATTAAGAATGTGGGGCAGTCAGTTATGACTTAGAGGTAAACCAGGATTTCATAGAGTGGGAATGTTGGAGAATTTCAAATAAATTTAAGGAAGAATGTGTTAATGTTGACGAAGAATGCTTGTTTTTTGCAAGACTACTTAAAGTCCGAAGTATTTTTATATGCCTTGTTAACTTCCTAAGGGAGCTAGAGTGTACCTTACTTCAAGATATATTTGAAAACAAGATGTGTGTGTGTGTGTGTGTGTGTGTGTGTGTGTGTGTGTGTGTATAAAACCTCTCAGGATTAATCCTCACAAAACACACTTTAGAAACTACTACTTTAGTTATAACCTTCTATGACAAAATTTGCCCTAAGACAATAAAAAATCACCATGTACACACTAAGTAATGTAGAAAGAGAAACAAAATGTAAAATATGCATATATGGGGGTGCCGGTTGGCTCAGTAGGTAGAGTGTGCAACTCCTGATTTCAGTGTCATGAGTTCAAGCTCCACGTGGGGCAGAGAGATTAATTTAAAAAATAACAATAAAATATGCATTTATGTGCACTTGTATGCATTTAACCAAATTGCCTTCCTGTGGCACAAACTGTGGGAGATATTCACATAAACATGTTCTTAAAAGAAAAAAAAAAGAAGAAGAAGAAGATAGCAGGAGGGGAAGAATGAAGGGGGAGAAATCGGAGGGGGAGATGAACCATGAGAGATGATGGACTCTGAAAAACAAACTGAGGGTTCTAGAGGGGAGGGGGTGGGGGGATGGGTTAGCCTAGTGATGGGTATTAAAGAGGGCACGTTCTGCGTGGAGCACTGGGTGTTATGCACAAACAATGAATCATGGAACACTACATCAAAAACAAATGATGTAATGTATGGTGATTAACATAACAATAAAAAATTTTTTTAAAGTAAATTTTTCAGGGGCGCCTGGGTGGCTCAGTCATTAAGCGTCTGCCTTCCGCTCAGGTCATGATCCTGGAGTCCCGGGATCGAGTCCCATACCGGGCTCCCTGCTCAGCGGGGAGTCTGCTTCTCTCTCTGACCCTCTTCCCTCTCGTACTCTCTATCTCTCATTCTCTCTCTCTCAAATAAATAAATAAAACCTTTAAAAAAAAGTAAATTTTTCAAAAAAAAAGCTAAGGCTTCAAGTTATCAAAGAGATTTCACGTTTTAAAAGTTTGTTTACTCTTAATAGTTCAGAATGTACTTTCTAATAGAAACTAACAAAAACAGTGGCTTAGTTTCCCAGCCAAATTTACTATTTTTTTAAAGAAGGGTGAAATAAAATTACTGATGATACAGTAAAACGGTTTTTAAAAAATCGTTAACCAGTCATTAAATAAAACAGAAATGTAGAGATTTTTAAAACAGTATTATAAACATAGTATATTAAATTTAATGCTTCTGAAAAAAGTGAAAAGAGACATAATAGTTTAAGAAAATTATAAATGAAATTTTTGAAATATATACTCTCAGGTTATTTTGTTTGCCTACACACATATTTATCAGACATTTTGCCTTAATAATAGTCCGTTTAACTCTTTTTATTTAAGTATTACAAACATGCAGGAAACATATCCAGAACAAATATTCATCTCAGTGAATCATCACAAGGTGAACACCCTGGCAAGCACCACTCCAGAGAAGATGTAATATCATACCCCAAGCCCCCCGAATTACCTCACAGTCACTACCCCTATCTTCTCCCCACATATAACATGATCCTGACTTTTAACATAATGGCTACTTTTGCAAGCTTTTGAAATTTATGCAAAGGAAAAATACAGTACCTCTTCTTCTAGATATGTCTTCTTTGAGTCAATATTATGTTTATGATATTTATCTGTGTAATTATGTCTTGCTGTCATTTATTTTCCTTTATGGATGAATGATTACCACCATTTAACTATCCTACTTTCGTGTTCAGATTTTGGCTCTTTTACGTGGATTTCTGGTTGTAGAAATCAGAGCAGTGAAATAGCTGAGTCGTTGGGACAAAGTACACTCAAATTTAGTAGATAATGCCTCAGTTTTCCAAAGTGGTTATTCCCATTCACATTTCTGTCAGTATTTCCATTGCTTCGTATCCTTATCGACACTTGGTACTGTCAGTGCGTTGAATTTAGCCATTCTGATATATGTGTCATTATGTTTTAATTTACATTTCTGTAATCACCTTTTTCTATATTTATTGAACACTGTGTATCCTCTTTTCTGTCCAAGATGTTTGCCTATAATTTTACTAGGTCATCTATCTCTTTTTATGTTCTTTGAATAATTCTTAATATGGTTTGGAAATAAGCCCCATTCATTTTTCAATCTATTTTTTTTATTTAATATTTTGGTGAGTTTGGCAGGGTAAGCTAGGCTTATGCTAAGGGATAAGGAATAACCTTCAGTGATCAGTGGACTCACACATAAATGTTAAGATTTGCTTCAGGTCATTGGATTTGGGGACTGCTACTTTACTCACATAGTTCTACCATTTCAAATGTTGCTAGTGGCCATGGCAGGAAAAAAGAAAGAAAAAAGTTCACAACAGAAGTGATACATGTCGTTTTTGTTCACATGACAACATGTAGTTCTAGTCAATTGTTCATACCTAACCTTGAGAAAGATGGGAAGTACATTCTACCAAATACCCAGGAATATTGCAATTCATCATGACTCTGGCTTTTCCTTGCTTAACAAAATGAGCTTAGAACTAGTTTACCTGCAATGTCTACCATGCCTGGACATTTTCCCTTATCTCAATAATATAAGTTTAATTTCTCTTTTCATTCCAGTTTGAGTTTATACCATACTTTAGTTAAGTACTCCCCCAAATTATTCACACCACGACACACAAGAAAAATAATATTTCTGTGGTCAAATGGGGTGAATACCAGAGATTTGGTCATTCTGGTGACATCTATATAGTTTTTGGTGAAAAAAATTGTTACTTTTTTGTATTAGTTAATAAATAGAAAATCAATGTGTTCAGTCATGTATCACACGATCAATTTCTATAAAACATTCAAATTACGGCTTTTCAAAAATGTAACTGAGAAACTTGAACTGTTTCTGTAAACATGTCTTTTTAATATCAGATCTTGTACTTGAGATGGTAAGATGAAGCTCCTGGTCAAGGCTTTTACATGATATAGTCAAGGTTTTTATGTGATTATCAATAAAACTTTATTCACAATAAGTTTGCAGAAAAAATAAAATTACCATAGTGGAAATTATATGTGAAGATTCCAACAACTCTTCTTTTTCTTTCACTGTCAAATTAATTTTGAAATTGATTATGGAAATGGGGATGAATTTTGAAACCCAATTCAACATTGTCAACTCAACTATTTCAAATTACTGACGTAGGTTTAATTTGTAGAATGTCCATGCATGGTTAGAACAATATTCTTAGCTAGCATAAACATCATAAAAGGGATATATCAACCACAAAAGGATAAAAGTATCTGATAATATGTAAAAACAGAAATTCAGAGATTGGGGCAAGTGCACCCACCAAGAGCCCCTGCCTACCTCCATACATCAACCTAGGACTGCATGCATGAACCCTTGGGTGCTGGAGACACCACCCCTCCTCACAGCATACAAACCCCTTGTTCCTGATGGGCAGCAGCATACTCTGCAGCTGACAGTTAAAGAAGTTGTCAAATTAGTTGACACTGACCAGTGTGTGGCAATGAAGTCCTTAGTGCCCATCACCTGCAGAAAACTTGGGACTTGGGTGTATCACAGTCCTGTTCCGAGGAGCTCTGGGGGAGCTCCTTGCTGAGGCAGAGGCACCTAGCAGGGAGATGTGTTTGGCTAAGCTCCCTATTGCTGGACTCTCTGCCTCTTTTCACAATATTCTGGGCACTAATTAACTAGACCCAAACAGGAGGTCATAATGACATTCGCTCAATTTAACACAAGAGAAAACTGGGGCACAGAAAGATCAAATGTCTTATGCACAGTGACGCAGACTGCTAAGTGGGGAGTTAGGATTTGAAACCAGGGAATTTGCTCCATAGTTGCCACTCCAAGCATTAGAGATGGACATTGATTTTCTCAAGGCAAAACAAAAATGGCACAATTGCAAAGAATGGACATGTTGTGTTGATATTAGCCATCTCCAGTGTGTGACCTGTTGATCTACAGATCAGAAACACCTGCAGATTTGCACTAAGATAATGGCCTTTTGCAATTCATCATGACTCTGGCTTTTCCTTACTTAACAAAATGAGCTTAGAACTAGTTTACCTGCAAGTTTAACATGTTAGAATGCAAGATGAAAACTGTGATGATCATAGTTGAAATTCGTACAGTATTTTGAAATTTTTCAGTGTTTTAATATGATATTAATAATATCAATAAGATTGTGGGCTTTTTCAGGTGAAACAAGTAGAATTGCCAGAATTGATCATACACTAAATTAGAGCTTAAGTAGGTACGTTATTTAGCAACACAATTTCCCTATTCTCTTGTAACAATACAAAAAGTTGTACACTGAGGAAATCACAATTACTTAAAGTAACACCAATCTGAAGATTATTATTCAAGCATACTCTCAGTTTATTGTCTTATACAAAATTTGACTAGCTAATAGGACTATTAGTGTAGATTTCTATAAAGAATATAATTGCCAAAAAAAGAATATAATTACATTATCATAGCTAAACTGACAGATTTAAATTAGTAAAAATAAATCTGGTTAACTTTTCTGACACCAGGATCTTTAGAAATCAGAAAATTCACATGGCATTATCTTTCAAACTGCAACAGATTTAATGACATTTTAATTTTAATTGAAAACCCCAAAACTGGGGTGCCTGGGTGTCTCAGTCCATTGAGCATCCGACTCTTGGTTTCAGCTCAGGTCATGATCTCATGGTCTTGATATCAAGCCTCAAGTCGGGCTCCCATGCTCAGCAGCGAGTCTGCTTGATATTCTCTCTCTCCTCTCCCTCCGCCCCTCCTCCCCCCCATTCATTCTCTCTCTCTCTAAAATAAGTAAAAAAAAAACAAAACTAAGAGAATATTACATAAGCTAAGCATAGATTGAACTTCAACAAGTTCTAGCAACAAAGTATATTACAAATGATATCCTTGCCTTGTCCAATTTGTTCATTTTTGATATGATTTAGCTGCATGAATTGCAATGTGAAGGAAATAGAAAATAGTTTAGGTTATTTTGTTGTGTTTTCTGGGAGGTTATTTTATTCTTTTTGGACTTCAGGTGCATGGAATTGGAGGCATCAGTCAGTTTATGGCATGCCCTAGTGCTTGTTTCTTGTATTTTTCTTTTTAAATGTATTTCCAAGTGCTTTAATTTTCCTTCGTTTTATCCCTTTGTATATCACCCCTAATATCATCTCACCTTCCCCCAACCCATCATGTCACCATAAATTATGTTAACACAATTTATAGAATGGTTTGGGGTTATTCACTTCTTTGTGTTACTTCAAAATTTTCATTGAAAATACTTCTGATTCCTCCATCTTGCTTCCTGTACATAGAGAAGTTTTTGGTTTGTTGTTTTTTTTTTTTCCACTGTGGCAAAGTATTCCATCCTTTGTGGTACCACGTCTCACCTTCCCAGTCCCTAGTGATGGTCACTCTGATTTTACTAGCAATGCTGGACAATTGCTTCATTGATATGTACAGTGTTTTTTCTCAGAAGTACATCTCAAGAAACAGAGTTAATGAGGGGTGACATAGGTACATACACAAATCCACTACAGATTGCTCTGCAGAATAGTTAAATCTATTTATATTTCGGAAGCAGGAAGAGATTTAGTTTTCCACACTGATATCCGACCTTAATTTTGATGGCAAAAGATTTGCATGTCATTATTGCTTTTTAATTTGATAATTTTCCTCACTATTGAGATTGAATAATCTTTACCTTTTAGGTATTCTTGTTTCTTTCTGTGAATGTAATTGACCTATTACATCTTTTCTTGGCTAACTAGAGATTTTCCTATCTTATTCTGTCTAAACTGAAAGAATTTATTATATATTTAAGATTTCTTATAAATATTAAGAAGCTTTTTAGTCATAGGTTGTATCAGAATCATCTCCAAACCTGTGACCTGTCTGTTAATTTCGTCCATGCTATTTGCATAACAGAAATCTTTCCTTCTGTTGTATTCAAAACCCATAAATTTTGCCCCTATGTTTTATTTTTTATTTTATTTTTCAATGTTTTGTTGCAGTCAAGGATCTATAAAGGGCCCAAATTTTGAGTGTGCAGCTGGACAAATATTTATGAACATCTATATATGTATAAACCCTTGTAAATGCCACTTAAATCAAGATATAAAAATTTCTAGCATCCCAGGTGCTTCCCTTGTCTCTTTTCCTGGCCAAAACCCACTCTTCACCCCTATCTCCCACACCCAGACAGCAACCTCTCTACAACCAGACATTATTAGTTTTGTTTGTTCTTCAACTTCATATAAATGGAATCATAGGTTATGTACTCTTGTTGTCTAGTTTTCTTCACTCAATATTATGACTGAGATTTATGCCTGTGGTTGCAGGTAGCAATGGTTCTAGTTTGTAGCTGTGTGGTTCTTCATTGAATAAATATAGCATATCCTATCTTTCCATTCTCCTATTGATAGGCATTTGGGTTGTTTCCAGTTTGGGATTGTTATGAATAAGCTGTTACGTTTTGTACAAAGAATTTCACAAACATATTTTATACATATGTCTTTGGGTATATGTACTCATCTCTCTTGAATGAATTTATATAACACACATGTAAGTATATATAAAATGTCTGGGTCCAGGGTTGTGTGTATATTTATTAGGAATAGTTATTGCAAATTTAGTTTACCAAGTGATTGTCCATTTACACTCCAAATTGCTCTACCGTTCTAATTGCACCACCTCTTTGCCACGATTTTGTATTGTTGGTCTGCTTAATTATAGGCATTCTCATGAGTGTGTAGCAGAATTATATTTGTGCTTGTTCTCTTTTTTCTCAACATTTAACTTCATTTCTCTGACTTTTTCATCAATTGTTTAGAGGAGAACATGGCCTGGAGTACCACAATACTAAAGTTATTGCCTATAGACCATCAGTGTGGATGAATATTCTGCTCCAGAACATTATTTAAGAACATTTTCTAATCACATATAATAATCTTTGTCAACTTTATTTTTAGCATTTCTGTGTATGTAAAATTGCTTCATTTTAATGTATTAGCTGGTGAATTATATTACCAGATTCCCCAGTGCTGAAACTTCGTTATATAACTAGGATAAAATGCAGTTTATTATGCTGTTAATGTGTTGCTCCATTCTGTTTGCTTAGATTTCTGTTTGCTTAGAATGTTTGTATCCTTACCATATGTGATCTTGGCATCCTAATCTACTTTAATGCACTGTATTGGGGGCATTAATATGAACGCTATGTTTGTCACATAGCATAAATTGGAAATTGTTTCTGTTTCTCTCCTCTGGGACTGGTCAAATAATGTTGATGAGATCTCATTCCAAGCAAGGTAGAATTGCCTCTCTGTAGCTTGGGGCTTTTCTTCAGGAAGTAACACTGTGACAAGAAATCCCCATTTTCTTTTGTGGCATTTGGCTTATGTTTTCTTAAAGGCAATGAAGTAAATTGGCCGAAAGCGTGGACTCTGGTGCCAAAGCCCATAGTTTAGAATCTTGATTTCTATCCCTTACAAGCTGTGTGACCTTAGGCACATCTCTTGTCTTTCTGTGCCTCCATGGCTTTATTGCAGAATAGGAATGACAAAAGTTCTGATAGTGCCTACCTCATAAGGTTGTTGTAAAGATTAAAATAACTAGGTATGTAAAACTCTTAGAACAGTGTGTGGCAGAAAATAAACAGCATTTTGTTCTATTATTTCAACACTTCTAGGGGCAATTTGGGCAATTTACATGCTTGTAGAAAATGTATTTCATCAAATTAAAATGCATAGTATGGATAGAACCATTTCTTTTACATCCTTAATTTTTTTTTATCTTTTATTACTTCCTCATCATCATTTTTTTATTCTATTGATGTATTCCTCTCTTTTCCTTGATTGGTTTTGCTAACCGGTTTGTGGTCTTGTTTTTTTTCCCCAAAGAACCAGCACAAGATTTATTCATTATTTCTAATGATTTTTGTTTTCTTATTTATTATATCCTGCTTTCATTTTTATTTGCTTCTTCCTTTGGTTTCCTTAGGTTAATTTTATTTTTTCTAAGTTCTTATGTTGAGTGTTTAATCTTTCTCTTTCATTTTTCTTGATTATTTAGTTATAGTTATTTTATTCCATTTATATGTCAAAGATTCAGATACATAGTCTTTTCATTATTTTTCTTTTTCAGATATTTTGCAATTTTGGTGTAAATATTTTTATCTGTTTTTTTATCTGAAGTTTTTATCTGCTGATTTTATTTTTCTGCTCTTTCAATTTTCTTTTAATAAATATTGCCTTATTCTCCAAGTCTCTTGTGAATAAATTAATTTTTACTGAATTTTGATCAACAAGTGTTCAAATGTCATCTCCCACTCTGTAACTTACTTTTGCTTTTTCTAGTGATGTCTTTTCATGAACAAAGTTCTTAAATTTAATTTAGGGAAATTTATCAAATGATTTACTTATTATTATCACTCTATAAATATTTTTTTATTTTTACTACTCATAGTTCATACAGGTTCAGCTTACATTTTTTTCTAAAGTTTTCATTTTGCTTTTTACATTTAATGCCTTAATCTACTGAAATCCATTTTTGTATATGATCTGAGATCTAATTTCAGTTTTCCTCATTTCCAGTTTATTTTCACAACACTGTCTATTCAATTTTCCCCACTTCTACAATACTACTTTTCATACCTATTGTGTTCATATGATTTGTCAGCTTATCTCTCATTAAATCCAATGCCACATATACCTAACTAAAATTATAAAGGTTTTGTGGTCAGTAAGGCAATTTCCTCCAACTATCTTTAGAAATAGCTTGTCAAATTTCATTCACATATTCTATTGAAATTTTAGCCCCATTAAAATTTTTTTATTAACATAAAATGTATTATTTGTTTCAGGGGTATAGGTCTGTGATTCAGTCTTACACAATTCACAGCGCTCACCATAGCACATACCCTCCCCCATGTCCATCACCCAGCCACCCCATCCCTCCCATCCCCCTCCACTTCAGCAACCCTCAGTTTGTTTCCTGAGATTAAGAGTCCCTTATGGTTTGTCTCCCTCTCTGGTTTCGTCTTGTTTCATTTTTCCCTCCCTTCCCCTATGATCCTCTACCTTGTTTCTCAAATTCCACGTATCAGTGAGATCATATGATAATTGTCTTTCTCTGATTGACTTATCCCACTTAGCATAATACCCATTGAATTGAAATTTTGCTGTAAATTGTATTCAACTGATAGATCAACTTGGGAAAAATCAATATTGTTCTAACCTAAGCCACAATACATTTCTCCATTTATTTTCTTGACAATGTTACAGAAACGGTTACATTTTTTTTTCCATACAGGATTCACATATCCTTTGCTAGACTTAAATCTAAGTGATTTATATATTAGTTTCAAGTGGCATTTTATTTTACCAACTCAATTTCTGGTATGTAGAAATGCAATGAATTTTTATACATTGATATTATATTCAGCTATGTTAATGAAATTTCTTATTTCTTCTAACAATTTGAAAGTGTAACTTTTGAGTTTTATACATAATAATAGAGCATCTGTGAATAATTACATTTTTGTTTATTCCTTTTTAATTTTCATATTTCTATTTTATTTTCTTGTCTTACAGTAGTAATAGTAATCTTCTATTATTCTTGTATTATTCCTAAAACAATTTTTTAAAATACTTTACCATTCAAAATGTTTGCTTTTGGTTTATGTCGGATATCTTTTGTCAGATAAAGGAAGCCTTACTTTCTATTTTGATAAGAATTTTTATTATGAGTGGATGTTGAATTTCATCAAAGGTTTTTCATACATGTATTAATATGGTCACATGTCTTTTTCCTTTTAATATGTTAATATGGTAGAAGATATTTCTGGACACTTATGCCTTCTTGGGATAAATTCAGCTCGTCATGATATGTTCTTTTTAATATTTAAATTTTTATAAATTTTTTTAAAGATTTTTTTAAAGAGAGAACAAGCAGGCAGAGCAGCAGGAGAGGGAGAAGCAGGCTTCCCGTGGAACAGGGAGCCCGATGTGGGGCTCGATCCCAGGACCCTGGGATCATGACCTGAGCCAAAGGCAGATGCTTAACTGACTGAGCCACCCAGGCACCCCTCTGTTATAGATTTTATTCACTAACATTTTGCTTAGGAATTTTGCATCTTTATTGAGTAAGATAGGCTTAAAATTTTGTCTGATGTGGACATGAAGTTTCTATTGAATTCAATGTATGAATTAGGAGTTTTCTCTTTTTCTCTTCTTTTAGAGTCATTTGTATAAGATTGCAATACTGTATTCCTTAAGAATTTATTAGAATCAGCCTGTAAATCTATCTAGCTTAAGTGTTACCCTTAGGGAAAAAAATTTTTAACTACGTGAGTTAATTTCATGTATTCAGGATTTTTATTTATTTTAATAAATTATAGTAAATTATATTTCTGCCCATTTTACCCACCTAATCTTATTTTATTTGCCCAATATTTTTCTTGCTAAAATTTTACAAATATTTTCTAATTTTTTTTTTCCAAAGAACTAACTTCAGGTTGAGATTCCTTATGTCTTCTTTGGTTTCTATTTTATTTTCTACCATAACATTTTTATATCCTTCTTCCACCTTTTAAAAATTTTGCTCTGATATATAGATATGAAAATTTTATATATATATATATATATATATATATATACATATTTAAGTTCTACTCTGAGCAAATTTTAATTATACAATACAATATTATCAACTATTCTCACTATGTTATACATTCAATCCTCAGACTTTATTCATCTTATAGTGGAAAGTTGTTCTGTTCTTTTTCTAACTTCTTAGGTTGGCTGTTTAGCTTACTCATTTTTAACTTCTGTGTGACTTGTTTCTTCACCAATGGTTTTTAAAACTTTTTCTCTTTACCTTTTGTTTTCTGCAGTTTCACCACAAATTATGTAAGCATAAATTTCTTAGTGTTTATTCAGATTGGGGGATGTTTCAGTTTCTTAAAAATCTATGGATTTGTTACTTTATTTTATAAAATTCTCAGACATTATCTCTTCAAGTAATTTCTTTGCTCTGCTTTTTTCTGTCCCCTTTTCCTGGAAGTCCACTTAAAATAGGTTAAACCTTCTCATTCTTTCCTCCCTATATCCTAAACTTCCTCATAGGTTTTCATCTGTTTTTCTCTCTGGGGTGCATTCTACTTAATTACTTCAAGCAATACCTTCCAGTGCATTCATTCTGTGCTATGTTTAATCTGTATCCTTTGAGTTACATCAACACTTTCTATTTCTAAAACTTTTATTTGCTTCTCTTTCAGATCGGTCAGTTTTTTTCTAGTGTTTTTTTGTTTGATTGTTTGTTTTCATGCCACAGTTCATTTCCTTAAACATTTCATCTATAGCTATGTTGTCTTTTCTGTTTCAGGGCTACTTACTCCAGGAGAGCCTATCAGAATTCTCCTGTTGTGACAGTTCAATAATTTCTGGAGTCAGTTTTTTCTGTCAGTGGTCAGGAGATGGTTTACAGCTGACTCAGAGCATCGAGTGTTGCAAATGAATAGTCAATTGCCAGACTATAACTTTTTCTCTCCCTATTGACTTTTGTAAGATTTTTGTATCTTTAGAGTCAATAAATGTTATCAGAATATGTTTAGACACTTTCATTTTTTCATCATTTCTACCAGGAATTTGATGAGTCCTTTCAATCTATAGATTCAACTCTATGCTTAGCTCAGAGATCTTTTTTTTCTCTTTTTAAGCAGTACATATCCTTTATCTGTTCTTTTCTTTCCTTTTTAAATTATTCACGTGTTAGGTTCCTGGACCTATCAACCAAATCTTTATCTCCTTGTCTTTACTCTGAATTTTGAGATAATTTATGACCTTTAACTTCAAAGGCTTTTAATTCAGGTTTCAACAGTGACAATATGTTCCTTCAACTCCTCTATTAAATGGATTTATTTGGGTTAGTGTGGGTAGTTTCTTACTCCAAAAACATTTTTCTATGTAATACATTTATATCTCCTTAAAAGCTCGTTCGGGGGAGTCCCTAAAATTTTTCATCTGCCTATAAAATCAATTCTATTATATCAAATGTCCTATTTGTCTTCACTGATAATCATTTTTTACAGCTATTGGATTCCCTCAGATGAGATGAATTATTCTTTCCCCAGGTATCACAGATTGTGAAAAGCAAAGTGGCTGTACTATAGAACTTGGTGTGCTTCCTGCCAGTGTACCTGGAAGAACCTCCCTTCTCCTCAGAATCTCGAACGCTTCTGGCCTCAAGGACAGAACTGACTGATTCCTCCCTCAGCTCCTTCTGAATCCCTGGGTGATGGGGAAACTAAGCTCCCTGATGGTAAGTGCTGCTCAGTCTTCTACTTTCCAAAGATTTGCCAGAACTCCAGGCAAAGGGTCAAAAACTCTGCAGATCTGCCTGCATGAGAGCCCAAGAGCAGTTGCCTACAGGCCTATCACTGCCTTATTTTTGCCTTCTTTTCAACTACTTTATTCCTCACTTAGCTTTTATGGGAAAGAGAGGAATATTTTGAGAACTGAATTTATTTAACCACCTAAATGGTATTTTTTTTCCCCCAGAAGCAGGTTAGTTATTATTATTGTTGTTCTTTCTCTATTAAAGGTTTCCCATGGCCCTTAGAATTAGAATTATTTTAATGTGTCTCTCCTCTGCATACTGCTTCTCTGAGCACCTTAAGCAAGGGTTATTACAATTGCCACCATTTAGTAGTTGTGGCCCTTATGGTTTTCTTTAAATTAAATCATTTTAGTTGTCCAAATCTCTTAGATTTCTATTTATTTCCTGTGGCAGACAGAATAGAATTAGAACCACACTCCCATGTCTTCTGAAAAAAAGACACATACAAGAAAGAAAAAATATTTTCCCTTGCTACAAACATCATCTTGGATCTAATCTAGCAGTTGTTTGTTTCGAGAGGCTTTGTCCTATGTCTCTGAACTCTAAACACCCTGGAATACCTCTCCCTGCCAATGAAAGCTTTCTTATTACTGTCACATCATGCCTGAGTTCCTCATCCATGTCCAACATCAATAGATCAGAAGAATACCCAAAAGCACATCAATTCTATATATCAGTTAGGGAAAAGTCAAAACAGTCTATGACAATTAAATGCAAGTCAATATCCTGTGGCTACTTTTCATAGATAAGGAACTGCAAACTAGGGGTCTTTAACATTTCTTAATTCAGCAATAGTTATTATTCTAACAGTTATCATTCTGATTCCCAGTATTTATGTTGAGAACCCAGAATATCCTATTCTATTCCATCTTTGCAAAGACAGGCATCCTCGGGCACCCCCTAGGCTTTTCCCTCTAGTGCATGGGAAGTGTACACACTCTCAGCTATCTCACCCTGGAGTCTTTACAAGAATTGCTGTATGGCCATGCCTTGCTACGCCAATTTATTATATGCCCAAAGAACTTCTTGCCATGCTTTGGTCTGAATTTAACCTCAGCCTGTGAACGCTCACCAGTCTCATTTCCAAAAGTTCAATTACCTGGACTAGGTAGTTTCTCTAGAAACATAGAGCTGGGAAAATTCTGGGTGCTATCACTCTTACTTCAAAAGCTAATTCTCATTCCACAGAATGAAACATTTATCCCCTAGGGGAGCTAAGGAAGCTAAAGAGCATGTTTAAATCATCTGCCTATTATCACTTCTGAATGCTTCCACTGCTTATTCCATTAGATAATTCAGTGACTCAAAGCCAGATGTTTTTATCCCCAAGTGAAAAGTCCTACATTTGGTCTAAAATTACAAATATACTGCAATGCAGAAAATGACGTTCTGAAATTGGCTGAAGGGTTTTATTTAACATCAGAACACTTAGAGCATTTCTGAACTAGCACCAAAAAGTTATCTTTTATAAATGTATTCTCTGTATTCGTATGTGTTTCATGACATATCAATATTTACTCTCTGGTCAGTAAGACTTTGTTTTCATACAGGTCTGGTTTTACCTAAGTTATGACTTAAAAATAGATTGCCATGATTTTTCTTTTTTGGTGCTGAGGAAGACAAATCTCATTTCCCTCTTACTTTTCCATGGGTTCCATCACTACTACCGCCTCTTTGTTCCCTCTACAATGTTGGATAATTCTTTTTTTTTTAAAAAATACAGTGATTGGTCTCTTTTTAAATTTAGACAGGCTCTGATACCATTTTTTTTTTACTTACCACTTGAATAATTGAATGATTATTTTCTAAAAATCAATGAGATATATATATAAACATATATAAAATATATATATATTTCACCAGTCCCTGCATCCCTCCCTCCTTCTCTCTCTCTCTCTCTATATATATATATTTATATATTATATATATATGCACATGTATAATCCCCAGGCTTTTCTGGACACCACTAATCTATGGAATTCAGGAGTTTAAGATATTCCTGTAGTTCTGTGTTTCTTTGTTGATAAATATTATGTAGAAAGTATAAATAAGTATATACCAGAAAAAAAAAAAAGAACACCTTTGTTGATGGATGACGAAAATGTTAGCAGAGAACGCTGGAGCAGCAAGACAGAATGATATCACACTGACAGTAATTCATAGTTTGCCAAAAAACAAGGAACCACCCTGAGTCCAGCTGAATGGCTTCAAAAGCTCAGTAGATGCAGAGCAAATACATTTTCTACCTCCAGAATGGAATTACATCCTTTGAAATAACTCTGCCATGCGGTGTTGCTAAAACTTTCACAATGACAAGCAAAGGCACGTCAGCAGTCTGCCTGTACAGAGTCCAATAAGGTGTCCTGACCGATAACACACCTATTCTGAATCTGTCCCCAACAGATATGGAATTTGTGGTGATTTGCTCAGCCTACATGCATAAGCTGTATATGGCAAGCTTAATTCAGAACAACTTCAACAATAACGTTTGGACAAAACAACAGAATATATAACAACAGGGCAGAGGGTCAGGATCAGATCACTCTTCTGTGGAGAAACAGAAACTCAGCACTTCCAATATGCTTCCAGATATCTACAGCATTTACTCTACTGAGATGACTATTTCACAATATTTTATTCCTCCCCCAAACACCAACTTTTCCCTAAAACATCATTCTAGCAGGAAAATCAGAAGTGCTCAACAGATAACTTCCTCATCCTGTTTCATCAAGTCCACCAAAATCAAACATCTGTTCTTTTAAACACGCTCCTGGTATCTATCCAACTACTTACATGACAGTTCTACTTATGTCTAGTAGTTATACTAATAGTGATATCTAAAAGCTAAACTTCTATTTGCCCTTCTTAAATAGAGTTTTCTCTAAATTTTTTCCACCCCAGTTGCTCCAGTCAGTAAACATAAAATATCTTGATTCTTCTCTTTATCTCACACCCACGAGCAGCCCATCAACAAATCCTGTTATCTCTGACTTCAATCTCTTCTTATCTCCTAAAATGTTAGTTCAAAGCCACATCGTCTCTCACCTGGACAACTGATTAACCCTCTAACTATTCTGGCTGCTTCTTTTTTTTTTTTTTTTTTTTGCCTTTCCACATTCACATTCTGATTATCTATTGTGTAACAAACTTTCTCAAAGCATAGTGGCTTGAAAACAACAATAGGGTTATTGTTTTTCATGATTCTATTTGTTGACTAGGCTCAGCTGAGTAATTATTTGGTGGATCTTAGTTGATGTCATTAACACAGTAGTAGTTGCGTAGTGGTTAGGATACTGAAAAACCTGGGTCGGTCTCTCGCTCTCTCTCTCTCCCCCCCCCCCCCGTTGTAGTCTCAGGGCTTGTCCTCTCCATGTGATCTCTCCAGCACTGTAACCAGGCTTCTTACATGGTAGCCAAAGGCTCCCAAAATGAGGGAAAACCCTCTTAAAACCTAGACCTGGAATTAGTATAGCATCACTTCGGTAACATTTTATTGGTTAACATAAGTCAAAGGCCAACCCAGATACATTGTGCTGGAAAGGACTACACACACACACACACACACACACACACACACACACACACACACACACACACATTTTATAAATAAATTATTTGTTCTGCTTCTCTAGAGAACCCTGACTAATACAATGATGCATATTTTGCATATCGGGCATCCTTTTAGTTTTAATATGCTTTCCTATTATTAATGTCTCTTTTATTGATTTCTTTTAGCTAGTTTCATTTCAATATATCTTGGGAAGGAGAAAAGCAGTTCTTGACAACCACAAGGCAGTCTGGCACTCATAGCTAGGCCATGGTGTTCTCCTATGGAACATAATTTAGGAGAATATCAATATCAGAGAAGTCCAATCTGTGATTCTATGGATCAAAACAAAGACAAGACCATAATCATGTCTGAATACAGACAAAAATATTAACATTGTCCAAATCACAAAAATGTCTGCACATCCCCGTATCCTGGCTGATAGGAATGACTACAATTTTAACCTTAGTCTACTCTTCTCTCCCTGTTGATAAGAGGTACGAAGACAGAATTACCTCCACTCTCTGACAGCATCCAATCCAGAATAAAGTCTACTTCCTCAATCCTCTTCAAAATTGATAAACCAAACCCAAATCTTATTTTACAAACTTGTTTCTAAAACTCTCTTACCGAAATGACTCACAGTTCTTGGTGGCACAGATTTACCCTTGCTGAAACAAGCAACAAACCCAAGTTGCTCAACTACAGTTATATTTCTGATAGTCTTTGACTAAAAAGCAGTGGCAATCTTAACTTATTGTATGTGTCATCAGTGGCCTTAAATGATTTCTTGGTCAGATCAAGGTGGCATGCAATACTTAAACAACAGGAACATAAAATGTGAAATTTTACAAGACCAATAATAGTTTTGTATTCTAAATAATTCTTAGTGCTACACTGAGTGATTTCAATGTTTATTTTAGTATCTTATGATTACAAACCAATACTGAATATCAAATTGTTGTCTGGAAGTTATTAAATTAATCCCAAGTAGCTATATTGTTTCATTTTCCTGAAGAAAACTGTAGGCTTGTAACCATTATAATTCTAGGTCCTGTGAGTATTGTGTAACAATCAAACACCTATTAACTGCCACTGTTAATGCAGCCATCAAAAAAAATGTAGAATGTATAAATTTCAATTCAATTTAGGAGATAATGGAATGACACAGTTAAAAACTCAAATGACAAACAAACAAAAAAAAAAGTAGAGAGAGAGAGAGAAAAGAAAAAGGCCAAACATATTGAGGCACAGAAAAGAAACATAAAAAGAAAACAGAAAACAGAACATTTTTAAACCCAAATGTATTTATTTTTATTGTTATGTTAATCACCATACACTACATCATTAGTTTTTGATGTAGTGTTCCATGATTCATTGTTTGCATATAACACCCAGTGCTCCATTTAGTATATGCCCTTTTTAATACCCATCACCAGTATTAAAAAAAAAAAAAGTAAAGTTCTCCTACTGGCCAAGAGGAGTCATAGAGACTTAACTAACACTCCCATTGAAACGATCAAAAACAGGATGAGATATATAAAGCAAGAACCTTCAAGACATTGGACGATGGCAACAAAGGACAGTGATCCCTGAGAAACATAAATGATGTAAACCCCACAATTGGTCCAACTTACTGTCTTGGAAGAGGTCTCAGTCCACTGCCACAGGAAGGGGGAACACGGGCAGAGAATGTGAGTTGTGAGATAGAGATAATAATCCAAACAGCTAGATGTCGTCAATCAGGATCCTGGAAAGAAAAGGGCTGCACAGAAAAAAGACCCTGACATCTGCAGAAGATCTCTCTTGAGTATTCAACATAGCACTGAATAGTGCATGTATGTGAAGAAGGTATGCAAGGCTGAGGAAGACCCACCCACAAGGATTAGAGGGCCCATTACTACCAGCCAAATGGAAAAACATCCTATTTTATGAAGCATTGGGTAGAATATTCAGAAGGTCCTCTAATTTACTAGTCAAAAAACCCACAAAGGTACATGGGTCAAGACAGGAAATGATCTTAGCGCAATTTTAGTTATCTTCTCAAAAATCAGCCTTTGTTTTTACTAATTTTCTCTATTGTTTTTTCTGTTTTCTGTTTCATTGATCTCTTTTCTGACCTGTATTATTTCCTTTCTTTGGCTTGCTTTGGGATTAATTTATTCTTCTTTTTCTAATATTTTGAAGTGCAAGCTGAGGTCATTGATTAGAGACCCTATTTTTTCCTCGTAAGAGACATTAACACTATCAATTTCCCTTAAGTATTGCTGTATCTGCATCACACAAATTCTAACAAGTTCTGTTTTCATTTTTATTCACTTCAAAATACTTTTTAATTTCCCTTTGAATTCTTTGTCCTATGGGTTACTTAGAAGATCTCTAAGGATCCAAAAATATTTCTCTTTATTATTGCTTTCTAATTTAATTCCACCATGCTCAGAGAACATATGTTCTATGACTTGAATCTTTGAAAATTTATTGAGACTCATTTTATGTTCTAGAACATGATCTACCTTGTTAAATGTTCCATGTATATTTAAAAGATTATGCATTCCCCCCTTTTGGGGGGGGATGTTCTATAAATGTCAGTTAGTTCAAATTGGTTGCAAGTATTATTCAAGTTCTCTATATCCTTACTGGTTTTCTGTCCACTTGTTCTGTTAATATTAAGAGTAGACGATGACAGGATGCGTGGGTGGCTCACTCAGTTAAGCATCTGCCTTCAGCTCAGGTCATGATCCCAATGCACTGGGTTGGAGCCCACATCTGGCTCCCTGCTCCAGGGTGAGCCTGCTTCTCCCTCTGCCCCTCCCCCTGCTCATGCATGCTATTGCACTCTCTCTTTCAAATAAATGAATAAAATCTTTTTTTAAAAAAAAAGAGTAGATGATAAACTAACTATAATTGTGGGCTTGTCTGTTTTTCTTTGCAGTTCCTTCACGTTTGTCAGTTTGGGCTTGAGGCTCTACTATTAAATGCATAAATAATTAGGATTATTAAGACTTCTTCATGAATTGACCCCTTTATCATCATGAAATGGCTCCTTTTATTGCTGGTAATATTTATTCTGAAATCTGCTTTTTCTGATACTAATGTAGCAACCCCAGATTTCTTTTGATTACTGTTATCATGGTATATTTTCCCATCATTTTCTTTTAAATTTATTTACCATATTTTTAATATTTCTTTATACTTTTCCTTATTCTCCTTATTTGGAGATTCCATTGCTCGAAGTTTTTCTACAGCTCTCTGATATTATCTTCATTTTTGTTCATTCTTTACCTCTATTTCAATATGAATATTCTTTATTGCTATATCTGCCGGTCCACTGATTTCTTTCCTCTGCAATGTCTAACTTACTGTTAAACTCATCAAGTGTACTTATCATCTTAGACATTATCTTTTTCATCTTGAGAAGTTTAATAAGGGGATACATACATTTTTCCCCAGCTTCTTGAAGAGGTGGATTATGATTACAAAACCTGTTTTAACATCCTTATCTACTAATCCTGTCATGTGCATCATTTGGTTGTTTCAGTTAATTTTCAGTTTTACTGCTCATTAAGGATTATATTTTCCTGCTTCTTTGGCACACCTGGTAATAATTTCTATTATTTGCCAATATTATGACTTTTACCTTGTATGTCAGATGCTATTGTATTTCTATAAATATTCTTTACCTTTATTCTGGAACAGAGATAAGTTTTTTTGGTATGATCCTTTCAGGTCTTGCTTTGAAACTTTGCTAGGCAAGACCAAAGCAGTATTTAGTCTATGATGAATTTTTCCCACTACTGCAATAAAAGTCTTTTGAGGACTTTTTTTGATATCCCATCAATTAAGAGGTTTTTTTTTAAAGATTTTATTTATTTATTTATTTATTTATTTGAGAGAGAGAGAGAGAATGAGATAGAGAGAGAGCATGAGAGGGGAGAGGGTCAGAGGGAGAAGCAGACTCCCCGCTGCGCAGGGAGCCCAATGCGGGACTCGATCCCGGGACTGCGGGATCATGACCTGAGCCGAAGGCAGTCGCTTAACCAACTGAGCCACCCAGGCACCCAAGAGGTTTTTTATTCTGGCTGGTGGAACTATTCTCAGGCCTAGTTCAAGTACTGTTTTCTCTAATCCTTTTAGGTGGTTCTTCCTTTGGTCTCAGTTCCCTCACATACATGTACTTATCAGTATACACCTATAATAAGAAGACTTGAGAAAGAACCCTACAGGTCTCTCTAAATGCAGCTGTTTCTTCTCTAGTACTCTCCTCTGTCAACTCAAACCATGTTGGCCTCCATGGACTCAAGCCCTCTCTTCTCAGTTGAAGGAGACCAGCAGGTTCTATCTGGGTTTTTATCTCCCTGTATTACAACCATAAAACTTTCTTCAAGCAAGAATTTGGGACAGTGTTCAAGTTACACCTTGTTTGTTTCCTATTTCCCAAGCATCACTGCCTTTTGTTGTCTGATGTCCAATACCTTAAAGACCACTTTCATAGATATTTCATATATTTTTACTTATTTAAGAGGTTAAGTCTAGTTCCTTTCATTGCATTTCCACTGGAAATGGAAGTCCCAGAATTGAAGATTTAAATTTACAAAGTACTGATCCCAAATAAAAGTAGACACCAAGTTTAATATAGTATGCCCTCATTCTTCCCAAGGATATAATTATTGGTAAAAGAAAATGGATGATTACTAAGAATGGTAAGAACTGAAATTACCTTAATATTTTTCATTTCATACAAAATAAAGGGAAGAAGAAAGATTTTTTCCATTAAAGACATCTGATTCTGCCTCAACTTTTATTTTCTCAACCGCTATGATCTATTAATTTTCCCATCAGCTACTTCCAAGGAAGAACATTTCACCAAATTCAGTGACTGGCTAGCGGTCATTCAGTGTGGACACTGTTTTTTTGTTTTGTTTTGTTTTGTTTGTTTTTTGTTTTGTTTTTGTTTTTTTGCATTGAGAACAATGCAGAGAATCACTCTGGGAATAATCTGGGAAGACTATGAATAGTGCTCAGTTGTGTTTCCCTTTTACTGCTGCTTTTATGGACTTTATATTGTAGTTGGGTTGAAGTTCGTAGAAGTTTTAATAAATGTAAACCCAGGGAACTCATAAACCATGTCCCAAACTCTACAACCGTAATTGTTCTTTATTTTGCTCTGCTCTAAGGAATGCTGACACACACCCATTTCTCAAAGAAATTTTCCGCTCTATTTAACTTATGTGTTTATTTAGGAAATGTTTTTTTTATTAAGTTATGTTAATCACCATACATTACATCATTAGCTTTTGATGTAGTGTTCCATGATTCATTGTTTGCATATAACACCCAGTGCTCCATTCAGTACGTGCCCTCTTTAATACCCATCACCAGGCTAACCCATCCCCCCACCCTCCTCCCCTCTAGAACCCTCAGTTTGTTTCTCAGAGTCCATAGTCTCTCATGGTTCATCTCCCCCACCGATTTCCCCCCCACCTTCATTTCTCCCTAAATGTTTATTGAATGGCTACTACATCAAAACACTGTGTGAGATACTAAGATTGTAATATCTGAAACAAAAAACAGTATTTTTACTAGCAAAGTATATAATCTAGTGAAGAAATGGATAACACAAGTAAACAAATAAGTATTTAAACAAAAGTTGAATTAGGTGAGGTGAAGGAAATTAACAAGGGACTATGCGGCAGAAGTTAAAAAATGATCAATTTTTATGATATAGAAAAGTCCTAAGAGAGTAAGTTATAAAATGACCCACCAAATGAAAACAATCAATCACAGGAACAGCACAAAAGAGAGTGGGTGTAGAGATATGCTTGTGCTGAAATATTAAGAAAGGAAAGAAGAACTTAATGTTTTCAAAGATATGAAATAAAGCCACTGTGGTGGTTGAAGTATTGCAAAGGAGAGAGTGGAACCAAATGAGGTTGAAAGAGAAACAGAAGCCATACTATACAGGGTCCTACATGCAATAGTCATTGAAGAATTTAAAGCATGGGGACAGCAGAATCATCCTTGTTTCTGAAAGACCACTCGAACTTCCATATGTACAATAGATCAGAAGAAGGTAAGACTGAAAAGAAAATCGCAAGTAGGAGACTAATGCAGGAGTCCAGATAAGAATGATAGTGAAATACACTGAGGTAGTGGAGATGCAGTGAGTGAGCGACTATATATTTGAACAGAGAGTTTGTGTATGGATGGGCACAGAGGTGGGGGACAAGTTTCTGGTTTGAGCAACTAAGTTAACAACAATGTCCTTCACTGAGATGGTAAAAGACTAAATGAGGAAAAGGTTTGGAGGTGAAAGCAATTCAACTTGGGGCACATGAACTTTGGAGTGCTCAGGAGTCATCAAAATAAAGATGTTAAGTAACCAGCTGAATAAATCATTTATGGGAGGAATTTGAAATGGAAATATTATTTTGGTAGTTGTTAAAATTTAGATTATAGCATCCAAATGGCCAACAGGCACATGAAAAAGTGCTCAACATCGCTCGGTATCAGGGAAATCCAAATCAAAACCTCAATGAGATACCACCTCACACCAGTCAGAATGGCTAAAATTAACAAGTCAGGGAACGACAGATGTTGGCGGGGATGTGGAGAAAGGGGAACCCTCCTACACTGTTGGTGGGAATGCAAGCTGGTGCAACCCCTCTGGAAAACAGTATGGAGGTTCCTCAAACAGTTGAAATTAGAGCTACCGTTCGATCCAGCAATTGCACTACTGGGTATTTACCACAAAGACACAAATGTAGGGACCCGAAGGGGTACGTGTACCCCAATGTTTATAGCGGCAATGTCCACCATAGCCAAACTGTGGAAAGAGCCAAGATGCCCATCGACAGATGAATGGATAAAGAAGATGTGGTATATATACACAATGGAATATTATGCAGCCATCAAAAGGAATGAGATCTTGCCATTTGCAACGACGTGGATGGAACTGGAGGGTGTTATGCTGAGTGAAATAAGTCAATCAGAGAAAGACATGTATCACATGACCTCACTGATATGAGGAATTCTTAATCTCAGGAAACAAACTGAGTGTTACTGGAGTGGTTGGGGGTGGGAGGGATGGGGTGGCTGGGTGATAGACATTGGGGAGGGTATGTGCTACGGTGAGCGCTGTGAATTGTGCAAGACTTTGAATCACAGTTCTGTACTTCTGAAACAAATAACGCAACATATTTTAAGAAAAAAGAAAAAGAAGAAGATAACAGGAGAGGAAGAAAGGGGGAGTATGTCAGAGGGGGAGACAAACCATGAGAGATGATGGACTCTGAAAAACAAACTGAGGGTTCTAGAGGGGAGGGGGGTAGGGGGATGGGTTAGCCTGGTGATGGGTATTGAGGAGGGCACGTTCTGCATGGAGCACTGGGTGTTATGAACAAACAATGAATCATGGAACACTGCACCAAAAACTAATGATGTAATATATGGTGATTAACATAACAATAAAAAAATTAAAAAAAAATAAAAAAATAAAAAAAATAAAAGGCATGGAACTGGATAAACTCACCTAAGGAAAGAACGTAATTAGGAGAACCTAGGACTGACCTTAAGTGTGATAGTTAATATTATACGTCAACTTGACTGGATCGCAGAATGACCAGATATCTGGTTAAACATTATATTTCTGGGTGTGTCTGTGAGGATATTTTCAGAAGAGATTAGCATTCGCATTGGTAGTTCTAAAACTCAATAGCAGGGGCGGCTGGGTGGCTCAGTCGTTAAGCATCTGCCTCCGGCTTAGGTCAAAAAACTCAATAGCACTTTTGTGAAGAACAGTTTTGGTGAAGCATTAAAAGCGAGAGCCAGATTTAACAGGTTAAAAAGAGGTAGGAAGTGAAGAATTAGAGACTGCATGTGTGACTAATAACTTGGAAAAATGATTTTGAAAGAAGTCAGTGAAGGGCAGTGATAAATAGAGGGAAACATGGAGTCAAGAGATTTGTATATATATACATATATATGTTTCCTCACTTTCCTCACTAAAATAGACCTTGAATATTTGCCATGGTACCAATTTGAAGCATATATAAATAAATTAGGGAAAGAAATCAAAGTTACCTAGCATCATCAAGGAAGAAAAGCTACATAGTCATTCACAGTCCTGTAAGATATGTGGAAATCCATTCTGTCTGTCAGTATTTGTGCAAACTAACCTATTGCGAAAACTCATTAGTATCAACATTAGTATCAACAATTTTACAAAACAACTGTCTGGTCAAAAATAATCATTTTTCTATTTAACAAAAAGAAATGGTTTCTGATGCAAATTCTTGTAAAATTGCAGTAAGTCATGTGACATGTTACTATGAAAGTTCTCTTTCTCTGACTATGCAAAACTAAGCATTTACCATTAAAAAAAAAAAAAAGCACCAAGCACAACCAGAACAAAGATAGAGGGTTTGACCTCAGATTTAACTTCCAGGTGTGATTTTCCTGTAATTTTACTGCAAAAGGAGCCAAACTCACAGGATATTTTCAGCAAATAAGAGAATTCTTTAGTCCTTCTCCCGGTGAGATATGGAGGGAAGATAAGTAGATAAATAAGCCTAGGTGAAGGAATGAGAACATCTAGTTGCAAGGGAAGAGTCAAGAAACTAGTCTTATTATTTACTATGAAAACATACAAAGTTTAAGTGAAGGGACTATTTTTTAACTTAAGAGTTTCCACCCAAGTAAGGACTCCAAGCATATTCTATTTGTTCTTACTGAACACAATGAGGTTGACCTTATTATTTTAATTTTACAGATAAGGAAACTAAGGTTTATGGAAGTTAAATATCTTACCCAAGGACACACCTCTGATAACTAACAGAGCCAGGGTGTAAATCCAGCTTGTCCAACTCCAGAGCCAATGCTTCCAAAGATGTGGCCTGGTGATCAGCAGTAGAGGAAAATAGGACCGTAGGCTGGGAACCTGGCTGCCTCCGTTTGACACCTAACTCAACCCCATATTAACTCTGGGAACTTGGGCAGTTTGTTTCTTCTACTCCATCTCGGTTTTCTCATCTCTAAAAGGCAGACAGTATTTACTTCATAGGATTGTTATGAGACTTAAATGAATTAAATAGGACTTGGACCATGGATTTTAATAAATGATAAGCATTAGTATAGAGGCAGTTCTGTCTTTGGTAGAGTTACCCTTTTAATGGGGATCCTAGTGACTCCAGGGAGCAAAGAGGCTTCCCAATCAAATCACCCTAAACCACTTTTAATCTTATATCAGAACACAGACAACTAGAATTTTAATTTCAAACTACAGATAATATTGTCTTTGTCTCATCATTGCTTGTGTATTTGCTTGTTGTTCAAGCTTTCCCAACCTAGCGCCCTAATAAGTTTGTTTGTCTGAGAAGTACAGCAACTAAATCTATCCGCACCAAAACTGGGAGGGCTTCCAGGATCATTTGGAGAGTCCTCCACAGAGCTTAGGGAAGTGTGATCTGTCACAATACCGTAAGCTTCTACTAAGGCTGCATTCTAAAAACTCAATGGGAAAAGTGAAAGCAAACAAGATGGAGCAGCTGTGTTGGAAGTGCTTCTCCATTCAGGGTGCAGTAATGATTTTGCCTGCATTAATTGCCTCTTTCTTTTATGAACAGGAGAATTCAGTCAAGTAGATGTGGCAGAACTGAGTTGCTCTAAGATAATAGAAAAGGACTCCTATCTTTTATATAATTGCAGCCCCTTGTTCTTGTGTTTGTTAGATGCAATAAATGTTATTCTATGAGAAGGACCAGCTCTTTCATCCCATCAAAATCTTTCCCGGAAACCTAGAGCATAGAACTCTGATATCCTCTCATATTGTGGCAGAAAAGCCGCAGTACAAGGCACATTACCGAAATAACATGGTACAAGGGAGATAGGGCTGATTTGTTTTGTTGTAGAACCTTTTCTACTGAATTTGCTGGAAAAGCAGAGTAAGGGCTACTTAAGACTCATCTTTTGAATATTATGCTTTCTGCCTTGTGCCTGTGATGGAAGAGCAGACAAATGAGGGACAACAAACACAAAAAGAGTAATTAACAATTTTGAGAGTTAAATGAAAAGGCATGTATGTGTGCATATCTGTGTTTTTCCAGAATGGCTCTGGAATAAGTAGTATTTATGCCAAAGTATGGTTTTATACAAGTCATTTTAGAGTTCCTGTGGTTACTTCCTAGTTTTATTATACATCTAGAAGCTTGGAAAACAGAGGGAAATCTAGGGCTCTTAACCATGTAATTAAATATTTTAAAAAATCAGCTAGAAGCAGAAGAGAAGAGACGAGAACTTCAACAGATGAAAAGTTTCACAAAAGTGTTGTTTTTCAATGTAAATATAAACTACCTCATGACCGTATGCTTATCTGTGTGCATATCTTTGCGCATTCACACATGGTCACACACAAAAAGGATTTAAGGGCAAGCAATTTGAATTGAAATAATACCTATGTCTCAATTATCTGGCTGCTACAAGAAAAAGTAAAAAATATTCGGACCACAATAAATTTTCCATTTCAATCATGTGTAGACTATTTTAGAACATTTAAGACATGTTTCTTTAAATCTTTGGCAGCTGTTGGAATGGAGAACAAAATAGGTCCCATTTATTTCTTTCACAGATGGATTCCTAATACAGATGGTGCTATTAAAATTATGTTACAGCAGGGGCGCCTGGGGGCTCAGTCGTTAAGCATCTGCCTTCGGCTCAGGTCATGATCCCAGGGTCCTGGGATCGAGCCCCACATCGGGCTCCCTGCCCTGCGGGAAGCCTGCTTCTCCCTCTCCCACTCCCCCTGCTTGTGTTCCCTCTCTCGCTGTGTCTCTCTCTGTCAAATAAATGAATAAATAAAATCTTTAAAAAAATTATGTTACAGCAATGTTTGAAGAGAAGTGGGATTTAAATTCAAATATGAGAAAAAAAGTCCATTCAGAACCAAAAAGAGTGATACTTCGAGAGTCAAGATGAGACGACTTTCCAAGTAACTTAAGCAATACTTTATCCACAAAATAATTTATTGCATTTCCATTTCCAAATGTAAAAACTTAAATATCACCTTGAATTCTTTTCCTTGTGCCATAAAGTCTCTGTCTTAAGGACTCAGATGAAGGAGAGAAATAATTACATCTTTAGCACTTAGTGTGATGGGATCAATTCAATAATACCAATGCAACTGAGTATTTATAATCATTTCTTCAGCAAATGACAATATAAGCTAAATAATAAAAATATAACAAGATAAAATTTTCATAAAGATGGTTTTGAATATTTCACAAATTTCTGAAATAATCACAAGTAAAACTCAACAGAAATAAACATTTATCTTCTAATTGCTATCATGATGGGAACGTTCCATAACATGTATTACTGAATTTTACTACTCAGAGCGGAGCAGTAGGTAGATCATCAGGCTTTGGTCTAGATTTTCAATGGCTACATCTCTTTTCTTCCTCTAAGAGGAGCTGGGTAAACTTAAGATGAAAATACAAATTTGTGAAATTCCCACTACTGGCAGAACAGTGGCATTTATGATGACAGCTGATTTCCAGGGCCGTTCTTGAGTCTCATACCTCCAAAGGGTTAAAGTGACAAGTAATGTCACATTCTAACACCTGAGAGCCTAGCTTAGAGTCTCACATTAAAATCAGAATTTGGGTCAAGATTGGTCTATGTTTTCAATTACATTTCAATCAATTAAAAACATTTTTTCTAACTTTAAACTTATTCATTCTCAGCAATGTTCAAAAATTTAAAAGGCTGTGGGCACCTGAGTGGCTCAGTCAGTTAAGTGTCTGCCTTTGGCTCAGGTCATGATCCCAGGGTCTCCTTGCTCAGTAGAGGGTCTGCTTCTCCTTCTCCCTCTCTGCCTGCCACTCCCCCCTGCTTATGCTCTCCCTCTCTCTCTCTCTGTCAAATAAATAAATAAAATCTTTTAAAAATATTTAAAAGTCTCAATGAAATATTTTCCAAAAATAAATGAAATATGAGAGAATTTGCTTAGTAATATTTATTGCTCAGTATCCTTAATCAGTTAGGCTTGCAAAACAGGGGAGGAGAATTTCAAGTGGGTGTTAAACTTGAGCCCCAAACATTTTGATTTCCTGCCTTTTTAAGTCAGCCAATAATCCAGAGAATTCAAGAACAAAGAAAATGGTTATGTGTAAAGGACCAACCAGTTGCAGACAGGACATTTTCAAAGAATAATGTAATCAGAGGGGGAGATGAACCATGAGAGACTATGGACTCTGAGAAACAAACTGAGGGTTCTAGAGGGGAGGGGGGTAGAGGGGTGGGTTAGCCTGGTGATGGGTATTAAAGAGGGCACGTATTGAATGGAGCACTGGGTGTTATACGCAAACAATGAATCATGGAACACTACATCAAGAGCTAATGATGTAATGTATGGTGATTAACATAACAATAAAAAATAAATAAATTTTAAAAAACAAAGAATAATGTACAAAATTCTAAGAGCTAAAGGCAGCTATATGCATTTAATTTAAATCACCAGTATAAGTGTGTGTGAGAAAATAATCAGTTTAGGAAACTCTATTAACAATGCGTTCAAGTGCCTGAAATAATCAATGCATGTTAGCAAAACTTATGGAAATAATTTGTGAACTTACTCATCTAACAAATGTTTATGGAGAATCTACTCATGCCAGAAAAAATCCCTATCTTCATGGAAGTAATATTGAATGGTAGAAAACAATAAACACAAAAATAACATATAATCAGTTGAACCTTGAAAAAATGGGTTTGAACTACATGAATCCACTTATACACAGATTTTTGCAATAAATACAGTAAATTAAAACTGTAATAAAATTGTAAATGTATTTTCTCTTCCTTGAGATTTTCTTAAAACCTTTTCTTTTCTCTAGTTTACTTTATTGTAAGAATATAATACTTTATTGTAACAATGTATAATACATACAGCATACAAAATATGTGTTAATAAACTGTTTATGTTATCAGGAAGGCTTCCAACCAAACAGTAGGCTGTTGGCAATTAAGTTTTGGTGGAATCAAAGCCATATGTGGAATTTCAACTGTGTGGGTGTCAGCACCTCTAACCTTGTCATTGTTTAAGGGTCCACTGTAATTGGTTGGTTAAGTGGTAAGTGCTAAATAAAGGTCAGTGCTATGAAGTAAAGTGGCAATGATGTGTCTACTAGTTAACGATTACTAAAAAGTTGTGACATTCAGCAGTAAGTGTCTATTGCACATGTGTCAACTATGTTGATCTCAGCTGGGATTGGCGGACTCTAGGATGGTGAATGTCAATCTTGACCAAGGTGACTGGGGCAACTCAGCTCTAATTCATGTTTCTCAACCTCCAGCAGGCTAATCTGAGCATGTTCTCAGGGCCCTATAAGAGGTGAGGGAGAACATATGGAAACAGCCAAGGCTTCCTAAGACTTAGTGAAACTGGCACTCTGTCACTTCTAATTCATTCTGCTGGCCACAGAAAGTCATATTGCTGAACCTAGACTCAAAGAACAGTGTATATCACCCCACCCACTGGAGAGTTAATAGTAAAGGGTATAGACACAGGGAGGGGTAAAAAATGGGGTCAATACATCAACCACAGTGTATAGGCTACTTGAAAAGAGTAATCAGGAAAGGGGTTGTTAATCTACTTGATCCAACTGATCAGATACCTTAAAGAGGCAAAAGGGTGAGCCACTGGGATATGCAGGAGAAATAAGTGCAAAGACCATGAGGCAATATGGAGGAAATGAGGGGACAGAAGTAAAAGATGAGGTTACACAGGTGGTGGAAGGATGTGAATTGAAGCACAGATCTTATAAGGCCTTGTAAGCCCTTGAAAGTATGTTTATTTTTTTCTAAGTAAGAGGAAAAGCCATTTGAAGATTATGAGATGAGATGAAACAAACTTTATATTTAAGGGAACTACAAATGGCAAAATGCTGGGCAAGTTAAAAATTACCATGAAAACTGAAAAATTGAGAGCCATAGAGAAATATGTACCTACAGACAATAAGTGGAATGGGTAAATTCTACATATGGAATAATATATACAAATTATATACAATAGTCCCCCATTATCCACAAGGGTAATGTTCTAAGATCCCCAGTGGATGCCTGAAACCACAGATAGTACTGAATCTTATATATACTATATTTTTCCTATACATACAAACCTATGGTAAAGTTTGTATTTTATAAATTAGGCACAGTACAAGATTAACAACAGCTAATAATAAAATAGAACAATTATATTAATATACTGCAATAAAGTTATGTGAATGTGATCTCTCTCTCTCAAAATATCTTACTATACTGTACTCACCCTTCTTCTTCTTCCTGTGATGATAGGAGAGGATGATATGCCCACATGATGAGATGAAGTGAAGGGGATGACATAGGTGTTGGGAGGTAGCATTAGGTTACTACTGACCTTCTGACAATATCTCAGAAGGAGAATCACCTGCTTCCAGACCCTAGTTGACCACAGGTGATTGAAACCACAGTAATAAGAGAAACTGTGAATAAGGGGGGGACTACTGTATATAATACCTTAAAGGACATCTAATGGCTATTCAAAGTAAGGTGATTTACAACTTGCTAATGCTAAATTTGGAATATAGCCCAACTATAGACTGCATGCCCAACTATGGCCTTGGATTTATTACCTAGGGGCTCATTGAGCACACATAGTCTTTACTTTATGTAGTATATGTATTTCTGAAAAGTTTTCTGGGGCTTTGAATTTTAAACTGAAGTAATTTCCCAATGGTTATTATTTAAAATATGCAACCCCATGCAAAAATGAATTGAAATCCCCTAAAATAAAAAATTTACCATAAATAATAAAGTAGCAGGTATAAAAAGTTAACATACAAAAAGCAATATCATATATATACATTTATATATGTAACCAAATAGAAGATATAATGGGAAAAAACACACCTGCAGCAGCTAAAAATAATAACGATAATATAGGATACCTAAGCCAAATTTTAACAAGAAATATCAGCACCTCTATGATGAAGTCTTTAAAACACTCTTACATGACACAAAAGTAAAAGTAAACAAATGAAAAAATAGACCATGTACTTAAGAAGAATCAACATTATAAACAGGTCAGTTTTCCCTAAGGTAATTTAGAAATTTAATACAATACCACTTGAAAATCATCAGGCTTTTTTTTTTCTTTTCCAGAACTGGACAAGTTAACTATAAATTTCATTTGAAAAAACAAACAAGCAAAAATATTGAAACAGAAGTGGGGAAGTAGCTAGTCTTATCAGTAATTAAAATACACTGTAAAGCTGCATAACAGTGTGGAAACTGTTGCATTAAAAAGACAGACTAATGGAATGGAATAAACATTCAGAATAAACTCAGTTACATATACACACATAAAATATAGAATACAATAAAGAGGTGGCATCTCAAGTCTGAGGGGAAACACGAACTGTTTAGTAAATGGAATTATGATAACCGGACAGTCATATAAAAAAAGATAAAAATTAAATCCATTCCTTACATCATAAATGACAATAAACTCCAAAAATACCGAAAAGTAGACATAAAAATAAAACATCATAGTTCTAGAAGTCAGCATGATTAATTCATCTATAATCTGGGAAACTTTGCCTACCTATTGCTCAAATTCCAGAATACAGGGAAACATGGATAAATTTGAATACATAAAATAAAAAGATACATTTTTGTATGGCAAAAGACACTCTAAGCAAATAACAAAGACAACCGAAAAACTGGGAAAAAATCTAACTGAAGTGTTAATATCCCTAATATATAATATATAAAGCTACCACTTCCAGGTTGTTTTGAGAATCAAATCAGACAATTTAAATGGAATTGCTATGCTGTGTCCTTTGCCATCTACCCATTCAAACCATTTAGTCAAATAAGTCAACTGCTCAATCAATCACTGAAACAGTACATATTTATGATCACACACCATGTGAAAAACACTGAACTATGTGGAACGATTTAGTTGTTCGTGGCACTGCCCAAGGAAACCACACAAAGATTTAATAGTGTTTTCTGACTTTTGTTTAACATTCAGCTGCTAACACCCACATGTAAACTTGGATGAGATTTCATAAAGAACACATCCCTGGGTTCAAAGTTCTTTCTCATTTTCCATTTTCCCCCAGCAATTCCCTTTCTTGTCTCTTCTATTTGTGCTCATCAAAAATATGGGAGTCCAAAACTTATTATAGTTCTGGGAAATAATAAAAGTAGACTAAGGTCACTTATTGCCCCAGGAGAAAACATTAGATTTCTCATTCTCTTACCCACACCTCAAGCCCAGGAATGAGTACTCAAGTCCTGAAAATACTACTATGCTTAGACCTATGATAATCTTTCTTTTTGTGTTTCGCACATCCTTGGAAGAGACCATTTTCTATTTGGGTGTAAGATTCCCCCCTCCTGGCATTCATCATTAAGCTGTTTTCCCAGGCACTCTACTCCCACCTTGTTAATATCTCTTTCCTCTTTCTGAACACAGAATTTCTCCCCCACAAAATTTTTTCATTCTATTACCACTTTTCTTTTCTTTTCTTTTATTATGTTATGTTAATCACCATACATTATATCATTAGTTTTTGATGTAGCGTTGCCACTTTTCTAATAATATGACCATCTCATTTGGTCCGGCTTATAGATTTCCCTCCTCTTTGTACAGGTTTCTATATCCCTTCCTGAGCCTTCACTGAGCTCAAATATAAATTCATACATTAAAAAGTTCCCCTTTTATGCTTTGATCTTTCCTTAAAATATTTAGTATACATAAGACTGACACTTTCTAGGGTAGTACACATGCAACATGACAGCAAATTAAATATTTTTTTAAAAAACTAAGCATTTTAGAACATAAATGAAACTACTTTTTATATGGTCATTTTATAAGATTATATTTCTAGAAAAGCTTCCTGTTTCAAGAACTAATCTTGAAATTGCCTTCAAAAAATGTATAAACCAAATGTTTTAAAAATCCATCTCCATACTCTAAGGCTGACTATCTTTTCTTATTTTAAACCAAAAATAAAATGATAGAAGCAGAAAACATAAACTTGGCTTTAAATGAATTTTTTATTATGTTAGAAAATCAATCTTAACCTCAAAGAAAGAAAATTATAACATTCGCAGCTATTTTAAAGGATACATTAATAATTATAAAGAAGCACAGTTCCAGGTAAGATTTTCTATCCAAATGAGATGGACTATCATTGATCATTCTTAAGGCTCCTATCAGGGAAAGTTTGAAGAGAAAAATTCCCATTTATATTTATATTCAGAAATATTCCCTTAAACATTCAGAGTATACCTGACGTATTGTACCCTTCTCAGAGTTTCCTCATGCTATCCAGGTATGCATTTACACTTAAGAAGGTATATTAACATATATACAAGGGAGTGTAAATCTTGGTTTTTGCTCTTGAGGTTCTTTAAACTTGTTTAAGGAAATAAACTGATATAGGTACTTTGGAGACACTAGGATTTTAGAAATTTTCACTTATGCTCATGAAAATGATAAAAATTCAAAATAGGATTATGTCTGGTTCCTTTAAGAATTAAAAATTTTAATAGGAGTGTGCTATCAAGTATGAGCTTGGAAGTGTTAGTTTGCCTGAATCAAAAATCTTACTGTCTACCTGGACTCTTTCAAGAGAAATGTGGTGAAATTATAAGCTAAAAATAAAAGGAAAATAGTGTTAATCAAAGATATGTACTCAGCTTTCCCCTCACAAATTTGTTTTTAGTAAAGAAAATTCTGGGATATTTTCCTCACAGGACTTGGGAAGTATAGGGAGATTAGACAAGAGGTTTGGGTGATAGACATTGTCCTACCTCAAATTCTGTGCAATCTATTCACAGAAAGGGAGGAAAATTATATGAAGATCAGAAGAATCCAGAGTTAAAAACAACTTTAAAAATGTATGTATTGCTTTCATTGTTCCTGTAGAAAAGGGATCGCAGAAAAGACAAAAAAAGGGGGGGGGGGATTATATTAACATATCTCTCTGTACCTGCAAATGGACACAGGTGAAGGCTAGAACATGTAATCTAAGGTAATGGTCAGAAATTACAGCCACAAAGAATCCAAGTGTTACCTAATGGTGAGTTATCATAGAAGTTTGTCTTAACTTTATATTAAAAACAATAAGAAAAAAAGAAATTAAAGAAAAATCTATGATAGTTTAATCCCATTAAAGCTCTGTGACAATTTATGTCTCTTTAAATCCTATTTCAAAAACACAGTCCCTTAATGTTAATATAAAAATATTGGCATTTAGTCAATTTTACATTGTTGTTTTACTAAAGGTCCTTAAGAGGGAAACGACCAATCAGTTGTTGGGCACAAATGCATTAAGTTCTGAGATACTCTGCTCCGTATGTCTAGAATTTATCTAACCATTGGGTCTTAACCACTTTCCTGCCAATCAGTTGTTACAAGATGTTTACTGAAGATTTGCTGTATTCCATCACTGTGCCAGTCTACATGGTCAAATGGGGCCAAAACAGTGCCTTACAGTCGGTCAACAAATACTTATTAAACACCTCCTGTGGTCCAGAGAAGAAAACGATGAAAATACAGAGGCAAGAAAGCGTATGGCAAGTACAAGGAGCTGTAAGTTGTTCAGTATTCACAGGGAGCAAAGTACAGTGAGTACCCCAGAGATGAAGCTAAAAGGGTTTATCCTGAGGGACCATATACAACAGGAAATTCAACTTTCTCCTGTCAGTAATGGGATGCCAACAAACAAGATCAGTAGCAGCACACTCAGATTTCCATTTTTAACATCTTCTTTTCACAACACTGCATAAGGTGAATGCATAGAGACAAAAAGAGAACATTTAAGAATTTACTATTTAACTCTACGGGAGTAATAAAAGCCTGAATTAGAAGACTGAATGCAAGAATGAGAGGAAATTTAACAGGTAGAATCAGCAATCATGGTAACTGAATAAGGGGATAAAAAGTGAGTGGGAGCAATCTATGAGTTTATTTAACAAATATTTACATCATCTTTACATGTGCCAAAGACTCTTGTAAGTGATTTTATTAACAACAACTCAAGTAATACCCATTAAAGCCATTTTGGGAACTCAATTTTATAGATGAAAACACTGGCTATTAGCAGTTTAAGTACACTGTCCACAGTTACATGGCTTATTTGTGGTTAAAATGGGATTTTACCAATGAATGGGACACCAGAGTTCACACTCCTAACCACTACATTCTGCCCATCTAGAAATGCTAGGATGGCTGCCAGGTTCCTCAGCTGGGAGACTCAGGGGATGGTGACATGATTAAGAGAAGTAAGTTTGGATTGGATTGTGAAAATACTTTAGGCATATGGCATTTCCTGTACCCATGAGTTGTTCAAGTGGAAATGTCTACCAAATATTAGAATCTGAAACCTTAAATAAGAGCTGGAGATGTAAATTGATTGGGTCCATCAGCATAGGGGTTAAAATCAAGAGTGATTTGATATTACTTTGGAAAAGCATGTTGAGAAGGTTAGTAGAGGAAATACTGAAAAACATCAACATTTAAGGAGCAAGTGAAGGAAGAAGGAACAATTAAAATAAATAAAAAGGAGGTGATGTGATGAGCATTGGGTGCTGCACACAACTGGTGAATTGTGAACACTGCGTCTGAAGCTAGGGTTGTACTATGTGTTGGCTAATTGAGTTAATAAAATTAAAATAAAATAAAATAAAATAAATAAATGAAAAGGTATGATCAGAGTGATAGGATAATCGAGAAATAGAGTTGAGGAGAGACACTAAAAAGTATCAGGAAGAAAAATCCTATAAGACTGAAAATGCCAGTAGGTTAGCCTTAAAGTTAAACGAAGACCAGATCTTTAAGTGTGGAGGAGTAAATGAGGCTGTGAGAAAAGAGAGGAAAGATTAAGGGCAGGGCTTGGGTTAGAGATAAAAACATGAATAAAGTCCCATTTTAATGAGAATGGAATGGGCTGATTTTATTAACACAAAAGTAAAAGAGTCTTTTGTACAAAGGCAGATGTGTAATGATTTGAATGCAGATTTAACACGCTAGGAAAAAGCTGCCACCATCACTTTCTATGTGATCTGTGGAACATGGAAGTTCAAGGAGGAGAAAAATGGGGAAATGAATTAAGAAAAAGGAAACATAAGAGTAGTGTGTAGATAAGAATACAGATTAATGAAGTTGGTTTAGGTGAATCATTAAAGGCTATGGTACAAAAAAATGATTTGCTCAAGGAATGATTTTAGGAAGATTTATATGGCACTGACACATATGTCCTGTAGATTGATAGGAAACAAAAGCAGAAAACAGGAAATATTTATAAAAGTCTAAACCAGGCTGGAGGAGCAAGATGGCAGAGGAGTAGGAGACCTGGATTTCTTCTGGTCCCAGGAATTCAGCTGGATAGGGATCAAACCATTCTGAACACCTACGAACTCAACAGGGGATCAAAGAAAAGAATAGCAGCAACTCTCTAAACAGAAAAGCGACCACTTTCTGGAAGGTAGGACGTGCAGAGAAGTGAATCCAAGGTAATATTCGGGAAGATAGACCCCGGGGGCAGGAGGGAGCCTCTGTCTGCTGCTACCGGCAAGTGATAGAGCAGCAGAGCACAAAATTGGAACTTTTAGAAGTTGGCTCTGCTGAGGGACGTCGCTCCAGTAGCTAAGCAGGGGGTGGAACCCTCGCGGGACAGTGTGGTCTCAGGACCCTCGGGGTCACAGAAAGACCGGGGGTGACTGAGTGCAGCAGAGCTCCCAGGTATCGGAGCGAGGAAACCGGCTGCAGAGACAGAGCCGAGGAGTGGGCTCTCAGCTCAGGGTTGTCATAAACTGTGATCGGCGGCACAGTCAGGCCATTGCTCCTCCAGTAGGGACCCAACAATTGGCAGATCCAGGGAAACTCCCCTTCCTCCCCCGGGAGGAGTGGCGAGGGAGCACACCGCAGGGATCTGCTGGGTTTGGAGACTCCACACAGGGTCATGTGCCAAGATAGAAAGGCTCGATCACAGGCCGGGTGAGCACGGAGTGCAGCCGGAGACCAGGGAGTCGGGAGTGATTGACTGCTTTTCTCTGGGGGTGCACTGAAGAGTGGGGACCCAAGTTCTTGACTCCTCCAGGCAGAGATTGGGAGGCTGCTATTTTCACCCTCATCCTCCAAAGATGTACGGAAAGCTTGCAGGGAACAAAAGCTCCCAAGAGCAAACCCCAACAGATTGCTTAGCCCAGACCGGGCAAGGGCGGGGCAATTCCGCCTCCGGCAAAGACATTTGGGAACCCCGGCAAAAGGCCCCTCCCCCAGAAGATCAGCAAGAACAGCCAGCCAAGACCAAGTTTACTGATCAATGAGAATGGCAGAACTCCAGCGCTAGGGAAATACAGCACATAGAATTCATGGGCTTTTTCCCCCTAATTCGTCAGTCTTTCAAAGTTAATTTTTTTAATTTTCTTTTTTTATTTTGAATTTTTCTTTTTCCCTTTTTCAACCAATATCTTATCAATTCCTTTTTTAAAAATCTTTTATTTTTCATTTTTAGAGTCATATTCTTCCCCTTCATAGTAGTTAACCTTATTTTTGGTATATATGTAAGTTGTTCTCTCTTTAAAATTTTGAGATATAGTTTCTTCTAACAAACCAAAATATACCCTAAATCTCTAGTGTATGGCTCTGTTCCCTGCCTGATCACATTTTTCTCCCCCACCTTTTTTTCATTCCTCTTTGTTCTTTTTTCAAACAACTTCCTATTTTATCAATTCTTTTATACTTTTCATCTTTACAGTCATATTACAATGCTTTATTGTATTTACCCTTATTTTTGTGTATATATATAAGTTTTTCTTTCTTTAAAATTTTGGGAGGCACTTTCTTCTAACAAAACAAAATACGCCCAAATCTAGTGTGTGGACTGATCTATGCACCAGCCTGATCATATTTGATCATATTCTTTTTTTTTCTTTTGTATTTCTTTCCCTTTCTTTTCCCCCAGTTTCAGGTCTCCTCTGATTTGGTTAGTGTATAATTTTCTGGGGTCATTGTTACCCTGTTAGCATTTTGTTCTCTCATTCATCTATTCTCCTCTGGACAAAATGACAAGATGGAAAAAATCACCTCAAAAAACAGAACAAGAGGTGGTACCGACTGCCAGTGACCTAATCAGTACCGACATTAGTAAGATGTTGGAACTAGAGTTCAGAATGACGATTTTAAAGATACTAGCTGGGCTTGAAAAAAGCATGGAAGATAGTAGAGAAACCCTTTCTGGAGAAATAAAAGAACTAAAATCTAACCAAGTCGAACTCCAAAAGGCTATTAATGAGGTGCAATAAAAAATGGAGGCTCTAACTGCTAGGATAAATGAGGCAAAAGAAAGAATTAGTGATATAGAAGACCAAATGATGGAAAATAAAGAAGCTGAGGAAAAGAGAGATAAACAAATACTAGATCATGAGGGCAGAATCCAAGAGATAAGTGATACCATAAGATGAAACAAAATTAGAATAATTGGGATCCCAGAAGAAGAAGAAAGAGAGAGAGGGGCAGAAGGTATTGGAGCAAATTATACCAGAGAACTTCCCTAATGTGAGGAAGGAAACAGGCATCAAAATCGAGGAGGCACAAGGAACCCCCCTCAGAAACCAATAAAAATAGGTCAACACCCAGACATCTAATAGTAAAACTTACGAATCTCAGAGACAAAGAGAAAATCCTAAAAGCAGCTCGGGACAAGAGATCTGTAACCTACAACGGTAGAAACATTAGATTGGCAACAGACCTACCCACAGGGACCTGGCAGGCCAGAAAGGACTGGCATGATATATTCAGAGCACTAAATGACAAAAATATGCAGCCAAGGATACTATATCCAGCTAGGCTGTCACTGAAGATAGAAGGAGAGTTAAAAAGCTTCCAGGACAAACAAAAACTAAAGGAATTTGCAAACACGAAACCAGCGCTACAAGAAATATTGAAAGGGGTCCGCTAAGCAAAGAGAGAGCCTAAAAGTAACATAGACAGGAAAGGAAAACAGATAATATACAGTAACAGTAATCTTACAGGCAATACAATGGCACTAAATTCATATCTTTCAATAGTTACCCTCAATGTAAATGGGCTAAATGCCCCAATCAAAAGACACAGGCTATCAGATTGGATAAAAAAACAAGACCCGTCCATATGCTGTCTGCAAGAGACTCATTTTAGACCCAAAGACCCCTCCAGATTGAAAGTGAGGGGGTGGAAAACCATTTACCATGCTAATGAACACCAAAAGAAAGCTGGGGTGGCAATCCTTATATCAGACAAATTAGATTTTAAACCAAAGACTATAATAAGAGAGAGGAAGGACACTATATCATACTTAAAGGCTCTATCCACCAAGAAGATCTAACAATTGTAAATATCTATGCCCCTAACATGGGAGCAGCCAATTATATAAGGCAATTAATAACAAAAGCAAAGAAACGTATTGACAACAATACAATAATAGTAGGGGATTTTAACACCCCCTGACTGAAATGGACAGATCATCTAAGCAAAAGATCAACAAGGAAATAAAGACTTTAAATGACACACTGGACCAAATGGACTTCACAGATATATTCAGAACATTCCATCCCAAAGCAACAGAATACACATTCTTCTCTAGTGCCCGTGGAACATTCGCCAGAATAGATTACATCTTAGCTCACAAATCAGGTTTTAACCAGTACCAAAAGATTGGGATTATTCCCTGCATATTTCCAGACCACAATGCTTTGAAACTAGAACTCCATCACAAGAGGAAAGTTAGAAAGAACTCAAATACATGGAGGCTAAAGAGCATCCTACTAAAAAATGAATTGGTTGACCAGGAAATTAAAGAAGAATTCTAAAAATTCATGGAAACCAATGAAAATGAAAACACAACTGTTCAAAATCTTTGGGATGCAGCAAAGGCAGTCCTAAAAGGAAAGTATATAGCAATACAAGCCTTTCTCAAGACACAAGAAAGGTCTCAAATACACAACCTAACCCTACACCTAAAGGAGCTGAAGAAAAACAGCAAATAAAGCCTAAACCCAGCAGGAGAAGAGAAATACTAAAGATCAGAGCAGAAATCAATGAAATAGAAACCAAAGAACAGTAGAACAGATCAACGAAACTAGGAGCTGGTTCCTTGAAAGAATTAATAAGATTAACAAATCCCTGGCCAGACTTCCCAAAAAGAAAAGAGAAAGGACCCAAATCAACAAAATCATGAATGAAAGAGGAGAGATCACAACCAACACCAAAGAAATACAAACAATTATAAGAATATATTATGAGCCACTATATGCCAGCAAATTAGATAACCTGGAAGAAATGGATGCATTCCTAGAGATGTATCAACTACCAAAACTGAACCAGGAAGAAATAGAAAACCTGAACAGACCTATAACCACTAAAGAAATTGAAGCAGTCATCAAAAATCTCCCAACAAACAAAAGCCCAGGGCCAGATGGCTTCCCAGGGGAATTCTACCCAACATTTAAGGAAGAATTAATACCTATTCTCCTGAAAATGTTCCAAAAAATAGAAATGGAAGGAAAACTTCCAAACTTGTTTTATGAGGCCACCATTACCTTGAACCCAAAACCAGACAATGACCCCATCAAAAAGGAGAATTACAGACCAATATCCTTGATGAACATGGATACAAAAATTCTCACCAAAATACTAGCCAATAGGCTCCAACAGTACATTAAAAGGATTATTCAGCATGACCAAGTGGGATTTATCCCTGGGCTGCAAGGTTGGTTCAACATCCGCAAATCAATCAATGTGATACAATACATTAATCAAAGAAAGAACAAGAACCATATGATCCTCTCAGTAGATGCAGAAAAAGCATTTGACAAAGTACAACATCCTTTCTTGATCAAAATTCTTCAGAATATAGGAATAGAGGGTACATACCTCAATATCATAAAAGCCTTCAATGACACAAAGGATCTGTACTCAGAAAACTATAAAATACTCATGAAAGAAATTGAGGAAGACACAAAGAAAGGGAAAAATGTTCCATGCTCATGGATTGGAAGAACAAATATTGTGAAGATGTCAATGCCACCTAGAGCAATCTATACATTTAATGCAATCCTTATCAAATATCATCCACTTTTTTCCAAGAAATGGAACAAATAATCCTAAAATTTGTATGGAACCATAAGAGACCCCAAATAGCCAGAGGAATGTTGAAAGGGAAAAGCAATGCTGGTGGCATCACAATTCCAGACTTCGAGCTCTATTACAAAGCTGTCATTAACAAGACAGTATGGTACTGACACAAAACAGACACATAGATCAATGGAATAGAATAGAGAGCCCAGAAGTGGACCCTCAACTCTATGGTCAACTCACCTCTGACAAAGCAGGAAAGAATGTCCAATGGAAAAAAGATAGTCTCTTCAACAAATGGTGTTGGGAAAATTGGACAGCCACATGCAGAAGAATGAAACTGGACCATTTCCTTACACCACACACAAAAATAGACTCCAAATAGTTGAAAGACCTTAATGTGAGACAGGAGTCCATCAAAATCCTAAAGGAGAACACAGGCAGCAACCTCTTTGACCTCAGCCGCAGCAACTGCTTCCTAGAAACATCACCAAAGGCAAGGGAAGCAAGGGCAAAAATGAACTATTGGGACTTCATCAAGATAAAAAGCTTTTGCACGGCAAAAGAAACAGTCCACAAAACCAAAAGACAACCGACAGAATGGGAGAAGATATTTGCAAATGACATATCAGATAAAGGGTTAGTATCCAACATCTATAAAGAACTTATCAAACTCAACACCCAAAGAACAAATGATCCAATCAAGAAATGGGCTAAAGACATGAACAGCCATTTTTCCAAAGAAGACGTCCAAATGGCCAACAGACACATGAAAAAGTGCTCAACATCGCTCGGCATCAGGGAAATCCAAATCAAAACCTCAATGAGATATCACCTCACACCAGTCAGAATAGCTAAAATTAACGAGTCAGGAAACGACAGATGTTGGCGAGGATGCGGAGAAAGGGGAACTTTCCTACACTGTTGGTGGGAATGCAACCTGGTGCAGCCACTCTGGAAAACAGTATGGAGGTTCCTCAAAAAGTTGAAAATAGAGCTGCCCTATGACCCAGCAATTGCACTACTGGATATTTACCCCAAAGATACAAATGTAGGGATCCAAAGGGGTATGTGCACCCCAATGTTTATAGCAGCCAATGTCCACAATAACCAAACTATGGAAAGAGCCTAGATGTCCATCGACAGATGAATGGATAAAGAAGAAGTGGTATATATATACAATGGAATATTATGCAGCCATCAGAAGGAATGAAATCTTGGCATTTGCAATGACGTGGATGGAACTGGAGGTTATTATGTTGAGCAAAATAATTCAATCAGTGAAAGACATGTATCATATGATCTCACTGATATGAGGAATTCTTAATCTCAGGAAACAAACTGAGGGTTACTGGAGCGGTGGGGGGTGGGAGGGATGGGGTGGCTGGGTGATAGACATTGGGGAGGGTATGTGCTATGGTGAGTGCTGTGAATTGAGTAAGACTGTTAAATCACAGACCTGTACCTCTGAAACAAATAATACATTATATGTTTAAGAAAAAGAAAGAAGATAGTAGAAAGGGAGAAATGAATGGGGGGAAATCAGTGGGGGAGACGAACCATGAGAGACTATGGATTCTGAGAAACAAACTGAGTGTTCTAGAGAGGAGCGGGGTGGGGGCGATGGGTTAACCTGGTGATGGGTATTAAAGAGGGCACATACTGAATGGAGCACTGGGTGTTATACACAAACAATGAATCATGGAACACTACCTCAAAAACGAATGATGTAATGTATGGTGATTAACATAACATAATAAAATAAAAAAAATAAATAAAACATAAAAAAAGTCTAAACCAGTGGTTCTGAAGGTGAGGTCTAGGGATTCCTGGGGTCTCTAAGACTCTTTCAAGGGATCCATGAGGTCAAACTGTTTTTATAATTTAAAAAAAAAAGAAAGTTACACAGCTTTTTCACAGTGTTGAAGTTTGCATTAATAGTACAAAAGAAATGATAGGTTGAAACTCCTAGGACCTTGTCACTGTATTTTTCACAACACACTTTCACAGAAGAGAAGAAAAAATTTTCCGTTTTTAAAACATCATTGAAGGATCAGTAAAAATAGTTAATTTTATTAAATCTTGACCCTTTAGGGCGCCTGGGTGGCTCAGTTGGTTAAGCATCTACCTTCGGCTCAGGTCATGATCCCAGGGTCCTGGGATGGAGCCCCACTTCAGGGTCCCTGCTCGCTCTCTCTCAAATAAATAAATAGACTCTTTTAAAAATAAAAATAAAAAATAAATCTTGACCCCTGAGTATATGTCTTTTTGATATTTTGAATGATAAAATGGAAAGTACACATAAAGCACCTCTGCTGCATACCAGAGTAGGATGGTTGTCTCCAGGAAAAGCATTTCTGTGATGTGGGGGTGAACTGAACTATTCCATGGACTACTATTATACTTAAAATATGACTGAAAGATAAACTACGTGTATTCAGAATTGTATGTTTGGCAAATATTTTCCTAAAAATGAAGGAAATGAGCCTGTCATTTCAAGGAAAACTGAAGATATTTCTTACCAAAGATAAAATCCAGTCTTTCAAGAAAAATTGGAAATTAGAAAAATTTGTCTTCCATTGTGGCTTGATAACATCCCAGTATCTGAGGAAATTTCCTATAATACCAGTGGTGACATTAACAAATGTGATTTTTATTTATATTATATAGTGGACTGTTTCAGCATTTGGAAAATTGACATAATCCAGTAAACCAACATTTTCCAAATGATCAATGCATGATTTACAAAATCATGCATGAGTAGCAGATTCATTCAAAATGGAAGATAAACCAATGGATTTTAATGTAACAGAACTCATGAAAAAAATCACTACTTCAATTTCCACAATGCAACTAACCTTTAAGTAACTAACACTTGTTAAGTTTGGGTTAGTATCAAAGAAAAATATCACAATTATCTGCAAAGGCCACCGAAATACTCTTCCCCTTTCTAACCACGTATTTGTGTAAGGCTATATTTTCTTCATATCTTTCAACCAAACAACATATTGCAACCGACTGAATGAAGAAGCAGATATGAGAATCCAAATATCTTCTTCTCAAACAGACATTAAAAAAAAAAAAAACCCATAACGTAAAACAATGCCACTCTTCTCACTAAATATTGTCTTACTTTGGAAAATATAGTGTTTTTTTCCCTAAAAAAATGTTTACCTATAATAAGTTTACTGTTATTATTTTAAATGAATTGGTAAATGCTTTTAAATTTTTTGTTTTCATTTTTGATGTTATAAATTGTGATAAATAATAACCTACATAAACCAAAGTTTCTATGAATCATCAATAATTTTTAAATATGTAGTCTTGAGACCAAAAAATCTGACAACTTTTTGTCTAAATATAAAGTGATAAATGACTGTAATAGAGTAATGGCAGTCCTCTATAACTGGAAATTGAAGAGAAAGACTCAAATAGAAATGAGGATCCATATTTTAAGAAAGATATTTAGGCCTATGAATCACTTAAACTAGCTGCGTTTATGAATTACTCAAGAGAGTTAACTGAGTTGGACTCATAGATACCATCTTCAGGTCCTTAAAGGAATCAGGCCCTTTGAGGTCAGTTTTTTGCTATTAAATATACTGTAACATTTCCTGTAATTCATCTTGATAATCTTCAAGCCACATACAACAAGATATAAAAATCCAAAAGGTGAAGGATAAATACTTTTACATACAAAGGAACATTATTCAGCCATAAAAAAGAATGAAACCTTGTCATTAGTGACAACATGGGTGGACTTAGAGAGTTTTATGCTACATGAAATAAGTTGGAGAAAGGAAAATACTGCATGATTTCACTTATATGTGGAATCTGAGAAACAAAACAAATGAACAAACAAAAGAAAACAGAAACAGATTCAGAGACAGAGAACAAACTGCTGATTGCCAGAGGGAGGTAGGGGGACAGGGAAAATGGGTGTAGAGGAGAAGGAGGTACAGGCTTCCAGTTATAAAGTAAATGAATCATGTCATGGGGATGAAAGGTACAGCATAAGGTTTATAGTCAATGGTATTATAATAGCATTATGTGGTGACAGGTGGTAGCTATACCTGTGAGCACAGCATACAGAGTCGTTGAATCACTATGTTGTACACCTCAAACTACCATGTCATTGATAACACACTAAAGCTTAAGGAAATTAAAGGTTATGTGCTTAGAATCTATGTTATATAAAATAATTAAGCATGTAATAAATTGACTTATGTATTTACATTTCACCTCTTTTTACAAGAGACCTGAGATTTCACACCAGACTTAAGACCACTCTGGGAGGAAATATGCAATTAAGAGAAAAGAGAGAACACCCCACAGGGCAACTAAGATATAACAGAAACTGGAACTTGAGGTCCTTTAATACTATATATTAAGTGTGGTATCAATTTTTTATTTGTATAACAACTTTTCCCTGGGTTTCTCAAGACTGTCCTACAATATTTGAAAAAGAAATTGAGTCTGTCCTGCATTTTCTTAAATTTTGTTTTGAATAGATAGGAGATACTGAGATATAGATGTTAATATAATTTAAGGAAAGACTTGCATTGATGTCCAGAAAATCCTGCATTCAAAATAGAAATAATAATTTCCTTAATGAAACTTGAGAAAAAATAATAGAAAAGGAAAACATCAAATTTCAGTTAAAAATAGGTAGTTGAAGCCCAGAGTTCAAATACCTACTCGATAGAATAATTGTATATTTATAAAATAGAGTAAAAAAAATGATGTTTCTAGAGAAGGACAATGGGAATTTGTACTCTGTGACAGTAATTCTAAGAGAAAAGTCCCATGGCCAGTCCATATGTCTGTTCATTTAAGTCCTGGCTAGTTAACAGAATATACTGAATTTAAAAGGACAAATGTTATTATTATATTCATAAAAGAGTTTTTTTCAAGCTGTACCATTTAAAAAATCACCCAGATTATTTTAGATGATATTATTGTCTTAGTTTGGGCTGCTATAACAAAAATAACATAAACTGAGTTGTTTATAAACAAGAGAAACTTATTTCTCAGTTCTGAAAGCTGGAATCCCAAGATCAGAGTGCCAGCAGGGTCAGGTTTTGATAAGGGTCTTCTTCCATGGTGACGACTGCCCAACTGCTCTTTTCTCATTGTACCCTCAAATGGTGAAAAGGGAGCTAGAGAGTTTTCTGGAGTTTCTTTTATAAAAGTAACAGTCCCATTCTTGAAGGCTCCGTCCTCATAACCTAATTGCTTCTCAAAGACCCTATCTCCTAATACCACCACACTGGGTGTTAGGATTTTAACATATGAATTTTGGAGGGACACAAACATTCAGTTGGTAACATTTATGAAACATATGCTAATTATATCTCAATTAAATTAACATATTATATATGTACACATACTATATATTTAATACATAGAGAAGGAGAGTCCACTATGTATTAAATACTATGTAGTGAGCAGGCCTGCCCTCAGGAATCATATTGTACAGTATATAAAGCTGGAAGGGTAAATAAAACATATAAAGTAGGAAGCAGGCATACAAAAGATGACAGAATCACAATTCCAAAAGATTTTGTTAGATATGAATCATGAACTAGATCTAACGAGATACAATTTAAAAATTAAAAATCTACTTGTTGTACTCATCTCTCTAGACAACTATAAATTTATAGGAGAAGAAAAACATAACTTACAAGGTATGAGAAGTCAGCTCCTGTGTTCAAAAACAATTGTATCTATTTTAAAACTCCAGCACCTGACCCAAAGTAGACCTTTAATAAATATCTATTGAACTCGTTTGGATCATGTTTAGAGAATGTTGCCAATACTAAACCTCAGGAGTGTCAAGAAAGCAATGTGACTTCAAAAAAAAAATGTTAATGGGACCTTCCAATACCTGTGTCAGTAGAAAGAAAAGTTATAATCTTGCTCAATTTTTATTGGTCATGCCAACTTAGGGTATTGTTTTTAGCTTTGGAGCTGTACCTTAAGAACAGACATACAAAAAAAAAAAAAAAAGAAAGAAAGAAAAGAAAAGAACAAGAACAAACATAAAACTATAATGTGAATAGAAAAAAAGGGAAAACTACTGAAAAATACCAAAACTACATTTTATAAGAAACAGCCAAAAGAAGCTAAAATTTAACTTGTAGAAGAGACTACTTATTTTCAAATATATGAAATGGAGGAATAATAAGCTATCATTTATTAAATAACTACTATTGTATACCTCATTTAATCCTGCTAACAGAATTATTAGGTATTATTAACATTTTTTACTGATAAGAAAACCGTCACTCAGTGAGATAAAGTAACATATTCAAACTCACACAGCTAAAAAGTTATAAATCCAAAATTCACAAAATGATTTGAGCCCAAGACCAGGGCTTATTATATTGTGTTTATTTGTCTTTCACACGAAGTAAGCTTAAACTGGTTCTATGTGTCCTCAAGAGACTAAATAATGCCAGACAGATTTCAGCTCAGTATGTGTGAATTGATATACTAGTTCATATGAGAATACATGGCAAGGTATTTTTACTAGTCCTTAGGAGATCTCTGTGATCTTTTATTGCTAAAATTATACCCTTTAGTGTAAAAGGATAAAAATAATACTAAAAATTGGCAAAGTAACCTATGATTAATGGAGTTTACCTATGAGTAATCTGTTTTCAAGAAAATGGTAAAAATCATATTGGAATTAAATGTTCTTTCCAAGCTCCCTGACCTACTCCTCTCCCTGTTCCCCAAGAGTATTGCTTTCTACAACCAATTGGGGATATCTAATACCAATGCATATTGTTAAAAGATATATACATACACAAATACACTTACAGTTATAAGATTTACTTCAGAATTAGTGTTAATTTACCAAAAAAACAAATAAACAACAACAGAAATATCTTATCCCTGGTTGATTTACAAATTTATTTCTAAAATAGAAGTATTTGGGGTCTTGGAAGTTAGGTATTAAATTTTAAAATGTATCAATATTTCTCAACCTTGTGTGGGCCACTCCAGTTCCAGATGTTTGTGAAATTCCTCCTGGAATCTCTACACTAGAAAACAGACTGAAATAATGCAAATGTTTGATTTTGACCACCTTCTACTGAGAAGCACATGTTCATGTAGGAAGTCAGGCAATAAAAGGGATAATAAATAATTCTAAACGGATCTTTGAGATTTAGATGTGGAGGATCACCATTATCCTTAGCTGGCTGTCCTGGATGCCACAACCCCCTGATTTCTGTAAACCAGTTCTTGTGCCTCCAAGATAGAAATCAGATGTAACTAGAACTTCTACTTTAAGAGAAATTAGGGGAATATGGAGTGAAATGAATAGGTTTCCTACACAAAAGTTTGTTTCTCACTTCTTTTTCAGAGAAAGGACCACTTTTGTTTCAGACAGGTTTAAAGGGTGGAAAATTCTCATTTAGCGATGTAAAAAACACGGTTACTTTTGTGTGGACGTGCAGGCAAGGCTGACTAAAGAAAAGGAGTTTGTGTACCCTGTCCTGAATGATTTCAGCAGACTGGAGGGCTGGAAGAACGTTGGGGTGTAAGATTGTCCGGGTTGCACCAGGCCAATGTCTTTCCTTTCATATTATACAGAGAAAACGGCGCTGGGAAAATAGATTGATGTCAGCCCCCTTTCTTATGCTTTACTGCTGCGGAGAACTAACTCTGTCTCCCCCGCCCCTTCCCTTCAACTCCCTTCCCCATTCTGCCCCTCCTTAGATGTGTTTGCACGGATGAGTGCCGAATGGGGAGACAGACCAACTCGTTGGATCGCTTTGCGCAAAATCCACCCCTTCTCTCTCCTCCCTCCCCTCCAGCCTCCGGATCCCGCACAGCCCTCCCTCCCCTTCCCACAGCGGTGTGGGTTGAAGATGTGTCTCTACTACTAAGGCGGAAGGGGGCTACAAGCAGTGGATAATGTCAGATGCCCAGCTCTCCCCTTCTACCTAAAGCTCCTCTCTGGCTGCACCAGGGTTAGTCTCTGTAAGAAATAGCAGGAACTGTGGCAGCGGCGAGAGGAAGCGGCTGAGACGCGTGGAACCTGAAAAAGTCTGGGTGCTCGGGTTTACCTCATAGCGAGGTCCCAGCCAGCCGTCAGCACCATGGACAGCAGCACCGTCCCCACCAACGCCAGCAATTGCACTGATCCCTATACGCACTCTTCAAGTTGCTCCCCAGCACCTAGCCCCGGTTCCTGGGTCAACTTCTCCCACCTAGATGGCAACCTGTCCGACCCATGCGGTCCGAACGGCACCGAGCTGGGCGGGAGCGACAGCTCGTGCCCTCCGACCGGCAGTCCTTCCATGATCACAGCCATCACCATCATGGCCCTCTACTCCATCGTGTGCGTGGTGGGTCTCTTCGGAAACTTCCTGGTCATGTATGTGATTGTCAGGTAAGGAAGGCGCCAGGGCTCCCACCAGAGACTTCAGCAGCTAATAAGGGCATAAAGGGACAACTGACCCCCCAGGAAGTGTTTGGCGGGAGGATGAGAGAAGGGAGGTAAACAAGGGAGAATAAGGGGGCGATGGTGATAGAGTGGTTATTGTGAGTGCAAAAATCCACTTTTCTCTTTTTCCCTCCGCTGTTAAAAAAAGAATGAAAAATTTCAGAAACAGAGAAGTTGCCTTGGTAGAAGATGTAAAGCTCTGGGAGGAAAAAAAAATGCTCTTAGAGTTCACTTACACTGAGCCAAGAGGGCTCCTGGGCACAGAATCCCACAGTCCCTTCCACAGGAACTGTGGAAACAGTAATTTGCGAATAAGGAAGAGGAATTCTAGTTAGATTTCCTGATGAGGGGGTCAATCCCCTTCTCAGTTCTTTTCAGACATGAACCTTCGCAACTTTCCTACCCCTGCTGGTTTCTGCGTACTTTACTGTACCATGCCGTCCCCCCCCCCCGTTTGCTTGTCACACTTGTCCTTACCCCACCGTTCCTTCCATCCTGAGGCCACACTCAATGAGAAAGTTTTTCTGGGGTCTCTGTACAGTTAATAGTGTTGCTTTGTAGTAACAAAAGTGACAGTTGTGTTGCCTAGACCATTTTGCAGTTGGCAGCTGCCAGATCTGCTAGGAGAGTCACAAACTGAATTGGGAATAGATGATGTGGTTCAGGAGAAATGCAGGGCATGACTGTTTTCCAAATCCTCTGAAAGTGGAAGTCAATTAGAAGTGACCAAAAGCAGCATAATTCTGGAGTATAAACCATTATATAGGAAGTTCCAGTGGTTGTTCTGGGAGGAAAAACTGTCTTTATCAGTGAAATTATTTCAAAAGAGTTTGTGGCCCATTTTCTGTTTACCTAGATGTTCCAGATTTATTTGGCAAAGAGTGTGCAAGCTTTCAATATTAACTATGTTAGTGTTGGTATGCATATTCAAGTCCAACATGCTAATAATGGGATACTATATATTCATTTTTGCTAAAGTAGATAAATATTTTAACACTTTAAAATGGTTTCTAATTTGGGATTTTCTTCCTACTCAGGGCTTATGTACGTAGTGAACATGGCATCTTCATACTTAGTTACAATATTTACTTCATCTATTCAGCAAGTACTGCAGGCTTTAATGGAGTTCCTTAATCATTTAACAATCATCTTTCCTATTATGTTTTCATGATCAAGGTTTGTGAGTTGCTTGTAATTGATTATTTCTTGTATGTCTGATTTCCTTAACTAATGATTGTTAAAGGATAAAACTAATTTCTCTAATCTTTTGATGAGGAATAAGATAAGTAGTGTCTCTGAGAAAAGAGCACCATCTATTGAAAAGAAGGCTAACAACAGAAGGGAAAGTGCAGGAAGGAAATCAATGGAAGAATTTATTTTTGAAAACATTTACCGTGTATAATCTAATACAAAGACTCATATCAAAGATAAAAACTGAGTCTCACTTACAGTTATAATAAAAATCATAATTAAAGTTCTGCCTTATGAAGAGAAAATATGTTTCTCATTCGTCCTAAGAAAATTCATAGAATCATAAGCTGATAGGGCTAGAAGGGAAACTAGAGCTTACCTACGCCAGATGAGTAAACTGAGGCACAGAAAATATCAATGATTTCTTCAAGGAGAAATAGTTCTTTAGTTCAATAACACTATTATTAGTTCAATATATTATATTAGTTCAATATAATATCTATCTTAGCCAATATAATTTTCTTATTAGAGTGGCAAATCATGATTTAATTCAACTAAAATATTGACAGAGTAGATTCAATTAGCTGTAATAATGTGGAAATAATAAAGTACCCCAAATTTATGTCTGGAATCCTGGAGAATAAAGGATGAAGAGAAATTACCAAAGTGTCTAGAAATCCTGCTGTCTGAAACATAATCCTTTATTCCCTTTTATTGCTCCTCTTGGTATTGTCCTTCCTTATTTTTCTCCCCTCTAGCTTATACTTTTCTATAAAGAGGGAGCCAATAAAGCAGCAACTGGCTGTGAAATAAGATTGGTCTTATTTCAGTGTTTAAGAGATTGCTGGTTGATTGAGTTTGTTTTAAAGTCATTACTTCTGACCTCTTGATGACTTGGAGAAGGATAGTGACATTGCATCTTAGTGAGAACATGATATTATGCTTTATTTCTTTGCACTGAAAGTTCGAACAAAATGCAGTATGATTTGAAAGGTTACCCCAAACATCCATCCATGACAGGTTGGGTGTTTAATTCCATAGTCAGGTAACCCTCTGAGAATATGACTGCAAAACAGAAAAATGGACAGTTTAGTGACCAATGAAGTAATGAAGAAAGCATTTGGGGATTGAAGAAAATATGTTTATTTAGCTTAGAATATTTAAGTGGACTGTCTCCAGGCTGTGGTGTTTTCACTACAAAATGATTGTTCAGAGATATTATTGCCTCTGTTAAAAAGATGACTATAATGCTACATCTATTAAATTACTGAGGTGAAATTCTCACTTCCTGCTATTATTTAAAATTCAACAAATACTTTTGAATGGTCAAGTGCAGTTAATGGTCAAGTTAGTCTTCTATCCAGATTAAGGTGATATTTATTAGAACGTTTTAATACATCAAATGAATTATGAGTCTCAGATGACTATAGCAACCAAACCAGCAACAAAAGTAAGTGGTAATACAGATGCCATGATTAATACTTTTCTGCTCTGTGTCTTAACTCCATCATCATTGTACCTTCATCAACAACATTATTAAATAGTATAACTTAAGAAGGATTCTTACCCAGTGCTGTTCTAAGGAACGTAAGGGAGGAAAAGAGACACCATCATATGATCCAAAGATTTAAAATCCAGATGTTAAATGATAAAAATGTTATAACTATTTGCCACATGAAAACTTTTTCAGTTTTAAAGAAAATAATATTTGCAAGATAATAATATTATAAAAATTACCACAGATTCTAAAGAATATGGAGATAAAATATTATAAAATGTAGCAATTATTTAAAATGGGATGATACTTTACTATTGTCAGGAATGTTTTCTAGGGGCACTTGACTGGCTTAGTCCATAGAGCACACAACTCTTAATCTTGGGGTTGTGAGTTCAAGCCCCATGTTAAATGTGGAGATTACTTAAAAATCAAATCTTTAAAAGAAAAAGAATGTGTTTTTTCTTTTAAATTAACCAAAATAGTACACAAAGTTATAGCCACCAGGAATGTTTCACTTCCTGAGAACACTTGACCCAAGTATAGAATTAACCATAAATATAAAAACTGATATTGCCCCAAATTATTTATTTTGTGAGATTTTGTTCCAAATGAATATGGCCTTTGCACACACCATTTAAAAAAGTAGAGGGTTGGAAACCGTTAGATCTTTATGAGCTGTGAAAACCATCCTTCCAATAAATTAACAATGAAGAGTGCCAAATGATACTGCCTTCATTTATCAGATTATTTCTTACTTTGACTAGATGAATTCTCAATGTGACTAGTTATCAGAGCAGAGCATTTAAATATATGCAAGATTTTATTGTCTTTTTCTTTCACTAAAAAGTATTTCTCATTTTAAAACACTTGTTCTATATACTAAATATTTGATTTAGGTTTAAGCTACAAAGTGATCAGTCATGCCTGATTGGAACAGAACTACAAGCTCTTTTACTTCATATATAAGTTGCTGGGAAAATAAGGAATAACAATATTTTATCTAAGGTTATATATATTGTGTATATATATATATATATACACATCTATTTACAAATACATATATACATATGAATTAATTTCAATGCATATGTCCCTGAATATGATCACTAGTAATTTTTATAAAATAAAAAAGAAAGTTGTTTATTTAGAAAGCTCATATACAAATAAAGCTCACTTTCTTTTTTTAAAACTATAAAATATCCTTGTTAGAAGACGGATTTAAAGGGAAAAAAACCCTGCTAAATAAAATCTGTCTTTGACATAATGGTTTACATGAAAACCTAAGAATTTAATTGTATTCCTTTCACTTCACAATGGAGAGCTTCTAGTATCATCTATTACAATTTCAACTTTAACTGCTATGTCCCATACAGGTGCTAATTCTGTCAGAACAGTCTTCTTCAGTGTGCCCCAGAAAATAAAAGTTGCTTTTCATTTCCTTAATTGTAAGCTGTGTCTGTCATTCGCATAGTGTTATCACTGAGTTTCTTTTCCTTCTCTCCTTTCTTTCTTGAAAGAATGAGCTATCTTATATTTTATGAAATATTTCCAACATAAAGGAATGTATAGAGAGTAATAGAAGATTCTTCACCTTTAAAAATTATATATAATTATACAGCACCTGTGTGGCTCAGCCTTTAAGCATCTGCCTTCCACTCAGGTCATAATCCCAGCGTCCTGGGATCAAGCCCTGTATCAGGCTCCCTGCTACGTGGGAAGCCTGCTTCTCCCTCTCCCACTCCCCCTGCTTGTGTTCCCTCTCTCGCTGTGTCTCTCTCTGTCATAAATAAATAAAATCTTTAAAAAAATAAAAAATAAATATAAAAATTATATATAATTATAATTATATATACTTCTAGTAATATAAATTATATATTATACATAATAATATCCATTATTTATATCATTATATAATATATAATTCATAATTATATGTTATATAATACATAATTATATATATACAAAATAATGTGTAATTTATAAATTATATTACATATATAAAATATATATATATAAGAAGTTTCCTCTCATCTCCTATTATACTGTCTCCCCAGAGACTATTACTATTATAAATTTGGTGGTTATTATTCATGCATATTTTTTAAACTTTTATTTCTGATGTGTGTTTCCACAAACAAAATATAATCTTTTAAACATGTTCTTTGAATTTTACATATTAAACATTTATATTTTACATTAATGTTAATTTAGACATAATTTCATTATTTTCCCAGAGTTGTTCTAGTTCCAGCAGATCAATGATAGAAACAAGATGTCAAAGAACTAGCCCTCCTTAATACTTTTAACTTATCTCTAAATCTGTGTTAAAATTTATTGTAAAGATTTCGGGAAAATTTTCTGGCAACTACTACAGTAAGTAAATCTGTCATAAATAAAACCTAGGTATAATTTCTCTACTTCTAAGAAGGAAATAAAAATAATTGGTTTCTGACTACTTCAAAATGGCATTCAAGTGATAAATGCTAACAATACTTACTTCAGGATTTTGAATATCTTAGAGAACTTTTTGTACATAAAATTTAAAAATGTTACTTCTTCTAGTATTCTACTTTAGGTATTAATTGAAATAAAATTATTTTGGTCAGCAGGAACAGATAAACTGGTTTCCATAAATAATGTAAAACAATGTGACATTTTAAAATATATTAATGATAAATACCAAGACTAAATGTTGTGTGAAATTTTAAAATATGAGAATTTCATATCTTTAACCTTCATAAAATTTAATGTATATGAACTAAAATAAAGATTTATGACAGTAGTCTCCAAATTTGTTTATAGACATAGACACTTACTTCAAGAACTCTTAAGCCAATATATGAAAGAGATCAAATGAGCTATTCAGGATTAATCACATGCTGGGGCCAGAGAGTACGGCTCAACTGCCATCCCCATCCTACCCTCCATTGCTATCCCCAAGGCACTTTCATGGAATTTCTAGAGTTCCCTCAGGCAATATTGTAAAACAATGGTTTTCATATTGTTTCAGACCTTTGTTGTACCCCACCTCTCATCCTGCAGCTCATCTTTTACTTCAGTGATTGGTATGACAGTCAGTTTTGCCCGGATACAATTTGCTAACTCTCCACCCTATCTATATCTACATCCCTTGCCTATGGCCCTGGAAGTTCTCTGATTCCACCACCCTCCACAGAAACCATCCTGGTACTAACAAATCAGAAAGAATGAGGAAATTGCTGCCCCATGAGACAACTGTTGACTGAGGAAATGAGAGACTGTGCACAAATGGTCCCCTAAGCTTCCTTCTACACTTAGGTACATGGTTCTAAGGAGCAGACCACAAGGCACATTAGAAGTTGTGGTCCACTTTGTGTGCATTTCAAGAACATTCTTTTCCTTCTTTCTTTCCTTCATTCTTTTCATTCTTTCCTTCTTTTCCTTCTTCCTTTCTACTCCCCCACCTCTGTTCCCACTTCTATTCCCTACAATTGCTTTCCAAAATGATTCACCTTCACACCAATTCTTGTTATTTTATAATTGGCTACAACGTGTTGGCACAGTAAAATCTGACTAATAAACAGAGCTTTACATATTCATAGAGTATAGGTTTTCCTTAATAATTAAAATTCTTAAGAAAAATTTGAATAAGTAACCCAAATTAGAACAATGAAGAGTTCATGAGCGAAGCTTTTCCTTTTATTTGTTTTCCTACCTCAAGATTCAGGAAAGTCTTTTTTAGTACATTTTTGCTTTGTCGACATGGCGTAGACAAGTCATGTGTAGTGTTCAGTTACTTCTTGAGTTCAAGGTGATGGTGGCAGTAGGCTCTCTGATATGTAAAAGAAATAAAGCCTCCTGTGCCTTCTAACAAATTATCTAGACAAAAACTACCACCCCCTTCTCCACTGATTCCAAGTTGTATAATAACTATAAGAGTTCTTATAATAACTAAGCTCAAGAAAATTTCAGGGTCCTCAAAGTGAGCTGAAACAACAGCTACAAGAAATGTCATGTACAAGAAACATCATATAATGAATTTGTTCTAGCACTTCCTTTCCCTTAGCCATCTGTTCTTGCTTCAGGCCACTTTATTCCTTTCCCAACAAATTCTTCAGGCTGAGGGTCCTTGAACAAAGATAGACATTTAGAATGGAAAGGTCACATGGAAAAAAAGTTTTGCTTTAGCTCAGAACCCCAAGTGTCAATTGTGGCTCAACTTCAAATTGTTCTGTGCCTCATTCTCCTCATTTGTAAAAAGTGAGAATTAAACTAAAACTCTTGGAGTCCCTTCTAGTACTAAGAATTCCTACAGCAACTTCAAGGACTTGTTTCTCCATAATTTTTGTATCTATACTATCCAGAGAAAAAAGTAATGATCTGCCAATTTAAATAACTTCGGTTTCAATTCCATCTCACCCCCTTGGATTCTAAACAAGCTCAAATGGGTTCTGTCAGAGAGACAAAATGCCAAGTTTTGTGGTGGTCAATTAATACAATGAACCAAACCAAAAGCAACAGTCAAGCTTTATTCACTTACTGTGAGTGTGTAGGCAAGACATGAAAAAGGAAAAACGGTGTCAGCTCCCCAGTGTTCCATTTTTTCCCACAGAAGAGCACCAGGTTACATGTATGAGTATAGATGTGGCAGAGGGGAAAAGAAAGTCATCATGTTGCTGTGCAGGGAGCCCCAAACAAACATGTTTTAAGGACCTGAGGGCTAGGGGGAGGGAGAGGTGAAGGATAGGAATGGGAAAGTATGGAGTCAGAGAGGAGAGGAGTTTCTTCAAGAACTCCTGATATGGAGGTCTCAGCAGAGACACCTCGAAATAGCCTTGTCAAGGGCTCCTCAACAAGGAGGCTTCAAATGGAAGCTGTTGGACTAGCAATGCATATATATCTAAGAGCATGGTTGTTGAGGTGAAGGAGGGCCATGAGTCCTTGATCACAACTCCCTCCAGATTATGTACTAGTCTGTTGTGAGGAGGGCAGCTTCTCACAACATGAAGCCTGCCAGATAAGCCTTTGTAATTTCCTATGGTTGGGCCTTAAAGATCACACATAGGATTTTGCCTGAACTCAGACCTCTCAGATTCAGCTTAAACCCTGACACCTCTCTCCTCTCCACTCCTCTCCTCCCCTCTGTCTTTCTCTGTCTCCCCCTCTAACTCCCTCTCTCTCCCTTCCCACTCCCTCTTTCTCATTCTCTTTTTAATTCATGTAAAGATTGCTTTAATATTCACTTTCAGAAATTAATTATATTCTAGATGTTGCATTATCAAGTAGGGTGGATAGGGCTCTCACACATGATGGAATCCTGGATGGGTTTCAGTGAGAGATATTATTCTGTTCTGAATATAAGTTTCTGCCCAGGCAAGAATATTGTCAAGTACAGTTGTATTTTTTTTAACTCAATCATGTGTTATCCTGTTAGTTACATATAAGTAGATGTCCTAAAGTGATTCAAATGGTAATCATTCATACTAAAAATTATTCTTTATAATTTAAATTAATGACCAATAAGTTAAACCAAGGGCACCTAGGTGGCCCAAAGGGATAAATGTCCAACTCTTGGTTTGGGATCAGGTCGTGATCTCAGGGTCATGGGATCCAGCCCCACATCAGACTCCAGATTAAGCATGAAGTCCGCTTGAAATTCTGTCTCCCTCTCCCTCTGCCCCTCCCACTGGTATGCTCTCTCTCTCTCTCTCTCTCTCTCTCTCACAAATAAATAAATAAATAAATCTTTTAAAAAATAAAAAATAAATAAATTAAACCAACCTGACACATTCACTGTCTCCAAATACACTACATATTAATTTCTTCTATAGTTTTTTCTTTACTTTTTCTATTCTCCCCTTATCGTCTACTTTTTCTAATAAGATCCTTCTTATTCTTCAAGTCTCAACTTAAAGCCCCTCTTTGCAGCCTCCCCCACAGTACTTCTACAACCAAGTTCCCTGCAGCTTAACCCATGATAAAGGATCTGATTGTGAAAAATCTGGGCATTTTCTCATGCTTTTACAAAATGTCACTTCATAATCCTTGAAGAATTGATGTACAACTATCTGTCTGTAGTAGCTAAGAAATTAAACCATCTCAAGGTTGAACAACAGAACCATGGGTCTTTGAAATATTTTGCAATTCAAAGTTTTCAGCATTTCAAATTCACCTCAAATTATTCAGATGTAAATTCTCATTCAGACAATTCTCTCAATTCACTGCTTTGTTCATGGGCATTTAGCTTTTATAACTTGAGTCATGAAAACTCATCTGTACCAGTGGATTAATATCAACAAATCATAAATTCACACACACACGCACACAAGTAAATAAATAAGTAAATTCACATACATAGATAGATAAACAGATAGATGTTAGATGTGTAAGTCCAAAAATTTTAAATAGGAAACAGATTGAACTCTTCTGATTGAAATACAGAAAGTAAAATTTTAAAGAGTAAAAAGAATAAAAAGTTAATACAGTCAATTCTCATTATTCATGGTGGTTATGTTCTATGAAGTCATTGTGATTAGTAAATTAGAGAAGATGGAAGCTTTGCTTCTAGGGGAGTTGCAGGGTTAGGTTCCTATGAGCCTCTAGTTTCATTTGCATCAACTAATCAAAACATAACTTTCTGTTATTTGTGGTTCTGTTTAAAGGCATCTATTTACTGTATATTGTTGATTCATTAACATTGAATGTATGATCAACAGTATTATAACTAATGCCTTCATGAAGCTCATCTAAGATACCTACGTTCTCCATTAGACACATCACTACCATCTTGTACTTAGAAACCCCTGACAGCACTCCAGCACTCTGTTTGAGGTCCATTTTAAACACTGAGATCACCAACAAAAAACACAAAAATGCTATAAATGATTGACTTATTTCACTTAGCATAATACCCTCTAGTTCCATCCATGTCATTGAGGGTATGTGCTGTGGTGAGTGAGTGCTGGGTGTTGTGTAAGACTGATGAATCACAGACCTGTACCTCTGAAACAAATAATACATTATATGTTTAAAAAAAAAAAGAAGAAGAAGATAGTAGGAAGGGAAAAATGAAGGGGGAAATCAGAGGGGGAGACGAACCATGAGAGACTATGGACTCTGAGAAACAAACTGAGGGTTCTGGGGGGAGGGGGATGGGTTAGCCTGGTGATGCGTATTAAAGAGGGCATGTATCGAATGAAGCACTGGATGTTATATGCAAACAATGAATCATGGAACACTACATCAAAAACTAATGATGTAATGTATGGTGATTAACACAACATAACAAAATAAAATTTTAAAAAATAAAATTAATTAGTTAAAATTTAAAATTTAAAAAATGCTATAAATGTGTCACTAAATAAGAGGGTTCCTCTTTCTCCACATCCTCGCCAACATCTGTCATTTCCTGACTTGTTAATTCTGACTGGTGTGAGGTGGTATCTCATTGTGGTTTCGATTTGGATTTCCCCGATGCCTAGTGATGTTGAGCATTTTTTCATGTGTCTGTTGGTCATTTGTATGTCTTTTTTGGAGAAATGTCTGTTTATGTCTTCTGCCCATTTCTTGACTGGATTATTTGTTCTTTGGGTGTTGAGTTTGATAAGTTCTTTATAGATTGTGGATACTAGCCCTTTATCTGATAAGACATTCGCAAATATCTTCTCCCATTCAGTAGGTTGTCTTTTGGTTTTGTGAACTGTTTCCTTTTCTGTGCAAAAGCTTTTTAACTTACTGAAGTCCAAATAGTTCATTTTTGTCTTTGTTTCCCTTGCCTTTGAAGACATGTCACACTGCTAGTGGGAATGCATGCTGGTAGAGCCACTCTGGAAAATGATATGGAGGTTCCTCAAAAAATTGAAGATAGAGCTACCCTACAACTCAGCAATTGCACTACTAGGTATTTACCCAAAGGATAAAAACATAATGATCTGAAGGGGCACCTCCACCCCAATGTTTATAGCAGCAATGTCCACAATAGCCAAACTATGGAAAGAGCCCAAATGTCCATCAACAGATGAATGGATAAAGAAGGTGTGGTATATATACAATGGAATATTACTCAGCCATCAAAAAAGATGAAATCTTACCATTTGCAATGACATGGATGGAACTGGAGGGTATTATGTTAAGTGAAATAAGTCAATCAGAGAAAGACAATTATCACATGATTTCACTCATATGTGGAATTTAAGAAACAAAACAGGATCATAGGGAAGGGAGGGAAAAATAAAATAAGAAAATCAGAGAGGGAGACAAACCATGAGACTCTTAATTATAGGAAACAAACTGAGGGTTTCTGGAGGGGAGGTGGGAGTGGGATGGGGTAACTGGGCGATGGGCATTAAGGAGGACACATGATGTAATGAGCACTGGGTGTTATATGCAACTGATGAATCACTAAACTCTACCTCTGAAACTAATAATATACTATATGTTAATTAATTCAATTTAAATTTTAAAAAATAATAAAAAAAATGTGTCACTGAGAGCTGAAATGGGAAGGCAGAGTGTTGCTTTGATCTCGGCTGAGAACTTGGGCATCAGAGCAATTCAAATTTTTCATCACTCTATACATATCTGCAAATGACCACAAAAGCCCATAAGTAAATATTTTTAGGTTAAAATAAATTTTACCATGTAAGGTTGTTTGTAAATACAAAATCCATTAATAATGAGGATTGAGTGCATATGCAAATGTTTTCCAATGAAATATTTTAAAAACGCAGCCGAAGAAAAAAATCAGTATGTTCCGTATTAAATATAATGACAATTTCATGACATGAAGACAAGTTTTATGTTTTTTTTATCATTGATCATAATTAAAGGGAATAGCTTGAAAACAAAATGGATTCCCATATGAATCAATCATCAGTCTGTCACTAGGTACTAGGTTGGCACACAAATTTTAAAACATACATGATGCACAATGGTCCCATTTTCTCCGTAACCATGCCAGCATTTGTTATTTCTTTATTTTTTGATAATGGTCATTCTAACAGGTATGACGTGGTATTTCATTGTGCTTTTAATTTGCATTTCCCTAATGACTAATAATGTTGAATATTTTCCCATGTACCTGTTGGCCCTTTTGTATATCTTCTTTGGATAAATGTCTATTCGGGTCCTTTGCCCATATTTTAATCAGGTTATTTGTTTTCTTGTTATTGAGTTATATGAGTTCTCTATATACTTGGCTATTAACCTTTTATCAGATATATGGCTTGCAAATACTTTTTCCCATTCCATAGGTCATCTTTTCACTTTGTTTATGGTTTAATTTTTTTGTGCAGAAGTTTTTTATTTTGATGTAGTCCCATTTGTTTATTTTTTATTTTGTTGCCTGTGCTTTTTGTGTCATATCCAAAAGATCATTACCAAGACCTATGTCAAGGAAACTTGTTCCTAAGTTGTCTTCTAGGAGTTTCATGGTTTCAGGTCTTACGTACAAGTCTTGAGTCTATTTTGAGTTAATTTTTGTGAGTGGTGTAAGATATGGGTCCACTTTCATTCTTTTACATGTGAATATCCAATTTTCCAGCAACACTTAATTGGAGACACTGTCTTTTCTTCTTTGAGTATTCCTGGCTCCTCTGTCAAATGTTAGTTGACCATATACACTTGGGTTTGTTTCTGGGCTCTTGATTCTGTTAAATTGGTCTATTTGTCTGCTTTTATGCCAGTCCCATACTGTTTTTGAAGATGACAGCTTTATAATATAGCTTGAAATCAGGAAATGTTGTATCTCCTATTTTATTCTTCTTTCTCAAGATTTCTTTGGCTATTCATGGTCTTTTGTGGTTTCATACAAATTTTAGAAGTGTTTTTTCTACTTCTGTAAAAATGCCACTGGGATCTTGATAGGGATTGCATTGAATTATAGATGGCTTTGGTAGTATTGACATTTTAACAATATTAATTCTTCCAATACATGAACATGGGATACCTTTCCATTTATTTGTGTCCTCTTTGATTTCTTTCATCAATATCTTATAGTTTTCAGAGTAGAGAGATCTTTTTTTGTCCTTATCTTTATAATTTCTTTATTTTATTATGTTATGTTAATCATCATACATTCTATCATTAGTTTTTGATGTAGTGTTCCATGATTCATTGTTTGCATATAACACCCAGTGCTCCATTCAATACGTGCCCTCTTTAATACCCATCACCAGGCTAACCCATCCCCAGCCCTCTCCCCTCTAGAACCATCAGTTTGTTTCTCAGAGTCCATAGTCTTAGAGTAGAGAGATCTTTTATCTCCTTAGTAAAATTTATTCCTATTTTATTGTTTTGATGCAATCTTATATAATTGTTTTCTTAATTTCTCTTTCTGGTAGTTTGTTATTAATGTATAGAAGTGCAGCAGATTTCTGTATATTGATTTTGTATCATGCAGCTTTATTGAATTCATTTATTAATTCTAACAGTTTTTTTGGTAAAACTTTTAGGATTTTATATATATATATATATATATATATATATATATATATATATATATATATATATATAGTATCATGTCATCTGCAAAGAGTGACAGTTTTACTTCTTCCTTTCCAATTTGTTTTATTTTTTCTTTTTTGTTGCCTAGTTGCTGTGGCTAGGACTTCTAATACTATGTTGAATAAAATGACAAGAATGGGCACCCTTTTCTTAATCTTTATCTTAGAGGAAACCTTTCATTTTTTCACTGTTGTGTATTACATTAGCTTTGGGCTTCTCATATCTGACCTTTATTATATATATTGAGGCACATTCCCTCTATATCCACTTTGTTGAGGGTTTTTATCATAAATCGGTGTTGAATTTTGTCAAATGTTTTTTCTGCATCTATTGAAGTGATCACATGATTTTTATCCTTCATTTTATTAATGTGATGTACGTATCACATTGATTATTTGCAGATGTTGAACCATTTCTGCATTCCAAAAATAAATCCCACTTGATCATTGTACATAATCCTTTTAAAATGTTGTTGAATTTGGTTTGCTAATATTTTGTTGAGGGTTTTTGCATATGTTCATCAGGAATATTGGCCTGTAATTTTCTTTTTCTATGATTTCTTTGTCTGGTTTTGGTATCAGGGTAATGCTGGCCTCATAAAATAAGTTTGGAAGCATTCTCTTCAGTTTTTTTGGAAAAGAAGGATAGCTATTAAATATTCTTTGAATGTTTGGTAAAATTCACCAGTGAAGACTTTTGGTCCTGGACTTTTGTTTGTTGGGAGGTTTTGATTAATGATTTGATATCCTTCCTCGTAATCATGCTGCTCAAATTTTCTATTTCATAATTAGTCAGTTTTGGTAGGTTGTATGTTTATAGGAATTTAAAAATTCCTTCTAGTTTGTCCAATTTGTTGGCTAAAATTGTTCAGAGTCATCTTTTATGATCTTCTGTGTTTCTGTGGTAGGAGTTGTAACTTCTCTTTTTCTTTTCTAATTCTATCCATTTATCTAACTACTGTTTATCTTTTCTTAGTGAATCCAGCTAAATGTTTGTAAATTTTGTCTATTTTTTCAAAGAACCAGCTCTTACCTTCATTGACCTTTACTATTGTCTTTTTAGTCTCAATTTCATTTATTTCCATGTTATCTCTGCTCTTTCCTTCCTTCCACTACTTTTGGGCTTTGTTTATTCTTTTTCTTTCTAGTTCCTTTAGGTGTAAGGTTAAATTGTTTATTTGAGTTTTTCTTGTTTCTTGAGATAGGATCATACCACTATAAACTTCCTTTTCAAAATTGCTTTTGCTTCATCCCATAGATTTTGGACTGTTGTATTTCTATTTTCATTTGTCTCCAGGTATTTTTTTCTCCTTTGATTTCTTTGCTGGCCCATTGGTTGTTCAGTAGCATGTTATTTAATATCCACATATTTTATTTTTCCAGTTTTCTTCCTGTAAATGATTTCTAGTTTCATACCATTGTGGTCAGAAAAGATACTTGATAATGATTTCAATCATTTTAAATGTATTGAGACTTGTTTTATTGCTTAACATATGATCTATCTTCAGGAATGTTTCATCTGCACTAGAATTCTGCTGCTTTTGAATGGAATGTTCTGTATGTATTTATTAAGTCCATCTAGTCTAATGTGTCTTTTAAAGCTAATGTTTTCTTACTGATTTCTGTCTGAATGATCTATGCATTGATGTAAGTGGAGTAAGGTCACTTAGTATTATTGTATTGCTGCCATGTTCTCCCTTTTGTCTGTTAATATTTGCTTTATATATTTAGGTGCTCCTATGTTGAGTGCATAAATATTTACAACTGTTGTCTCCTCTTGTTAGATTGACTTCTTTATCATTATGTAATGCCCTTCTTTGTCTTTTACTACAGTCTTTCTTAAAAGTCTATTTTGCCTGGTTTAAGTATAGCTACACCAACTTTCTTTTTGTTCCCATTTGCATGGGTCATCTTTTTCCATCCCTTCACTTTCAGTCTCAGTGTGTCCTTTGATCTGGAGTCTTTTATAGGCAACATAAAGATGAGTCTTGTTTTCCTTATCCATTCAGCCACTCTATGTCTTTTGATTGGAAAATTTACTCTACTTACTTCTAAAATAATTATTGATAAGCATGTGCTTTTGCCATTTAATTGATTGTTTTCTGGTTGTTTTGTAACTCCTCTCTGTTTCTTCTTCACTTGTTTGCTTCCTTTGTGATTTGGTGAGTTTCTCTAATGTTATGTTTATATTTCTTTATCACTTTTTTTGTGTATCTACTATAGATTTTTGCTTTGTAGTTCACATATTCCATCCTATATATTTAACAGTTTATTTCAGGTTAATAGCATCTTAAGTCTGAGCATAGTCTAAAAATTTTATATTTTACTCTCCCCAACCCACAATGTGTTCTGTTTTTGATACCATATTTTTCATCTTTTATTTTGTGTATCTCTTAACTAATTATTATAGTAATAGTTAATTTTACTACTTTTTTTTTCTATTAACCTTCATGTTAGCTTTGTAGGTGGATAATCTACTACCTTTACTATATATTTGCATTTACCAGTGAGATTTTTACTTTCATATGTTTTCTTGTTACTAATTAGTGCATTTTCTTTTCAGCTTAAAGAAATATCTTTGACATTTCTTATAAAGTCAGTTTAGTGTTGATAAACTCCTTTAGTTTTTGTTTGTCTGGAAAACTCTTTATCTTTCCTTCAGTTCTGAATGATAACCTTGCTGGGTAGAATATTCTTGGTTGGAAGCTTTTTCTGGTCAGCGCTTTAAGTATATCATGCCACTCTCTCCTGGCCTGCAAGGTTTCTACTGAAAACTTAACTGATAGTCTTATGGGGGTTCCCTTGTATGTAACAAGTTGTTTTTCTCTTGATGCTGTTATACCCCTTAATTTTTAACATTTGACTTTCTAATTACAATGTGTCTTAGTGTGATTTCTTTAGGTTCATCCTATTTGGAACTCTTTTGCTTCCTGGATCTCGATGTCTATTTCCTTCACCAGGGAAATTTTCAGCCATTATTTCTTTAAAAATATTTTCTACCTCTTTCTCTCTCTTCTCAATCTGGGACCTCTGTTTGCAGATATTATTTCTCTTGATATTGTCCCATGGGTCCTTTAAACTATATTCACTTTGTTTAATTCTGTTTTCCTTTTTTTTAAAGATTTTATTTATTTATGTATTTATTTATTTATTTATTTATTTGACACAGAGAGAGAGAGAGACAGCAAGAGAGGGAACACAAGCAGGGAGAGTAGGAGATGGAGAAGCAGGCTTCCCGCTGAGCAGGGAGCCCCACACAGGGCTCAATCCCAGGACCCTGGGATCACGATCCAAGCTGAAGGCAGACGCTTAATGACTGAGCCACCCAGCTGCCCCTAATTTGGTTTTCTTTTGTTCCTCTAATTGGATGATTTCCACTATCTCATCTTCCAGATTTCTGATCCATTCTTCTTTTTCATCTAGTCTTCTGTTTCACTGCTCCAGTTTATTTTTCAGTTCAGCGATTGTATTCTTCAGTTCTATGACTTTTGTTTGGTACCTTGTTATGTTTTCTCTTTGTGGAAGTTCTCATTTGTTCATCCATTCTTCTCCTGAGTTCAGTGAACATTTTTATGACCATTACTTTGAACTCTTTATCAGGTAGATAACCTAGCTTTATTTCATTAAAGTATTTTTCTGAGGTTTTGTCTTATTGTTTCATTTGGAACATATTCTTCTGTGTCCTCATTTTGCTTAATTCTCTGTTTCTATTTATTAGACGAATAAATGCTGCCTTCCAGTCTTGAAAGAGTGGCCTTGTATAGAAAATGAACCTTATCATTCAAACTTGCCCTAGGTTTTTGGTTGTTTCTCAGACCTCTTTGATTATCTAAGTAGCCTGATTTGTTTTTGATGGGTCCCAATTGTGACAGTGTACCAAGATCTGTCAGTGTTCCAAAAAGATGGATCTCAGATAGTGACTAGTTTTAGGCTAATTGCAAGCCAGGTCATCAGACAGCAGCTTTTAAGGTATAGATACATTCTTTTGAGTCTGTGATCATAAATCTGTTGATTTCTAGACTAGGAGATCTGGAGCTGTCCCCTCAGCAACATTTGCAAAAAAAAAAAAAAAAAAAAATGTGGCTTTAGTCATGTGGATAAGCTCCTTTCTGGGATGCATCCGTGAGCTGTGGCAAGGCCAAGGGAGCACTCTAATATGGTATCTCCCTGCCCACACTCCCTGGGAACACCTCTGTAGCATCCAGATGTGTGGCAAATCTGAAGCCTACTCCTCAGGACAAAAATAAATAAATAAATAGACATTTTTCTTATGAATACCAAGGATATGTGTCCGTCTGCTGTTTATGCATTACTCTAGAGATGGTTACCTGCTAAGGACTGTCTCTCTGATTATTTTAGACCCATGAGGCACAGAAGCACAATCCTCACTGGCTACAGAGCCAGGCACTCAAGGGGCATGCACTATGTGGGCTGTGCAATACCCATCATCTATGGTGAGGCAGGCTGTTGTTGTGACACATGGGGACTGGGGCAGGGCAGCCCATGGCCGAGGTGCAATGTGAGGTACTTGACTGTGGTGCATGAGGGCAAGGCACCCAACAACTATGGCTGTAGTGTGAGGGGATGGGGCACTCCCACTGGAGTTAACAGGCCAGAAGGTGGGTGTGATAAATGGTACCCACCAGCCCCAGCACAAATAAGGCAGAAGGTGAATGCAAAATGGCACCTGCCAGCACCTCATCCCCAGAGAAATCGCAGCAGGTTCTTGCCTATTTGAAAGTTGCTTTAAAGTTAACAGATGAGGTTTTCAAATTGCTTTTGTACTGGGTCCCCATGTGAGCGAGTCTGTGCTGAGCCCTTTTAGTGTGCATTTTCTACCCTTTACCCTATGGTTCTCCATAAACCCTGTTTATTTTTAAGGCCAAACTCTTAGGGGGCTAATCAGTCTGGTGCAGTTCCCAAGGGTAGAGGGGCCTGATATGGGACAAAAACCCCTCACTCCTGAGGGAAAAGCTCTGTACTATGAAATCCCTACTTAGGGCACCTGAGTGGCTCAGTCACTTAAGTGTGTCTGCCTTCAGCTCAAGTCATGATCCCAGGGTCCTGGGATCGAGCCCCACATTGAGTTTCCTGCTCAGCAGGGAGCCAGCTTCTCCCTCTCCCTCTGCCTGCCACTCCCCCTGCTTGTGTGCTCACACTCTCTCATTCAGTCAAAATAAATAAAATCTTTAAATAAAAAAAAAAAGAAAAGAAAAGAAAAAAGAGAAATCCCTCCTGACTATGGGTCACCACATGGGGTGTGGGGTTTCTTGCAAGACCATGTCTCTGCTTCTCTTACCCACCTTGATGTGGCCTTCCTATCTTTTGTTGTGGAGGCACTGTTTGGCTAGCTTACAGGTCCTTTTCAAAAGGAATTGCTCCATATATAGCTGTGGGTTTGTTGTGTTTGTGGGAGGAGGTGAGCTCAAGATCCTCTTATATCACTATCTTGAGCCTTTCTCCCCCCAGACAATTGGCAATATTCATTACCACCCTTAGCCAGTGATTAGGGAATGAGTGCTTAGAAAAGGGCATTGCTGAAAATTTTCCCTCAATTGGATATGCTTTATGGTTTTCTTAAATCAGTACAATTTTCTAGGCTTTCTCACAGTATTTTCATCTACAACTATTTGAAGCTTTCAGGAAAAACTGAAACTGTCATCTGCAAATTCATATTAACTTCTTAACAAATACAAAATCTGCCCTCAAAGACACCTCTACCTGCATACCAGCCACTTTGCACCCACCTCCAGGCACCCAGATGGTGACTGGCAGCTTCGTTTCACTCAACCTCTCATTATGCCCTTCCAAGCACAAAAGCTCATTACTTGGATTTCTTTTTTCTTTCTAATTTATGTAACTTGCTCATTTTAAAAAAAAAATTGTTTTCTGCAGTTCTCAAAGTTTGCTTTGAAAAATGTTATCCCTTGTGTTTTCATATTCAGACTGGCTAGTTGGATAAAAAGGAACATCAGTTAGGCCAAAGCATTCTATGGTGTTTGTAATCCCGTGGTTTCTTATCCATGGTTTTTCTCATTGATTTTCTACAAATTCACTGAAATCTCTTTTCTGCCTGGCTCCGCATCTTTAATTCAGTCCCAATCTGTCTCCAAATGACTGTTACTTTGAAGAGTTGTGCTCAGAGAAAATTTTCTGACATGTACAGGAATTCTTTAGATTAACCAGATAGCCCCTGGGTACAAGTTTGCAAGAGGAACAAAGTTGAGGAGAGATTTAACTGGGTGATATACAGTCCAGCTAAAAAATTCTATAGTTCCCAGAATCACTTACGTGAGAATTAGATCTATATTCTATCAAGGAACCCATACAGGTTAAAATAAATAATAAAAATTGAGTTTCCTTCCAATTAACTCTTGGAACATCAGAACTATTGAATAAATCCTTGCAGTATGCTTACACACATAGAAGACCTCCCAGATCTTCCATTGCAGTGGTGCTCAATCTTGGTTTGCACATCAGAATCACCTGGGAAGCCTTAAAAAAATGGAAGCCCACCTCCAGCTAAGGTTAAGCTTAATTAAATCAAAATCTTTAGGGGGAGTTTTTGGAAATAGGCAGGAAGGCCTTTTAATGTTCAGCCAAGATTAAGAGGCACAGATCTGGTCCAACCTATTCATTTTATGGATGAGAAAACGGAATCTTATTTGTCAAGGAGGTTTAAGAGGTTTATACATATGTCTTACTTCTCTGAACTTTAAGAAGCTGTTTATAGAGTAAGTAGTAAATTAAATTACTTCTCAGAAAAGCTAAAGCTCAGGGTGTTTCCAAAATTTACCTAAAATTGACCAATTGGCTCTTTTCAGAATAGGCATTGTGGAGTGGACAGAGTGCTGAACCTGAAATGAGAAGAACCGTGTTTGAATCTCTGCCCCTTGCTAGTTAACAGTCACTCAACCTCTCTAAATCTCATTTGTTAACCTTTACCAAAAAATAATAACCATATTCAATCTCACATGGATTTTAGGTCTAAATTAGACAAGATATATGGAAGTGTGTGGTGAACACTAAAAGTGCTATGTAAAAATAGAGAGTTTTATTATTTGCTCCCCTCCTACTGGGAATTCATCTTCCTTCCCACTAGGTTCACACCATGAGCATGTGGAATCTGAACACTCACCCAGTGCTTTGCTTTCTCATAGGTCAAATATATTACCCACTATAATATTTTGAAATACAGTTTATCTTTTTGGAATCACAATTTCTGCAGAGGCAAAGCAAGGCATTGCATGGGTGTCCCTGTTGTCATTCCTCTCTTCATTCCAGTCAACTCCTTCTCACCACTGGATCGTTCCAAGATCATCTTGCTGACTACCATGATGATGCTAAGAGAATTCTAAAGACAGAGAAGTGCAATTTACTTGGTTCCTTACAAATAAGTCTTTTTATACTGTCCACTGAATAAATTCAGTGGGTAAAAATATGCAAACCAATTATTTGGGGGAGAAAAGAGCTATTTTGTTACTTAAATGTTTCACATTTAAATTGGTATTACAGTCAAAGCATCTAAAGCAGAATTTAAGTTTAAATGCTGATTGCATGTGATGAAACTCCTTTTTAGCCAGCAGTGTTGTTTATTTGAATTAGAAGAAATAACTTATAATAAAGGTATTCTCAAACACTAGCTTTGGAAATTTGGGTGTTTAGAAGTCCATCTCTGGGAAGAGAATCCTAGCTTCTTTTATGAGTGTGACTCACTAATCACAGTAAAACTGGTCAAAGAGGTGGAGCTCTTCATGATGGATGCATTAATGATGATACAGTGAGTCTGTGTGTCTATCTATTCCTAACACCTTCATAATGGATTTTTTAGAACTTGCAAAGCAATGTATGTAAATGTCCTAAGAGTAATGAATTGTATAAATAAGCAACCACAGCGTAGAAAAATAATATCCATGGGGCTTAGTGTCCCTGAGAATTAAGACTATTTCAGGTATAAAAGTTGTGGGAAACAAGATCAATGAAAGGGAAGGCCTTCTTTCTCTCTGAGCATTTTTCCACTAAAACAGTGGGTTCGGTGCCAATGAAAGATTGAGCATTTTGTGGGGGAGCATTAAATGTTAATTGAAAAATGCTGCCAGCAGTATAACCTGAACATCAGAACCTGATTGTGCTTGCCAAGAACAAGGGAAATTATTATAGACATTATAATTTCATACTTACCCAGCCCCCATGGCCTATGAAAAGGCAACCACATGAGTTGAATGAAATTAAGTGTGCTTCTGATGATGCTGGTGGTCCAAGGCCACCAAAATAAGAGTTCCTGTTAAAACTAGACAGTGTAAATTGAGATCCCAAAGTCTTTCTGAAACAAAAGTCCTTCTGAAAACAAAAGTCCTTCTGAAACAAAAGTCCTTCTGAAAACAAAAGAAAGCTTATTTAACTTCTTTGTAAAATAAACAAAACATCTCTAAATAATAAAAATTATACCTTACAATTTTAAAAGACCTTAATTTTTTCATTACATTGACTAATTTGAATTTCATAAAATTTTTATGACCATAGACAGGGAAAGAAATTGTTAATTAGACTAATACTAAAGAGGATGAAACTGAAGCTCATGGATTTATTTGCTATGCTTGTTGGACACTAACCATGTACAAAGCACTCTCCCAGGGACTCCAGATATACCAGTAAGAAAATTGATATAGTCTTCCCTGTCCCCAAAAGTACAGTGTAGTAGAGAAGAAAATCAAACCATTTCACCAGTTGATAAATGCCAACAATAGGATTGTAACAACTAACCTATGTTTTTCAACCACACTATCAGGCAAACACTATTCCCAAGCTTTTTAACAATCAATTAGTATAGTTCTTCTTTCTCTATCACCAAGCCCACAGTGGGGTAACTCCTGACTTAAGTGTTCATTCTCTTTTCCAAATTTTTTTAAAGATTTATGTCTAGAGACAAGATAGAGAAAAATGAGTGGACAGGGCTCTGGTTAATTTAAGAAAACAATGAAAGAGAATCTTATCAACCCTAATTTACAAGTATTTCTCAAAGCAGGTGTTGTAAACATTTTACAAATAATAGGGATATTGCAGTGGAATAGTAGAGTCCTGAATGAATAGGACATGGAGGAAGAAAAATCTCATGAATCATTGCTTTAGGAGATTCTTTAGTGCCACTGTACTGTAACCATGGTCAGTCTTCTGAATACCTTATAACATGAACACAGGCAACAGAAAGCTCAACCTGGAAGTCAGATATGAAACTTCTGTTTTCTAAAATTACTATCCTTTTTATGGAATTTAAGATATAAGTTTCAAAGGAAAAATTGGTGCCATCCTTTGAAAAGAATTACTTCTCTGAACAAAGATGTTTCCTGCATAAAAATAAATACCACATTTCCACAAAAGACATTAGTACATGAATCAGTGCCACAATGCATATATTAAAGCACATGAACCACACCAATGATCATTTCCACAAGAGTATTATTTTCTCAACAATTTAGAAACTCAAAATAATAATACATGAACAAATGAATTAACATGTCATCTACACACACTTGTTTTAATTGTCTTTTAAAATATATTTCATATAAAGTTATATGGCTTCTGCTCTACAAAAAAGTTTAATTCTAGTACATGCTTTGGTGTAATTGAGATGTTTTGTTCACACAGTTGTTTGAAGTTAAGCTGATACATAAAACATAATATACCAGTTAGCATTCTAGCTAACATAGATGATGTCATGAACTCAATGAAGTAAAGCATTCTAGAGAGAGATAATTGGCCAAAGAATATAGCTGTGTTTCTTTATAATAATCATAGGTCAGATTCAACTTTAGCACACATGAAAAACACGCTACAAACAATGTTTGTAAAGGCAAAACAAAGGTAACACTTTTACGAACGTTTACCAGTGTCTTGTCAGAGAATAATATCAGCCTCACTAAATTTGAAACCCACAAGAAGTATACCCATCCTTGTAGCTAACATTTGTTGAAAGTTACTACCCTTTAGACTCCATATGAACAATCCTTAAATGCACCATTTTCAAAAATTTTCATCATTACATTAACCATCTAAAGAAGGTACCAACTATATTCCAAGTTTTACAGAAGAGAAAAAAAGAACTCGGAAAATGTAAGTAAGAAGCCCAAGTTTGTCCAGCTAATAAATGAGAGAACTAAGATTTGAATCAAGATACATGTGACCCTGAAATTTAACTTTCAAAACTTTTATGTTTAATTCCATCAAGGCAAGATTTTCAAGCCAGTTATCTAGGCTTCATCAGGATGGCTGATTAGACTTTTATCTTCTACATCATACTTCCCTAATTGACAACCTGTTCATGATTTTCCCTTTGTTGATAGGCTGTGCCCCCATTGAAATGGAAATGAGGCTAAGAGAAAACTTGTGTCCTTACATGGTCTAAATCTGGAGTTTCTTCTTAATATTGGACTGTGACACTTTGAAGTGGACGTATGCCTTTGGACTAACTGGATCTAGTTCTCTAATTGATTAGTTCTGATTAATAGAATCCATTATTTGTGAAACTTTCAATTACAAAAACTCAGTTGTGATCCAAAGCTGCTGTCTAATTTGGACAGATCCCTAATAGCATGATTTTATGCTCTGAAAAATAGATGCTAATAATTCATATCAACACACTGATCAGGGGACAGTTTGTATGCCAGACTCTGTGCTGACAGTTATAGATCAAGCTTGGCTTTTGAATCTGTTATCTACCCAAACACCATGTCATTTTTATATATTTCTATTTACATCAGTGATCCCATCCTACATTTTTGGAAAAAAGGAAATTCCCAATTTGGAAAATGTAAGCTCCTTGAGGATTTGACTGTATATTTTTTTCACTCTCTTATCCTCAAGCCAAAAGAGTAAGAAATGGTCATAGGACATAGAGTTGTTGAAATGTTTCAGTACATTGAGTTGATTACACTGTTATATTATGCCAAATTAATTTCAACCCTCTGAATTTAAATGTCCCCTTTTTGGATTGTGAAAATAATAATTTTTGTTATCATCACTCCTCTGAGAGCTAATGGTTGAAATAAACTTAGAATTCCTAAAAGTAAAATTCTATTCTAAAATTCTGTTGTTTAATTTAGAAGAAAAGATATTTTCCAGGGTTGTTTTTCACATTCAAGTAGAGAAACTAAGTCCATACAGTCTGTTTTTCCTTCTTCCTACTCACTGTCCCAAAGAACCCAAATGGGATAAGGGCTGTAAGGACACAATAGTGAATGAGAAAAATTGAATCTGGAAGAATTAATTCTAAAGGAATCCGAGAAGAATTTCTGCAAGGAAAGATAGGCCTTTATTCGGGACTTTGCCCAAGATTCACCTAATTAAATATTCAAAGAAAAGCATCCAATTCCATGCCCTTATTTTCCTGGTGAGCAAAACACCAGATGGACAGACTGGAGGCAAGTTAGCTGGAATTACTCCAGATGAAAGCAGCAAGTCATGTTGGTGTTTCTCTATAGAGTCTAAATAGAATAAATAGGAATCTTCCTTTCTCACTTGTGGCTCTTACCCGTGACACTTTTTTTTTTCTTCTCAAATGGCTTATGGGGCCACTTATGAAAAGTATGGAAACCTAGCCTATTCAACTCCTATGCCAAATTCTTTCCATACACTCTACTCTAGTTCATTCCACATCCCATGCCTGGGAAAACAGATGGGGTAACATGAAGTATCCCAAGAGATTATGAGTAAATGGAATTCTGCCTCTTGAATAAACATGATAGACCAAAAACTGACAAACATTAGGAGAATTCTTAGTGGTGAGATTTTTTTTTCCCCCTGGAAAGCGAATGGACTACTCCTCCCCAGGAGAAGAAAGATGAGGTGACAATATCAGTAATAACAAGGGAAAATAGGAGTGGGATTCTTCCCCAGGAAATGGAAAGAAATAAGTTATGAGACAATGTATGACTAAGAAATCCAGATTCATCTTACTGATGTATCCACACGATGGACTAACCATCTCACAGACATTTAAAAATACAAAGCTTAGATCAAGAAAAAGAAGTCTTAGTTCACACAGCAGAAAATAAACTGGCTATAAAATTTTGATAATTACTATCAGTAAAGTAAGTAGTAAAATTTACCAATTTAAATGTATTTAGTAGTATTTCTGGAAAACAGATACATGATAGACTAATTGGAAAAACAAGATTTACTTTTAGTTCTAGAAAACAGATAATAGATTGGCTTATTTGGGGCTAACTCCCTACTAATCCCTTCCTACCACCATCAGAGACACAAGACTCCGAGAAGCAAATTTGATATTTTCATGGATACTCCCCAGGTAATGAAACAAATTTTAAATAATTGCAACTTTCCTGACACTAAATGAGGGTCAGGTTCTCCTCTCAACATTGCTACATCACCCCCACCTTTCCATAATATCTAACATGCTATTTTGAAATCACTCAACTCTCATCGCTCAGCAGACTATAGGTCCCTTCAAGGCAGCAGGGTCATGTCTCCATTGGTATCCAGTGCCTACCACAAAACTTGGTGAAAATGAAAATGAAAAGGTGTTAAATAAATGTATGTTTGACTTAATATTGACACTTAGAGGATTTTATGGTGAAAAAAGTAATTATGAAAATATAATAAGAACCATACGGTCCTCTCAATAGCTGCAGAAAAAGCATTCGACAAAGTGCAGCATCCATTCTCGATAAAAACCCTCAACAAAGTAGGGATAGAGGGAACATACCTCAACATCATAAAAGCCATATATGAAAGACCTACAGCTAATATCATCTTCAATGGGGAAAAACTGAGAGCTTTTCCTCTATGGTCAAGAAAAAGACAGGGATGCCCGCTCTCACCATTGTTATTTAACAGTACTGGAAGTCCTAGCCTCAACAATCAGACAACACAAAGAAATAAAAGGCATCTAAGTCAACAAGGAAGAAGTCAAACTTTAACTATTCACAGATTATTGATACTCTACATAGAAAACTCAGAGAACGCCACCAAAAAATTGCTAGAACTGATACATGAATTCAGTAAAGTCGCAGGTTACAAAAACAACATACAGAAATCTGTGGCATTTCTATACAGCAATAATGAAGCAGCAGAAAGAGAAATCAAGAAATCAGTCCCATTTAAAATTGCGCCAAAAACCATAAGATACCTAGTAATAAACCCAACCAAAGAGGTAAAAGATCTGAACTCTGAAAACTATAGAACACTTATGAAAGAAGTTGAAGAGGACACAAAGAAATGGAAAGACATTCCATGCTCATGGATTGGAAGAACAAATATTGTTAAAATGTCTATACTACACAAAGCAATCTGCACATTTAATGCAACCCTTATCAAAACACCAATAGCATTTTCACAAAGCTAAAACAATTGTAAAATTTGTACGGAACCACAAAAGACCCCAAATAGCCAAAGAAATCTTGAAAGAAAAAAAAAAAAAAAGCAAAGCTGGAGGCATCACAATTCCAGACTTCAAGTTATATTACAAAGCTGTAGTGATCAAAACTGTATGGTACGGGCACAGAAGCAGACACACAGATCAATGGAACAGAATAGAAATGGACCCACAACTATACGGTCAACTACTCTTTGACAAAGTAGGAAAGAATATTTAATGGAAAAAAGACAGTTTCTTCAACAAATGGTGTTGAGAAAACTGGACAACAACATACAAAAGAATGAAATGGGTCCACTTTCTTATACCATACACAACAATAAATTCAAAATGGATGAAAGACCCAAATGTGAGACAGGAAACCATAAAAATCCTAGAGAAGAACACAGGCAGTAACCTCTTCGACATTTGCTGTAGCGACTTCTTACTAGATATGTCTCTGGAGGCAAGGAAAACAAAAGCAAAAATAAACTATTGGGACTTCATCAAGATAAAAAGCTTCTGAACAGTGAAGGAAACAATCAACAAAAGCTAAAAGGCAACCTTCAGAATGGGAGAAGATATTTTCAAATGATATATCTGATAAAGGGTTAGTATACAAAATCCATAAAGAACTGATCAAACTCAACACCCAAAAAACAAATAATCCAGTTAAGAAATGGGCAGAAGACATGAATAAACATTTTTCCAAAGAAGGCATAGAGATGGCTAACAGACACATGAAAAGATGCTCAACATCACTCATCATCAGGGACATACAAATCAAAACTACAATGAGATATTATCTCACACCTGTCAGAATGGCTAAAATGAACAACACAGAAAACAAGAGATGTTGGCTAGGATGCAGAGAAGGGGGAACCCTCTTACACTGTTGGTGGGAACGCAAACTGGCGCAGCCACTGTAGAAAACAGTATGGAGGGTCCTCAAAAAGTTAAAATAGAACTACCCTACAACCCAGACATTGTGCTACTAAGTATTTACCCAAAGGATACAAGAACACTGATTCGAAGAGACACATGCACCCCAGTGTTTATAGCAGCATTATCAACAATAACCAATTATGGAAAGAGCCCAAATGTCCATCGACTCATGAATGGATAAAGAAGATGTGGGATTTATTTATTTATTTATTCATTCATTCATTCATTCATTTATTCATACACACAATGGAGCATCATTTGGCCATCAAAAAGAACGAAATCTTGCCATTTGCAATGACATGGATGGAACTAAAGTGTACTATGCTAAGCAAAATAAGTCAGTCAGAGAAAGACAAATACCATATGATTTCACTCATATGTGGAATTTAAGAAATGAAACTGATGAGCACAGAGGAAGGGGGCAAAAAAAGAGAGGCAAACCATAAAATAGACTCTTAACACTAGAAAACAAACTGAGGGTTGCTGGAGGGGAGGTGGATGGAGGATGGGTTAAATGGGTGATGGGAATTAAAGACGTCAGTTGTGATGAGCACTGGGTGTTCTATGTAAGTGATGACTCACAAAATTCTACTTCTGAAACTAATATTATACTATATGTTAACAAACTGGAATTTAAAAAGCTTGAGTTAAAAAATACATATACAAAAATAAATAAATAAATAAATAATATTATTTTTGTAAAAAAAGAAAATGTAAATGTTTTATATGAAAATTAAAGACATGTCTATAATTCTTCAGATGTTCTATTTCATAACATAAAGTCCCATATAATTTTTTATATTAAGTTAAAGAAATGTGATGTGTATATCTTTGATCACAAAATTAGACTATTAAATATGATAAAATGTTACAAGAGTTTGTCTCTACATGTTAGGCTAATGATGTTTTGTATTTCACTTTTTATATTCTTCATATTTTTTACAATGGTATGCAATCTTATAATGAAAAACACAATTAGTAATATGAAAATAAAAGGGGAGAAATGTTTTTTTAAAGTAATAGATGATCTTGAAAAGCAATAAAATATTTATCAGACGGCTTTTTCACCAAAGTATAAGTTGAGATCATGTTTGAAGTTTTCCTATTAAAAGCACAGTTACATACATTAATTGTGACTAAAAATGTTGATAGTGTCAAATGAGTCCATTCCAAGTTGGAAGACAACTCCACGTTGATTTAATAACTCTTATCATACCATAAGACTAAATGTTCAAATTTTAAAAACTAATGGGACTTATTTGCTTTGCCAAGTTACTGGTTTATTTATGAATCTTTTTTTTCTTCTAACAAGTGCTATTGAATTCTCCACAGGGGAAGGGAAATACCTTCCAAAAAAATCTCTCTGCCTGAAAATACTTAGAAAAAAAAAATCAAAAAACTGACTTCTGTTTCCTAGAAAAATCCCAGGTCAGCATGATCATTAAGTTATAAAGAATTTATCATTCTTGGGTGGAAAACAGTCATCATAAATAGACTACTTTACATAAGTGAAGATCTAGAGAAACTAAATGTATTACCTTTATTTCTCCTTCAGTTTGTCCTGAAAGATTTTAGACAGCTATTTTTGCAAGAATTAATTGAATGCCAAAATATTTAGATAACAGCAGCTTCTATGACACATTAGAAGAGGTAGACAGGGAATGCTCAACAGTTTTGACAAATGGAATTTGAAATTGAGTCTTCATGTATCTTAATTAAATCTCTCTGTTGCAAAACTCAGGAGCAATGAGAACATTCCTATTTCAACTCCCTACACAGTATCTTGATATATGATTCTCTCCAACATGCTGTGCTGTTGTTAAACACTAGTAATTTTTATTTCCACAGGACACACAAACACACACACACACACACACACAAAATGCAAAACATCTAAATCATACAGGTATTTTGCTTGCATAGCAATAAAATGCCCAGGTATTTCAAATGTATAATGCTACACGTGTTTGTTCTGGACACTGCTCCAAACCTCTGTTCTCTTTAAAATGGGGACAATAACCATAGTTGCTTCAGCTACCAATAAGATTTTTGTGAACATTAGTTTACACAATGTGTGTAGAAGTGTTTGTAAACCTTACTGCACTTTTTAAAAGTTAGTATTTATTATACTGACAGCTTCAATTGCATGGTGTGTGTTGTAGCAGTGCCATGTAATAGTGAAGAGTGTAAACTATAACAGATATGGATTTAAATTCTGCCTGTGCCACTGTTATTCCTGAGCAATCTATTTAACCTCCATGAACCTCAGTTTATTCATCTACAAAAAGAAGTGATAATATGCAATCCATAAGTCTGTTAGGAAGACTGAGCAAGAAAATCCAAGTAAACTGCTTTATAGCTGTGCCCCCTTATTTGTGGTTTCACTTTCCAGACTTTCAGTTACCAGTCCCCTCAAGGAAAATGATGCTTCTTCTAAAAATAGCACCTGAAGGTCAATAGACAAATGCTGTGTCACAATGTCTATCATCATTCACCCCACATCATCTCATCACGTGGGCATTTTATCATCTCACATCACAAGAAGGTTAAGCACAGTACAATAAGACATTTTGGTGGAAATAGAGACCACATTCACATAACTTTTATTAGAGAATATTGATATAATTTCCCTATTTTATTATTAGTTATTGTGGTTAATCTCTTATTGACCTAATTTAGAAACAGCTTTATCATAGGTATGGATGTATAAGAAAGAACATAGTATACACAGGGTTTGGTACTATCCACAATTTCAGGCATCCCTGGGAATGCAGTCCCTACAGATAAGGGGGACTACTGTGTAGCAGCGCCTGGCAAAAAGCATTCAATAAATGTTGGCTGTGGTTATAATAATTAAATATAACATCTATTACCATCATCATTTAATTTGTTCTGATGGTAATTTTTAGAGGGAATATAATCATCTCTTTACAGTTATGAAAATTCACAGTTGTGAAATTCAACCACTTGGCCAAGATCACAAGACACAGCACTCAGACCTATGTATCTTAATTCTAAACTGAGTGTTTTTCCTTCTAGACTGTGTGGGACTTTTTACTCCCAACTTGATGAAAATGCTAAATTGGGGGAAATTTAACAAAATCAAGGTAGTTTTAGTTATTCACTGTTCTGTGGTTTCATAACATTTTAATGGGACTGGCCTTGCTCTTCAGAGTAAGTAAACAGTTTGTATGACTCGAGAATGGCCAGGAATGTTCCTACTCTAAAAGGTAAGATTTTTGTTGCTTAATCTCCTAACACTTAAGATTTTAATTAAGGAAATATCAGATAGTCATTTTAAAATGTGAAATATCTCAGAGCACCTGGGTGGCTCAGTCAGTTAAGGGTCTGCTTTTGGCTCAGGTCATGATTCTGGAGTCTCAAGATCAAGCCCCACATCAGGCTCCCTGCTCAGCAGGGAGTCTGCTTCTCCCTCTGCCCCTCACTCCACTTGTGCTCTCTCTCTCTCTCTTGCTCTCTCTCTCTCAAATAAATAAATAAAATCTTTAAAAATAAATAAATAAAATCTGAAATACCTCTAGAAGATATTGAAAAGAAACACTATAAATACAAAACATATGACTATAATTGAGCAAGCAGATTTTTTGCTTCCATGACTCCTAGACCTAAAAACCACATTCAGCTAGTACTTGAAGGAATGCAAAGCATAATAGGTGAAGAGAGTTATCTAGGGCATGGGGAGGATCCAGCTAATGGTACAGTGCATGGTCGTGGGCTCAGAAAGAGGAGAGCAGCCCTGAAAAAAGATGAGATGGTAACCAATATGAACCACCACCACCACCACTCCCCGCCCCCCCCCCCCGCCCACCCAGGACCATGAGGAAAGGATTTTGCCTGCTACATACAGACATTGAGTGAATACATTTGCCAGGATTCCAGTGGTGCAGGAAGCTGTTGTAGCTACAATGCCCTCTAAGTGGCCTGTACCCATCTGTGGACATCACTAGAAAATTCCTAATGCTCCCTCCAATTGTTGACTGCTGTTGGTCCGCTGGTGCTGGTACAATGCCCTGTGCCAAGTACACCCTACTATCAATGCTAACCAGCTGAAAGCCACCAAGAATACACCTGGAGCCAAACAAAACTAGGCTTATTAAGCTTGCTGCAGTGAAAGAGACAGTACACCACAGGAATTTTAGTTCCCGTTTAGTGATTTAAGATGGGATTCAAGGAAGCAGAGGTCTATCTGGACAGGGTGCTGCTCAAAACAAGAGTAATCTGATGTAGGAGCATCAGTGATTTTTTTTTTTATCTAGGACACAGAATAAACAAAGTAGGGCGGGAGTCATCATTGAATAAGAAGCAGCAGTCACTTAATGTTAACCAGGAGAGGGGAGATGTTTGGCATTTTTATGGCTATGGGTGATTTGGGTTTTATCTCTATTCAGAGACAGTTACAGAGTCAACTTGTTTTCGTCTTGTGGCATCACGGCCATGAAGAATTCCCCTATGATGTTAATATTCTATAGAATTATGTTCCACCGAAAAATACCATAGCCTGGCTGTTAGCAACTAGGCTAGCTCTGTGAAAGCTGGCAGGGGCTTCTTCCCTCATATTCCTCAACCTCACTACCATTACATACCATCCCCTGCTCTCCTCTGGCAATAGGGGAGGGGTAAAAATGGGGATCAATGTGGGAGTAATAAAATGACATAGGATGAGAAGGTATGATTTATTTCTATTAGGGTAGAGAGAATTCCTTAAGAACATGAGATGAACAGGAATGTCATATGTAAAGAGATATATATGGATGCAGGCATTTGACTCAGGAGAATTCATCATGTTTCATCATGCAGACAGTTAGAGTAGAGATTGAGCACGGTCCCTGTACTCCAGAAGCTTATAGACCAAAAGACAAAACAGCTAATTCTAATATAATCACCACATATGTTGCACAGCACTAAGATTTATTGTGCAAGTATGCAAAAGGCTGAAATTTATTCTCAAATTCATTAATAGTACAAGATTTGCCTTTATTGAATACTCAAGTACTTGTTGAGAGTAAATACCATAAAATGTTTCATTTTCAGATTGATTGAAAATAAGCACAGCACTCCACTCACAGCCTCCAAATTCTAAAACAACTTTTAGAAAATATTGTTTTTAAGTTTTATTTATTTAAGTAATTTCTACCCCCACCATGGGTCTCGAACTCATGACCTGGAGATCAAGAGTCACATGCTCTTCCGACTGAGCCAACCAAGCACCCCATAAATTATTTCTTTTCATAAATTATTTTTTAAATAGCATAAATTAGAGCAATAAGTCAATGGATAGGCACATGTAAATTTATGAAAATTATAGAGAAATTCTTGGTAGGCAATGTGGATATTCAAAGGAGCCTATTAAAGCCACGCCTACTCTCCTTGCCAATGTTTGAACCAACAGAGATAAGACGAAAGAATCAGTGAATGGAGAAAAAATATCAGCTTTATTAGGATAGGTACTTTGCTGGTAGGTATGCCTTAGATGTGCAGTATTAATGATTTCTTAATTATAAATCCAGAATGAAATACACTCACCCACCTACTCATAGTCCTGGACCACTAGTGACCTCCCCATATGGAAATCAGCTCCTTTAAAATATAGAATGTGAAGTAGTTGGGTATAACATGTTTCCTTTGAGCATCTAAATCTCAAAAAGAGATAGAAGGGACAGAGCTATACATATCCAATTCTTTACCCTAAACATATAAACTAAATATGTCACTCTTCCTCCTTTTGAAAGGAGTGAATGATGCAACAGATAAAGATGGAACGCTAGTGTCATTGATGACTCTACTCATGAAATATAAATTCAGAAGAAAAAAGATTCTTTCACATCAGATAAACTAAAACCCTGAAAAAATATCTGCAACAGAGAACAGACAATCCAAGCCTCTGGTTGTGGAGGACACCCCAGAGGGAATTTCATAACAGAGTAGATTTCCACAGTGCTGGCAGCCATGTTAGTTGACCTTTGTGTGCTTTCCATTCTACAGACTAGACAGAAGCAACAATGTCCATTTTGAAATTGATGCAGTGCTTGGAGCAGAGATACTAAGCTATACCTGCGAGACCAGCAATGCTCTAAAAATTAGAAGGGAGCCACCAATGGACTATGTCTACTCAAGCCCATCCCACTGTCAGTTCTTATGAAAAACTATGGTGGATGAGGCTCAGGAGCAGATTTTAACCTCTGCTCCTGGTCAGGCTGCACAGCAGAGATGTGAACAGTCTACCAAGGAATATTAATTTCAAGGATCATCTCAAAATCAGTAGTCATCATATTGTTAAAGAGTAACTACATCATAAAAGAGATGGCATCTGGGGGAGAATACAATAAGCAAAAGAATTTACACTTAAGGAAACAACTGAAAAGCAATCACACAAAGACTTTAAGATGTTATATTTAATATCTTCAGGGGAGGAAAAAGAGTATTGTGCCCATGAAACAAGAAGAAACAATTAGGAAATAAGAAATGGTTATTAATAAAAAAGGATGGCAGTTAAGGTCCCAAACAACATGGACTCAATCCTGGCCCCAGCAATTGCTAGTCAGGAGCCCCTAAGGCAATTTATTTAGCCACTGTTTGTCTTAGTTTTTGCATCTGTATAATGGAGATAATCATAATACCTACCTATTTATTTAATGTTTGTAAAGCACTCAGAGCAATAGCTGACATTTAAGTGTCTGTGAAATATAGAAACAAATTTGAAATCCTGAGAATAACAGCCACAATTTTTAGCATTCAAGATTCTATGGGTGGCCTGAAAAACAGAATGAAGGGAGAAGAGTGTATCAGTGAGCTGGAAGAATATAATAAGTGGGGTAGGAGTAGAGGGTGAAAAAGGAAATAAGGTACCAGAAGGGAAGGCAGAATAGCTCAGATGACTCTATTAGAAGCAGAGAACAGAGGGAATAGAAGAGAGGCAATATTTGAAGAAGTCGTAGCCCCAAATTTCTCATGACTAAAGAAGGTGAAGAGACTTTAAATCGGAAGGGTTCTCTGAATGCCAAGCACAGTAAATCTTTGAAAATAAATTTTCACATTTTAATGAGGTTCAAGAACATAAAAGATAGAGGTGAAATTGCAAAGAAAGAGAGGAGAAAATAATGTGATGTAAGGGAATAAAATCAGTCCTCATCAACACCGTTGGAGTAATGCAAAAGATGGATGGAGTAGTATTTTCAAGGTGAGCAAAAACTGCTTTGGATGACAAACCAAACTAGCTATTTTAGAGGTACATCCTTTACATCACTAGAAGCATGTTACTTACAGATGTTGAAGTAAATGCTAAATTAACCCATTTCAGGTACTAAAATTGATCACATGAGCAATATGAATGAGACAGAATAAAAGAAACAGGTATCTTTCATTACAGGGTGAAATTATGTGCATGGATTTCTTTGAAAAAAGGTTGTGTATTTTTTTTAATTTTTTTATTATGTTAATCACCATATATCATTAGTTTTGGATGTAGTGTTCCATGATTCATTGTTTGTGCATAACACACAGTGCTCCATGCAGAACATGGCCTCTTTAATACCCATCACCAGGCTAACCCATCCCCCCATCCCCCTCCCCTCTAGAACCCTCAGTTTGTTTTTCAGAGTCCATCATCTCTCATAGTCGTCTCCCCCTCCAATTTCCCCCCTTCATTCTTCCCCTCCTGCTATCTTCTTCTTTTTTTTTTCTTAACATATACTGCATTATTTGTTTCAGAGGTACAGATCTGTGATTCAACAGTCTTGCACAATTCACAGCCCTCACCATAGCACATACCCTCCCCAATGTCTATCACCCAGCCACCCCATCCCTCCCACCCCTCACCACTCCAGCAACCCTCAGTTTGTTTCATGAAGTTAAGAATTCCTCATATCAGTGAGTTCATATGATAAATGTCTTTCTCTGATTGACTTATTTTACTCAGCATGACACCCTCCAGTTCCATCCACGTCGTTCCAAATGGCAAGATCTCATTCCTTTTGATGGCTGCATATTACTTCTTCTTTATCCATTCCTCTGTCTATGGACATCTTGGCTCTTTCCACAGTTTGGATATTGTGGACATTGCTGCTATAAACATTGGGGTGCACATACCCCTTTGGATCCCTACAATCGTATCTTTGGGGTAAATACCCAGTAGTGCAATTGCTGGATCATATGGTAGCTCTATTTTCAACTATTTGAGAAACCTCCATACTGTTTTCCAGAGTGGCTGCACCAGCCTGCATTCCCACCAACAGTGTAGGAGGGTTCCCCCCGTCTGCATCCCCGCCAACATCTGTCGTTTCCTGACTTGTTAATTTTAGCCATTCTGACTGGTGTGAGGTGGTATCTCATTGAGGTTTTGATTTGGATTTCCCTGATGCCAAGCGATGCTCAGCACTTTTTCATGTGCCTGTTGGCCATTTGGATGTCTTCTTTGGAAAAATGTCTGTTCATCTCTTCTGCCCATTTCTTGGTTGGATTATTTGTCCTTTGGGTGTTGAGTTTGATAAGTTCTTTATAGATTTTGGATACTAGCCCTTTATCTGATATATCATTTGCAAATATTTTCTCCCATTCTGTCAGTTGTCTTTTGGTTTTGTTGACTGTTTCTTTTGCTGTGCAAAAGCTTTTTATCTTGATGAAATCCCAATAGTTCATTTTTGCCCTTGCTTCCCTTGCCTTCGGCGATGTTTCTAGGAAGAAGTTGCTGCAGCTGAGGTTGAAGAGGTTGCTGCCTGTGTTCTCCTTTAGGATTTTGATGGACTCCTGTCTCACGTTTAGGTCTTTCAACCATTTGGAGTCTATTTTTGTGTGTGGTGTAAGGAAATGGTCCAGTTTCATTCTTCTGCATGTGGCTGTCCAATTTTCCCAACACCATTTGTGGAAGAGACTGTCTTTTTTCCATTGGACATTCTTTCCTGCTTTGTCAAAGGTGAGTTGACCATAGAGTTGAGGGTCCACTTCTGGGCTCTCTATTCTGTTCCATTGATCTATGTGTCTGTTTTTGTGCCAGTACCGTACTGTCTTGATGATGACAGCTTTGTAATAGAGCTGGAAGTCCGGAATTGTGATGCCACCAGCATTGCTTTTCTTTTCCAACATTCCTCTGGCTATTTGGGGTCTCTTCTGGTTCCATACAAATTTTAGGATTATTTGTTCCATTTCTTTGAAAAAAGTGGATGGTATTTGGATGGGGATTGCATTGAATGTGTAGATTGCTCTAGGTAGCATTGACATCTTCACAATGTTTGTTCTTCCAGTCCATGAACATGGAACGTTTTTCCATTTCTTTGTGTCTTCCTCAATTTCTTTCATGAGTATTTTATAGTTTTCTGAGTACAGATCATTTGCCTCTTTGGTTAGATTTATTCCTAGGTATCTTATGGTTTTGGGTGCAATTGTAAATGGAATCGACTCCTTAATTTGTCTCTCTTCTGTCTTGTTGTTGGTTTATAGGAATGCCACTGATTTCTGTGCACTGATTTTATATCCTGCCACTTTACTGAATTCCTGTATGAGTTCTAGCAGTTTTGGGGTGGAGTCTTTTGGGTTTTCCACATAAAGTATCATATCATCTGCAAAGAGTGAGAGTTTGACTTCCTCTTTGCCGATTTGGATGCCTTTGATTTCTTTTTGTTGTCTGATTGCTGTGGCTAGGACTTCTAATACTATGTGGAATAGCAGTGGTGAGAGTGGACATCCCTGCCGCATTCCTGACCTTAGGGGAAAAGCTCTCAGCTTTTCCCCACTGAGAATGATATTCGCTGTAGTTTTTTCATAGATGGCTTTTATGATATTGAAGGATGTACCCTCTATCCCTATACTCTGAAGAGTTTTGATCAAGAAAGGATGCTGTACTTTGTCAAATGCTTTTTCTGCATCTATTGAGAGGATCATATGATTCTTGTTCTTTCTTTTGTTAATGTATTGTATCACGTTGATTAATTTGCGGATGTTGAACCAACCTTGCAGCCCAGGGATAAATCCCACTTGGTCATGCTGAATAATCCTTTTAATGTACTGTTGGATCCTATTGGCGAGTATTTTGGTGAGAATTTTTGCATCCATGTTCATCAAGGATATTGGTCTGTCATTCTCCTTTTTGATGGGGTCTTTGTCTGGTTTTGGGATCAAGGTAATGGTGGCCTCATAAAATGAGTTTGGCAGTTTTCCTTCCATTTCTATTTTTTTGGAACAGTTTCAGGAGAATAGGTATTAATTCTTCCTTAAATGTTGGGTAGAATTCCCCTGGGAAGCCATTTGGCCCTGGGCTTTTGTTTTTTGGGAGACTTTTGATGACTGCTTCAATTTCCTTAGTGGTTATAGGTCTGTTCAGGTTTTCTATTTCTTCCTGGTTCAGTTTTGGTAGTTGATACATCTCTAGGAATGCATCCATTTCTTCCAGGTTATCTAATTTTCTGGCATAGAGTTGCTCATAATATGTTCTTATAATTGTTTGTATTTCTTTGGTGTTGGTTGTGATCTCTCCTCTTTCATTCATGATTTTGTTGATTTGGATCATTTGTCTTTTCTTTTTGATAAGTCTGGCCAGGGGTTTATCAATCTTGTTAATCCTTTCAAGGAACCAGCTCCTAGTTTCGTTGATCTGTTCTACTGTTCTTTTGGTTTCTGTTTCATTGATTTCTGCTCTGATCTTTATTATCTCTCTTTTCCTGCTGGGTTTAGGCTTTATTTGCTATTTTTTCTCTAGCTCCTTTAGGTGTAGGGTTAGGTTGTGTATTTGAGACCTTTCTTGTGTCTTGAGAAAGGCTTGTATTGCTATATACTTTCCTCTCAGGACTGCCTTTGCTGCATCCCAAAGATTTTGAACAGTTTTGTTTTCATTTTCATTGGTTTCCATGAATTTTTTTAATTTTTCTTTAATTTCCTGGTTGACCCATTCATTCTTTAGTAGGATGCTCTTTAGCCTCCATGTATTTGAGTTCTTTCCGACTTTCCTCTTGTGATTGAGTTCTAGTTTCAAAGCACTGTGGTCTGAAAATATGCAGGGAATAATCCCAATCTTTTTGTACTGATTGAGACCTGATTTGCGACCTAGGATGTGATCTATTCTGGCAAATGTTCCATGGGCACTAGAGAAGAATGTGTATTCTCTTGCTTTGGGATGGAATGTTCTGAATATGTCTGTGAAGTCCATTTGGTCCAGTGTGTCGTTTAAAGTCTTTATGTCCTTGTTGATCTTTTGCTTAGATGATCTGTCCATTTCAGTCAGGGGGGTGTTAAAGTCCCCCACTATTATTGTATTGTTGTCAATGTGTTTCTTTGCTTTTGTTATTAATTGCCTTATATAATTGGCTGCTCCCATGTTAGGGGCATAGATATTTACAATTGTTAGATCTTCTTGGTGGATAGACCCTTTAAGTAAGATATAGTGTCCTTCCTCATCTCTTATTACAGTCTTTGTTTTAAAATCTAATTTGTCTAATACAAGGATTGCCACATCAGGTTTCTTCTGGTGTCCATTTGCATGGTAAATGGTTTTCCACCCCCTCACTTTCAATCTGGGGGTGTCTTTGGGTCTAAAATGAGTCTCTTGCAGACAGTATATTGATGGGTCTTGTTTTTTAATCCAATCTGATAGCCTGTGTCTTTTGATTGGGGCATTTAGCCCACTTACATTCAGGGTAACTATTGAAAGATATGAATTTAGTGCCATTGTATTGCCTGTAAGGTGACTGTTACTGTATAGTGTCTGGTCTATGCTGCTTTTAGGCTCTCTTTGCTTAGCGGACCGCTTTCAATATTTCTTGTAGGGCTGGTTTCATGTTCGCAAATTCCTTTAGTTTTTGTTTGTCCTGGAAGCTTTTTGTCTCTCCTTCAATTTTTTAAATGACAGCCTACCTGGATATAGTGTTCTTGGCTCCATATTCTTCTCGTTTAGTGCTCTGAAGATATCATGCCAGGCCTTTCTGGCCTGCCAGGCCTCTGTGGATAGGTCTGTGCCAATCTAATGTTTCTACCATTGTAGGTTACAGATCTCTTGTCCCGAGCTGCTTTCAAGACTTTCTCTTTGTCTCTGAGACTCGTAAGTTTTACTATTAGATGTCAGGGTGTTGACCTATTTTTATTGATTTTGAGAGGGGTTCTCTGTGCATCCTGGATTTTGATGCCTGTTTCCTTCCCCACATTAGGGAAGTTCTCTGCTATAATTTGCTCCAATATACCTTCTGCGCCTCTCTCTCTTTCTTCTTCTTCTGGGATCCCAATTATTCTAATGTTGTTTTGTCTTATCATATCCCTTATCTCTCGAAATCTGCCCTCGTGATCCAGTAGTTGTTTATCTCTCTTTTTCTCAGCTTCTTTATTTTCCATCATTTGGTCATCTATATCGCTGATTCTCTCTTCTGCCTCATTTATCTTAGCAGTTAGTACCCCCATTTTTTATTGCACTTCATTTATAGCCTTTTTGATTTTGACTTCGTTAGATTTTAGTTCTTTTATTTATCCAGGAAGGGTTTCTCTAATAACTTCCACGCTTTTTTCAAGCCCAGCTAGTATCTTTAAAGTCATGATTCTGAACTCTAGGTCTGACATCGTACTAATGTCCGTATTGAGTAGGTCCCTGGCAGACGGTACCACCTCTTGTTCTTTTTGCTGAGGTGATTTTTTTCATCTTGTCATTTTGTCCAGAGGAGAATAGATGAATGAGAGAACAAAATGCTAACAGGTTAACAACGTTCCCAGCAAATATACTCTAAACAAATCAGAAAAGGCCTGAAACCAGGGGAAAAGAAAGGGAAAGAAAGAAAAAAGATAGAAAAAAAAAAGAAAAGAAAAAGAAAAAGATAAAAACAAACAAAAACAGAACAAAACAAAAAAAACCTGCCACATATACTTTTAACCTCTTACAAATCAATAAGTAAAAGATAACCCAACAAAAATGGGCAAAAAATGAAAACATATTAACGGAAGAGGCGATACAATGCACCAAGAAATATATGAAATTATTTTCAACCTCTAGAGTGATCAGTAAAGTGATAACTAAAATGAGAATGATATAGTATATATCATTTATAAGACTGATACATATTTTGAAGTTTTTTAACACCAAATATGGGAAGAGTGTAGGAACCAGAAACTGTCTCATGTTACAGGTGGGAGTACAGCCCCTTTGCCACATGATTAGGGAGACCCTCTCTAAACAGGAAACATGCATTGTCCATGACCCAGCAGTGCTGGCCCAGAGAAAGACTTGCACACGAGCATAAGGGGCAGGCACGAAATCCATGCAGTCTTGTTAATATTGAAGAAGTCAACAACACAAATTCCAATCAGCTAAAAGGATATGTAAAATGAGGCATATTCATATAAAATACTACTAGAGAGCAGTTAAAAAGAATGAGTTATGTCTCAGGTATTAAAATGGAGAGCCTTCAAAATCATATTGCTGACTGAAAAGCTAAAGAAACTCAAAAATGCTGCAGATGGCATGGTACTTCTTGAGTTATGAAAATAATGCAACATTGCACATTTTCTAAGGGTACCTGTTTATGCATATAATTATTGTAAAAGCTGTGTAATAGACCAAAGCCCTAAGAGTGTGTGTATATGTGCTTGGGAAAGAGACAACCATTTGATATTGGAGCCGGGACTTCAAAGGGTCTTTAGTATTATCTGGAACTTGTGTATAACTTGTGTTACCATGAAGGGATTGGAATGAATTTAGACTGAAGAGAAACAAAGACAAGTTTGACACAATACCTATTTTGAAAGAATGACGTGCTACAGAAGATAGCACAAACGTACAACTGCATGCAAACCAGATTAACGGGAGGAGGAGAAGCAGGAGAAAGAAGAAAGGGGGAGGAAGAGGAAGAGAAGGAAGCAGAAAAACAAGAGAAAGAGTGAGGACAAGAAGAGTACATAGTAGTAGTAGAAGCAGCATCACAACAGTAGTCATTATGGGAAGACTTTAGATCACACCACGGGAAGGGCAAGAGGCATCATGAAGGGTGGTGTTTGAATTGGGCCACTGGTGATATTCATTCTAGCTTGATTTTAGTCCCATCTTCCATGGTCACATCCTAACACTATTCATCAACAACTCCAAAATCTCCCTTTTAAGGATCCCTACTCTTTTCAGGCTAATATCTCCTAATTCAGACCCTGAATCTGATAGTCCCTCAAAACTGAGTATTCCCATCCCTCATTTTAACCACTTGTTTTTCAAACTACAAATCTCAAGTGAGCACCCACCACTGCCAAGCAAATGTTTCTTTGATGGACTTACTTTCCTGCTCTCCTCTCTGCCAGATCTCCTACCTCTCTTGCTCCATCACCTTTGTTCATTGATGCCCCAGACTTTTCCTTCATTCATTCATTTAACAAATATTTTTTGTGTGCCTACACAGTAGAACTGAAGACAGTGAGTGTGGATTTTTTTTTTTTTCTAGAAGCTTGGGGAAACAAAAAACAGAAATGGAAACCACAAAATGGAAAATGAGGTCAAGAGAAGGATTTCACTGGAAAACTAGAAGGATGCAAAAAAAGCCTTCAATGAGTCTGCAGACCTTTTCTGTATCTGTCTCCCTATTTTTAGTCTTGCTGCTAGTAATAATCAAGAAGGGACCCGATATTCACATGTGCTGTGAATCCTATCTCCTTTCAGTTTCTCAAGGACATTCCTCCCATGAGTATCCTCTGTTTCCCCCGATTCATTAGATTTTCATTGCTACGTGATTCCATAGCACACACACGTTTCTCTGGTCTATCAGATCAAGTTTTTTAAAAATCCTTTCATTTTTTTAAGATTTTATTTATTTATTCGAGAGAGAGAGAATGAGAGACAGAGAGCACGAAAGGGAAGAGGGTCAGAGGGCGAAGCAGACCCCCCGCCGAGCAAGGAGCCCGATGCGGGACTCGATCCCGGAACTCCAAGACCATGACCTGAGCCGAAGGCAGTCGCTTAACCGACTAAGCCACCCAAGCGCCCAAAAAATCCTTTCTTGAACTCACACTCCCTCTGTTCTGCATAACACAATATTGCAAAAGCATCCTACATCCTCCTTCCACCTTGCTTTTTAACTCTTATCTACATATCTTCCAGCCCCATCACCGCACGGCACTTGTCAAGACCATTAATAATGTGTATTTTGCAAAAGCCAGCAAATGTATCTCTGTCCTCATTTTACTTAATCTCTGCAGCATTTAGTGAAATTGACCACTACAGACTTCATGACACTCTTTCCTTTCTAGGTTTCTTTAACCCCAACTCTGGGTTTTTTCTTTAAATCTTGGCTATTTCTTACTTCTCCATTTTTATCAGGGCTTTAACCTGAGCCCTTTTCTCCTTCTAATAGAGATGTTCTTCTTAAGTAGTCTTCCACGGCCCCAGGCTTATATCTTACACAAACGTTAACCTCCCCCAAATCCACACTTCAGTGTGTCTTCTCTTCTAGACTCCATACTCCAACTACTATTTCATTTCTACACCAGATACCTAATAAGCATTTGACAAAACAATAAACTAGAGTACTATCTAATGCATGTATTCCCTTTCAATAATTCCTTGTTAATCCTGCAGCTCTTTTATATTTAAGACCAAACTATGGGCCTGAGCTTTATTTTCCCAAAGAAGAGGAGCCTATGAAAGAACCCAGGGAGGATGGTAAAAATTAAGTTCTTGACTGTAGGGTTTGAAAGCCTTAGCTTTAAAATGCAAGACTAGGTAGACACAAAAGGAAAACATTTTGAATGAATTCTAAAAGTTTGGGCTTGATTATGGAAAGCTCAGCCTAAAGTACTGGGAGAATAGAGTTTAGGACAGAAAAGCTAGCAAAAATTGTGATTTTCCTGCAAAACAGAGAGGAGAGAGAACTTTCTGGGCTGTCTCAAGTCCATCTGAAGGATAGGATAAAGAGAACAGAGAGGTCAACTCTTTATTTGGGGCCCTGTCCTTATCACTTACCCACCTCACTACCTTACTCTAGGGGCCAACTCTTTATGGGGATATAAATCACAAATCTGTGAAACCAAAACAGTAAGAGATTTGACCTCATACCTGGCTGGAATTCTGGAACGAGATGCCTCACAGAACATCCCATAGTACCATTGGATAGTGATGGTGGAGTAAGTAGAGCTCAAAGCTCATATGCTTTAGAACTTTTAGAAATTGATTTTTTTAATTAAATTAAAAAATAATTTAGGAAGTAAATTTAAATTAATTGAATTGAAATTAATTAGAAATTAAAGCAAATAATTAGGTTGAGAAAGCATTAAAAATACTAATTTTTAAAAGCTGATAAATATCACAAACATCACAAAATCCATAATAATAATACTTTTATTAGTTAACTCCCCACCATACTTGGGTACTATTTTCCTAAATTTTAGGCCGTATAGTTTTTGAATGCCTCATCATTTGATACAACTTTGCATTATCATTTTCTATGGAAAAGAAGAAAACTAATTTAACTTTCCTCTAACGTAGGTGATCAAAATTTATTTTTATTGATTCTTTAGAAAAATTTCTTTCCTTTACAGATTAATAGTGGAATTGTACAAAGTTATAAATGGGCAAATTTAGGGAAATATCTATCAAATTTCTTATATGAGCTATAAGATTTATCAGAAAAGTGTTTATCAAATAAGTAAGATGTGATCCAATATGTTAGGATGCATGAAATATGCGATTTCACATATAGACATGCTAATGGCTGTAGGACTGCTACAAATTCATGCTTTCAAAATCAAGAATTCTGATAAATTCTATTTCAAACAATTATCATGAGGAGCTTTATTACCCTTGAATAATTGCATTTTATACTATATAATGAAATATAGTCATGATAGGAAAGAACTATTTTGATTGGATATTTATAAAAGCCCACTTACCAAAAAAGTATGTCTGGTGATTAAAAGACTTGTGCCCACATTCTGGCTCTGACATTTCAAACCTCATTTCCTTCCCACTCACGCTCTGATGCATCCTGCGTAACACATTCATATCCTATCTCTGCCTCTCTCCTTTTCCTTTTACCTCCTTCCTTCTCTGTCCTTTTCTGAAACATTGTCCTTCTCTGCCTTAACGTCGTTCACATTTTGCCTCTTACCACAAGGTGATCTCATCCTCTCACATGGTTAGAATTACCATCCAGAGGCTGATGGCTTACAAATGAATTGCTCCAGCTGAAATTCGAACATAATCATTGATCCTTTGTCCCACAACATAATAATCTCAAAATCAAACTATCAGTGCGGAATCTGCTTTCCCTGTCTTCTTCCCTGTTAGACAATAGTGTTTCCATCCTCTCCATCCTTCCATATACTAGAATTCAGGATTCCTATTATACCCTTCCTCCTCTATTCCTTATTTCTTAAAAGTAATTAAATCCTGTTGCTCCTTCTTCGTAGTTATCTCAATTCACCATATGTTACATCTTTTTAAATGGTGTTACTGATTATTTCGTGGTTGCTGATTGTGTGATGGTGGTGGAAGTGGTGATTAAGGAGTAAGAAAGAATAACTACATTTGGGGAAATATTGCATTTGAGAAACCAATAGCTCGTGCAGATGTTCAAACGAGAGTTGGAAAGGTAGTCATAGAACTTGAAAGAGAGGTTGTGGATCAACTACATAGAACCGATAGAGGATTGTGAAGAAGTAAAGCAAAAGATATGAACTCAGCTCTTCTTTAAAAACTATGATTCTGTTACAATATTCAATATAGTGAGAAAATGTCTCAAGATTTCCAAGATGTTCCCAGCATGGCCATTTTTGAGAAGAAGATTAAAAAGCTGTGCATACCTACCATGTTTTAGCTAGATAGTGGGCTGAATATTGCCGAGGCAAACTATTTTGCAGTGTTATCAACTACGCACTCCCGGAAATGTACATGGCCCACATTACAGTACAGAAGGCATGTTGTAATTTTAGGTAAAGCCTAAAGAGATGGGGGCAAAAATCTCAAACATTTGTACATCTCTCCATGCTTCGGGCCCTTTTACCATAAAACAAGGTGATCAGACAGTGTGGTTTGGAAAGCCCATTTCAGTACCTACTTATCATTACATGGCCTTTTTGACCAAAGTTCTTTTTAATTTGACAATGAACTGACAGGAAAAAGGGAATATTCCCTCTTTGCTTTTGCTTTAAAAACTGCTGGTTCTCCTAAAAAAAAAAAAAAGTTTGGCTTATCTTATTACAATAAAATAACCCAAATCCTTCTTTCTATATTTAATTCCATTCAACAAGCATTTATTGGTGCCCATCTTGTGCTGAGTTCTGTACTGAATGGATAAATTTTCTCTATTTTTTTTCTTTTAACTTTTCCATTTGTGCTATCTTTCATATTTTATGTATAGTGAGTGATTATATGCACATCATCACCAAAGTATAAATGAAGGCTTATATTTGTTGTATGAACTAAATAGATAATAATTTTACAGGCAGACTATGCCTTCTAAAAATTTATAATCTATAGCATATGCTTGAGCTTCTTCAGAAAGCAATTTTCTAATATTGATGTTGGTAGAACTGTTTTATCATATTTTGAAGTTGTGTTCTTTTTTTGTTGTTGTTCCTTCATTATTAAACAAGTACCTAGGGATATAGCATTATTTGAAGTTAGTGGTAATGTAGACTTGATTATTTTTTATGTACAAAACTTACAGATTCTAAAATAGAAGACATTTTTTTCTCCTAAAACTTCCAAATTTGAAATCTAAGATATTTCTAAGTTCTAAAAACACGTTCTTTAAAATAAAAGCAAAACCTTCTTATCTATGAAGATAAGAGATATCTGAGATAAATGTTCTCATGCTGTCTTGGTAGTCAATTCATCTAAGGAGATGAGATTTTCCTGCAAACAAAAATCTAAAGCTATAGACAAGAATATTTCAACCAGTTATAATGGTTAAATACATCAGAGGATTTGGCATAGTAATATTTTTCTATGACACATAAATATTATTTATCACAGAATTTGGCATCAAGTTGGCAAAACATATTTTTATATAAACTTCTGATGAAATAAATGCTATTCATGTCTTGAAGTAAAATTTCCAGAAATGAAATAAAGCAGGAAATAAGCACTTCTAAAAAGCATAATCCAAAAAAAAAAAAAAAGTTAGGCAAAGTCTCTTGGCCATAATAGAAGTCTCTCACTTTTTCCTCTGACCAGAGGAGTGGTGCATTGTCAGGTGGCCATGTTCTCCCTCCTTCCTCCACTTCAGTTCCATTTCCAAAAGGAGAACTTGAAGAACCTTACAAAAATGCATACAATAAAATAAGAGAAATATAGATGAAAGTAGGCAAAAAATAGGCAACAGAGAATGAAATGATGAAATTAGCAGTAAAGTTGATACAATAGAAATGTATTTGATTTTAGTGTCATTGGGATTCTATACAATTATTAAGAGGAAACACAGATTTTACTCTGATTTTTCCAAGCCTGTGGCTTGGAATGCAAAATGCAAAATACAATCACTTATATATTTCACATTTTCTATTTAAGTTTCATCCGTTCAATCTACTTCAAGAAAGCAGATTTTTCCCTTGCTCTGTGTGAAAGATATTTTTCTCATGAATTGTCATTAATGGGAGATGGACAAGAATGAAAGTAAGAATAAAAAGAGAGAACAAAAAATGAAGCAGGTGTGGATAAAAGAGAGAGTAACACTCCACCAAAAAGTCCCTGATGGTCATCACATTCTGGTGACAGAGAGACAGAAAGAGCCAATTAACCTCTGGAAGGAGATGCTTCTTTGTTTAATTTTCTATAAGCCTCTCTCTGTCTTCTTTTCTGAGCCAAACTAGCAGGCAATTTCACTTTCTTTTTTCTTTTTATTATGTTATGTTAATCACCATACATTACATCATTAGTTTTTGATGTAGTGATCCATGATTCATTATTTGCATATAACACCCAGTGCTGCATGTAGAACGTGCCCTCTTTAATACCCATCACCAGGCTAACCCATCCTCCCACCACCCTCCCCTCTAGAACCCTCAGTTTGTTTTTCAGAGTCCATCGTCTCTCATGGTTCATCTCCCCCTCCGATTACCCCCCCTTCTTTCTTTCCCTCCTGCTATCTTCTTCTTCGGCAATAGTCACTTTCTTGTCCACAGGACTCAGAGGTCTAAGGTTACTACTTTCTCCTTTTTTTAGTATAAGCTTATTAGAAATTTGGTCATTGACCAAATGACTTTGAAATAAATATAAGTGAAATATTTTAAAACATTCTATAGCAAAATGAGAAATCCCCTGTTCCTTCTTTCCCTAAGTTAGTGGAGAACATAACAGAAAATAACAAATTAGTATATGGTTTCTTTCTATGTTAATGAGAGTATCACCACTGGCTTTGGCTTTGGTTCTTAATTTAGATCTCAGTCTCTCTCTCTCTCCCTCTCTCTCTCTCTCTCTCTCTCTCACACACACACACACACACACAAATACATACACATGCTTGCCTGAAATATCAGAATGAAATGGACAATAAATGAGAAATTTAAGTAGGTAGTCATGTGACCACTTTGCTCATCTAATTAATAATTTATTTTCTCTATTAAAGTTGTGAATTTCTTTATGTGAGGATGGATAGATAAAAAAGTCAGGGCAGATGGAAGAAAAGTATCTTTCCAAGCACAGTGCTGGAAAGGACTCATTGAATCCTTACTGGATTAGATAACTTTCTACTTCACTGGGATTAACAAACAGGAAAAAAGAGAGAAAAATTCCATTTGGTAAAAACATGAAAGAGCAGAAAATTAGACCAAAAAGAGGTGAAAGTCTTCGGCACATCCTAATTGGCTCTGTTATGAATTTCTAGAGAAGGTAGCGGAGCAATGTGAAGGGCTTGACATGGTACAAAACTGACAAGCTGGATTCTAGAATACGTTCTTCCTCCTTTCAAGTTTCCTTGGTCATTTTTTTCTGGCCAGAGACAAGGCCATCACATTTCAAAAATTAACTCAAAATAAAACAATAACAAAAGATTTGCAAAGCCCATTGGGTATACACAAGTAATTTATTCAGTGTGGCTTCATTTAACATATGTTGGTCAAAATCAATGATGTTTTGGCAAGTAGTAATAATTGCAAAAATGACACCAAGAATGGGTCTGAAAGTAAATAGGAATTCTTTTATAACCACAAAGAAAAGAAGGGCATTTACAGATAAAAAGTGTTTATGAAACCTGGGAGATTATTTGAGCTGCCAATGAAATGGGATTCATAATGCCTCCCCCAACACAGCATCTGGAAGCTCCATAAAACAGGTCAAACACTGAAGGTCCAGAGACTATAATTTTTCAAAAATAATAATTGCATGGTAATATATTTGAATTTATATAGAAAATAAGCTACTCAATCACCTGGAACAGGTTTTTAAAAATACATATTAGAAAGAAAAAAAATAGCTTCAGCCTCTGCCTTGAGGAAAAGCCCCAATTCAGTGGGCACGGTAAACCCGCCAAGGTGAGAAAGGCCATGTGAGTCCAGGAGAAACACTCCAAGGACATGCCCTGTATCCCTCCCATGTCATTTTGTCCATTTTGTCACCAAACTCATTCATGGCACAATAAGAAGGAATAGGTACAAAGGATGGCAACAGGCTTGTGTGTTAATATCCAGGGGCTCTACTCAGGTCCATTCAGGTAAACTGAGCACAAGGATGGTCCTTCCTTTAGCTCACTGTCGTGTTTGCTAACACTGGTTTGTATATTCCTACAACTTATAATGTAACTCCGACTGTTCATGTAACTTTCCTGAGGCAACGTCAATACCACTGCATCAGAACAGAATAGAATGAAACGCTCATGTTTGCTGGACTGCATGACCCCTTTTCTGATCAGACTGTCCCATTAGATTTGAAGCCTTTAGAGACATGTTGGAGGCAACTGGAATTCTCAAATCTTTGGTCTTGTATAATTCTCTTACATGTATTTAGGAAATTGCTAAGCCCTCTTTTATATGTTGCTGTGACTCAAAGTGTGAGTAATTGGGGTAAGAACCCTGGCTATCTTTAGAGAAAGGCTCTTTGGATAAATTGAGAAAATTCAAACAGCTTTGTTCCTGTAAAATGTCAATTGAAACAGCTTTTGTAGATACTCACTTTTCCTCCTGTGATGTAGGACCCTAACCTAATTTTGTTTCACAAACATCTCATTCCAGGGGAGAAAAATTTTTTTGACTGAAATAAACATACATCAGTAAATACCTAGTGCTAAGATGAGCCTGAAGAGAAGGTTAGAGGTATTCTGAGTCATGAAACTGACAGTAAAGAACCTGAGTATTTAACATAATACACTCTTAAAGATAAGATGTGAAATGTAAGGTCGGCTGGGCAGGAAAGTGACCAAGGCACTCAAGCACGCTTTTGTATCATGCAGGTCTATTATCCGTGGTGTAACTAATAAGGTTTTTTTTTTTCCTTCTTTGTGGGAGAAATTTATTTTTATAAATATCAAAATTGTTTAACTTCTTGGGCATCCAGGTCAGTTATTCTAAAATCCCTAAAGTCATAGTTTTAATTTTGTTTTTATTTGTTTGTTGTTGGACTTGGGCGGATCTTGTCTGAATTACCTTTTTATGTTTGCCACATTTAGAGTCCTCACTAACATCAGATTGGTTTACCTCCTCAAGTTAAATGGCTTTCTCTACCTTTTCCTTTTCAAATCTTTTAAAGGAATAAAATTTCTAAAGCAATTCAAAAGGCCCCACAACTGGGGTGCCTGAGTGGCTCAGTCAGTTTAGCATCTGCCTTTGGCTCAGGTCATGATCCCAGAGTCCTGGGATCAAGCCCCACATCAGGCTCCCTGCTCAGCGAGGAGTCTGCTTCACCCTCTCCCTCTGTCTCTCCCCCTCTGCTCATGCTCTGTGTCACACTTTCTCTCTCTAATAAATAAAATCTTAAAAAAAAAAAAGTCCCCAGATCTGACTTTCGGGCATTAACGCAACTTCTGCAACTTTGACAGACAAGTTGGGGTATCAGAATTTTAGAGCTCAAATAAATAATTTGAGCCTGTTGACTCTGAGAGGGTTCATATAACTTCAGCTTCTTGGTGCTTATTGAAACCAAACAAACTTTCCTGAACACTGAATTAAGGCCCTAAAAAAATGAGTCCATAATATTATTTCCTCCAACCAACAGCTATCTTGGGCTAAATGAGTTAGTTTCTTAATTTCATGGGACTGAAAAATATACACAGGCTAAAGTTTAAAGAGAATGATTGTACCACATAAACAAAAAAGTCCAAGGCTTCAGGTAGATATTCCTCTTTTGCTCTCTCAAATCCACATCCTCTGTATGGGATCCACTTTCAGACAGGCTCTTCCAACAACCTTACATTCTCTCAGGTTTAATTATCTAAAAATGGTATACTCTTTCTTCACAAGTCTCCCCAAAATTTTATTGGCTCTGGTTGAAACATGAGACCAGCTCTGAACATTCACCATGGCCCCAGTCACTTTACATCTTGAGGCATTGAACTAGTAACAGAGCCCATTACAAAGCCTACAGACTAAACATGGAAAAGGCGTTGTTTCCAAAGTGAAATTGAGTACTGTTCCTAACATTAAGGTGAACAGATGTGCAATGTCAGATACATCTGACAATTGGACAACACATTAGCAAGGTACTCCTCTACCATCATATATTAATTTATTAGTGTTGTCATTTTAGCTGCTCATCTCTTCTAAGTTCTAATTTCTATGGCTTTGAAAACATATAACACTCCTAGATATTCAGACAGGGGAAAGAAAAACATATTTCTGCGCAAAGACTTAATTAATGTTCATAACAGATAACCTTCAGTATACAAAAAGGAGACGCAACTCAATTCCCATTAATAGATGAATGGATAAACAGGTCTGGCATAACCACACAATCATATCTATACTCAGTAATAATAATAATAATATACGTACTTAGTAATAAAAAAGAATGCATTATTGATACATGCAACAAGATGTGGATGAATCTCAAAATATTATGCAGAGCAAAAGAAGCAAGACCAAAAAAAGAGTACATACTGAATGATTCTATTTACGTAAAATTTTAGAAATGAAAACTAACCTATCATGAGAGAAAGCAGATCAAGATCAGTGATTGCCTATGGGTGGGGAGTCAAGTCAGGGAAGGGAAGATGGAAAGATTTAGGAGCTACACAGGGAAATTTCTGAGGGTGATGGAGATGTTCATTATCTTGATCAAGAATTGTCATTTTTTGCTGTAAAGGGCAAGATAGTAAATATTTTAGCCATTGCCGGCCATATGGTCTCTGTCACAACTACTCAGCTCTGCCACTGCATCATCAAAACAGCTATAGATAAGAAGTAATTAAATGAATGTGAGTGTGTTCCAACCAAACAGGCAGCAGCCCAACCTAGTCTGCAGGCTGCAGTTTGCCAATTCCTGATCTTGATTAAGATAATTGTTTCGCAAGTGTGTACATATGTCAAGACTTATCAAATTGTACACTTTAATTACATGCCATTTATTGTATGTCAATTATGCCTCAATAAAGCTATTAAAAAATAAAAACAAAACAAACAGCATTAGCTTCCTCATCATGGATTGGATAAAGCTCAAGCTTCTTACCGTGGCATACAAATCCCTCCATGAACTGGCCTCTGTATTCCTACCCGATCAGATTTATTGCCATTTTCTGGTGGGATTTTACCTTTTGGCAGTGCCAAAACACACACATCATGCTATTTCAACTCTATGCCTTTATTTAGGTGTTCTATCTAGAATAACCTACACTTACCAGTGTAAGATTAAACTTGCACATTTACAATTCCAAGATACCTTCCTTCTTCCCTTATCTTACTCCTTCATTTCTTCTTGTGCCACCATTATAGTCTGTGTGTGTGTGTGTGTGTGTGTCTGTGTATACAGGGATATGTATTTATACATACATATAAACACACTTGCACTATTACATTGGTATATATATACATACACATTCTTGCATGATTACACTTTTCCATACTTTTACCTATATATATCTGAAATTTTTCTTTTACATATGTAGAGTTAAAGTGAATTATCACTCATTTTATATTCATTTTATGAATATCATTAGACTTGGATATATGACTGAGCACTCCCTGTGTCTATTACATCTATCACGGTGCCTGGCACCTTAAAGAAACTTAATAAATCAGTATGGCAGCTGATATTAAGGCCATCTTACAGATTATAAAACTGATAGGTAGAGAAACTGTATTTAGTTCATAGACACATGGTCATGAATAGCTAATCTAGTATCAAAAAAAAGTTCTTCCATATCTAATCTCAAGTGGTTTCCACTAACCCTTGCAATATTTTTTATTATCAGAAGCTTGCCTACATTTCACACTGGTCTTTTTCTGACTTTGCCACCACTCCTCTTTCACCTCCTAGATACACCAAAATGAAGACTGCCACCAACATCTACATTTTCAACCTTGCTCTAGCAGACGCCTTAGCAACCAGTACCCTGCCCTTCCAGAGTGTCAATTACCTAATGGGTACATGGCCGTTTGGAACCATCCTCTGCAAGATCGTGATCTCCATAGATTACTATAATATGTTCACCAGCATCTTTACCCTCTGTACCATGAGTGTCGATCGTTACATCGCAGTCTGCCATCCCGTCAAAGCCCTGGATTTCCGTACTCCCCGCAATGCCAAAATTGTCAATGTCTGCAACTGGATCCTCTCTTCAGCCATTGGTTTGCCTGTAATGTTCATGGCAACAACAAAGTACAGGCATGGTAAGTTGCAGACCTGAGGGATGAAGGGTTTATAAACTGACATGCTGGTGAAGTCATGAGTGGTCCAACTTCTTAGTCAAATTGTAATACCGGTGATTTTTTCCTAACAGAATGTCTTTGAATCTTTTGTAATAGGAATTCTCCCCTAAATTTTAAGCACACTAAACATTTTAAAGAGAATGTAATCTATTGTTTCCTGATTTCTCTGCATTGACTTCATCAAAATGAGGGCAAACTAAGAATATAGCTCTTGCAAGAATGATTAGACTTAAATCCAAAAAAACATTAAGTTGTTTTAAAATTTCAAGTGGCTGCTAACATGACAAATTTATTTTTCTAGTCCTCATATCAGAACGATGAACCACCCATCAAAAATGGAATGAAAATATCCATTAGCTGGAAACTCCTATAGATTTTGGACAGTGATTGTATTTTTTATGTCAGCATAAACCCCATAGAAGATCTAGCTTACAGTAAAAGGTTCCACAATTGTTGACTGAATGAAAGCTTCATGTGATCAAAATGGACAAAAAATGAGATATTTAGGAAAAAAAATCTAAAAATAACTCTCCCTGAAAATCAACAGAGAGCTGAGTTTCTCCCTCAATTTCTTTAAATCTTCCCTTATTGGCTTCCCTTAATGGATTTAAGTTAGCTCTGGTCAAAGCTATAATTAGATGCTGCTGCTAATTCTTCCTTATAATTATTGTTTTCCAGGTTCCATAGATTGTACCCTCACATTCTCTCACCCAACCTGGTACTGGGAAAACCTGCTGAAAATTTGTGTTTTCATCTTTGCCTTCATCATGCCTGTCCTCATCATTACCGTGTGTTATGGACTGATGATCTTACGCCTCAAGAGTGTCCGTATGCTCTCTGGCTCCAAAGAAAAGGACAGGAATCTGCGAAGAATCACCAGAATGGTGCTGGTGGTTGTGGCTGTGTTCATTGTTTGCTGGACTCCCATTCACATTTATGTCATCATTAAAGCCTTGATTACAATCCCGGAAACTACATTCCAGACCGTTTCCTGGCACTTCTGCATTGCTCTAGGTTACACAAACAGCTGCCTAAATCCTGTCCTTTACGCATTTCTGGATGAAAACTTCAAACGATGCTTCAGAGAGTTCTGTATCCCAACTTCCTCCACCATTGAGCAACAAAACTCCACTCGAGTCCGTCAGAACACTAGAGACCACCCCTCCACGGCCAATACAGTGGATAGGACTAACCATCAGGTATGCAGCTTCTAGAATTGGGTACACCTACTGGGGATGACATAAAAATTATAGAGTTTGTACCAATCCAAGTTTTAATCCATTAGAAGTGAATCAGTAATGAAGGGATGAAGGTTCTCCCCCTGTGAGGACTGAGGGAGGAGAATAGCAAATTATGGTCATTGTGACAGAGAGGTGAGGTGCTTCACATTATATAAACAGCCCTATGTATCTGTATGTATTTATTTAGAGATACACCCCCTAGAAATTCATAAAGCTGCCAAAAATCAGTATCTTCACAGCTGTTGCTTCTATGCAAAATTAATGATGTTAGCACATTGTGGAAGTGATGCTATTCTACAATTCTTCTCATTTTCCCCAACGTTTATGTTTCATGCGTATCATTGCAAGTCAGTCCTGTTCTGGTTCTGTGGTTAAACGGAAAAGGTCATCACTTCACTCACTGTGGGGATAGGTGCCAGATGTTTCCAGCAAGTCAGGGTCACAGCAAAGGAGAAAAGACCAAAAAAAAAAAAAAAAAAAACATAGCCAGTCTTAACTTGTTCAGCCATTGGTTTGTCAATCTTTATACCTGAACTCTAAAGGAAACATCAAACATATTACTTAATTATTAGAACTAACTTACTTTTTAACAGTAATTATACCAGTTAAAGTTAATAGGGTGAGGAGTGACTATTTTTTGGAAGCTATATTCCTATGTGCAGAGTACACAGGGCAGCCTGCATGGGAGAGGCACGATTTATACACAGTATTATAATCACAGGAGAATCAGAAAAGAGAAAAATTTGTCTCTAAGTTAATATGATCTTGATAAACCAATGATGTGCAAAATTTGGAATCTGATAGAAGGTAAATCAAACATATCACTTAACTCTTAATATTAATTTAAATAAGTAAACTTTCAAATAATAGCGTCAGCATCCAAAAATCCAAAAAAGCCTCCGCAAATTTATAACACAGAACTCAAATTCGAACTTCCAGTGAAGTAAATCCTTGAGTCAGAACCTGGTCAGAGGCCAGGACTCAGAGAACAGATGCCTCCATAAAAACGACTAGAAGTCTAATTGAGGAGGCAGACGAAGAGCCTTACAGTACAGAGCGGCTGCCTCCTCTCCATTTTTTTTTTCCCCAGGCTCCACTCTGTCTCCCCCACGCCCACTACCGGCCCCCAGCCCAGCCCAGCCCCACCCAGGTTTACCCTTTCCTACTGACAACGGGCCCAGCTTAAGGAGGCCCACATGGTCTGCCATAGGGGGTGCTAATCCTCACACCTCTGCTATTAAATCATGCTAAAAGGAACACTGGAATTTGGGCCCTCTAGGCAGTATAAGCTGATGATGGCCAACCCACTGCCAACCAAAGGGAAATTACTACTTTACTTTGTGTCACTTCTAATTCCTTTTCAGACTGAGTAAAGACAGAAGAAATGTTTTTCCACACGGCTTCTTTTCTCTATATTTTTTCCACATCGAGACCCCTCTAAACCTGCTTCTTCTACGAAGCAGCTCTCCCTCTCAGCAGCTCTCCCTCTCGGCAGCTATCAAAAGCTTGTGAGTAACTTAAAGAGGGTAGGGATTCAGACAGATTTTCTTTGACCGGAGGATAATATATTGCAGAATGCAATTTAAAACTCTCAATCCTAAACCAAGGTTAACACATTTTGCCTTGGAACAAAGCACTTCCTTTGGAGCACAGGGATGGAACACTCTATATATTGATTCTTGCTCAGTTGGGGCCTGCCCCACCTTCCCTCTCTTGCAGGCACGCTGGGATGTGGCTGTGGGTAGCCTTACCCTGGACCACTGCCAGGGCCTCTTGTCACGTCTGATTCTCTGTGTCCTTTCCTCACCTGCTCTCCTGGAACCACAGCTCCCAGCCTCTCTGGTGGAGCCTTTCTCCTGAGTTCAGTATGATTGTCCTTCAGTTGCCCCGACCCGGCTCTTGACTCCCATCCAGAGCCAGCATTTTCACATTAGTGTGGTTCCTGCACAGCCAGAGAGAAGAGAAAGGAAGCTAATTGAGGAAGCTCTGTTCTAAGTAACTAAAAGGTTTGCTTTAAAAATACATCCACTTAGGGCTTATCTTCATTGCTGTCTCTATGAAGCAGCATCAGGATCAGATAACAGCAGAAACACATTAGCCGTGGAATTGGCTGCTTTCCCAAAATGCCCAGCTGGGAGGGCTGGACAGAGAAGAGCGGCTGACAGGAAAAGAGGAAAAGACACTCTGACTTACTTGAAAATTAAGATAAATCAAAGATCGCTCCACTCATCTCCACTGATGTGTCATCGTTAGGCGGTTACACACAGACATCTGGAACGATACATAAGCCTTTGGTGAGAGTTTCAATAAGATATCAAAATCATGAAATTATTTGAAGGAAAAATCAGACACTTTATGGCCGTGTCTATAGGACATAGTTGGCTAGTCAGACAAATTCAGAATCTGACAGACAGGTTTTTGGGTTTTTTGTTTGTTCATTCATGTTTTTGTTTTGACACCATGAGCCATTAGATTGCGAAGCAAAGCTAATTGGATTTGCATGAACTTTTTGACTGTTTGTTTGGAGTTGGTACTGTTGTAGATGTTTATGTCCCGCCTATATATTTGTATTTTCTCCAAGAAATAGATTATATGTCATGTTTCAAGTGCATTAGTCCACTTCATATTCTGCAGATCAGAGATCCAATATCAAACCTTCCCAGGGTGTCTGTATTCTGACAACTGTACACTGAGACCATGTCCCTACAGCGCAAAATGAAGAGTTGGCAGTTATCAAGGTAATTTGATAAGCCGTATGAGAAATGTCTGTGCCCCAAATAAACTTTGCCTCATAATTACATAGTTAAGGGCTACTCGGTCAGCTTTTGCTACATAACAAATCATTCCAAAACATGGTGGCTTAACGCAACCATTCACATATTTTGCACTTCCGTAGATCGGTAGTTTGAGCTGGGCTGGGCTAGAATGTTCTTCCGGCCTTAGCCAGGCTCACCCGAGGGGCAGCTGCCACTGGCAGAACTGCTGTCAGCTAGCTGAGCTGGGATGAGCCCTGCAAGAGTGGCAAGCTCCGCATGGATCCTCATCCTTCAGCACGTTAGCCCTGCTGTCCTCATGGTGGTCCCAGGCCCTAGGTTCAAGGGGTGGCAAAACAGACCTTACCTCTTGATGGTAGGAGCTGCAGTTGCATTGCAAAGGGGTGTGGATATAAGGAGGGAAATCACTGTGGCCTCTTTGGCCAACCAGCTACAGTAGGCGCATGTTGCACTGAACAGGCATAGCTTCCTGGGGGCATGAACCATATCTGCCTTGCTCCTTCTTCTTTCTCCAGCAGCTAACTAAAACAGTGTCTGACACATTAAAAAAGTACTCCAAAAATATCTGTTGAATGAATGAATGATCAGAGGGCTTATGATATTTCAGGAGATATGGAGGGTGGTAAGAATGACCCTTTTCTTATGCAACTGATGGACAACCTCAATGCTTGCATAACGCTCTGATGTTATTCCAGGCTCACCCTTCAGTAACTGGAAAATATTCATGGGAGGGGTTCTTTGTTTCCTTTTCTCTGGTCCTCTGAACAAAAGTTCTACTTTCCAAAAAAAAAAAAAAATTGTTACATTTGTGCTTGTCTTCTAATTTTATTTTTAACAAGTGCTATTGATGAGCCGGCCAAGAACTGGATTTGATGCCCTAAAGAGGTCTTGCCCTAAGTATAAAAAAATAAAATAAAATAAAAGATGTCTTCATGTCCTTTTGTGCATTCCAGGGCTCAGCCTCCTGCTCCAGTTGTAGGACTCCATGCCTGATTTATGTTCAGCTCGTTGTCTTTATGGCTGCTAGATTTTTATTGGGTAGACTTAGACATAAGTTTTCCATCTGCTTTCCGTGCAATTTAATCTCTCTGTAGGTGTACCACCCAACAGTTGTTACTGGACCCCACCTTGCTTCAGAGCACTACCCCCATTTGCTCAGATCAATTCAGATCAGCTCAGACCTGAGATGCTGGCCACGCCCACCTGCCTTCGCTGCTTGGTTTCCCACCCTGGTTGTATTCCATAATGCATTTTCTGTTGTGATACCTAGACTATGTCCTTTAATGGTTAACATTATATGGGAAAAGAAACAACTCTATTAGACCAGTTGGATTATTATTTAAAGAGTTTGTATTAACCATAACCATCAGAATAATGCTATCTTACATTTGTATCACTGCTTACAGATGAAAAAGTGTTTTTGTGTGCACTATCACCTTGGCTTCCTACAACAACCCTGATGGGTAAACATGAAAAACTAAATGCTCAGGGAGGCTCAATGACTATAAAAATCAAACCACCAGTAAGAGGCAGAACCCAGACAAACATCTGGGCTTCTAATATTAATCCAAAACTTTCCTCTGCTTTCCTACACAATGCCAATTTGTGCTCAAATATTACTACAGGGTCTCAGCCAGAGGTTCTCAAACCTTATTATGCATATAAGTTCTGAGGAACTCCTCTAAGAAATTCTGGTTCACTGGGTCAAGGTCGAGGTAGGGTCCAAATATCTTCATTTTGAATAAAACATGAAACTGAAAACTGATTTAAATTGTAACTTTATAAAATACTATTAAAGTCACTGTTTTGTCTAACCTGGCTACCATTTTAGTCAAGCTGATTGGTAAGAATTTTTTCACCCAAATGAGTCTTGTGTTTAGCAAAATAATGTAGCTATAGTGGGAAAAAAGCCTTAACTTTCTATGTATCAGTGAGTCTTACAGGATATAGAGATATAACATTGACAAAGTTAATATCATGGTACCTCCTGCCAACTTCTTCTCATTAATATGGCAAGTCCAGCCCTAAGCCCTCTGGTTACCATTTTTAAAGCATTTTCTTGACATTTTAATCCAAGTAGCATGCCAAGAAATTAGGAGATGCTTTGCAATTGTATTAACTACAAAGCTATATTACCCCCAGCTAAACTAAAAGCAGAAGCCTAATTTTTTAAATCAACCACATCACTCTCAAAAACTAGATCTTAATTTTTTTTATAAAACATCTGTGGAGAGATAATTTGAGAAGGAAAAGCATTCCGGCTCCATCACAAAAGCCCTAAATGAGAATAGCTCACAAAATTACAGAGCTTGACCACATTAATGCACATTTTGTGAATAAAACCAAAATGGCTATTCTTTCAATTCTAAGGTTTAAAAAGAAAATGGATCCAGTTACAAGTGTGTGTGTACACACATGATATTGGTGTGCCTCTTTATGTATGTGTGGCACTAGAGTATATTTAGATTTAAAATGAATAATATCTTTAACAAATAACAATAAGAATGTCATATTTCTATAACTTGGCCATAATCTGGGAGGAGAAAATATTATTTAATTTAAAATATGTTCATTCGCAGAAAATATTTGGCTTTAAGGCTATACGAAATAACATTTACTGACCAGTTTGTGCCCAGTATATCTTATTTAGTCATATGAGGTATGGATCATTGTCTCTACAGTTGAGGAAACCAATGTTTACAGAATTCACCTGCCCAGGGTCATAGTTACAAAAGGAACTGAGGAATGAACCCAGTTGAATTTCATTTTAAACTATGTGCCCTACTGCCCCACCAGTCTGGTTGTCATTCTTCTCAATGGTAGCTCTTAGAACTAAATTTTAGTATTTACATACTACCAATTCAAATGCCGTAAGTTCTTTATGTAGGCTTGTTTAGATGTATTCATAGCTATCTGTGTATCTGTGTATAAAGATAAACATCCAAATAGATTAATGAATAGCTTGGGGAATTAGAAATTTGATAATAACAACTTGGGTTCTCATTATATGAGTCCAAATTACTCGAACTAAAATTTTTTTGCCATCATTAAGGTCACATTGATTCTCACTGAATGATACCATTTGCTTTTCCACAAGTTAGAATTTTTCACTCATGTCAGAGAGGCTCAATTAGTATTTTCATAAATCATGTTTATCCTACTAGAGAAGGCAGCTTGGTGGTGGTGCTGCGAGAGGAGACCAGGACAGGGAGTCAGGTCAATGTTCTAGTAGTCATGCTGTGCCTGTCCAACATGTGATAGAACAAAGCCCTTCATCTTATAAGAGCTCAGTTTTCTCAACTCGCGCATAAGAGGGTTGAATCAGAAGATTATTCTGCATGTCAGAACCATACAGTGAAACTTGATGCGTGAATTAGCTAGTGTTCTTCCTGAATGAATACTCTCATCTTTCAGGGAGGTTAAATTTTAAAGATTAGATTAACTAATATAATTACTGCAACATTTTCCTGTGCTTGTTGTTTCAATTGATGTAACTAACTGATAAAATATGGCAACATATTTATCTTTTAAAAACTAACTTTAAATGAGATGTTACTTATTTGGCTGACCTTAAGTGGTGAATTGCTATTTCATAATCATTTATCATGGTAAATTTAGTGTTTTGAAACACGCCAATCTTTATATATTTATATTGGGAGCTAAATATGAAAGGTGGATATTTTGCTCTTTTAACTGTCTACAACACATTTATTCTTCCTTCTACCTTTATGAATTTGAAATGCAGTTACATAGCATTTTTTTGTTTTTGCATTTTTTTCCCTCATACCAAACAAACTAAATGAAGATGATCTATCACAAACCAGTCATTAACTTTTGAATGTCATTCTGATTGCTGTATCTTTTGGTAGGTTGCCATAAATATTTGCAAATTGCTACAATTTTGCAAATGACAAAATTATTTGGGGGATTACTTTATGAGAACTACAAGTTTCTAAAATAAAACATGTCTTAATTTTTCTTTTCTAATTATCATTTCCATGGAAATCAAGAACCCTAGGGTCAGAGCTTTTGTTGTCCTTCTCCCTGTACACTAAGGAATTTCTTATATAATGGAGTTCCTGGCATTGAAGTGAGCAGAAAATGGATAAGAGGAGGCTACTAACAAGACTTATTTTGAATGCTAAATAATTGTGATAGTACTTTTTCAAAACATGAATGGTTTTCATGATACATATCCAAAAGATTATGATACCAGCTCTGAAGACATCATATGAGTTTGATCTTCTGCATTACCAGGGATGTATGCTGAAGGAATGAATACACATAAATATTATTTTACTAACCATACCTGGGTGGGAGGTAAGTTTAAACATAATTTAATGTTTATTATTTTATGGCTTGTGAATCAAAGAAAATGAATTACTTTTTCTTTGCATAACAACTGAACTTACTAGGAACACATGCAAATAAATGATTAGCCTGATAAATTAGCTCCCTATAATTATCAATTATTAAGTAAATATAAGCTGAAAGTTTCACTGTGATTTAAAATAATGGCTCTGTGAGTCCAAGAATGAAGGTGGAGAAAAATAACTCAGGTCATTTGTCTCTAAAGCATAGCATTTATAAGGAAAGAAGAAAGGAAGGGAGGGCAGGATGGAGGGAGGAAGAGAGTACATTTTCTGTTTGAAATCAGCCACATTCCTCCTACTATTTTGTTTTCCATACAGATACCAGGAATCCTAGGGATACCAGAAATCTGGGAAATCTATCAAGCCCAACCCAGTTGTTTCCTTTTTTTCCCCACACATTATCAAATCTTCATCAAGGTCAAAATATCAGATAGAGATAAAGATGATCCAAAATCCCAAAACGGTATGCCTAAGTCCCTTAAAGCATAACAAATGTATAACTTTTTCTTTTCGTGATGAGATATTTACCTCTAAGACATCTGATAGAAAAGCAAAAAAGTAAAACTTATGGAAAATGACATTAAGAAATGAGAATATTTTCTCAAGAAAAGCCAAATTATTTAAAAAAAAAGCCTTAAGAAAATGCAGTGAATAGGGAATGTAGAAGGGAATGTGGTCATTACATATTTGACAATACAATCACTTATTTAATCCATCCTATAATTTACCAATTTAGCAAGAATATTTCACTCTTACTGTTCTTTCTTCTTCTCTATCATGTTAACAAATTGTCTTTATATTCAAAAATCCCCAAATATAATTATATATGAATTCATTCAAATTCAAAACATCAACTTAAAAAAATGCTTTATTTGAGTCACCCTTGGGAGATAGAAGAGATACACGTTACTCCCAGAACCCTACCATGCTGCAGATAGATGGAGGCTCGCAGTATGGCTACCATATACATTAACAACTGAACATTTTTCTGGTTATTTCAGAAATTCAGTGGGACAGTTAGACTCTCAAATGACTACACTATAAGTAAATATCAACAACTAAATCCCATTAATGTAATTGGATTTATCAAGCATATGCAAAATATTCACAGTTCTTAGGTAATTAGAACTGGAAAAAAATACTAGAAAGCATCCAATCCAAACTGCCTTATCCTACAAATGAGGAGTGTGTAGGCCAGATATGTACTTTTTTCATTCTGTGTTTTTTTTTTTCTGAATATAAAAGATGATAGAATCTTTTCAAGTATCTGATTTTCAAGTAGAGTTTAGGAAAACTTTTATGACCAAAGGAAAAATCAGGTAAATATATTACATCTACTCTGGTATATGTAAATTTATTTAAAAATTTCAACAAGGAAGGGGACATTTTATAATTAGATAAGAATAGCAGGTATAATATGAAATCCTAAAAGTTTAGGTGGTGCATTTATTTATCCAGATTGTACCACTGACCAGCTGAATGCTCCTAAGTTTCTGAAACTCTCCAGTTTCAACTGCTACATCTGTGAGAATGGTGATAATTGTAGTAGCTAGCACTTAGTTTTGACTTGAATGTGATGTATCATAGTCCACATACTTTGCCAGACAACTGACAAGCATTATTATTCTAAGCCACTCAGTGAGGCTTTACACTCTTCATCTCCTTTCTTCTCTTTTCCCCAAGAAACTGAATTACAGGTCTTGTAAAGAAAATTTAAAAGGAATAAAATAATGATGCCAAAAGAAATCAATCATAAGATTGGTCCTAGCCAAGGTTTCTCAACCTTGGCACTGGTGACATTTTGAGCCAACTAATTCTTGTTGCAGGGGAATGTGCATTGCAATGTTTAGTAGCACTCCTGGCCTCTATCCAATAGATGGAAGCAGTACCCACCCACCCCTAGCTGTGACAGCCAAAATGTCTCCAGACATTGCCAAATGTCCCCTGCGTCCAGGGGCGGGGGGCAGGGGGAAGAGGTGAAAGTGGCAGGAAGAGGGGAGGAATGAGTTAAGAACCACTGATGTAACCTGACAACCACATTTAATTGATGAAGAAATTAGTTGTGGTGTCTTTAAAGTAGTGCCTGAAAGTAGGAGCTAAACCCCAGGTGTCTTGAGAGACACCACACTGATTTCTCAAAAGAAAGCTTCCTTCTGCACTGCTAACATTGCAAAGATTAAGACTCACTGTTAATGGAAGACAAGGGGAAAGCACAATTCTTCAATCTTTATTTTATGTCGAGCTTCTCTTTCAGAGAAAAGATTTTCAGCCTAAAATGTTATTAAGAAAGAATTAAAGGCCATAGGAGTGAAGATATTGTTAAAGGATACTGGAAGACTCAGACTGAGGTCAAGTCTCCTGGATATTGTGAAACATTAAGAGAACTTGTAAATGAAACACAATTAATGAAACATAAATCATAACCTCAGAAGAAAAGAAGAATGGGAAACTGGGGGAAAGAAAGAGAGTCACAGTTTTAATGGCAACTTTGCAGCAACTAAAAACCTCACTGAATATTTAGCTTTGCACTAATTGTTTTTAGGATCCAAAACAAATATTAAAATATATTTTAAGAACACTTAGAAAGGAAACAATAACCTGTAGGAGGCAAGATAAGCTCCCTAGGAATTCGTTATGGTAAAAGGGATCTTGTTTTCTTAGAGGACATGGAAATCAGGTAAACACAGTATCAATAGTGTTTTTAGCAAGAGATTTGACCAGCTCCTGCAGTTTTTAATAATGCCATAATATGTTGAATTATGATCTGGATATAATGGTATAATGAGATAGGTTTATAAGCTTTGAGAGATTCCCATCTTAGGAGTCCCAATCAATGGAGGAATGCTGAATAACCTAGATGACAGGATAAGAAAACAAACATACTAGAAGAGTAAGCAAAAACTACAGCTATAGTAGCTACTAGAGAAAATTTAGTCCAGAAATCCACCTATAGACACACAGAATGTGAGTGATAGCAGATATGAAAAAAAAAAAAAAACATAGATTTTATTTCATGGATCAACAATATGATATAGGCCATCTCAACTCTTGCAATGATAGATAATCATATCAACAGAAGTCTAATGTCTAGAGACTAAGACATGTTAGCTTTAATACACCACATTCTTCAGTATATAAGCAAATTGGAACGGGTTCGGGGATGAGCAACTAAGAAGGTGAAAGAAGTTAAAATTCTTCAATATGACAAATGGTTGAAGTAACTGCACATCCTACCTAAGAAATAGAAGACCCAGAGAGGACAGGATAGTTCTCTTCGTATACTTAAAGGGATGTGAAGAGGGACTTGGACTTACTCAGTACAACTCCACTAATTAAAGCCAACAGGTGGAAGCTACAGGGAAAGGGATTGTAATACAACCAAAGAAAAACTTTTCTAAGTCTTGAAATACAAGGACTTCCTTGTCACTGGGGGCTTTGAATGTTTAAGCATCAGCATTTTGCCTCCATGAATGGGAATGTGGCCAGAATTTGGGTGTTAAGATTTGATGTCTAAGGAGTCAAACAAATGACTTCCTATAAGGATCTTACAACACACTACTACAATAAAATGTTAATATGCAGTCCATGAGAAAATAGCTCTTTAGACAAATTTTCAGAAATGTTGCATATCTTATTTTGGTCATGGGGACTGACACTGTGTATCAGCATTGTAAAGGCTTTGAGAAATCCTACTATGGGTGGGTGGGTGGGTAGGTGTGTGTGTGGGTGTGTGTGTGTGCCGCATTTAGTTTATATATATATTTGCCTTTTGTTTTCTAAGCTGAAGTTCTCAAACTTATCTGAACACAGGCCAGTGTTTCAAAGGATGTCTCCCAACATCTCACAGAATGGAGTTTTCACAAAACAGTTTCAAAGCCCACTATAGACCATAAGTGCCAGTTAAGCACAAATATTTTCAAACTTCAATGTTTTACTAGAATAAATGGCAACATCATTTTACCCCAGGTATTAACCAGGATTCTAAAATTGATCACTGATCTCTTAGTCTCACACATTTAAAATATATGGCCTAAATACAAGCAAGATGCTGAAACTTGTTTCAGTTTGAAATAGAACAGGTTGTGTTTTGTTTTGGTTTTCACTTTTGTTTTGCTTTGTTTTGAAACTTGCCACTTTCTGGTTATAATCCTGAAGGGGGAAAATGTCTATGTAGCTTTGGGTTGTGTTTTCACTGATTTAAAGTACACATTGCTAAGAATAAGTCTCATAATTGGCACATTCTTCTGTTTTGAATAAAACATCTTTGAGGAAAATAGGTTTCTTTTAAAAATCATCTATACTCAACAGTGAGATGCATTCCAAAAAAGTTGAATAATTACAATCTTCCTTGTGAAAGAACACAAGACTAGAAACCAAGAAGCCTGGGTTCTGGTGCCAGGTTGCCGATAACCAGCTGTGTGAGCTTGGCATCCCATGCCAGTCACTGCATAGGAGATCTTCCCAAGCAGGACATCCCTGATCTCTTTTAACTGCCAACAAGTTAGAGCTCCTTTCTGGGTTTGACTGATCACCCCATTCAGACTCTGGGGACTATCTTCTCCTACTGAACCACAAAGGTAACCACCAATGCTCCCTTTCACGAGACAAAAGATTTATTATATTGAACAAAATAAACACACATTAAGAGCAGGAGGAAGCATATGGCTCAGCGAGTCGGAATCCTTTGAACTACCAGATTATTTCACCTCTCCTTGAATTCTCCTTTACCGAAGTTTGACCCCTTGTCATACTGTAGATTCCAATATGTCTATTTAGGCAAAGGAGCTTAGAAAAAAAGGGATGAGTTCTATATCATTGAAGTAAATGGAGAGTTGTGCCTATTAGGCATCAACTCTCAGTTTTTTGTGTGGCTTTGTTTTTATGATTCTATAATAATGAAATTTTGAAGCCTATTGCTGGCTGAAACTCTGATCAGGTTCTAAAGTACCCAACTCTGTTACTGGCTTCAGTTGCAACTTTGGATGGCATCACAAACAGGAAAGGGAAAACAGAAAAGGAAAAAAGTGGCTGCAAAAAGCAAAAATAACAATATAACTACATTTCCTCAACCAATACTCAGGCATGTCACTTCACCTCTCAAGACTTCTGTTTCCTTCCATAGAATGACGACATTGTTTAAAAAACAACAACAACAAAAAATCTTTTAAATTCCCTTCAGGGGTAGGAAACACACTCCAATCATTGTGTGGCTAGAGATTAAAAGTACCTCAAATAAGCTTCAGTTTGAATCTAAAAACTTTTTAAAATTTTATTGTTCAAAATAGGCTAAAAAAATAGTCCAAGGGGATTTACTAGTTGACTTCCTGAAAAAAATAACAGTTCAAAAAGCCATTGACAAAATTGGAAAACTGATGGTAGGTTAAAATAGTGTGTCGATGTCAAATGTCAAATTTACTGAAATGTATAACAGTACTGTTGTAATGTCAGGAAAAAAGCCCAGACTTAGGAAATGGAAGGGAGTTACAGGTTTCCAAAAGAGGTATCTCAGCAAGCAAGCAGGTTTGGCACGACTCCCTGGGTACCAAAAATACACAATGTGACTCAATGGACCACAGAAAACAATTTACTATTCATGGCACTGCAAACTGCAGGAGCATCAGCATGTCCGATGGTGCAACACAATGGGCCCAGATTGTCACTATGCACACAGTGGATTGCACCCAACAGAAGAGCCCAGAGCTAGGGGTGCAGCACCTTTTATAGCAAGCAGTAAGCAAACCAATCCTCTCCTAGGAGAAAGCAATCACAAAATGGTCACATTGTGGTCCTCATGCAGTTAGGCAGCAAAGGTTCTTAATTGACTATGTGACCATAGGAAGAACTCCGAGTCAGAAGATAGGCCTTGTAACACAGCTCAGTCAGCAAGAATGTGTAGAGATGCTGGGAAGACTATTTTTCCCAATAATTCACCTGTCAGCTCAACATATTTTTGGCCGAACTCAATTTTCATATGTCACCCCATAGCAATTTGGACTAGACATACTGACGGGGGCTAAAACCAAATGTGTTCTATTTATTTCAATCAATAATTGATTAGACTTAGTATCCACAGAATCCCGTTCCAGGATGAGGTTAATCTATATCAGTAATCTCAGCCATGCTCTCTGGGACCTATATTCAACTGAATAAGTCCCAGAGAGGACTAATGGGTCTTATTTCTGATAACCATTTAGCTTTCTTTCTTATAGTATGCATGAACTGTACCACCATACTGTTGATATTAATTCAAATACAACAAATTAATTCAATCATATCAACAACAAGGTAGTCTAAGGCCAATCGATGATCCATTTACAACCAGAGTTTAACCTGATCTGTTGATCTCCTATGGCTTATTCCATCTCATTGGCTATAGTAGCTAAAGTAAAGGATATGTTCCTGACTGTCTCTACAATGTGGAATCTGATGGTGCGGGACAATTTTCACACTGTTACCTGAAAACAGGAATCCACATATCCCTCAAGTCAGACAGCATCAGACAGCCCTCTTTATCTGGGGGCCTGACAAAGGGAATGTGATCCAAGGAATGGTGTCATTGCCAATAATTGCAAGGGACAAAGAAGAGTTAACCAGCAGCCCCCAACCATGTCCAGCAGAGAGATATCCTGTGGCCCATTCTCTCCATATACAAACATATAACTGACAGGACAGGTTACTTTAGTTCAGACTTTGTCCATAAATTTGATTTGGATCACCATTACATTAATTTGTATAGTCCATTTGGCAAGGTTATCAAGTAGTTATAGCCTTGATAGACATACATGGCATAACCCAAGAGCACTCAGGTGTCAGGAAAAACATATGAATTGGTATGAGCCTGACTAAAACAAGATCACATCTATCTGGGCATTTGTACAGGGGCAAGGGGCTTCACATTTAGGAGTTTTCTTTGATAACATCAGACACAATAGAGTAACTCAGGGCCAGCCAAGCCCTTATGAGTTTTCCTGATCCCACAGCGCATAGACCTACTCAGCAGTTGGTCAGGTTGGCAGTCAGAGATGCTTCTTGTCTCCGTGAACCATGTGATTGTCTTGCCAGGTTGTAGAGCTAGAATTTGGAGACAAAGAGAAGGTTCATTATTTCCCTCTCCCAGCACCTCCAACATTTAAGGAGTTCCTTCCCCAACTGAAGTGGGTAATTGTACCAAAGTGGCATGAAAGGGTTCTCCTCATGGAGGCTGCCTCCTCCTATGGAGCTCAAAAGTGCCCCGGTGTTGGAACAACCTCCAGGGTCATAGGCTACTTAGGTCCTCAGTCAAATTCAGCAGATTTTCTGATTAACTTTCAGACTCAACAAATGTATACACTGATAAGATACATATTATCTCCAATACATGAATGGCGCAATTGTGAGACTGCCTTTCTGATGGTAGGGAGCCATAGTCCTCTTCTCTTCACTGTCTTTAGGATCAACTTTTGAATTGTAGCCCACATCACTCCCAAAATTTTGACTTGGGTGGCTGATCCCTGTATTTTATCAGAATTAACAAGCTTTCCTGGGCTTCATATGAGTTAGCATCTGCTAACTTAATTGGGGCTGATCAAGATAATATCATCAATGTAGTAGGACCATGTCACCAACAAAGAGAGATTTGTTCTGTGTGCCAACCTACCTACTGGGGGCAAATATCAGGAGAGTTCAAGTATTACTACTGCGGCACAACTAGGTGAAGGATCTGGATCCTCCAGAGGCTAAAGCAGTTGAGAAAAAGACATGACCAAAGTCCAGGATCGCATACCAGGTGCCATCATGGGCAATTGCTTCAGTCATAGTCATAATGGCTGGAGTAGCCAGGTTGTAGGAACAACAACCGAATTCAGTTGGCAATTATCCTGCATAAGCCTCCAGATCTCCTTAGCTTTTTTCACTAGCCACACAGCACTATTATATTAAGATACTGTGTTTTTCATAAGTATTGTTACATTTAAACTATGATTTCCTTTTCTTCTCCTGGAATTCTAAATTGTTTCTTTTACAGACCATGGAAGAGAAACTGAAGTGGAGGTGTGATCTGTTGTGCATGCATCTCCCACATCACCCACCTACAAGAGGCTCTTCCATATCAGGAACATCTCCTTTGGACATTATGAGCCTCACAGAACAAACATGTAAATTATCAATACCAGTTACACATTCAGTCTTGGGAGCAACAAAAATGGTGCATAACAGGGGTCCGCACAGCCACTTCCTTTTCCCATTTGATTCTGTTTCAAATCTGGCTAACTGAATGTGTAGTCCTCACCTCTCAAGAGAACGTAGCATGTTAGTCATTTGGGCACAGGCATCCAAAAAAATATATATATATATATATCTTTATACTCACCCCCTCTTACCTTTCTCCCTACCCTATTCTGCCCTTCTAAGGGTATGAAGCCTCTGATTCCTGCTGGAAATGAAAATACTTTACCTCATCCCTTATCCTTAAAGGTTTTCAAGGCATGATACAGAAATGCGGGTCAGGTAGTAGAGGTTCTGAGGGAGAAATCTGCTCTAAGGCAGCCACATGGCTTCCTAGTTCCTCATTAGAGGGAAATTGGTCTCTGCAAAGGAATTTGGTTCTATAGAGGCACACAGAGTTTTATTTATATGAATTAGTAACCACCCCCTTGGGACCCATCATAGCCTCATATGTGGATTGCATTTCTTTGGTGATTATCCCATCAGTCACTACTTTGGGATTCCCCATGTTAAGAGGCTTATCCCATTGCCTTACAGTTTGGAGGACATTGGATGTTCCCATCCCGGCCTTTGTCTTAGATTGCAGAGACTGCCTAGGCTAGAGAGTGCTATCTTTATCCTGGGAGTCTAATGGCCCCAAGCACAACTTCCAGCATGGGGTCTCTCACCAAAAAAAAAATATAGTAGAATGCTACATCTTGCAGGGAGGGGGGTAATCTTAAAAGGGAACCAGTCATTCTCTGGTTGTGGGATCATAATCAGGCTGTCATTCTGTTCAGGAAGGAACAAGCCTGGAGCTGCCTCAGCCTTTGAGTAGCTTTCTCCTAAGGTTTCATAGGATTTTATTGGCCTCAAGAAAGTCTCCTTGGTTTGGTCATAATGTGATAATTGTAACAGAAATACACAATAGCAAACCTCATTGTGGGGCACGATTCTGTCCCAGTTAAATGATCTGCACACTGGCTTAAAGCATGGGGTCTCCTGTAAGATGGCATAAGTACTTTGTTCACTAAGAGCATAACCTCCCTAACTCCTTCATCAGCCACATGTCTAACAATTCCTCAGCCAGTTGATCAAAGTACTTCTGGATATCCCTCTTTTCCCTCTCACTATGGGTCTATATCTTAGTATTCATTATAGAGGCATTTGCCCTCTAGTTGTTTCTAGTCTTGACTTAAAACTGGTGAAGTTGTGCTCTTCTGCCTGGTAGGGCTCAGAGTGCTCTCTTAGCCTCCTAGTCCACAGGAGAGCAAACAACAACAATGGCACCATTTGGGCAATCGGTTAGACTTTATCCCTCAACTCAGCCCCCATCCATTGACTTGAGTCAGTCACGTTCATCAACAGGGAGGACAGGAGTGGACAACTTACTCCACCTTTCTGTACCACTTTGGTCAGAACATTTGCTACCAGGTCCCAAAGAGTTTCTTCATATTCTCAGACCCAATCCATGAGCCCTTGCCTTTTCTCTTCCAAAAAGTCATTCTCTATCTTGACATCCTGCTTGTGGTACCAGTTTGGGAAGGAGCTCTTAGAAGATGGCGAGAAGTAACCAGATTCTTGACTGAGCAAGCAAGCAGGTTGTCTTGCCACAACTCTTTAGGTGCCAAAAGTAGAGGAAAGTCAGACAGTTTAGTACTCACAGCGCAGCATCAGCAGAAACTTTAGCATAGCAATGCGTCTTCTGCCCCCAGATCCCACAGGGCAGCGTGATGGGACCAGATGGCGGCTGCACACTTAATGGATTGTGTCACAGTTAAGGAACCTAGAGCTAAAGTCTCAGCCCCTTTTGGGGCAAGCAATAAACAAACAGACACTTCACACGGTGATCAATGCTGTGGTCACCTTGGCCTACCCAATTGCCTATGTGACCACGGGCAGAAACTGATCCAGGCCAGAAGACAGTTAAGCCTTGTAGTTTGACACAGTTAGCAAGAATGTGCAGGAAACCCAGGGCCCATGGTAGACCGCCTTTCCAAATGGCGATTCTGATCTTTCTATTTCTTATTCTTAGGAAATATATATTGAAATATGTAGTGACAAAAATTCAACTGAGTATCAAAAAATTCAGAGAGATTGTGTGTGTGTGTGTGTGTGTGTGTGTGTGTGTGTGTGTGTGTGTGTGTGTAGAAGAAGACAGAAAAAAGGAATAGAAAGCAAACAATAAAACAAATGGGATAAAATGTTAATAGCAGCTGAGTCTGGGTAAAGTGTACACAAGTGTTCTTTATGCTATTCTCATTCTTGTACTTTTACTGAAGTGTGAAATTTACCAAAATAAAGTTAAAGGAAAAACCCTCTCATCCCTTTACACTGACTCTATAAACACTTCCTTTCCATCTCACCAAAAACTATAGTAACAATGACAGCAGTGATTACTTGTTAATTACAAAACGTATTTCTTTCCCACAATTCTCCTCCCACATTTGAAAATATCAAGCCACATTTTTATGTGCGTGAACAAACATCGTGTTATTGCTCAATGTATATGCCAGCTTTACAATGGAAGTGGGGGTGGCGAAATCCCTGTACTTCGAATCAGTTGCTTCAGAAAAAAATCCATTAATTTTGAGAACTGAGTGAAAAATAAAAATGCCTTCATCTAGAAATGAAGAACATGAAAGGTATTGCAAAGAGAGACACTGCTTTTTCTTTTAAAATTTTTGTCAAGCCATGAGTAATTTGAGGATAAAGAAGGAGAAAGAGGGTCAAGAACAGAGGGAGATAAGGGTTTTGGATTAAAAATGTATTTTTTCAAGGAAGCCAGTATCAATTATATCTCTTTGATGACCAGTGTATAATTCTTATATATTAGTGTGTACAAATGCAATAGCATATTCATAATGATCCAAGAGATTATTCATAATGACCCAAGAGATTAATTAATGTCTTGACATTTAGGAAAAACTCTGAGGGTTGCATGTGAAAGTATACTGAGGGCCCTCAGGACAGTTCTGACACACAGAAGATGCCCGATAAATGTGCACTGCAACCCAATTTGAAATGCTCACTGTCTTTGCTCTTTCTTTTTTCAGCTAGAAAATCTTGAAGCAGAAACTGCTCCATTGCCCTAAGTGGGTCTCATGCCATTCAGACCCTCACTGAGCTTAGAAGCCACCATCTATGTGGAAGCAGTTTGCTGCAAGAACCTGTGGGAAGCTCTAGTTTCCTAGGAAAGTACCTGCTTCTGAGTCATCAAAACTCAATTCTCTGTGGCCACTCCACTCTGCACATGTGAAGGATATCTCCACTAAGTCGAGTGCTGGGAAGGAAAGGTCTATACCACACTAAAGAGTCCAGCTTGTGTACATAATCATGAGAAAGATGCCCAATGGGACCAAAACACACTGTGGTATGTGAATTGGGGTCATCATAGAAGATGGCCCTTCTGTGTGTAATATTTTGTTCTCGAGCACATATTTATGACCTCATCAAAAAAAAAATCAATTGTTAAATTCAGCATGGTGACATGTAAAGTAAGTGCTACCTCTGATCAAAGGACCTTGTGTGGAAAGCCCAAGACTTTATGTAGTCCTCTGTAAGGAATGCTTTTTTCTATTTTCTACCTTTGATATTAACCTTAAAATTGTATTCTGGTTAAGACATCATTTCCACCTTCATTTCTTGGTTTTGTATTCTTTTAAAGAATAACATCTCTTACCTAGCTCCATAATTGCAAGAGAAGAAATTAACATGAAACGTAATCCGAAACACAGCAATGTGTCAGCTGCAGAAAAGTCAATTCTTGGACATTGCAGGTACTTCCCGAGAGTATTCATGGGAGATTGTCCATTCCCTTCTTTTATCTAAGTATTCATAAAAGGTAATAGTGGATCGATGAGCTCATCCCTTCATCTGTGGAGGAAGTCAAGCATTAAAATGTACTTACTCTTCATTTCTCAATAGTTTCTCCATACTGCATGCCCCCTTTGCATATTATTTTATCTTTTTTTTAACTCTGCTCAGCACACTATGCCTTTTGAATCAATGTGATAAAATGAGAGATTTTTTGTTGTTGTTGATTTTCAGAACGGATTAAGCCCTTTTAAAAATATGGATCCAATAAGCTTAATCTCAAAACAGAAAGACTCAAATGACCATAGATTAAAAATGGTTAATCTTTTCAATCCTGTGGAGTTACTTGGACATGAAATATTAACAATGACCCAAAAATATTTTCCTGAAGATTGTGTTTACATAATGTCATTACCAGTATGTTGGTCTTTTTGATCTTTGCTAAATGTCAAGATTTCCTTTGTAAAATATCAGCCTTCTAAGCAATTTCTGTAAGACAACCCTCCTCTTTGACTGGTTTTCCTTTGTATAAAATACAGTAGAGATTTGGCAATCACCCATTTTATTTGATCTATGTAGACAATCAAGTCAGTTGGCCCATGCAAAAAAGCTCTCCACTTTGAACTTTTGTCTGGTTTGATTAAATGAGTCACGTACATTGTAGTTATCTATGAAGACATAGTAGACAACAGGGTGCCAACTTCCCTTATAAAAGTATTTCTAAGTCTAAAAGCTGCCAATAGACTCAATATTAAAATTTGTATCCGTTCTTCAATATAATAAGACACAAATATGCACCGGACATCCAAAAGCAATGTTTCAGGAAGACAGCTGTCTTGGATCAGAATAACTATATTTACTGTCTCAGATCCAGTTGGCTGTAGTTAATTGGGCCCAACACATGTATCCATTGGATGAGAAGAAAACAAAAGCCAAGATAATATTTTATCTTGAATCTTCAATATTAAAGTCTTACATTGCCTCTGATAATCTGTTTGTCAAATATTATGTCCCAGAATAGATATGCATTATTTTTAATTTTTTTCTGATCAAAGTAATTTAAACCAGAGCCTTAAAAAGTTTTAGAATGTTAAATAAATGCATTCGTGTATAAATACATATATGCATATATACACTATTAGAGCTTCCACAAGTAAAAGGATAATTCAAATGAAATACAATAAAGGAGAATGAAATATCTGTATGTAAGTCACTGGGGAGGAAAATTTTTGCCTTTAATGGGTTGTAATAACATGAGTTCTCTCAAGAGATGACGTAGTACTGCTTTCCGCTCATAAGGATGTTTCTCAACAATCATTTCTGCCTAATGACCACTCTTAGTTAAAACATTCTAAAGTAAATAATAAATATGCTTTTCAATATTTTTCATTCAAAACCTTGTCACAAATTTGCTAGAACTGCCTTGCTATTCCATGGGAAATGGGGAATTTCATCCCTGACTCAGTCAGATGAGCTAAAGTTCCTTATGAAATCTGCATATAAAGAAAATGTAACATTCTGCTTTGTTCTTCCTTCTCATTTCACCTTCCCGTCCTTACGGATAGGATTTCTTCTGGTTTGGCATTCCAGTGAAGCAGACTATAGATGTAAACTAAGGGTAAGATGTATTAGCCTTAGCTTCTCTGCTTCACTACTAGCCACACGTGCCCCAGCTAGGACTGTGCATTTACAGCCACAAGTACTATCCTTTTCATAGAAATATCCACAAATAGGAAATGGGTGTCTTCAGGAATCCTCACTGCCATTGTAAAAGCACCAAGATTTTTGCCTAGATTTTTAACATAATTCTTTTCTCATGAGCCGTATTACTTCGGTGAGGGGAAAGGATGGGAACAAACACAAACCTTCATCAGTGCCTTGGCTAACCACTGTATTTTCCCTGGTAGGAGATGCTTCAGGATTATAGTGACAGAATACAGCATCCAGATTATATTTAAGACCACTGCCATTAGGACATTAGAGCCTAAAGTGACAAGTCAGTTAAAGAGTCCAGCTTTGTGACATCCAACCAGGAGGCAGTTGAATTTAATTTGAAATAATTTCAACCCAGCCATTGTTCACCACTGAGATCAAACTAAAATCACAAGGAGGTAGGTACCTTGTTAGCTGTTCAAAAGTAAGCAAAACCAAACGGCAAAAGCTTAATGTGCTATGGTGCATGGCAAATATTTAAGCTCTTGTCATGTAATGCCTTGGCATTTTTTAAAGGAGTCAGCAGATATGTCAAGGTCAATTTAATTTACCTAATATTGTGTCCTAGACATTTGAGTTACAAACATAAGGACCATTAACACTGAGGTTTTAGGATTATGAACACTGGATTGAGGGTGTACTGAAAGTGCATCCTATAACAAGGTACTTTTCAAATAACATTGAATAGCTACATATACATTTTAAAGGAATTTTTAAAAGCTCAGAAAAAAATTAAAATTGAACATATCAATCTTTGGAAGTATGTCTTGACTCAAATATATGAAAAGATGATTCTAGACCCTAGACACATATTCAGAAAGAGATCAATTTTTCTGAGGTTCTTCTCATCACATACTTAATGCAAATTTAATAATATACTTTTTCAACTCACTTTGCACTTCCTATAACTGTCTGTGAAGTGAGAATTCCATTAAAATCTGCACTTGAAATTGCACCTAAACTTTACAAAGTTACAGAGGAAATTACTGCTTCCTCTGCTCTTTGAGAGGGGTTTAGGTTTGCATTTCACAGCCAACCCACCTGGAAACCAGTGCTTAGAGCTCTAACATCCCCATGCCCCTGACCCCACACCTAGAAAAAATAGCCCTGTGATTTCGTGTGGTACAAGGGGTGAGCTCCTTCCTTCTCTCCCAACCTCCAGAAACTTAGTTAAGTCTCTGATCCATTCCCATCCAAAAGAGCGCCCCATCTGCCTGAAGACAAAATAAAACTCTATGACAATAGATGAAGATATTCATAGACTGTACTACCAGGTCTGAAATAGTGCAAACGTTTTGCTATTTATTTGGGGGAAAAAAAATGAACTAAGAATCAAGTGGAACCATAAGGGGTAAGGGAGGAAGAAGAGAGTTTACTCATTTTTATCATTCTACCATCAGAATTATTTAGCATCATACTTCACTACTACTCAGAGGAGCTGGTTGGCATTACCATTCTTTATACAAAGAGATTGTTTTTAAAAAGTGTGCATTTTGCAGAGCAGGTAGTGAACTATTCAAAGTTGTAACAGTTCTTTAGAATATATTAGACCAGAAACAGGACCTACAGAAACCACGCTTGAATGCAAGCAAGTTTTATAGCTTTGTGTTTCAGTAAAACCTCTATATACTTGCAGAAAGAACGTAAAACCATCCTATGTAGTATAAAAATTGCCTGAAATTAATCATAACAGCCCCAAATGTTTCAATGCAAGCATAGATATGCTTCGATTTTTCAGATGATGTGTCTTCAGTTTTGATTTTGAAAGAATGGTAATATTAAATATATGTCATGAGGGGAGATACAATTTTTGCAGGAACTGAATTTGCCTCTGTACATCTCAGTGATTGCACACCTCAATGATTTGTTGTCATTCAGAGCTATCTCATGAGTCAAACAGTTTGCTTCTCCCCCTACAATTATGTCCATGAAATCCAAACCAGGGCAACTGAAAAAAAAAAAAAAAAAACGCTTATTGCTTAAGTTCCAACCAATAGTGTCGCATTGTTAGCAATGTTTGCATAGCCTATACAGAATAAATGTTTATTTGTCTTATGGTTTCAGAGAAAGAACACAGAGGTCTTTTTGGAGACAGTAAGGAAAATTCATCTTAGTATTATCATATGCCCTGTAATAGGCATGTTTAGCAGCAAAAAAAATCCTCCAGGAAAAGATGTACTTTAACATTACCTACAACTTCCTTCTTCTTACTTTGCTCCTTGCTTTTTGAAAGAACCTAAATCTTGAGAACAGGCTATCATGTTTACTTCCAATTCTCTTAAAAGAAATTTCTGTTGTTTTCCTTCCAATACATAAATGTTTTATTCAATTAGCATTACCCACTAAAGCTAGAAGGTTTTTAACGAATACACAGGGTTACAAAATGCCAAATGAAAATGAAAAAAATAAGTGATACAAATGGAGGAAGAGAGGAGAAGAGAAAGGGGAGGGAGTAGAGGGGCCACTATGTTTCTGAGAGCGTGGATAAAATCGAACACAGTCACATACATTGAACAACATGAGTGAGCTTCATTAATATAAGCACAGTAAAACTGTTTTAATTAATGATTCCCAGAGAAAAGGGAAAAGAAATCACATTTGTGTGACCTGATGACTGAGATTTTACCATCCATAGTGGAGGACAAAGCAGATGAACCACTGAGGAAACAATAATTATTTTTCCCCATTTTGAGGAGGGAAGCAATGTCCCAACACTACATGATATTTGCAAAAGTTGTATGTCTCATCAGCTCTCCTTTCTCTGGTTCCCTCAGAGATGGGCTTCTGGGATGCAGAGATACTTTTCACATTCCACATCTGGTCATAACCTAACGTCACCACCCTACAATGCTATGACATCAGAACAACAAAGCCTACAGGTCAGTTGGTGACTCTCAGAAGAGACCAGTCTGCAAGTGCCTACATAGTTTTGGTTCCCAGAGATATTCCCATTCTGAGTTGGGAAGGGCCAGTTACAAGCATACAAGCAGTTATTATGCCCTCAAAAGGTCTCTAATCAGAGGTTAACCTGTGGATCCCACTGGTTTTTACTTTCTCTAAATAAGACAATGCAATTTGCATGAAATTTCCATTATCCAGCATAACATTGAAATGTAGTATTAATTTCTACAGTTTTCCGGGCAGATTAGTACATCTGACTTTTTTCTTGCCGTGGTCAAGATATCATGCTCTAAAATCAGTGGACATTATTGCCTAAGGAATCTGACTACCAGAGACTTTCAAAAGAGAAGAGTTCCCATTTATAAAGTATTTTGGATAAAATGGTCAGTCAGATGTTTCAGAATGCCTATTCCTTATTTACCACCTCTTTGAGGTTTTTTTATTTGTTGATTGCCTGATTAGTTGGTCGGTTTGGGGATTTATTATTGTTGTTGGTTTATTTTTTGTTGCTGTTCAAGAATTTTGACTTCACCCTGGGATATTTGTCATCATACATATATGCATGTTCCTCAATTTTCTCTACTCAGTGAATTTCCCTTTGTAATGACCAGTGTAGGAGGTCATAGTTGCCAGAATAAAGTGGAAAATTGAGACATATCTTTGCTCATGGCTTGACATCATGCTGGGGCCACCTACATTCCCCATTTCATAAAATAATTTCCCTCTTCTCTATATCATTTTGACTTTAGAACCAATCAGAATTCCATCTCTCATAACCTGACTAGCACAAAAAACCTATCAGCTGATTCTTTTCCTGCATCTCTGCAGGTGGTAAACCTGCTTCCTATTGCCTGCTCTCGCCTCTGCAGGAGTCCATTCAAAAAAAAACAGAAAAATAACAAGGCCTTCCTGTTATTCTTTGGCTGTGAGACAATTTGTTCCCATCTGCCCCCAGGCTCACCAGCACTCTGACTCAGTGGGAAGCTGCTACTGATCATTGCTGTATTAACTCAAAACTCATTCGCCTTATGGAAATTCATGGCCCTTATTTCTCAAGAGAATGGAGAAAACCAATAGGCCTCCTACCCAGCTGGGTGCCTTCCATGCAATCTATTACATCTATATAAATTAGGTCCAAATAGCATCAGGTTATTTTCAAGATTTATAAACTCAGTATTGCAAATCATAGAACCTGGCAAGTAGTTCTTAGGATCCCCTTGTTGCCTATGAATCAATCACATAACTTCTACATGGATGGGGGGGGAAAATAACAACAATAAAAAAAAAAAAAACGTGTTTCCATCAAAAACTGCCCCATGATTTTTGTTTGTTTTAATAAATTTCATCCATTTACTGGGGATGGGAGGTGGATTTAATATTGATTACACAATTTCTTTTTCACTTTTATTATGAAATCCTTCCTTTTCTAAGAATGAACTAAATCTTATCTCAAATAAATGCATAAACCAAATGTATAATACAATTCCTAATAATGGCTGGTGATCCATTTATCGTAAGTAATGTTCACTACAATAAATAGAATTCCAGTCAAATCTAAAAGCAGGGATAGTCCATTGATGTTACTTGCACCAGGCCGTAGCTTGGCCCACAAGCATGGATATGGACATAAAAATATGAGCATCTCTTTTAAAGTATCATTTTCTCATAACAAGGATGAAGCTTCCAGTAGGAAATTGGGAGATCAATTTGGTTTGTTTTCTTATTGATCCTGAAGACCACTGAAGTGATCTTGCTGGTTGTTGCTCACTTAGAGACAGCTGAACACTGAGCAATTAAAGACACTATGGGGAGAAAGCCACCCTATACTTCATGCAGAGATGAGGGAGAGGAGAGGGGAATCCACTGAATGGTAACTGCTAGGTACCAGCCATGCTGCTTCTGGCATGAATGTAAAAGCTAGAAGTCTTTCCTCTGGCTCTGGTTTTGCATAGTGCCCAGACATCTTTGTAAATAGTAGGAAATTAATATTAGATTGGATCTATAAACTAAGTCATTTTGACTCTGTTACATTAAAAGAGAATAATTTTGACCTCTAACTGTATTTTGTAATATTTTGTAGTCTAAGAAGTTCTTGTCAACATTTTATGATTTTGGTGATTCCCACATACAAAAAAAAAAAAAAAAATTTGAGTTTGAGTGCCCACTGTTTGAGAAAATCCAAAATGGAAAAACTAAAATGTCAATAAGACTTTTTAGATGTCTATTTCATTTCATAAGAACGTCTACATTCACTTGAAAAAAGTTCTATACGTATTCTCAAACATATTTAGTTCATGGCCTGACAAACACGTGACTTTCCAAACTGGCTAGGAATAGCTCTGCAGCCTCCTGAAGATCAGAGGACTCTATGATTCTTGAAATGTCTGGTTTGGCTGAAGTTTCTGTTATCAATCAGGTACTCTGCATTATATAGTATATTTGAAAATAACTATCATGGACACACACAGAGCAAAATGGAGCCTTTGAAATTATATAGTAATTGTAATCAAAATAGAAAGCAATTACTGAAATAAAATTTATCAAGAACTTAGCTCCTTATTTGGAAGATCCTGAATCAATAAATTACTTGCAAGCTTCTTTACATTTATACTCTGGAAATAAAACAAAAATTAGAAAATGCTTTAAACTATACATTCTCTATTTAAATCTTAATTTAAACTTCAAATTATGGTTTATCCCCACCCAAACCATTAATTTCACTGAAAAGTTTGAATGGTCATAAATCCTGAATCCGCAAAATTCAATGCTACAATTTATGATTTAATACTCCCATCATAAAAATTTCTACTATATGAATATAAAAATATAAACTCCCATTAATTTAATGGGAATTTAAAAATGAAATGCCAGTTTCCACTAACACATCCTTCTCTTGGCAATACATTTTCTGAATTTTTCATCTACGTAATAATAATTCTGGAAGCTTAAAACAAGTGATCTTGTAGCTTTTATTTTGTTCTATTAAATGAAAAAGAAATTGCAAGTGGAGCTTTAAAAAAAGAAATTCAAAAATCTGTGCTATCAAATATAGCAAATAGATGAGTTTTTTTTTAAGTGTGAATCTAAGCATTAGGTGCTCTGTCACTTGTCATTAAATTGTTTGTAACATTGACACATTTTTGTTTCCCAAAGATAATTTCCATTAGAAAGGAGTAGTTGTTCTGCATGATTTTAATTATATTTGAAATTCAGGCAACTAAAAACACTTAGTTTAAAAAGATACCCATGTTTCCATGGGAAAAATCAACATATTATTTTTAAAATGTTTTATTAAATGAATTCTCTGTGGTTGATTTAGTACAAATATTTTTATACAGATTCATGCCCACACTATTCACAAACTACTTTTTCCCTAGCAATAGTAATGGCAGCAGAATTATTGCCTCCTTTTTCCAAAGTGTGAAGTCAAACCTAAAGTAAGCAATCAACTCTCCACGCATTGATTTTGTTCTGGTGGCTCCATTCAGGGGTCTGAGAGAAAAGCAGAATCGATCCTTTTCCTTGAACGTGTTGGGGATGAAAGGAGAGAAACAGATCTGCTGCTCTACATATGGATTTAGCTTCTATGCAGCAAATATCCAAAAAGCTGATTTTACAAATGCCAACTGGTAGCATAAAAAGAAAAGTCTAGAATAGTTCATGTTTTACAGATTTTCTAGTGAAGTAAATGAAAACATAACTACATCTTCAGAAAAACGGTATCAGTGTAAGTCCATAGATTTAACAATGGGCACAAAATGCTTCCTGTTCATTTTTAAGAACTTCCCCATATCTGCCCTTACCTGGGTAGTGTATTTCACCTATATGGCCCTTCCAGGAAAACAGAGACAAATAAATACAGTTGACCCTTGAACAAAATGGATTTGAACTGTACAGGTCCACTTATAAGTGGGGGTTTTTTGATAAATACCACATAGTCCTGTAAATGTATTTTCTCCTCCTCATGATTTTCCAATAACATTTTCTTTTCTCTAGCTTCCTTTATTGTAAGAATACTGTACATAATATGTATAACATACAAAATATGTGTTAATTGTTTATGCTGGCTGAAAGGCTTCCAGTCAACATTAGGCTTAGTTAAGCTTTTGGGGAGTCAAAAGGTTTATGCAGATTTTAAGCTGTGTGGTCAGGGTAGTCAGTGCCCCCAACTGCCGCCGTGTTCAAGGATCAGCTGTATATGGTTGATTGTGATAACACCAAAGAGGAATGTTTAAAATTATATGACATTGTTTTCGTGTTGATGGTCTGGTAGTTTTTCTTTAATTTGTGTGTGTGTGTGTGTGTGTGTGTGTGTGTGTTTGGTTTTAATTAATATATTGGTCCCCTCATAATGTCTTAATTGTAGAAAAATTAATATTTTCACTTGCAGTAAAGATGAAGCTATCATTTTGCACTTTATGCATATTTCCAGGTAGGAGAGGATGGTCAGCTTCAGTTTTCAAAAGAATGAACTGCAAGATCACAGTGGTCTCAGTACAGATCAAAATGTTGACTTGTACATCAAACAGTGAGCACATCAGTAAATTATTTTTACCTTATTCCTATTTAACAGTTGAACATCACTGTACATAAAAATATAAGCGTTTGACTGTATTACTCTTGTTGTGCCAGAATACATAACCATGTGGGGCTATATTGTGATTTTCTTGCATGTAATGTACAATGATATATATGTCTAATAAAGAAAATCTGATAAGGATATATAGATTTTCCTCTTGTTTTTCTCATTTGCACATGATAACTTACCTGTTTAAAAAGAATCTTCTCCAAGTGAATGTTAATGTAGGTAAGGAGCCCGAGAATTGACTAACAGATGACTTTGATAAGTACTTTATTTTTTTAAGTTTTTATTTAAATTCCAGTTGGCTAACACTCAGGGTAACATTGGTTTCAGGTGTACAGTATAGTGATTCAGCACTTCCATATAACACCCCATGCTCATCACGACAAGTGCACTCCTTCATTCCCATCACCTATTTCACCCATCCCCCCACCTTCCCTCTGGTAACCCATCAGTTTGTTCTCTATAGTCAAGAGTGTTTCTTGGTTTGCCTCTCTGTTGTTTTTTTTCTCTTTGCTTGGGTTTTGATGTTTGTTTCTTAAATTCCACATATGAGTGAAATCATATGATATTTGTCTTTCTCTGACTTATTTCACTTAGCGTAACTCTCTAGCTCCATCCATGTCATTGAGAATGGAAGGAATTCATTCTTTTTATGGCTGAATAATATTCCATTGTGTTGCTTGAATTCAGAAATATATGTGTATAAATATAAATATATCCATATGTATTTAAACTTTTTTAGAACTATAGCATTTTTTTATATGCTTTGTTGTCTCAAGTCACACTTTTAGGGGTGTTGATCAATTATTGCATACCTAGATGCCTACATAACAGAGTGACAATTCATTTTTCACATCCCTGGTTTCACTACAATAAAAAAACTTTTAAAATTAAAAAAAATAAATCCTGTGTGTGTGTGTGTGTGTGTGTGTGTGTGTATGTACCACTTCTTTTTTTTGTTTTTTTTATTTTATGATGTTATGTTAATCACCATACATTACTTCATTAGTTTTTGACGTAGTGTTCCATGATTCATTGTTTACATATAACACCCAGTGCTCCATTCAATACGTGCCCTCCTTAATACCCATCACCAGGCTAACCCATCCCCCCACCCCCCTCCCCTCTAGAACCTTTAGTTTGTTTCTCAGAGTCCATAGTCTTTCATGGTTCCTCTCCCCCTCCGACTCCCCCTGCCTTCACTTTTCCCTTCCTATTATCTTCTTCTTTTTTTTTTTAACATGTATTATTTGTTTCAGAGATAAAGGTCTGTGATTCAACAGTCTTACACAATTCACAGCGCTCACCATAGCACATACGCTCCCCAATGTCTATCACCTAGCCACACCATCCCTCCCAAACCCCACCACTCCAGCAACCCTCAGTTTGTTTCCTGAGATTAAGAATTCCTCATATCAGTGAGGTCATATGATACATGTCTTTCTCTGATTGACTTATTTTGCTCAGCATAATACTCTTCAGTTCCATCCATGTTGTTGCAAATGGCAGGATTTCATTCCTTTTGATGGCTGAATAATATTCCATTGTGTATATAGATATAGATATATTGATATATATGATATATATATCAATATTGATAGGGATTGCATATATATATACATATACTACATCTTCTTTATCCATTCATCACTCGATGGACATCTTGGTTTTTTCCATAGTTTGGCTATTGTGGACATTGCTACTATAAACATCGGGGTGCACATACCCCTTTGGGTCCCTACATTTGTATCTTTGGGGTAAATACCCAGTAGTGCAATTGCTGGGTCGTAGGGTAGCTCTATTTTCAACTTTTTGAGGACCCTCCACACTGTTTTCCAGAGTGGATGCACCAGCTTGCATTCCCACCAACAGTGTAGGTGGGTTCCCCTTTCTCCGCATCCCCGCCAACATCTGTCGTTTCCTGACTTGTTAATTTTAGCCATTCTGACGGGTGTGAGGTGGTATCTCATTGAGGTTTTGATCTGGATTTCCCTGATGCCAAGCGATGTTGAGCACTTTTTCATGTGTCTGTTGGCCATTTGGGTGTCTTCTTTGAAAAATGTCTGTCCATGTCTTCTGCCCATTTCTTGATTGGATTATATTTTCTTTGGGTGTTGAGTTTGATAAGTTCTCTATAGATTTTGGATACTAGCCCTTTATCTGATATGTCATTTGCAAATATCTTCACCCATTCCGTCGGTTGTCTTTTGGACTGTTTCTTCTGCTGTGAAAAAGCTTTTTATCTTGATGAAGTCCCAGTAGTTCATTTTTGCCCTTGTTTCCCTTGCCCTTGGCGATGTTTCTAGGAAGCAGTTGCTGCGGCTGAGGTCGAAGAGGTTGCTGCCTGTGTTCTCCTTTAGGATTTTGATGGACTCCTGTCTCACGTTTAGGTCTTTCAACCATTTGGAGTCTATTTTTGTGTGTGGTGTAAGGAAATGGTCCAGTTTCATTCTTCTGCATGTGGCTGTCAATTTTCCCAACACCATTTGTTGAAGAGACTGTCTTTTTTCCATTGGACATTCTTTCCTGCTTTGTCAAAGATGAGTTGACCATAGAGTTGAGGGTCCATTTCTGGGCTCTCGATTCTGTTCCATTGATCTATGTGTCTGTTTTTGTGCCAGTACCATACCATCTTGATGATTACAGCTTTGTAATAGAGCTTGAAGTCTGGAATTGTGATGCCACTGGCTTTGCTTTTCTCTTTCAACATTCCTCTGGCTATTCTGGGTCTTTTCTGGTTCCATACAAACTTTAGGATTATTTGTTCCATTTCTTTGAAAAAAGTTGATGGTATTTTGATAGAGATTGCTTTAAATGTGTAGATTGCTCTAGGTAGCATTGACATCTTCACAATATTTGTTCTTCCAATCCATGAGCATGGAACATTTTTCCATTTATTTGTGTCTTCCTCAATTTCTTTCATGAGGATTTTATAGTTTTCTGAGTACAGATTCTTTGCCTCATTAATGGCTTTTATGATATTGAGGTACGTATCCTCTATCCCTATACTCTGAAGAGTTTTGATCAGGAAAGGATGCTGTACTTTGTCAAATGCTTTTTCTGCATCTCTTGAGAGGATCATATGGTTCTTGTTCTTTCTTTGATTAATGTATTGTATCACATTGATTGATTTGCGGATGTTGAACCAACCTTGCAGCCCAGGGATAAATCCCACTTAGTCATGGTGAATAATCCTTTTAATGTACTGTTGGAGCCTATTGGCTAGTATTTTGGTGAGAATTTTTGCATCCATGTTCATCAAGGATATTGGTCTGTCATTCTCCTTTTTGATGGGGTCATTGTCTGGTTTTGGGTTCAAGGTAATGGTGGCCTCATAAAAGAGTTTGGAAGTTTTCCTTCCATTTCTATTTTTTGGAACAGTTTCAGGAGAATAGGTATTAATTCTTCCTTAAATGTTGGGTAGAATTCCCCTGGGAAGCCATCTGGCCCTGGGCTTTTGTTTGTTGGGAGATTTTTGATGACTGCTTCAGTTTCTTTAGTGGTTATAGGTCTGTTCAGGTTTTCTATTTCTTCCTGGTTCAATTTTGGTAGTTGATACATCTCTAGGAATGCATCCATTTCTTCCAGATTATCTAATTTGCTGACATATAGTGGCTCATAATATATTCTTATAATTGTTTGTATTTCTTTGGTGTTGGTTGTGATCTCTCCTCTTTCATTCATGATTTTGTTGATTTGGGTCCTTTCTCTTTTCTTTTTGGTAAGTCTGGCCAGGGATTTGTTAATCTTATTAATTCTTTCAAGGAACCAGCTCCTAGTTTCGTTGATCTGTTTTACTGTTCTTTTGGTTTCTATTTCATTGATTTCTGCTCTGATCTTTATTATTTCTCTTTTCCTGCTGGGTTTAGGCTTTATTTGCTGTTCTTTCTTCAGCTCCTTTAGGTGTAGGGTTAGGTAATGTATTTGAGACCGTTCTTGTTTCCTGAGAAAGGCTTGCATTGCTATATACTTTCCTCTCAGGACTGCCTTTGCTGCATCCCAAAGATTTTGAACAGTTGTGTTTTCATTTTCATTGATTTCCATGAATTTTTTTAATTCTTTAATTTCCTGGTTGACCTGTTCATTCTTTAGTAGGATGCTCTTTAGCCTCCATGTATTTGAGTTCTTTCTAACTTTCCTCTTGTGATGGAGTTCTAGTTTCAAAGCATTGTGGTCTGGAAATACGCAGGGAATGATCCCAATCTTTTGGTACTGGTTAAAACCTGATTTGCGACCTAGGATGTGATCTATTCTGGAGAATGTTCCATGGGCACTAGAGAAGAATGTGTATTCCATTGCTTTGGGATGGAATGTTCTGAATATATCTGTGAAGTCCATTTAGTCCAGTGTGTCATTTAAAGTCTTTATTTCCTTGTTGATCTTTTGCTTAGATGATCTGTCCATTTCAGCAAGGGGGTGTTAAAGTCCCCTGCTATTATTGTATTTTTGTTGATGTGTTTCTTTGCTTTTGTTATTAATTGGCTTATATAATTGGCTGCTCCCATGTTAGGAGCATAGATATTTACAATTGTTAGATCTTCTTGGTGGATAGACCCCTTCAGTATGATATGGTGACCTTCCTCATCTCTTATCATAGTCTTTGGTTTAAAATCTAATTTGTCTGATATAACGATTGCCACCCCAGCTTTCTTTTGGTGTCCCTTAGCATGGGAAATTGTTTTCCACCCCCTCACTTTCTATCTGGAGGGGTCTTTGGGTCTAAAATGAGTCTCTTGCAGACGGCATATCAATGGGTCTTGTTTTTTTTATCCAATCTGATAGCCTGTGTCTTTTGATTAGGGCATTTAGCCCATTTACATTCAGGGTAACTATCGAAAGATAGGAATTTGGTGCCATTGTATTGCCTGTAAGATGACTGTGACTGTATATTGTCTGTGTTCCTTTCCTGTCTATGTTACTTTTAGGCTCTCTCTTTGCCTAGAGGACCCCTTTCAATATTTCTTGTAGCGCTGGTTTCGTGTTTGCAAATTCCTTTAGTTTTTGTTTGTCCTGGAAGCTTTTTTACTCTCCTTCTATCTTCAGTGACAGCCTAGCTGGATATAGTATCCTAGGCTGCATCTTTTTCTCATTTAGTGCTCTGAATATATCATGCCAGTCCTTTCTGGCCCGCCAGGTCTCTGTGGATAGGTCTGTTGCCAGTCTAATGTTTCTACCATTGTAGGTTACAGATCTCTTGTCCCGAGCTGCTTTCAGGATTTTCTCTTTGTCTCTGAGACTCGTAAGTTTTACTATTAGATGTTGGGGTGTTGACCAATTTTTGTTGGTTTTGAGGAGGGTTCTCTGTGCCTCCTGGAATTTGATGTCTGTTTCCTTCCCCAAATCAGGGAAGTTCTCTGCTATAATTTGCTCCAGTATACCTTCTGCCCCTCTCTCTCTTTCTTCTTCTTCTGGGATCCCAATTATTCTAATATTGTTTCATCTTATCGTATCGCTTATCTCTCGAATTCTGCCCTCGTAATCCAGTAGTTCTTTATCTCTTTTCTCAGCTTCTTTATTTTCTATCATTTTGTCCTCTATACTGCTAATTTTCTCTTCTGCCTCATTTATCCTAGCAGTTAGAGCCTCCACTTTTGCTTGCACCTCATTAATAGCCTTTTTGATTTTGACTTGGTTAGATTTTAGTTCTTTTATTTCTCCAGAAAGGGTTTCTCTAATATCTTCCATGCTTTTTTCAAGCCCAGATAGTATCTTTATAATCATCATTCTGAACTCTAGTTCTGACATCTTACTAATGTCCTTATTAATTAGGTCCCTGGCAGTTCCCACTGCCTCTTGTTCTTTTTTTTTTTTTTTTTTTTTGAGGTGATATTTTCCATCTTGTCACTTTTGTCCAGAGGAGAATAGATGAATGAGAGAACAAAAATGCTAACAGGGTAACAGCGACCATCCTTGCTAATATTTCACCTCGTAATTTTTTAATGATTTTAGCCATCTTGGTGGTATACAATAATATCTTATTAGAGGTTTAAGCTGCATTTCTTTGATAATTTCTTTGAGAATCTTATCATATCCTCATTGACATCTGCAAATTCTCTTTTTTGAAATGCCTATATAAGATTTTTGCCTATTCCTTTAGGGGTTGTATGTCATTTTCTGTCGACTTGTAGTTCTTTACATTCTGTGGATACAAGTTTCTTATTGGATATATTCATGAAAGTATCTTTTCCCACTTTGTCTTGACCTTTTACTCTTTCACAGGCATATTTAGATGAATGAAAGTTCTAGACTGTAATACATTCTATCAATGATAGTTGTTTTTACATCTTGTTTGAGACATCTTTGCTGACTACAAAATGAGGACGATATTCTCCCATGTTTTTTCTAGAATCTTTTACCTTTTGCAGTCCATAATCCTTTCATAATATGCAATTATTTATGTTTATGAAATTAAGAAGACTTTTCCATATGGACATTCAACTAACCAACCACCATTTATCGAAACAACGGGATCCTCTCTGCCTTGTAGTATACCAATGCTATAATTCAGATAACCTTATATATCTGGGTCTGTTTCTCTTTAATCTGTTCCATCAGTCTATTGACATTGTTTTAGATACAGAAATTTTACAAGGAGTTTTGATTATCTAATAGCGTAAAGCCTCTAACTTTGTTCTTTGCCCTCAAGATTGACTTTGCTATTCTTGGCCCTTTACTTTTCAGTATAGAAAATAGAATCAGCTTGTTGATTTCTACAGAAAAGGCCAAAGAGATTTTGATTAATACAAAGTATTGCCTGCTGAGAAGGACCTGTGTCTGGGGCATAGGGTTTGAGAGCTGAACAATGGAAGCAGCTTTAAGTTTGGCTGCAACCAAGTTTTAAAGGACTTCGAATGTTATTTAAGGAATGTATACTTTATTCAGTGGACAGTAGGGAGCCATCAGAGATCTTTAAGCAGGAAAGTCAAATAATTAGATTTGTATTTTTGAAAGATCACTAGGAAGCAGCATCCATGCCCAACTCCAACCACCTAAATTCCCAGATACCTGCCTTAAAAGTAGAGTTATGTTTATACCCAGGTGCTGGGTAATGGATTATTCCCCCTGGAACCTCAAAGCAGAGAAATCGTTTCAGGCTTAGACCTGGGGTGGGGAGAGGCCTCCCCACATGTTAGAGTAAACCCAGCAATGTGCTCCTTTCCAATGCACCAACATTCAGTCCAAGCCTTGTTTTGAGAATCAGGAGAGTGTCACCCTCTTTGAGCCAGTTCATATCTGCAGGAAAGCCATGTAGTTCCCTGGGATATCAAGGTGATGAGAGGAGATGCAATGTCTCTGTACTGGAGTTGTACCCAAATGACCCACCCTACCCCCTGCATTCTCACTCCCCCTTCCTCTAACCCCCAGACAGAGGCAAGGAATACACTCAGCACTAAAAGTGCTGGACACATAACACATACAGAAACCACACTATGTACAATAAAAAACACACAAAACAGCAACTTGTTAAAAGATCTTCATCCATGACTCAGACTCCTTTCATTCCAACTTCTGATCCAGACTGCAGGAGCAATCAGACAGTCCTACAAAAGTACAGACAGTTCTCTTCCAGAAACTGGCTGACTGAGCAGCTTATTTAAAAATTTGTATGCATTTTTAGGACAAGAGTCAAAGAAAAACGTTATTCGAGAAGAGGAAATGGGAATCGTAGTTAGCCCACTTATCAAAAATAGATGACAGGAACTGTCTATTTAAATTAGATTTCATGTTGAGAATAGAAGATCTCAGAGTCCTTCTTTGTTTCCCGCCCATTTCCTATGCCGTCATGGGGCTTTCACAGCAGTCTGATGGTCACCTGAGACTTGGACCATTTCTGTAGGTCAGATCTATAGTCCACAACCTGACAAAGTTTTGTTCACTGTGGGTATCATGGATTACTTGGAGCTCTCTTTTGTAAAACCAAACTAGACTGGAATAACTAGAAGTCTATGAGAATAGATGTCTTCCCTTACTAAGTCTGTGTACCCATCCTAAGGAATATTGTTGGACTTAATCTCTGTCCAGATCTTGGGGGAGGGTGTGGGGGGGTCTTTAGTTCTTTTTTTAATTTTATCCTCTCCCTAGTGACAGGCTCCATGTAAGCACAGAAAGGCTGAACCAGCCACAGTGCCCAAGCTCTCTCAGATACCTGGGTCTCTCATCCAGGCCTCTAGAGCCTCTCAGCCTCGTCAAGGAGACACAGAGGCTCCCAATGATGAGCAGTAGGGGGCCTCCTTTTACAATTTTCACAACCAATGCTGGCAGCTATGCTCAGGATCTCCCACTGAAACTAGACCAGCCCTTTCTTAGAAGAAAATCAAAGCAGACATATACTAAAAACACCAAGCTAGAAAGAAAGTGGAAAGAATTTGCTATTGAATATTACCTAAAGAATCACCAATGTAATCATAATAGAAAATTTCAAAACCTCTTTGGACTTCTCTTTTTTTCAATATTGAGTATTTTTCACTATTTTGATTTGCATATGCAAAGTAGGTGAACCATCAGTTTTTGAGTGTTTAGGTCCTATAAAGACATAATTCAGCTCTCCCCATCCAGAAAGCCTAAGACATATCTTAGGGAGGCCTGGTTGGTCACATGGATGGCTGAATGAATTTGTTGGTTTGGGGCTTTCATAAAGTAAGAAGCCATATAAAAAGGATCATGTGCTCAATCCTACCTGTGTCACAACCTGTCACTAGTGCTGTCTTCCTGGCCTGCTACTTCTTCACCTCTGTTACCCCTCCCTCACTCTTCCCATTCCTGACTGCACCAGAGCCCCATTCTGAAGCTATATAGTTAATATAAGATTCAATACTCTGCCTGAGGTACAGGAGAGAAGAATTGAGAGGAAACCCTTATGGGAATTTATGATATTCAGCTCTCTTGGACTCTTCTAGTGAAACAGTGATATCAAATTTCCATGGAATAATGTAGAAACTAAAGCTAGATATAGCCAAGTGGTTCTGCAGGCTAAGCTCACCTATATCCCTCATGCCCATCTTATATTCCCTCTCTGCATTGACTAAGGGACTTCATGTCCCACCTAAATTTTAGCCCCTTGGCCCCTTTTCTGAGCCCTCCTCCTTCACTGGCCCCACATCCCAGTAAACAGTCACCAAGCCACAATGTGAAATGCAGGCATGACAAAAATTTATAGCTCCTTAAATTCAAATACATGGAGAATGCAATGGAAACCAGCAGGTGTTTTCCATGATCTACCTATATGATATGGATGGAGCTAGACTCCGAAGGATTCCAACCTGTTCACTTGCCATGGAAAGGCTAATGAATGAAGCAAGCAGAGTATAGTTAGCTGCCCATACCTACTCCCACCACTAGTTGGGACTGTAAAGTGCCTTTGAAGAACACTCACTTCATAATCCTGTTACTGACAATGAAGATATAAAGGGATATTGTGAACATTCCTCAAGCCCAAACTCTCTACAGTTTTTCTACTAAGTGCTTTACAATTATAGTCGCATTTAATCTGCACAACATCCTTACAGAGTAGCACTACTAGCATCCCATTTTACAAATGTAGATATCAAGACTGAGAGATTATATTCTCCATATAACCCAGGTAGTAAGTTATTTCAAAACTATGCTCTTAACTTCCACATTATACTACTTCTTTCAAAAATTATTCCCCAAGCATATAGGTGACATGCAAATGAAATATAAATAAAAGTCCATAATTAAAAAAATAAAAGTTAGAGATGAGCTCATGGTAAAGAGAAGATAATAGCTATGTACACCAATAAAAAGAAAGGATAGCAAGAATATATTTACTATTTAAAAATGTATCTGGGGCTCCTGGGTGGCTCAGTCTGTTAAGCGACTGCCTTCGGCTCAGGTCATGATCCTGGAGTCCCGGGATCGAGTCCACATCGGGCTCCCTGCTCGGCAGGGAGTCTGCTTCTCCCTCTGACCCTCTTCCCTCTCGTGCTCTCTATCTCTCATTCTCTCTCTCAAATAAATAAATAAAATCTTTAAAAAAATTAAAAAATAAAAAAATAACATAAAAATGTATCTGTTATCTCTGACTATGCTTATTTTCCCTGGCATTACTTATGCAAGATCAACAAATTATTTTATGGTTAAATAAAGAAATAAACCTTTATATACTCAGTTCTTGATGCCAGGAATTTTCTTTTCTAATGGCAAATATTTTTTTTCTATAATTTGGACAGAGGAAGTTAAACAGAAATTAGACCTAGAGTAGAGGAGGTTATTGGAAATTCAAAAGAGAAGATTCTGGTTTGTTGACACTCTTATTACAATTATCTTACAGATCCAAATGGAGATGTATGGTCTTTATACATAAAACAGAGAATGGCACAGATTCAGCCAGCAGTCATATAATACAATACATGTTTTATGTGCCATGTGAGTGAGAGAAAGAAAAACTATTCCAGCCAAGTTAGCCTGGAAAAGTAAGTAAGATGAAGTATATAAGCCGAAGGAAGAAGTATAGAATGAAGATCAGTGGGTAGGATAAGGAGGGACATTGGAGGTAAAGAGATCCACAGGAGGGATTCACACAAGAAAAGGAAGGATCTTGTTAAAAACAAGGTAACAGACCCAAAATGGAGTTGTTTATGCTAAGCCACATATCACCAGCGGAGCCTTAACTTGCTTACAGTTTCACCATTCCCAGAAATGGAATCTTCAACCAATCAGGAATCTCCTGGCCAACAAGGGTCCTGATGGACCCTTGCCCTCACTCGTAAGGAAGTTCACCAGCAATTCAACAACCTGCCATTTTGCCTGATACCACTTCCTTGTTCCTGCTCCCTACTGCCTATAAAATCTTCCAAGCACCTTTACATCTGCTACTTTGGACACTGCCTGATTCATAATTGCTGAATAAAGCCAATAAGATGTTTACTCAGTTGAATTTTGTTTTTTAGCACTGAAGACCCAGAGGTCAATGCTGAGACTCATGTGTCTGCCAAAGGGCCCTGGAATTCATGAACAACATGTGTATTCACCTCTTCCAAATTTTCATTGGGAACAATGCTAAGTGCTAGAAAAAGAGAGCTAGAAAGACACAGTCTTCATCTTCATGGGACTCAGATCCCAGAGTAAAACAAAACAAAACAAGAAATTGATGATGATCCTTCACCTGTACAGCAGCTATGATGAGAGAAAAACGCTCTAAAGGCCTGATATACAAGGGAAGGCAGTGTAGATTTCTTTCTAAGTCAACATGACTGTGTTGCGCACCACACGGGCATTGTACATCTGCTTTGTGAATGAGTAACCTAAAGAAAAACCATCTTGTCCTTGAGATGCCAGCCAATGCTCCTACTCCTGCATTCCTTTGAGATGAAACTCATGATCCCTGCCTATATGCTCATCTGTAATCCATCATCTTTTGAGCTTTTACGAGATGTAAAAAGTATATAACCCTGTAAATACTGTTCATTCTCCAGAGCACCTTCCTCCCTGTAAAGAGCATGTTTTCTGGGCAGCTGTCCTAACTTGAGCTTGAATAAAACTCTCTTTCTTACTTTTAGAGATTCTAAAAGATTTGCTCATTGTATGCTGACAGGTGTAGGAATCCAGCAGAAAAGATGGGAACAGGACCAGGTGTGCACCACTTGTTGGAGAGGGCAGAAGCCGTCCTCTGGGGACTTAAGCATGGTTTCCCTTTATGGGGCATCTCAAACTCCTCGAGTTCTCCCCTTACAATCTCTTATCTTTAAATGTTCTTTCAACCTGCAGCAAACCACAAACCAGAAAATACACATAAGTTTAACAACCACAGTGGAAGGGACAGCAATCAATAGCAGTGCCCTTGGAGTGGCCCCACGTTCCCGTTCACTCTGACCATGATCACTCCCTCCGATCTGGTCACTGGCATGTCAGAAAGAGCCCCAGACATGGGGGTCACTGGGATGCCCTTTTTAATATAAAATTGTCCTTAAGGAAAGGAAGAGTGTCACTGGCTGCAGCTGGTTGATAGATTTTCACAGAAGCAATCAGGGTGAAAGACACTTAAAGACCCCAGGCGAGTGTGGGTGGCCACTCACATCGGCCCCTATCGCCTGGCTTGCCAGAAATGTAATCAAATGCTCTTCATTTTTCTCCACTGTATATGAAAGACATGATCTGCAGACCAAAATGGCCTGAAACAAGGAGCGTGAGATCCCACTACTCACATTTTAAATTTCCCCGTGATGGTATCTCACACTTTAATCGGCTACCCCACAGGAAGATGAGGAAGCACGTGTGCAGACTCCAGTAGTGATACATACCCCCGTTTGCATTCCCTCTGTGCTGACAGGAGGCCTGAAACATTGATATTCAAGTCATTCTCTGGATGAGTCAGTTTTCTTCTCAAAGCAATTAGCAATTACCAGCATTTATTCAGTGAGCAGGATTCAGGCAGACAGACACTAACAGTCCGTCATTATCACAACAAAAGAAACACAGCTTTTATCCTTCCCGGAGGAAGTAAGGTTTTCAGAACTCCAACTTTCAAGCTCTCTCTCTCTCTCTCTTCCCAGACCTATGATTTATTGCATCATCAACCTTAAAATAACATAAAGTTCTGCCATTTATTGATGAAGACCTGCTTACAGATGTGCCTTCCAGGAATCACACACAGCCCCAGAAAGCTCCGAGAGACTATTAAACATAGATTTAATGGCTCAACCCACAGGGGCGCCATCTCTACACTCACCCCCTTTAATTATCTTCTGAGAGAGCCCACCCTTTCAGCAAACCTCCTGTGGACTGCTTCCATGTTGTCACACCCTGACAACTCAGATGCTCTTGCAATGGAGTCAAATCAATCATTATTTGCCACATTCCAATTATAGGCCAGTACTAGACACTGTAGAAGCAAGAACGAACAAACGACCCTTGCACAGTCCCAGAGCCTCAGTAATGGAGCCAAAGCCAAACTGGAATGGAATCCAATCTACGTCCAGCTCTTACTGGATGCACAATTTTGGGCAAAGCATTTACCACTCTGAGCTTTTGTGTAGTTTCCTCATTTATCAAAAGGATAAAACCTACCTCACATGAAAGAGATTGTGTATATAAAGCACACTGCCTTACACAAAATATGTAGGCAACATGTATTAGTGTCAGAAGTTAACCAGTTTGTCCCAGCTTTCACCAGCTGGTAAGGATAAATATTCTAATGGTCAGCCCTGCCCCTAAGCCTCAGCCTATAGGCCGCAGGTCCATCACGGCTGAAAGTCCAGCCCTTTCCATGAATTCCCTCTCTTATTCCCTTAGAAGTTTTGACGGGGGTGGGCATGATGGAATTTCTGGCAGCCCTGGCACACAGAACTTCAGACAAGGCTAGAATTCCAGCATTCCCAGTCTGCAAGCCTCCATTGCTGCCTTGTCTTGTGCCTCTCCTGACCAAGTTCCCATGTAGACCCATCGCACTTCTAGTGCCATGGATTCCTCTTTCCCAGGGCACTTGGGCACTTGAATTGCAGAGAAAAATGCAAATAGCCTAACCCTCACTCACTCTGAACCTGGAATCTGGGACCATGCACAGGTCATTTATTCATTCGAGGCTTCTACAATATCTAGTACGGGTCTATTTCTGTGCTACACCCAAGTTCTATAATTTCCCACCTGAATTCCTTATCCCTCACGAAGATATTTTCAAGTGGGGATGGTTGCTCAAATTGATGTTTCTTTGAGGGGACAAGTGCTGGAAACTCTTATTCCGCTGTCTTGCTGACATCTCTCCCCTTGCTTAGACTTTGATAGAAATATCATTCAATCTATTAATTTGGGGAGAATTGACCTCTTTACTGTGTTGAGACTTCTAACTTGTGAACAAGGTATGTCTGTCCAGTTATTCAGATTTCTTTGATTTATTTCTTCAATGCTTTGTAGTTTATAGCATATAAGTCCCATACATTTTTGTCAGATTAACACCTAAATATTTCATTGTTTTGAGTGATTATAGGTGGTATTCTATTTTTAATTTTAGTATCCATGTGTCCATTGTAAGTATATGGAAATACAAAGGATTTTGCGTGTGTGTCCATTTACTCTGAGTCCTATGATTTTGCTGAACTCCCTTATTAGTTTTAGGAGGCTTCTGTTTGCTTTTTTGGCTTTTCTTTTTTAAGATCTTTTGGGACTTTTTACATAGACAATCATAGCATCTGCAAACAGGGGAAGTTGTATTCTTCTTTCCCTCTGTGATCTGTATGACTTTTTATTTCACTCCTTTGTCTTATTGTACTGGTTAGAACTTCCAGCATTATGATGAATAAGAGTGGTGAGAGTGAACATCTTTGTCTTTTTCCCAATCTTGGAGGGAAAAGATTCAGTGGTTTACCATTAAGTGTAGTGTTAGCTATAGGTTTTTGGTAGATATGCTTTATCAAGTTATGCTATATCAATTAATATAATCATGTGATTGATTCTTCTTTAGTTTGTTGCTATGGTAGATTTGTGGACTGATTTTAAATATTGAATCAGCCTTGCATCCTTAGAATAAGCTCCACTTTGTCATAGCACATATTTCTTTTTATACATTGCTGAACTTTATTATTTTAAGAATTTTCAGATCTGTATTTATGAGGGTCTGTGTTTTTTCTCCTGACTTTATCTGGCTTTGGTATCTGCATAATAGTAGTTTCAGAAAGCAATCTGTCCCCTCCAACCTTCAGCCCTCTCTGCCAAACTTCTATTTTTACAGTTCCACAGGCCCTGTTACTCCTCTTGCTCTTTAGTCCAGTCTCATCTGGTGGTCCTGCAATCCATTAACTAGGTGTGACCTTATCTCAACCCCAATTGTGGACTAGTTCTTTTTCACGTCTAAGTTCTGTTCAATTAGATAGTAGTTTTAGATTCCCTAAACTTACTCTGCCTGGAATAGAGAACCTCCAACCGGAGTAACAGAGTCTCATTTCTAACATAGCAGAACACCTGGTCATTAATATATACATACACACAAGCATATAAATGCATAGGTGTAATGCATGTTCAATAAAACAAGTTAATATTTATTTTGATTACTTTCCTGCAGGAAGCTAAATTGCTTGTTTCATTAATACATCTTGTTTTTTCTGACTTCATGCTGCCCCTTTGTGTCTCAGACTAGCATTCCTAGTTCCTCTCTTCCTCTTTCTCCATCTATATCTCAAAATCCAGCTCAAACCTCCCCTCCCCTATGAAGCCCTCCTTGACCACTCCAGCACACAGTTCTCTCTTCTTCTTCTGCACTTTTTATAATTATTGTCTGTGATACACATCTGTCAATGAATTTATTCTTCTCCAGGACAGGAGGTAAAGATTAATAAGAATAAAAAAAAAAAAAAAACTGTCTTCATTTGTATAAACCACTGGAAAAGGCAGGGCATCTTTTGAAGAGGTAAATGAATTGCACTTGAGTCTGGGAGGGCCTGATGACCTATTAGTAAGCATTCATCAGCTGTTTCCATTTCCAGGAAAATTGAATAAATGTACTTTTTTCCTATTTTTCCAATAAAATACAACTGATATTGAAAACAGAAAAACAGTAGAGAAAGTTAATAAAATTAAAAAGTATCTGTGAAAGGATCCATAAAATTGACAAATGTTTAGCAAGGCTAGCAAAGAAAAAAAGAGAGGATGTAAACTACCAACATCAGGAATAAAACAGGAGTTATCAGTACAGACCTTGCAGACATCAAAAGATAATGGAATATTAAAAACAACTCAAAACAAATAAATGTGGCAACGTAGATGAAATGGACCAATTCCTTAAAAATCATAAGCTATCACAACTTGTCCAATATGAAATAATTTGAATACCCTGTATTAAGGAAATAGAATTTGTTATTTAAAAATTCCCAAAAAAAGATATGTCCAAGCCAAGATAGTTTCAGTAAAGAATTCCCCCAAACTTTTAAGGAATAATTAACAACAATTCTACACAATCTCTTCCAGAAAATAGAAGAGAATATTTCCCAGTTTGCTTACTTATCATTACTATAAATATAAATGGATTAAATTGTCCAGTCTAAAGACAGAGTAGCTAGTGGGAAAAAATAGGATCCAAATTATGATATCTACAAGAGACTCACTTTGGCTCTAAGGATATAGCTTTAGCTACATAGTTGGAAGTGAAGGGATGAAAAAAGATATTCCACATAAATGGTAACCAAAAGAAAGCATGGGTGGCTATATTTATATCAGACAAAATAGATTTTAAGTTAAAAACTGTCAAAAGAGACAAACATCAGTATATAATGATAAAGGGTCAATCCATCAAGAGGATATACAAATTGTCAATATAGGTACTGCCAAAATTGGTTTCTAACAAAAGGCCATAAACTGGGAGGCTTACAAAAACCAGAAATTTCCCACAGTTCTGGATGCTGAAAGTTAGAGCTCAGGGATTGAGCATGGGTTCCGGTGAGAGCACTCTTCCTGGCTACAGACTCCTAACTTCTTGTTTCATCATCACAGAGTAAAAAGAGAGTGAGCTATCCCTCTGGACTCTTCTTAGAAGAGCACTAATCTCACTCATGAGTGCTATCCATCTTCATGACTTAATTACCTCCCAAAGATGCCACCTCCTGGTATCACCACACTGGGGATTAGACTTCAACATACCGTGAAGGGGCACCAACATTCAGTCCACAACAGTGATGTTATGTGGGACCCCATGCATAGATTAGACATTCTGTGAGCCCTTGAATGGTAGTGTTGGTTGAGGAACTATAGAAAGGCAAATCCATTTGTGGATACTCGTCAATCCTAGTTAGAGTGAAACACTGCCTTTTTCCAGGTGGAAGAGGTCAAATCTAATCAACTTGCCAACAAGTATCTGCTTGGTTTCCTCAAATCATGGTACCTTCTTGGGACTCAGCATTGGTTTTTGTTACTAGTGGACTAGATATTCAGCAGAAGTAGCTTTCAGCTTGATGACAAAATGCATGGTCTGGGGCCCAGGGTTAGCCTCCATCTCTGGCACCATGGTTTCTCTGTTTATGAGCTCATTGCACAAGCGCTGGAGTGGTCAATGACAGAGGCTAGTGGAAATCAACTGGCTGACTCATGCTGTCCACTTGGTTGTTTCGTGCTTCTTCTGAAGTGGATGCTCTTTGATGAGTATTAACATTTCATGCAAAGATCAGATCTTCACATATTATGCCCACTCTTATGGGTAGATTCTCAAGTCTCTCCCCTAGACGTCTTTGTCTTTGGTATTCCCTGGGCCACTTCCCTCCCCACACAAAGTGGATGACTTGGGGTGCTTTGCCTGAAGCTCAGACTCCTGAGAGGTTTTCCACTCACCAGTGGCTTTTAGAGTCGCCCATAAGTGAAGGTGTAGAGCAGTAACAGTCATCTCTGGTTTGGATTCACAAATCAACTCAATGCAGTAGGGCCTCAGTGCGGGCATTTTCCTCCTCTGTCTGACAGAGAACTCCCCGTTGAGGTCAAATGTGTGAACTGAATGAGAGGTAATGATGCAATAGTGGTAAGTGGCTTAGGTGTCACTTGTTCATGGTATTTTCAACGCTCTCTGGAGCTGCTTAAGCCCAGTCTTGGATGTGCCACTTCCATTTCACAATGAACTACTTCTGCACCACTATGAGTGGTGTCTATTAGTCGATTAGTACCTATACGTCTACTAGTACCCATCTTTTTAATGTTTACTTCTGGCTGCAAAGTTAGCTGATACTCCATGGTTAGATGCTACCGTAGTTAGTATCTACCAGAGCTATGTCCAGGAGCTATTTTTTTAACAGTGACTCTTTCTCTGTTGTAAATGGCATGGGCTTGGTCCGATGACTCTCAAATTGGAGACTGTCAGATTCCACTTTATTTCTTTCTTTATTGTCTATATCTCTATTACCATGGGATCTGCTGAGTCCTCAAGAACTGGAACAGGCCCACCAAGCATAATGCTTCTTTCTTACTGGTAGAAGTGCAAGATACAGTAACTAGTCCTCTACTTTGAATGAGCTGTCCTAACTTTTCCCAGGCCACTGGACCCCTAAATCTTTCACATATTTGGTAGGCCCCTGAATCTTTGTAGGTTTATCTCTCACTCTCTAGAGTTCTTGTGTCTAATCACAGCCTCCTGTGCACTTGCCACTTCTTGTTCATCAAGTTCTCATTGTTTATTACATGATATTATCAACATAGTGGACCGATGTGATGTCCTGTTTAAATGGTTCACTGTCAGATAAAGGAGGAAAATGCCTCAACTTCTGACTATTTTTGTGACACACAGCAGAATTAATATAGGCCTGGGTCAAGACCATAAGTGTGTATGGTCATCCATCACATATAAACGTGAAATGCCTCTGATCCTCCTTCATGATGGATATTGAAAAGAATGCACTTACCTAGCCAAAGCCCATGTACTTGAGGTTGTAATCTGCTCTAGTAAAGATACCATGTCCAACATAGCAGCTACAATTGTGGTTATATTTTGGTTAAGTTTGCAAGACTCCACTATAATTCGTCATGATCCATCTTGGTTTGTCAGGAGTCGAACTGGAAATTGGTATGAGTTGGGACCACTACTCTTGTATTCTTAAAGTCTTTTAGGGTGGCATTAATCTGTGTCATTCCCCTTGGATGTGATATTGGTTTCTGTTTACTATTTTTCCTAAAGGAGGTAGCTTCGTGGACTTTTATTTGGCCTCTTTTAGTATAATAGCTATTACTGGTCAAAAAACCAACATGAGAGTTCTCCCAGCCACTAAGTATTGCCATTCCAATTATGCATTCAGAAACCAATGGATATGGGCCATTTATACCTTGACTTGTATATGCCCCTACTCTACTCTAACATAGTGCCATAATATTTGGGGGCAGTTCCTGGGAATCAGCAACAAGTTATACCCTGTATCCAATTTCCCTTGAAAATATATGTAATGTCTATTGTTGGCATCCCATATATCTTGTCTCTAGGAAAACTATTTTCTGTTAATAATCTTCAGAGATCCTTACTGTCAGCACCAGTCCCAGGCTATCACTCTGAACTTGCTGCCCATTACAGTAATTCTGACTACCTTGCTGATAACTGCAAAGTGCGGCCATCTGACCTCAACTAGTCACTGGCCATGGGCACCCTGGTTGGGAATGGGGAACAGAACCTCCTCGCTTCTCTCATTTAGCTGAGCACAGTTTTCTGGAAATGAGGGATGCTGTTAGGTACAAAACCTCATAGCAACTGGGGAATGAAAGCTCTGGCCAGGTGAACGGTTCTGGGAAGGCATCCACGACGTCCACAACAATAGCCTTGGGCACTAGGATAATAACTAGCGAACCATCCAGGTACCCTGTTTGGGAATTTTGTCCCTTCCCTACACATCCTGCTCTGGACATAACTGCCAAGACATACTGAGTATAGACTTCGGTGTTGGTAGAGTGTTTATGACTTCCTAAAAAATGTGGCTAGAAAAACTAACCAGCATCATGGAATTACCCACAAATACTAGTTTGTTTGTTTGTTTAAGAGAAAAGATAATGTTCAGATTTACAAAGGACAGCATGTCTGAAAATTCTATGCTTATCAGTACATTGGAACATCAACCCACACTCACAAGAGTCTCTTTACCCTGTGACCTGGCCACACCCCTTGGTCAGTCTGACACGGCACAGGGCAGCTCACAAACCTAAGAATATGAATCCTAAATTATCCTTTGCTTTATGATACTTGATCCTTGAAAGTGACTTTGTAAGGCTTTGTCTTTAAATGCAGGATTATTAAAACCTGATCTGATTTTAAAATAATATACCTGTTACACCTGTGTACATGTGCTAAGACTTCATTTTCTGAAGATGTAATTACCTTTCTTATGGTGAACATATTTTGATGAAATCAAATTCAAGTCACAGAGTAAGACAAAGAACCCTCACGCTTGGGGTTAAAACTTGGAAATCCTAGAATTTCTGGGAGAAATTGATGGTTCGGGGGGATGACGTAAGATATTTGAAATGGGGGTTTGCACTAGGCAGAACACTGTCCATCTCCTAATCACTGGAAACTGTGTATATGCCACAAAGGGCCATTAAGGGCAAGGGGGAATTAAGGTTGCAGATTGAAGTCAGGCTGCTAATTAGCTGACATAAAAACAGAGAGAGTGTCCTGGATTAATCAAATGGGCCCAAGGTAATAACCAGAGTCCTTGAAAGAAGGTGTGGCTAGAAAGAAGGGTACACAGAGATACAATATTGCCGATTTTGCAGATGGAGGAGGGAGCCAAGAAGCAAAGAATATGGGTGACCTGGAGAGGGAAGGAAATGTATTCTCTCCTGGAGCCTCCAGAAGGAACATAATCCTGCCAACACCTTGATTTTAGCCCAAGACATTGTCAGACTTCCGACCTCCAGAACTATAAGAAAACACATTCTTTGAAGCTGCTAAATTTGTAGTAACTTGTTACAGCAGCAATAGAAAACTAATGGTTGTTTAGAAATCAGGAACACAATGTACCTATGCCTTTTGCTGATCCTTTTGGTCTAGAATAATGTTTCCTGCTTCTGTGTGGGAGCCCAGACAAAACAGGTGGTGGCTGGGTGGAGGGAAAAAAGAGGGGAGGGCTCAACATGTGAAGTGATAACTGAAAGAGAGAGAAAAAAAATCCCTTATTTGTTTTTGTAGACAGCAATCAAGGATTTGTGAATCAGCTTCAAATGCAGGCTGAGGCACCCGGGGGGGGGGGGGGGGGGGGGGGGGAGGGGCTCAGTCCTTAAGCGTCTGCCTTGGGCTCAGGTCATGATCCCAGGGTCCTGGGATCGAGCCCCACATCGGGCTCCCAGCTCAGCGGGAAGCCTGCTTCTCCCTCTCCCACTCCCCCTGCTTCTGTTCCCTTTCTCCCTGTGTCTCTCTCTTAAAAAAAAAAAAAGAAAGCAGTCTAACTTCCTCCCATCAGTGGTCCAAAATAAAGCAATTTATTATGCTCTTTCAATATTTTCTCTGTTCATTTTTCACACAGAAACAGCTTATACATTTTAAGAAACATATGTGCCACAGGTCTTAATTTTTATGATCTGCAAATTTTTTTAAATTCTCTAAACAAAACGTGGGTGCCTCATAATGATAAGGGGTATGCAACGTGCAAGTCAAACTTTGTGGACCAACAATTTTGAAAAGTATAGCTTTTTCCAAACAAGCCTGTAAGCTGAGGACCACTGGAGAAGAGCACATCAGTTATTCATTGAGAGAGATTTCCCAACATAATTAAAGGCTGCAGCTAAAAATAAAATCATCGAGTCAGTTATTCTTATAATGGCCACCAGAGGGCACCACAACCTTTGTAGAAGCTAAAAGCCCAGCCATCAACCCCTTCCCGGCGAGTTTGTTCTTGGAAGAAGCAACACAGCGGGGCAGAAAACGAATACCAGTAGTAGATTTCCATTTTTTTCATGTCATTTTACTAGATATATTTTCTCCTGTTTTTATTTGTATCTTACAAGTCAATCTAAAAAACATAAAGCAGAAGAAATGAGCCATGCCTCTTTTTCCAGTTCAAAGAGGAATAGGTGACAGAGAATGAAAGCACAATGAGATTGAAGAGATAATTTCCACATTGTCATCTTGCCCCAAACACCATGCAGTGCTAAAAGTCACATCCCCATCATGCAAGGACATGAAAGTCTATGGTGATTACAACTCCTGGTGTTTATTATGGGATGCTAAATGTCTCCACGGAGCATGCTTCCCCTTTGGACTCAACATGAAGAAATATCAGTAGAGAGGCATTAAGTCTCACAGGAAGAGATATGGAAGAACATTTTGAAATGTAGAACCATTTTTCATGTTTTCTGTGGTCTGTGGTAGTATGGGGAAGAGGAAAAATGTGCAGAGGAAGCAAGGAAATTGCTTCCTGTCTCACAATGTAGAAAAACATGGAGCTGTTCGGCATCTTGCTCACAGAGAGAGGCGGTTTCTGTGAAGGTTAGAATTATTCCTCCGCCTTCACTCATTTCATATGGAATGTTACAATCTAGTTTCAGGGGCTTTCCTTTTTAATTACACATTACAAAACCCTAGCGGGGCAGTCACCTGACATTTCTAGGACTCGATTTCTCTTGTGAGGTAAGCACACAAAAAAATAGGAAGGAAAATAAACTGGGAAATCTCAAATATCTTATTTTATTAGACTGAAGAAGAGAGGTCTTCTAAAACTAACCAAAAGTTATTATTTTTATTATATTGGCTTGTTTGGGATAGGCACCCTCTGTACCTACATTCGTCACTTAAATCTTCCGTGAGGCTATATATCAAAATATTACCTTTCAAGGAGAGTATCTTAAAAGAGGTGTGTGTCCATAAATTTACATATGGCTGGAATTTGTCTAGTACCTCTCCTCAAAAGACTTAAAGTGTATTTTCTTTTTATCTGTTTCAATTCTATGATATTGTTTGTCATTTTAAGTCTATCTGAGGAAGCTACATAATTACAGGAGAAGAAATTGGGAGAGGAAGGGGGAGGGCCTAACTCCTAGGCCCTAGGCTCTCTGACATCTCCTGACATGCTTTTAAAAGAAAATAAATGAATTCCATTTCTTTAACTGCCTCTTTCCTCCTAGGATTTCACAGCACCTAAAACAAGCAGTGTAATTTCCAGAAGGAAGGAAAGGAAGCAGAGTGACTAGGTCACACCGCAATCCAGTCAACGCAGCAGCCAAGGGCCACAGGAGGGACAGTGACTCTTCAGCCCTGAGGAAAAGAAGAGGCCCCCTCAGGTTTCCAGTGGCTGACTTCACAAAAAACCCCACAGGTGTGCCCGGTCCGGTGCAATGCACACACACCACACATCCCAGGGCTGGGGCCCAACAGCGACCGCGCAAGGTAAAGGGGAGAGAGGGGGGTGAGAGGAGCTTATCCCCCCCCCCCGGGTGAAAAAGGAGGAATGAGCATCCACCATCATCCCTGCAAAAAAACCACCAGGGAGGGAACGGGGGAGCCTGAACACACAGACCTGCAAACTACAAAGAGCTACATAAATGTAAGGCTTGGGTTTCACATTGAAATCTGACTGCAAACACAATCTTTCTTAGGCTTCCTGGAGTCTTTGCAGTAGTATACGTTATGATTCTTCCTGGGTCTTTGATGCTACACTAAGATTGTGCCAGAACTAAGAATTATTAAAAGCAGTATATGCCTATCAAGTGTGGGACTGTTCATTTCGGCGTGTGCCGCAATGTGCCAGCCACGGAAGTATCCTATCAGGCACTAGTCTGGGTCTACAGGCTAACCACAGAGAGAAGGGGTCCTCCCTGCAACCCGAAAGACGAGTCTCAGCCGGATCCTAATCCACAGCCGGTGCCAGAGGGTTGGACCCGATTATGCTCAGATCCTCTGCTTCCTGAGCAGCCATGGTTCTGGGTCATTCCACAGCCCTCAGACCCTATGTCTACAGGAGTGGGTAAAAGAATCACCCCTTAGACCCCATGAAACTACCCGAAATCCATTTCAGAGATGCCCCCATTCCCAGGAATAAACTGGAAGTAATCCAGTTTCCCCGATATCCTTTGCACCAGAAAAATGGCAGGGTTATTCCTAAATTGGGTAGAATGGAAAGTGTCACCCACTCTGCCTATCATTTCCTACTGCCCCCCACCCCCACTTCCTCTCAGTGGGCACAGCTGAAACTGGGAGCCCCTACTTGCTAACACAAGGTAATGCAGAGGGAAAGCGTTTACAGAGCGGAAAACCCTGACAAGCAGGCGAGCTTGGTCTAGAAGAGGGGGTGCAAGACTGGGCAGTTAGGTCTGACTTTCCTCTGGGAGGTTCTGCGGAATAAGTGTTTTCACAGAGGCAGGCCTTCTAGACTGACAACTTTGAAAAATAACTGAGAGGCTCAATTCAGTAATCTCATGGACCCATTTTGCCTTTAATTTTGAGCTCTCCTAAAGGAATTTACACTCAATGGTCAGTTATGTGTGCCTTAATGAGAAGCCAAAGCAAAGCACTGACATGTGTTCCCGAGCCTGGCTAAAAGCTTCTGTGCCCTTCAACTTAAAAAGACTGTTTTGAAGTTTCTAGGTTGGTATCTCCAGCCAAGGGAAAGAAGGTGGAAGAGAACTCTGCCCATTAGCACTTCTCCTTCCCTCAACATTTTCTTTACATTGTGACTCCTAAACAATGAACCTTCTAACAGCTGCTAATTGTAGAAATAATAACTCCCAGAGAAAAGAGATGAAAGCACTAGCCTCTCAAAACAGGAATTTCAGGGTCTCATCTGAGGTCCTACATGGTTACTTCTCTCCAGACCGCCGGAGCCAACAGTAAATTCACCACAAGCCAGGACCACCACCCCGCCCCCCGCCCCCCGGCCGCCGCCACCACCCCGCCAAGCTCCTCTGTAGCCTGTGTCCTTCCCCCAGCACATCACACTAGGAGCAGGTGCTGCTAAAGATTGGCTAGGCATGCCCTCTTATTTTACATAAGCTTCTAGTACTCTGACTTGTTTCCTGTTGTTTTTCTTTCTTAACACTGAGGTTGTTTTTGTTTACAAAGTATTAACACTTCTGAGTAAAGCTTGGGGAAACCTTCAAGGACTCTTTCCATTTGGTCTGCAAATAAAATTCAGAGGGTTATTTCCATTTGAATGTCAGGCCACACGTTAACTCTCTGAAACACCATATTGGGCTGACAATTAGCTAGGGGTAAGGGCAAAATGGGTTTTTGGTGGGTTGTGGTTATTCGTAGGATGAAAAATATTCATGGTGATTAAAACAGGAAGATTTTCATATTATGTCTCTAATAAAATGAGTTCTCTTTAACAGCAGACCCCAAAATTTCTATCAGACCTTAGACAAAAGACTATATTAGTTGTGTTTCATTTGGTTTAGGGTTTGTGGGCATAAATGGCAGAAAGCTTAAAAAGTTTATTTACTAGAAGAAATAACCTAAGGTGAAAGTCCTTTTCTGGTTAAGAGAGTGACAGAATTCTGAGCCCTCTGGGTTGGGAAAGAGGCAGAGAAAGAGAGAGGGAGAAAGAAAAAGAGAGGCCAGAAAGTGAACAATTAATAATGCATGCCTCCACATTTATCCCACAAGATATCCTGAGCATTCCTCATACATTATAGTGCAACATAACTCCAGCAAATCAACAGTACTCCTATTTTCTCAAGCAAAAAAGTATATACTTGAAGAATATATATTGAGCAAAACATAATTACTTTACCATCTTTGAAAACGCCAGTAATTTGAACTTCTATAAATATACTTAAATAACAAACATATTATAGATAGCTCTTCACATAGGACACAAAGTGACACAAACATACAAAAATAAAACAATCATATTTTAACTCTTTTGTTGTTTTTGTTGGGCTTTTTTGGAGTAAAGATACCAAACCCACTCAGACATCAATCTTGATCCCGGGGAGACAGGACGTAAGTTGACACTGTGTATAGGCACCACTCCCAGGGACAAAGCAGCAAACATTCCTTGCTGGACTTATTTCTATCTCCTGCAGTGGTTTAGAAAAGCTAGGAGGGAATAGAGGTCTCTTCGAGTAATAAGATAGATTTCTTTAGCTGTTGTGTGGAAAGGAAACTTTAATCAGATCCCTCACCTCCCCGCCCCTGGGTCAAGTGTGGACACATCAAGCTGCCCTTTGAGAGGGTGTTCAATAGAACATGCCTCCCCCTTGGGCTCTCCCACACACCAATCACCGTGAAGTATTTCTCAGCTCGTGGAAAAGGCACCACCATTCCAGACCAAAGGCAAGAGATTTGGGTTCCACAAAACCACATTTGTCCCATTCCAGTTTCTGCTGTAAAACGTGTTCCTCCACTCCAAGAAATGATTTGAAGAATTCAACTACCCAACCCAGGGGAATAGGTACATTCTTCTTTTGGAAAACAGAACACTTCTATGAATAATTATCCCTGGGAAAATGTGATCTTTGTCCGTAGAACACCATGGTTCTCTTGAGAGCAAGGAACATACACTTCTCACATCCCACTTAAAGCCTAGCATAACCAAGAGCTCCCAGTAGGAACACGATGTTTGTTCAACTGAATTCAATTCCTCGAGTCTCAATGAAAGCACTCCAACCAGAATGAGGAGTCCTGCTGCCATCAGAGTGGGTCCTCACCTCAGTTGCATCTTTAGAGAAAGAGGCAATGCTTAAGGAACTGGTTTCAGTTTTCCTTTGAAGGAAAGCTCTTGCAACCTCTTGAAGAGTCACTTGGGGTAAGAGATCAGGGGAGAGAAGGCTGGCTTGTTCTCAAATAGAATTTTCAACACAGGCAGAGGAAGGTGGTTTCTCGAGTCCCTCGGGGGTGCCTTCATGGGCAGACGTGGGGGCCCGCTGCTGCTGATAGATATCCTGGATCAGTAGGGTGTTCATCACCTTCCACTCCCTGTATTTCCTGGCTGTCAGCTTCGGATCATCCAGCAACTGGTTAATCATGGCCAGGTCGTGTTCTTTACACTGCCCCAGTAGGAAAAAAAAAAAAGGCGGGGTAAGGGGGTGAGATATAGTGAGTACCTTAATTTCAATAAACCCTCTTCAGCGCTTTTATGAATACACACATACATTCATCATAAAATTAGCAAAGTGTTTTTACACACTAATATTCTAATCCCTAACCAAGCCTAAGAGATATGGCAGGACAACCATTTGCATATATTTGCCAAATAGAAGGTAAGTATCCTACGCAAAGGCTGGTGGAAGAACTAGACATATAGCCAGGTTCTTCCATGTGGCTCTTCCCTGATCAATCCTTATTCCACACCTCAGTAATATTTCTATCTCAGGGTGAGCCTTATTATTTCTGAAACTTATAATTGTACCATCATTTCATTACCACCCAAACTTCACTAAGTAAAACTGAGACATAGTACTCTCCCTAAGACATCAGATAATACAAAATATATTTTTATTTTATTAAATTGTCCTCTTTTTAATAACTCACACACATGTATTTAATTAACATACACCAAATAAATATACAGGCTATCTTTTTATTCAAAGACTACTAACCTTCCATCAAAACAGTATGTGTTCCAATGATGCTAATAGAGCAAACAGTTGTACTCATATTATTTTACCCTGAGTCCTCCGTAACCAATAACACACATTTCTGAAATGTCTGGCTCAGGTTAGGGGAATGTTCTGTAGGCAAGGAATGGGCTAAAAATGAGGTGTAACAGCCTCCACATTCAAAAAAGATCATTCAGTCCTGACAATTTTCTCTCAAATCTATTGTTTCCTCCATTCCGCTGACCGCAATCCTAACTTGGGGTATGAAGTGCAGTTCATCACACTTGATGTGTCCCTGCCTCCAATCCTCACTTTAAATCCGCCCTCCGCAAGGCAGTGCAGGGCATCACCTAAAATGCCAAGTCCTCATAATGGCTCCCCTTCATGTCCGAGGTTGTAGGGACTTGAGCTCCACCCGCTGACCCCCACTTCCTTCTCACTTCCTGCTCAAACGGTGGTGTGCATTTCCCCCTACATAATATTAGTTCATACTCTGTGATACTGTGCCACATGGAAGACCTTCCGTATCTTTTCCTGGTGAACTCTACCTCCTAGTGTTACTTTCACATGGAACATTTGCCAATCTTTCTTTACCGGATTTTACTATACCTCATAAATCTATACTCATTTCAGGCATCATGTTCTCCAGAAAATCTCTGAACCCCTCAACTGGACTGAGAAGCTTTTTTTATGCTCTCATGCCTTCCAATGCTGAGAACTTACCATGTTATACTTCAATGTTCATGGATCTGTCATGCCCCCTCTTCTAAAGCTTCTTAAGGAAGGTAACAAAAAGCTTTTTATTCATCCCTGTATTCCTTGCACCGAACACAAGGCTGCGTGCCAGGGAGACATTCATTACGTGTTTACTGTTGGACCAACCTTTCAGTCTATCCCCAGGCCAGCATGTGTGTAGCTAAAATTTCACAACCAGGCTCACTGGTTGCAGTCCAAATTCATGACCACTGCCATTAAGTGGCTTTTGCTACCACCCAGTAGTCATATATTCCCACCTCTTTTCTCTCCCAATCTCCCAAATTACTATTTCAAAATTTTTCATCTCTACTCAAACCTCTGCCCCCATCCTCCCTTAGAGCTGATGAGCTTGCTAATTTTTTTTTTTTTTTTTGAGGAAATGGAAACGATCAGAAGAACACTTCTCCCAAGTTCTTATTGCCCACTACCTACATCAACACAGGTATATCCCAACCTTCCTTCCTGTTCTTTTGGATGAAATGTCTGTGCTTCCAGCAAAGGACAATCTCTCCATTTGTGCATTATCACCCATTCTCTCATACTCAAGAAATTCACTCCTGCAATAGTCCCCTCTTTCCTGTGATTCATTTATGTCCCATCTCCACGTGATCATTATATGTGCTGTCACCTCTCCCATCTTCAAAGCCCTCTCTAAAGCCCAAATCTCTGCTCCAGGGAATGCTCCACTTTTCTCCTTGTCTCCAATGTTCCTCCCCACCCTCCCACCATGCCCATTCTCTCATAGACCCACTCCCATCAAGATTCAACCAAAACTGCTCTTGTTAAGGCCATCGATGACCTCCACGTTGCTGAATCCAGTAACTATTTGTCTTCAACTTATTTATCAACAGCATCTAAAACTGTTGACTACTCCTTCTTGAACACTTTCATCATGTCATTTCTGTGGCACATTTGCTTGATTTTTCTCATCCTAGAATGGCCACTTATTCTTAATCTCCCCTGTTGATTCCTCATTCTGGCCCAATCGCTTAACATTGGAGATCTCCAGAACCCAGCCTTTAGCCTCTTCTCTCTTCTATGTATATCCATGTTCTTGCTAATTTCATGTAATCTCATGTCTCCCAATCTCCCTATATACTATGGGTCACAAATTTATGTTGCAAGCCTTCTCTCTCCCCTGAACTTCATACTTGTTTGTCTAAACTTCCTCTTTAGCAGCTCCACCCGGACACATACTAGGAATCTCAATATAACATGCCTAAAACTAAGCTCCTATTGGGGGCACCTGGATGGCTCAGTCAGTTAAGCGACCGACTCTTGGTTTTGGCTCAGGTCATGATCTCAGAGTCGTGGGATCAAGCTCTGCGTGGGGCTCCCTGCTCAGTGCAGGGTTTGTCTGCTCCAGATTCTCTCTAGCTCTCCCTCCCCATCTGCCCCACGCCCCCACACAGGCACAGGCCCTGTCTCTTTCTCCCTCTCAGATAAATAAAAATCTTCAAAACTAACTTCCTATTTTTCTCTACATGCCTCACCCACTACAAATTCTAGTACACACTGAAACCCGTTCCTATCATGGCCTTTGGCAAAGCACCTAATGGCAACTCCACCTTTCCAGTAGCTCAGGCCAAACACGTCCTGCTCTCACTGCCAATCCACCAGCAAATCCCAAGTTCTACCTTCAAAATACGTCAAACTATGGCACACTTCTGTTCAGAACCTTCCAAAGGCTTCCTATCTCACTGGGTAGAAGCTAAAGTATTAGCAATGGCAATAAGGCACCTTATGTTATAATCTCTCATTGCCCTCTGACCCACTGCTAGTCTCCCCATGCCCCATTCTCCTGCAACACTCCAGCCACACGCCCTCCTTGCTCTTCCTTAAGCCTACTAGGCATATTCCCACCCCAAGGCACTTGCAATTTTGTTCTTTCTGCCTGTAACATTCTGCCTTGGATCACCTCAAGACTCACTTCCCTTCCTTTCTCAGATTTTACTCAAATTCTACCTTTCAAAGAGCCTCTTCATGCCTCTCCTAGTTAAAAATCAATCCATCAGCATTCCTCACCCTCCTTCCATTCCCTATCAAATCCATCATCACTTAGCATACTATAAAATTTAGTTGGTTAGTTAGTTAGTTAGTTAGTTAAATTTCTTCTTGTACCTAAATGTAAGCTTCTTAACAGCAAGCATTTTTGTCTGACATGCCCACTGCTATTATCCCCACGTGCTATGCTAGACATTCACTAAATATTTGTTGGGAAAAAATGAATATATGATGGGGCGCCTGGGTGGCTCAGTAATTAAGCAACTGGCTTCAGCTCAGGTCATGATCTCAGGGTCCTGGGATGGAGCCCCACATCACATTCCCTGCTCAGCAAGAAGCCTGCTTCTCCCGCCCCCTCTGCCTCTCTCCCCCTGCCCCCCTTGTGCTTTCTACTCTCTTTCAAATAAATAAATAAAATATTTTTTAAAAATTATTAAAAACTGTAATTTATGCCACACAAAAAAATTTTTGACATCTGCTTCAGAGACAGATCCTAATATTTTATTGAAAGTATTAAATACGATCTTTGCAGATAAACAAAATTTAAAGAACCGATTTTCTTAAGGCAACATGAATGAACCACCCCTCTAAATCTGATCAAAGATTTTAGGAAAAGTTCTCTTCAACTTTGGGCTAACACTTTTCACATGGTTTTCAGCTCTAAACAATTCAAATTTCTTACCATTTAGCTCAAGCCTGTGTTTTACGGATAAAAGAAATAACTGTAGAGAAGACTAGAGAGGAAGGAAATTAATGAAACAACAGGAGGATCTGTAGTGCTAACCAGCGCAGCACCCCAGTCAGCAGCATGGCGCACGGGCCCTGCCTCTCCCTTGTGGTACAGGAGGCTCACCGGATGCTTTGAACTACATTTACAACATCCTCCTTGCCTTCTGTTAGGCAAGGTTTGGCAGGGCCTCCAGAAAATACCATGAGAGAGACAATGCTCTACTTTCCTTTTTCACTCCAAATAATACATGACTTGACTCAAAAATGTGTTCTGCCACAGAAGTTGGGGGAAGGAGGGTCCGTTCCTCTTTTAACACAGACCAGAATAACCCTGAGAGCAAGTTTCAGTTGGATCCATTAATTATTCATTTTATTATTTTTTAAAGATTTTATCTATTTATTTGACAGAGAGCGAGAGCACGCACAAGCAGGGGGAGCAGGAGAGGGAGAAGCAGGCTCTCCGTTGAGCAAGGAGTCTGATTGGGGCTCTATCCCAGGACGCTGGGACCATGACCTGAGCTGAAGGCAGACGCTTAGCCAACTGAGCCACCCAGGTGCCCCTAATTATTCATTTTTTTAAAAAGACAGGCTTAACCAAAAGTCAATGGATTCCAAAAAATCTACATTTAGGGTATGACATGGTGGTTTGCTCGACTTCCTAGAATTTCCATAAAGAGAATTTGTTGCAATACAACCCCAGGGTAGGGATTTTTCTTTCTTTATGAAATGTGCCTATCACGAATATAAACATTATTGTTAAAACAGTTTCATTGTCTCTGCATGAAACTATGTTGTCTTTCTTTGTTAGCACTGCAGTTTTGATTTCTTTAAATAAACATATCACAACGTAATATACGTAGACAAAAACACACATATAAAACGGTTTGTGCTTGATGAATTACAATGAGATGGACACACCTGTGTAACTCCCCTGAGGTTAGAGGGGACTCCGACCCAGCATCTCAGAAGCTGTACTGTGGCCCCTCCCAGGAATCTCTTCCCTCCTCCTCAAAGGCAACCACTATCCTGACTACTCTGAATTTTAAAGATAATTATTATCAAATTTGATTCTATTTCAGATAGTTAAAATAATTCTTACAGCCTTTTGACATGAATAAACAAACATGTACCAAATTATCTTTCTCCAGTGAATAGGCTGATGTGCTTTTTCTCTCCAAGAAGGCCAATTTCCACATCGGTGTGTCTTCCTACCTTGTGATGAGGTTCATAGGACCACATAACATGGATTATGTTTCACCAGGTCCAGCATTACACTTTTGTTGCGTTCTAAGGGATCTGTGGAGAGGGCTTCTTTCCAGGAATGCACAGAGACAGCAGATCCTCAGATGGGTGTGGTCAACAGGCCCCAAATGGCCCCTGATGCTCCCTGCTCCCCAGCATTCCCGCCTTTATGTAATTCCCCTCCTTGAACGTGGGCTGACCCAGTGTCTTGCTCCTAATGCACAGAACACTGTAACTGTAATGTGGTGTTGCTGCTGAGACAGGTCTGATCCACCTTGTTCACTCCCTGTTGCTGTTTTACTCACTCTGAGGAAAGCCAACTTCCATCGGAGAAGCTACCGTATATCCACAGGGCAAGGAGCCGGGAGAAAAACTGGGGCCTCAGTCCAACAACCTGCAAGGAACTGAATCCTGCCAACCAGTCAACGACAGAGCCTGGAAGCACACCTTCCCCGGTAGGGGAATGAATGCGGGCCCAGCTGATGCCAGGATTGCAGCCTGTGGGAGACCTGGAGAAGCATCCAGCCAAACCCCACTGAGAGATTCCTGACCCACAGAAACAGTGAACTAACAAGTGTTCATTGTTTGTAGTTGCTAACTTTGGGGGTATTCTGTTACCTCACAAAAGATAACTAATACATGGGGAGAAAAACAAAAGGCTGCTGAATTCATAAATTCCATGGCCATCGTGCACGGAGAACAGGAGGTCACAGAGAACCAAAATTCTTTGTACAAACCTGGCCTCCCAGTGGCCAGGTCACGGCATGGTCTTGTGACAGTCTTGAGTTGCTCTTCTGTGGAAAGCTAAAGCCGCAGCCTCTCCTTCTAGAAATGGCCTGAACTGCCCATCCTCTCTCCTTAGCCTGTTCCTTGTTTCTCCCAACATGGGCTGCAATGTATCCTCCCCTGACGTACATTCGTCATAGACCAGTTCCTCCTCCATGAAAGTCCTTTCTTCTCGGCCTAATATTCTTCATCTCTTACCCAGGGGCCAGTTGTCAGCACTTCCATGACTCTGTCCCCAGTGGCCTCAGATAGGCAGCCATACCCCTCCTCCAGGCTACCAAAGCACCCAAGCTGGTATCAGCTACACCTCTCAACACACTGCATTCTGTTTTCCTCTCTATTTCTACCATCCGGTGGGTGCACTCAATGCTCCCAGTGCCCAAAAATAGAGTCTGGGACATAGCAAGATTCAGGAAATAGTTGTCTAATGAAAAATGTATTCACTTACATCAGTTATCACAAATAAGATAGAAAAATCCCAACATACTATGCTATATTACATTGAATGATTAAACGTATTTATCAACTTCATATATATCATGGAATATAATATATTTGGCTTTTACAGGAGTGCTACTGATGTCTTTCATCATCCAACATTGGAGAATTTCTTTACATTTTGGTTCTCTTCATATAATTAAACTACTACTATGCCTTTTCTTTTTCAGCCTCATTTTTGCAGCCTTTTGGGGTGCTTAGCTATTCTACGGACTAACAGGGACATCTGACTAAGAGTCACTCAGCCACTTCTTTGTAGCTTTGTCCTTTGATTGCTAGTATTTTTTCCTGGAAAGAGACTCAACTTCTTGATGCAAAAGAACATACACAAATCAAAATTAAACTGCAGAATCTATCAAGGCTTTTCAGAATCTATAAATCTTCTGCTAATTTGGGACGATTTTACAAAGCATCCTGGGCCCCTTTTGTTCATGCTACAGTCTACATGCGAAAGCAAGATGCTTTTGTTATGAAGAACCATTTTAGTTCAGGAGGCCCTGAAAATAGCCTCAGTACGTTTTATACCCTGTCCCCCATTCCCATTGTGAAAACATCCATTGGCCTTACAATCTACTGTACATTTCCCATTGCCCATCTCTCATGGTGTTTCCTGGCTCCAGAGCCTAGGGCTGAGAGTCACGAAGTCCTGGCTCTATCTGAAATCTAGAGATTTTCTTCTGGATGTAGTAGGAGGAGGAACGGCACTCTTTAATGAATCAGGTGAAATTCCAAGATCTTATTTAATATTACTGTTTATTCTCACAAGCTGACTATCATAAGCCCTCATTATCATCTACTGCGCTAGGTTAAAGGGTCTAGGAGTTTAGCATTTGAACTTTTATACCAGAGTGAATGTAAAAATCAAGGCCTATTGCAGGAAAGTGCAATGGGTGCTACTGTGTGAATGTGCTAGTGCTTTAAGGATGCCAAAGGTCATCTGACCCTACGGATGATTATATTTGGTTTTACTGCCCTCCCTCCACCCACACAAACACACTGGCGAGCATGAATCTCTCTGCAGAACTAGCCTTGCCCCACATCCACAGAGTTCATCCACAATCTGAAATTTTTTTTTACCTTCAGTGTGCTATTCAAGGTTCGGATTTTGTGAAGTTTCTCATTTATAGATGGATTCTTACATCGCTTAACAAAGGATTTTCTCAACTCCTTTTTGGTTGAAGGTCGACGGTCCCCAAGAGGAGAGAGACTAGCTTGTTCTAACGACTTGTAGAGTTTCTCCATTTCATCATCTTCAGATAATTTTGTTTCTTCTGTTAAAATAAAAAAAAAAAAAGCAATAACAATAAACCCAGTTAAAATCAAGTTGAGATCATTAGATGCTGTGATCCTAACACAAGCCCTGCTGACACCTTGATCTCACACTTCCAACTTCCAGAACTGTGAGACAATGAATTTTTGTTGTCAAAGCCACTCACAGTTTATGGTATTTTGTTAGGACAGGGCTATGTTCCCTTTGAAGACACTAGGGAAGAATCTGTTCCAGGCCTCTCTCCTAGATTTTGGTAGTTCCTTGGTTTGTGGCCACAAAACTCCAATCTTCATGGGGTGTTTTGCTTGTATGTCTCTGTGTCCAAATTTCCCTCCTTTAAAAGGATACCAGTTGTATTGGATTAGGGGCTCACCTTCCTGACATCTCTTAACTAACTGCATCTGCAACAACCTCATTTCTAATAAGGTCACATTCTAACGTACTTCGGAACTAGGGTTTCAACATGAGAACGTTGGAAGGACACAAATGAACCCATAATAATACACTATCTAGCTCCCTCCAAATTCATGTCCTTCTCTCATGTAAAATTCATTCACCCCATCCCAACAACTCCAAGAGTCTTAACCCATTGCAACATCAATTCTAGATCCAAAATCTAATCCAAATATCATCTAAATGTGGTATTGGTGAGACTCAGAGAATGATTCATCCTATGGCAAAATTCCTCTCCATCTGTAAACCTGTGAAACAAGTTATCTGCTTCCAAAATACAGTGGTGGGACAAGCAAACCCTAGCAAACTAATACTTGAGAACCATTGCCTCTGATGAGTTTTTAATGTCCTTCTTAGAACTGCTCTTTGAGAAAAGGAATCCCCATGTGATCTTTGTGGCTTTGAGGAAATAATGATCATTCCTCATGCTGCCACATATTTCCACCCCCACTTCTTAACCACAACTTGCTAGCCTCAGCCCAAAGGCTTCCAGTGAAGTGACACCACACAGGATCCAGAGGGGACCACATGAAGTGGCCTAAGCTAATGGCAGTTCCACCATGCTGGCTACGGTCATTGATTCAGGGATGAGCATGTCTCATGTCAGGCCACCTCGGGCCAGGAAGACTCAGTTCTGAGACTTTGGTTGGGGCATCAGGGAACCAAGCTCTCTTTTTTCCTAAACGTTTGATGATGTGAGCTAGAAGCTTCCAGGGATCACCCCAAGAATCATAAGAATGGAGCCAATCTACAAGATACAGCTGAAACATGGATCTTGGTGATTCTGTTGGGAGCCCTTGCAGCTACTGGGAGCCAATATGTTGCCTCCGTTAAACGACTCTCAGTGTAGATTTCAGTCACATACAACTGAAAGGACCCCAAATGATACAGGTTACCCAAAGAAAAATCTTCATCTCTCAATATCACTTTAATATCCCACTCAGAACTTTGGTCCTTTATTCCTTCATTCCCTGAAAATAATTTTAATAAAGATGCATAGCCAGATTTCTTATTCCACCATGTACTTTTTAGTGTCTATGTGTATCACATCTTATCCTGAGAACAAGCTTGATAGAGAGCTATCTAAAAAGTATGGCATTAGGAAGAACTGAAAAAAATGGGCCTCTCCAAAGGGGAGAGAAAAGCATACAATATTAATATAAGAGCTTCAAAATCAAGCAAACTTGACTTACTTTACAGTTTACTCTAGTGAGAATAGAAATCTTTACACAATAATTAATTTTTCCTTATCTACTGCCAGAAGGCTACCACGGCTGTTCCCAATATTTTTTCATAAAAGAGAGGACAAAGATGTTGAACTAACTTTATGACTAACTTAAAGTATTGGTCAGTAAACCCCTTTGCTCTCAACCAAAGCAGACTCCAAATAGGAGGAGATATTCAAAACTGCATTTGAACACGAGTAGGCTTTTTGGCTCAGACTGTGTACACATATCAAAAGTGAGTTTTTCTCAACATAAAAAGATGCTCAACATCATTAGTCATGAGATAAATACAAATCAAAACCACAATGAGATACTACTTTGCACCAACCAGGATGGCTAAAGTAATAAGTGTAGGCAAAGATATGGAGAAATTGGAACCCTTATACACTGCTGGTAAGAATGTAAAATGGAGCTGTTAAAACTATCAGAAATTATCTTTCTCCCCCATACACATTCCTTTCCCTGACTTAAATTGGGGGCATTAATCATGAGAATGTATGTGTGTGTGGTGTCTATGTGTGTGTATAGTGTAGTGTGTGTGTAGTGTGGGCTGTATGTAGTATGAGGTATGTGTGTGTGGTATGTGTTGTGCGTGGTATCTATCTGCATGTAGTGCATGTATGGTGTGTGTGTGGTATGTATGTGTGGTGTGTGTGTGTGTGTGCATGCGTGCGTGTGTGTGTGTGTGTGTTGCATGTGCAACTTGATCTTCCAGTCCCCCAAGAAATAGTGGAACTTTGAAATTAACACACAGGTAAAGTGAACCTGTTGGGATTACTGAACGTTAATGCAGAATTCACCTAAAATATGACCAAATAATGTTCAAAAAACACTTTCTATCTGAATTCATTTAGAAACTGGAGATAATGGGAAGGAGCAAGTATGCTCAGATAAGGTTAAAGCTGTTAGGGAAATGGAGGGAAACCTGAAAGGAAAATGTTCTTGCTGTGTTCTTGCCTCTAGCCACCCATCCCTTCTCAGGGGAAACCTGAAACTGAAAAACTCTACGTACGTCTGACCCCTAATAACAGGATGCCAGAATTGCCCATAAACATAAGGACAATAAAATAATAAATCGTGATGTTAGGAGTCAAGAAAATATCCCTATTGGCTTTTTTCTGGCATACTCTGAGAGATGTACAATATATCGCTAAATACTCAGGGGACATTCCTGTGATCCAACCATGTCCATGACTCAACTAGGAGCTTTGTATTATTTTTACTGCTGTTAACGGCTGGTGCTTAGGTCTTCACAGGGCCACAAAATGAACATCCAATAACAATGGAAACAGATGATAAGCAGAATTCATAGGACAACAAAAGCACACAGCAAAATACAACTTACACCTGACCCCAGAGCACAGGTGAGAGTCTTCCCAAACCCTCCAGAGAGGGTAGTGCTGGTGTGTTAACCCCGTGCCTTTATGGGGCTTCTGCATAAAGTAATGTTTTAAAATCTCCCTTTCATGTTTTTATGTAAATATTGTTCTACATTATAATATCATATTAGGAAGCACTAGGTTATTTATCATATTTTACCAGATTGTAGAAGGAGCAAGGAAAAAAAAGATTAACCAGTAAAGACCGCTGGTCTGTCACGCGGTAGACAGAGAAGCCAGGTCCATCATTTCCGCCTCCCTTGTCTTCCCCAGCAGAAGAAATGAATTCTGTCTGACAGTCAAGGGTTTCCAATGCAATTGCTAGCCTTCTTCTCAAGAGTCTCAGTCTTCTTGCATAAAATAACAGGACTTTCACTCCCTCCACCACATAATGCACTTTACAAACTGCCTCAACTAGTTCCCCAGGCTTTGCCAAGGAAGATGAAAACTATTTTTATTTTATGGAGGAGAAAAAAATGGAGATTCTTGAAAAACCGTAAGTGATCTTTCCAAAATGTAAATCAGTGATGGAATTAGGAATCGAAGTTCAATTCAATACCATGCAGGCCCATGTGTTTCTAGACCAGTCTTCTCAAACTTTAATAGGCAAACAATAACCCAGGGCTCCTATTAAAATGCAGAATCTGACTCAGCCAGTCTAGGATGGCTCTGAGCTTCTAAATTATTAACAAGCTCTTAGGAGATACTGGAACTGCTGGCCCATGGACCATGCTTCACATAGCAAGACTAGCCTGTCCGATTTGTCAGGCAACACCAGCCGCACTCACTGGAAGAGAAAGGGCCTGGAGTTACAATTAAAAAGTAGGGACTCATCCATAAAGCAGCACCTACTTTCTCTGTGACCCTTTACACCTGTTAGGCTAGCTCAGAATGTCTCAGGGGTCCAACTAACAAACTTTCTTTAAACTTAGGTCAATGTAATACAGAGATAGACTCAAGACACAAATTGAATTTTTAATAGGATCTTTCTTGGTGACTTTAGCAAATGAGGCAAAACAACATTTTAACTAATGGTTAGAAGTTCACTCTTTTCCAAGATTATGCCAGATGAATGTGTTGCTCCCTTGCCATCCTCCCACGTAACCCACCCTATTGTCTGCCTCTGACAGGGCAGGCATGCTCCCGTAGGCCCAGGATTTGGCTGTCGAGAACACTGTATGCAGATTATCTCTTTAAATGCAGTATTTTCAACTTTGCCTCCCCCACTATCTTATTTTTGGTATTTCCTTGTGCTTTCTAGAATGTGGTTTTTATTTTCTATTTAGAACATAAGTGCTGAAGGAAATTCACAGGCCATATTTCATATCAGAATTTGAAAGAAACCCTGTTTGAGACTGAAAAAGTCTACATGATGTCCCAAGGAAGACAAGGTTAGCTCCCAAACATGAAATACTTGGGAAGGTTTACGAAGAAAACAGTATTCCCTGCTTTATGTGGGATGTTCCAAGTGTTTGAGAAAGGAAAAGACCACGGAAGGCACTTATCACAAAAAGATAACTACACAGCCATTTCGACATTACGTGTAGCCGTTAAGACTTTGCAAATGTTATTTAATAGAACACCTGATACCAAGAGATTCAAAAACTTTAACAGGCTTCCTCTAATGAGTGATTCTGACAACTCTCCAATATAGCAATTCTAAGCAAGACTTAGAATGATACTGACAGACAAATTTGAATTATGTAACTAAGACAAATCTGGATAATTCATTTTAACAATAAGGATATTACTGATCAAGAACATTACCGTGGTAGAATTTTGAGACACCGTCTGTTCTTGCTGCTGGTGGAGACAGCCATTAGGTATCGAGTTTTTAGGATGTAAAAGGTACCATATTAACTACTGTACCAACATGACCTCATTATCTTTGAAACAACCCTATGAAAAAAGTATTATTTGCCCTGATAGAAGGGAGAGACTGTTGGAACACTAAAAACTTTGACCAAAGCCACAAGGAGACAGACATAGGTTATGACTCAAAACCCAGAGCCTCAAACACTATGCTGTACTATAAATATATTTGATGAACTGTCTTTTGAATAAAGCCCAATGAAGAAAGACTTCAAATCAAGCAAAAGACAGTCATTGAGATGATAGCCACGTGGACCAGACAGACCAAGGCTCAGAGCCCTGCTCCCACTCTTCTGTCTTCCAAGGGAAAAATCCCCACCCAGAGCCTCTGTTTCTGAAGTGGCCAGGTTTTACATTGCAAACTCCGTTCTCACAAGGCCGTAGGGCACCAGACCAGGAAATTCGTAAGTTGGCCAGCAACCTAGCAGACAGGCTGGATAATCAGATTCTCTGCTCGGCATTTGTACTGGGCATCTGGGGATAATCTAGCTCCAATCAGGAGCAGAAACTGAGTCACGGTCATGGTACGTTGGGATCTGTGTAAAGCAAAGATAGAAGAGCTTAGAAATGGAGAATAGAATGTTCAAAGAATACTAGCTGGGAAAGAGGGGATTAAAACCAAAAAAAAAAAAAAGATGGCCGGTAAAATAAATTATATTAGAAATCAGATTGAGCAAGCCAAAGCATCCAAGTATAAAGCCAGTACTTGTACTCTTTTAAGTCTGAGAGAGAGTAGTTTCATTTTGATTTCCCTCACTTTTTTGTATTAGATTTGTCTTCTCCACCAGAGTCATATACCTTTCTTCTCCTGGGTATTTGATGTTTCTATTAAGGAAGCTGACTCAATACTCTTCTACCATATTATTGCTTTTATTGATAAGAACAAACCTAGTCTATTGCACAATCTTTAATGTTGTTCTTTTTTATTATTATTGTATCTTATGGCAGTGATTTTTAGAAATAATCTTAGGTTGAGTCCGTGGTCCAAGTATCTGATAAGCAGCTCAACATTCTTAAAACAAATATTCCATTTGTTTTTAAAATGTATTCATCCATTCATATGAGCACCTAGGATTAGGTGAAATATTTAATGTAGACATAAAATTTCTGTATCTGCTCACAACCTAAGAAAACAAAAAACATTAGCAAGCACACAAAAAAAGGCATTTCCTTAGATGTTTTTTTCTTTTTAAAATATACTTGTGCAAGGTAGAGGTTGAATGCGAATTTAAAAGGGGAAAACAGCCAGAAAATTGCCTAAATTCAAGGATCCACATCCAATGTACTGTAGATAAATATGTCAACCTTGGCTCCATACACTGCTGAGTCCATCTACCACGTGGATCCACGATGGAGACAAATGAGCACAAAATATAAAAACGGAAGATGCAGAAGGAGGGAAGGGATGCGGGGGTGGGGGCAGTGAGGCAAGAGAAAGGAAGAAGTTAACCTATTTCACTAAGCAGAAAACAAAGGTTTGGAGCAGATAAATGCTCTTACCTTTTTAAGATGGCACTCTCATTTCCTTATCTCAATGATTATAGTCTGGTGTGATCTAAAATTACTTGTAAAACATCCTTCATTTTGCCTTATAGGAAATCCACAGTGTACACATTTAGAGTTATGTTATTTAATGATGACATTAAATCCCTACTAGCAAACCTTTTCCCAGGAAATGATACCATTCCCTAAGAGTTGCAATTATATTTAGTAATACAACAGACTGAATGTGCTGGAAAACATATAACTCATCGTTGATTCCTCTCTTTCCCTTGCACATCCGATCCATTCATTCATGCAATTCATCCATCAAATACTCTTTGAAAGTTCACTGTGTGCTAAGGCAGTGTTTTTAGAGACTAGGGACAGACTAAATAGGCAAGAATCTTTTATAATGTTTATACTATTATATTTTATGTGTATGATATATCCCAAACGTATATTTTTTTTCTGCTCCCTGACCCACTCCACTGCTATCAACTTAGTCCAAGCAACCATTATTTCACTGTTGACATATCTCAACAACTAGATACGTGGTCTACTACAGCCTCCTAATACCCATCTTCCATATAGTGAAGTAATCTTTTTAAAACATAAGGCACACCATAACATTCCCCAGCTTCCAAGATCATCCTGTTGCACTTAGAACAAAATCCAAACACCTTACGGGACCCACTAGTTGCCACATAAGCCAGCTACTTCCCACTTCTCCAATCCCTTCCTAAGCTTCCCCTGCCCACTCTATTCTAGCCACACTGGATTTCTTTCTGTTTCCTAAACTGCAAAACTTATTCTAAAGCCCTGGAATCATATTTTCTCTCTGGCTGGGACACTTTGCCAACTATTGTTTTCATGTGTAGGTTGCTTTGTGCCATTTGGCTCTCAGATCACCTTTTCTGGGAGGTCCTCCCCAACCAGTCATCTAAATCAAGATCCTTCCTCCAACCCCCCATTATTATATACTCCTACCTTATTTCCTGTATAGAACTTATTCACTACCAGAAATCATCCTATTCTTATATTTACCTAATTGTCTCCCTACCCTGACATAATATATACACCAGATTGTAAATTCTATTCAAGAGGGCCGTTGCCTCTGTTATTATTCACTCACGTATCTCCAAATGCCAATTGTGCCAGGGAGATAGTAGATTCTCAATAAATATTTGCTAAACGTTCATTATTTGGTCAAAATGTTCATTCTTTATCTCATTATTATCCCCTTCACCTATCCTTCTATCAAATAGGCACAATGAGCTAATTTTGGAATCAGATTATTAAGAATTCAGTAAGTAAATTATACTTATTAAATTCCAAGTATCTAGATAGGCCAAAAGTAAAAATATGTATTATTTAGCTAGTCAAGAAAAAAAGAGGACACAAATTACTAACACCAGAAATGAAAAAGGGGGACATCACTATAGATCCCACTGGACACCAAAAGGATAATGAAAAAATATTATTTGATAACCTAGCTGAAATGGACCAGTTCCTTGAAAGACACAATCTGTCCTAAGTAACATGAGAAGAAATAGATAATATGAAAAGGCCTATCTCTATTTAAAAAGTTGAAACATTAATAACCTTCCAAAACAGAAAGCACTAGGCCCAGATGGATTCATTGGTGAATTCTATCAAACATTTAATGAAGAAATTATACCAATTATCTACAATTTCTTTCAGAAGACAGAAGCAGAGGAAACACTTCCTCACTCATTCTATGAGGCCAGAATTGCTCTACTACCAAAACCAAATACATTACAAGAAAAGAAAACTGTAGACCAACATGTCTCATGAACATAGATATAAAAGTCCTCAACAAAATATTAGCAAACTGAATCCAACAATGTATAAAAAAATTATATACCACAAGCAAGTGTGATTTACCCCAGGCATGTGAGGCTGATTCAATATCCAAAAATTAATTAATGTAATCCATCACATCAACAGACTAGAGAAGAGAAAAAAATCACAATTCTATCAATAGATACAGAAAAAGCACTTGAAAAATCTATGACCCATTTATGATAAAAACTCTCAGTAAACAGGAAGAGGAGAGAACCTTCTCAACTTGATGCAAAAGATCTACAAATCCTACAGCCAACTTCATAAATGGTGAGTAACTTGAAGCTTTCCCACCAAGATCGGTAACAAGGCAAGGAGGACCTCTCACCACTCCTTTTCAACACTGTACTGAAAATCCTAGTTAATGCAACAAAAAGAGGAAATAAAAGGTATACAGATTGGGAAGGAAGAAATAAAACTGCCTTTGTTTGCAATTTACATTATGTGACATTCTGAAAAAGCAAAACTATGAACATAGTAAAAAGGTCAAGTGACTGCCAATGGGGTAAGGGGGAGGGCGGGCTGAATAGGCGGGGTACAGAGGATTTTTATGGCAGTGAAAATACTCAATTTGATACCATAATGATGGATACATGTCATTATGCATTTGTTCAAACTCAGAGAATACACAACCAAGAGGGAACCCTAATGTAAACTATGAACGTTGGCTGATAATGATGTGTCAGTGTAGGTTCATCAGTTGTAACAATATCCTACTCTGGTGGAGGGAATGTTGCTAATGGAAGAGACCGTGCATGTATAGGGATGGAGACAGATGGGAAATCTCTGTACCTTTTCTCAATTTTGCTCTGAATCTAAAATTGCTTCAAGAAATATAAAAGTCTACTAAAAAAATTATTTTTCAATCTTCTGCTTACTATAGTTGTGTAGTTTGAGGAAGATAGAACCTTATTTGCTTTGGCTTTAATTAGGACAGCATAACATTGTAGGGAGAGAAATTAGAACTTAACAACAAAAGGATAGTGCAGTAATAAACCTGAAAGGCTTAAGACCTTATCCTGATGAGAAGGGTCTCCCTGGAAAACTGACCTTCGAATTGTCCTTTCTAGCTGCAAATTCAAACATGTGCTGGTATCTTCACAGTTCCTTGCTCTTGCTGAATAGAGAAACAATTCCAGAATAGTCAAAAAGGGCCAGGAATATAATTATAAAGACAAAAAAAATGAATCTGAGACCATGAGGATAGAAGCATTTCAAAAAACTGCACAGGAATCTTCCTAGAACAAATAGTGTAAACTGTAGAAGTCTGTTCTCGAGAAGACTTGTAGATCACAAGGGGAAGTCACCTTCAGTTTTGTGTAACCATACTGCTAAGAGAGATTGCCATAGCTGTTGTCAATTAAGAAACTTACAATCTTGGGCACCTGGGTGGCTCAGTTGGTTAAGCGACTGCCTTCGGCTCAGGTCATGATCCTGGAGTCCCGGGATCGAGTCCCACATCGGGCTCCCTGCTCAGAAGGGAGTCTGCTTCTCCCTCTGACCCTCTTCCCTCTCGTGCTATCTCTCATTCTCTCTCTCTCAAATAAATAAATAAAATCTTTTAAAAAAAAAGAAACTTACAATCTTTTTCTATAAAGATCATGGTTCCTTAAATTATGTCATTGACCTTTTGTCATTGACCTTTTGTGAATCCCATGCAGACAGCTGAAAACATATTCACTTTGAAATATTTTTAAATATTGTGTGTGTGTGTTTAAGTTTTCATTTTAATTCCAGTTAACAAAAATATGGAACGCTTCATGAATATGTGTGTTATCCCTGGGCAGGGACCATGCTAATCTTCTCTGTATCGTTTCAATTTCACTGCATGTGCTGCTGAAGTGAGCACTCACTTTGAAATTTAAAAGCATTCTTCTAAAACTAGGTTTGGTTGCAGAAGAAATTAAAAGTTAAATTACTCTTAAACCTTACTGTTTGCAAATGGCCAGCAGTGAAAGTACTACATAACACAAAGGTATGCAGAACCTGCACATATTTACTAGGAAAAAGATATGAAAGTGAATCAACTATGCAATTAATTTAAGGAGCTAGCAAAGGTCCAACAAAATAATTCTAAATAAAATGAAAGAATTCATAAAGATAAAGCAGAATTTTATTAACTGGATAATAAAAATAACGTGCAACCAATAATGCCAAAGACTATTTTTTAGCGTAAAAGAGCAAATAAACTTCAGGCAAATTCTGATCACACAAGTAAGAAAAAGAAATTGAGCATAAATATTAGAGAGGACAAGCTAAAATGGCCATTACATAAAGATAGGATAGCTTATCTAGAAACAAAACAAATTCCAACTATAAGGTAGGGTGACTAGTATAAGACAAATGTGAAAAAAAAAAGCCTTTTATTTTCACATCAGCAATAATAATCATAAAATATAATGGAATTAAAAGATTCCATTCACAAATGCAAGAAAAATTATAAAACGTCTAAGGACAAACTTAGTAAGATATATGCTACATTTGTAAGGAGAAAACTGTACTTAAAATCATAAAATGAGAACTGAATGGAGAAATATACCATGTTCATAGATGAAATGACTCAAAGCTTTAAAGATAGCAGTTCTCACCAAATTAATCTAAACAAATTCAAGAAAATTTTAATCAAAATCCAAATGTGATTTTTAAAATTAAACTTGAAAACCAAATCCAAAAATTTACCTGAAGATAGTGCCAAAGAGAGTAATGTTCTACTGAATAATAAAGCATGCTATAAATGTAGAATCTAACTACTATACTGACAAAGTAGATGATAAAACATCAATAAAAGGCTACAGAGATTGCAGAAATAAGCCTATATATATGAATTTTGATACTGTCGATGTGGCAATACAAGTCATTGGGGAAAGAATCTCTTTAATCACATCAGATAATGAATATTCACTAAAAAAATAACTTAGATGCTTATAGTCATAAATAAAATGAACTAGTTACATTGCACCAATTTGCAGGTAACCTAATCAGTATTATTTCATGACATCTTCTAGGGATCGTTAGCCACTGGGTATGGAGCAGATAAAGAAGGTAGTGGATCATCTACGCTTGAGAGCAATGCCACTGAGGTCAACAATTAGGATTTTCCCCACAGTAAATATTTACTTCTATTGTGAGATCCCTTCTCAAATTATAGTTCAAAAAATAGGATCACTGGGAAAACTTCTAGGGACTAAATTAAGAAATAGAGGTACACAGACAAAGATCAGTCCTCACCTTGACAGGCGTGCTATGGAAGCCCTCCAGTCTCTCTTTTGCTTCCTCTATCCACCGCCACCCCAGCTACTACAAAAGTTTCCTAACTCTTCTGATTTCCTTTGTCCCCTTATATGCTTCTACCCCACATTCTAGAGTGACATAATTTTTCTAAAGTATAGCATCTCAGGTATTTGTCCAGCCTGACTCTTACTGCCTTTCATGACTTTAAAACAAATTATGATCAATAATTTTAAAAATATATATATCATCAATTATATAACTACCCTGATTAAAAATGGTCATCCATTACCTACTGAAATAAGCTAACAACTAACCCAGCATTCAACATCATTCAAATTTCTTTTCTATCCCTCCTTCCCATGGCTCCCCTCTCTGTGTGCAGATGCTCCCACTTGGATCACAGATTACTTAGATGTGATTTTCCATATTTTGAGCTCCTGCTCGCCTTTAAATACCTCAAGTACCTTCTATCTTTCTGTAGCACTTACTTTACTCTGCTTGCTTTTGTTAAATGAGTCTTATTCCTCCCACTCTCCCCATTAAGATCTTAACATTTTTTAGTCCAGAAGCTGTATCTGGTTCATCTGTGTCTTCTTGTTAGGACTGAGTACATGAGTACATGTTAGGTACTCAAAAAAACAAGATTAAATTGAATGCACTTCAGTATTCAACTTTTTTTTTATCTTCTTGCTTCCTAAAGAGACATGCTGCGTAATTCCTACAACAGCATCTGAATTAGCTAGCTAAAATAATATAGCATCTATCCTGTCTGTACTCAGATTATGTACGATTTTTGGTAATATTTGCTAACTCTTAAAATCTGGCTCATTCATGTCACAGTCTTAAGATGTCATGCCTATTCCAGTATGCTTATTTCCTCATTGACAACTCTTTTTATTCAACATGATTCCTAGATTGATTCTGACTGGACTTGTACTTGACTGCTTATTTACATAGAGTATTAGTCTCACTAGTGGTTTCTCAGCTTTCTAGCATCCAGGGTATGGTCACTCCACTCACGGAGTAAGCACAGATAAAATTGTCTCCACATTGTCAGCGTAATGCAAATAGAGACACACACGGGAGTCATTATCACAAAGGCACAGTAACAGACCAAATAACCTCTCACAGAAGAAGGAAACGGTATAGAGTAAAACTGACCTGAGATGATAGTCCACTATCCCCATCACCTCTTTTCCCACTGTGCTTTGAGGAAAGACTCAGTGAAGAATCTAGAGAGCTACGGAACTCTGGAACTCCCAACGCGGAAAGGCAATGGGATGCAATTAACACCCTGCCGCATTTTTTTTATTATTACCTTATGCCGCAGAGAAGAAATGTCTAAAAGGTTATTTAAATTCAGTATAAACTTCTAGCAATCACAATTTTAACTGCATAACTGCAAAACATTTCTCTCATTCTCTCTTGAAATAGAAAGAAGGCGGTAACGCATGCTGCCTACTTGTTTCAGGACTCAGTTATTAACCTCTAAGAATCTTTTCTAGGAGAAAAGCCTCTTTCTCTACCAAATGCATCCTAAGACTGGGACTTAACCTAAAATCCTAACTCCTGTCTTGGACCATGTCGACACTTCAGTCTCTGTCATAAAAACACCCTGAACAATATTTCAGACACAGGAATATCAGAGCTTTTCTTTTTTTAATTGGCAGCTAAAAAGTAATTTTTAGCAGTCACAGAAATGAAAAGCTACCTTGTTCTCCAATACACAAACATACACATGTAAAAAAATGCATAATATGCAGTCTGATTACTCAACAGCAAATCACTGCAAACACAAGAAAAGACCTGGTTCCTGTTTCCATAGCAATGACTTTATGTGGTTTAACTCTTCTGGGAATTTAACCAAATCCCCAGCAGCAGGAGAAAATCATCAGCAAAAATTTTGTAACATATGGCAGCTGCCAACACATCAGTGAGGGAAAAATACTTTTATTTTCTCTGCCTTCTTTTCTACTGAGAGGAATACCTTCATGTCAAGCTGTTGAAGGAAGCATAGAGATTTTGTTGGTCACCCTGCACTTAACTCAAAATTTTAAAATACTAGGTTTCTTCTTCCTTAGATTGAAAGAGACGTTGGTCCCCAGCCAGCTCTGCAGCTCATGCATCCCCAGAATGACATGTGGACATGGACAAGAGGTACATACAGATTCCCAAGACTCACAGTTTATTCATCCTAAAGAAAAACTCCATCTGCAGGGTCATTTCTCGGGAAAGAATGCAAATGGAATTTTATTCTCTGTTTTGCTTTTAAAGCCATCCTCATCATGGGGTAGTGTGTGTGTGTGTGTGTGTGTGTGTGTGTGTGTGTGTGTGTGTGTGTGTGCGGGCGCGTGTGCGCGCGCACCGCACATGACACTTTTTAGTTCTACTTATGGCCCAATGATTAAAGTAAGAGTTTTTTATGGGAAAATAATAGATGTGGTACTTTTCATGATTTTCTTTAGTTCAAGCAGCCGTGTATCTGGAAGGCTCTTCCAAGTGTCAAGATAGAGGCGGTCCAGCTCAAGATACTTAAGTGCTCTCTTCAGTGTGTCTTTATAAGAACAAAGATTGTGGGGCACCTGGGTGGCTCAGTAGGTTGAGCGTCTGCCACTTTGGTTTTGGCTCAGGTCATGATCTCAGAGTGGTGAGATGGAGCCCTGCATCAAGCCCCAGGTCGCGCTCCACGCTCAGCACCGAGTCCTCCCTCTCCCTCTCCCTCTGCCCCTCCCCCTCCCCCTGCTCGTGCTCTCTCTCTGTTTCTGTCTCTCTCTTTCACTCTAAAACAAAATAAATAAATGAAATATTTTTAAAGAAGAACAAAGATTGTGCTCAATATGCAATATGCAATTAATACCCAATGAAAATGACTGTCTCAGAATGAAGAAACACCTCCAGTGACAAGGAATGCGTTACTTTCCAAGAAACCCATTCAATTTTGAACCATTTTCAGTGTTAAAAGAAGTTTCTTATGCTGAATCTAAAACTACCTCCTTTTTGCTTGTGCTTCTAGCCTCACCATCTGCATTAGCTTTGTACTTCCAAGGAGACAGAGATTACGCCCAACATTTCTTCTATGTGACAGCACCTCTCAAACCTGAGGCCAGCTCATGTCTCCTGTTTTCCACCCATCAGAGTCCCCCTGGGACCCCGTGTATTCCTCACTGGTGCTGCTTCCACTCTCCTCCCTATTCCACCTCCTTCACCTCTAGACATAGGTTATTTCACCAATGACATTTTTCACTCCACTCTTTTAAGTGTAAAGTAGAGGTATTAAACAAAAATGCCATCAGTTGCCAGGCAGATAACTCAACTGTGTGAAGCATCTTCAGGTAAGGCCACAAGGAGTGGTGACGATCGTGGTGACTTAGAGAATGAGTTCCCAGCCTGAGCACTCAAATTTGCATAGTTCAAAATACTGTATACACACACACAACTGGGACTACAGTCGTGATCCTTGACTTAAATTACCCTGATACCAAATATTAAATTAATAAGGTATATCTGAAAATTTGAGGACTTAAATAAACTTTCCGATTAGGCTAGGGGAGAGGGGACAGAAGTCGTCTGTGTCCCAGGGCCACTCTGGCAAGGTATCATGAGAATTTCACCCGTCAACTTTCTTTCAAAAGTACACTGAAAAAATATAAACCAAACTCAGCATTCTCTTGTTGCTTGGTATCTTGTATCAGGTAAGCTTGTTTTTACAGCTGAGTAAATAAGGTACAGACCATCCGAAAAGACACATCATGACTGAAAACTAATAATAAAAAAGAAGTTGGTCTGAACAATAGACAAAGACCAATTATCAGACTATTAAGAAAGTTCACATTATTAATTTCTATATTCCATTAACTGTTTCCTTTGCTAAGATTTAAAATATTTTGTTGTTGTTTTTTTCAAAAGCATACACTGCTTCCTTTGTGTTTAAAAGTTCTAGTGCTGCCTTCCAAAGTGCATGCAAAATGTCTGTCTCCCTGTTAACCACAGACACCTTCGGGAGCCAACTAACGAGGAGCCAGACCTTTTCTGTGGTTGTGGCCCAGGGAAGGTGGTTGCTCTCCGTTTGTTTGGAACCACAAGATATCAATCTACAAAACCTTGATCTAATCACCACAAGCTCCAGGACATAGGACATGGGACCAAAAAGGAGTCAAGCTTTTCCTCAGATCGGTGGAAAATCACATGTCTCATCACTATAAGCATGTGGCCAGTGACACTTACAGGAGTAATTAATGGTCTTGAAGCTGGAGTCTTCCACATACAGACTCCCCTACAGAAGCAGCCCTTGGGCTCAGCCCCACCTGACTGTTTAATTATTGAATCATCATCCATGCCTTTCAACATTCTCTTTACAAATTAGAGTTCTATATCCATACACAAATATTCATTCTCTAGAAAAGAATAAATAACTTCTTGGTTTACCTCTGTCCGCCATCTTTGATCCAGTGGGCTTGTCTGGGACAATAAGATGGTCCAGGTTGCTATTCAGTGAAGAAGTGTCATCACTAGACAGAGAGTTCAAAAATCCACTTTCTGATGTGGCAAAGCTGTTGTCCAGAGCCCTGCAACTGTTTGCCTCCGAGGGTGCAGGTGAGTGAACATGCACAGCAAATGTTATAGACTGTCCCTCAACGTCAGCACCGGTGGAACTATTCACCATGTCGATCCAGGACTGTCTCTCTCTAGATAAGGAGGCCAAACTGCTGTGTGTCTTTATTGTACTTCCCGAGGAAGAGGAAGAACAGGATTTGGGTGAAGAGGAAGATGCCTGCTGTGCAGCCTGTTTCACAAATAAAACCAAAAAAAAGAATAAAATAAATCATGATTAAACTGGCACTCTCTACTTTCCATTTTCAGTGAAGGTACACCAATGTTTCAGAAACAAATTATTCGTAACAAATCATTTTTAAAACCATTCACAAGTTTTGGGTTCATTTTTTTTCATTTGTTTTACCAACTGTAATTCAGAATAAAAGCGTTTTGTTCTCGTATTTAACCCTTTTTTTCCAAACAGCTGAAGACACCATATTTAACTTTGTATCTCAGTGATGGGGGAAGAGCTGCCTTGGCCCTTGCGTAAGACCTTAATTCTCACACTTCATGTGAGGATTATTAGTACAATCCCTTTTTATTCTGCTTGAGTTAAATTTGCTATAAGGGGAAAGCAATAATTCTTAAGCTTCCTCATTATTTAATTTGAAGATTCTTTAACATATCACAGGAAATTCCATTATAAAACTTTTACAAAGACTTGATAAAATACACTGAGAGAGAATTGCCCTTTTGTATTCCGTATTTCCATTAGTTGCCACAAGGGATGAAGTTAAGATTATATTTAAATTTAAATTCCATTCTACTTCTTATGGATCTACGTCCCCATGTTTAACTGACACGCTGGAGACTCAGTTGTGTGCTATAATGTCTTATTAAAGAAGATACTGAAGAAACCTAAACTAGTCTAAAGAATCAGAAGAAAAATGTATGATATTTATATTCACATGACAAGAACTATGATGCCATTGCCCAAACCAATTTGTATAGCTTTAAATTCTCTGTTTTAGGATTTGAAAGATCTCCATAACATGATTTACCCTATTCTTCAATGCTCCCTAGAAATGTAAAATGCCCCTTTGGGGGATTCTTTGAAATACTGAAGGATACTTTGAGCAAAAAAATAGATTGTAATTGATTACTGAATTCTCACTGATTGAGCAAAAATTCTTGAGGAAGGTAATTAAGAGAAAGAAAACAAAAGCTGAAGCCGGACAGGAATATTAACTGAGTGGAGACTACAAATGTGTACAAAGTACATATATTTAAGTTCTCCAATATCATTTACATGTTTCTTAGCACACATCTACCAATAGCTCATAACTACATAGGTGAAATCATGTTAGCTCATTAGCTCTTTAATAATTTAAAACCTTTAATAAACTTTGGGGCACCTGGGTGGCTCAGATGGTTAAGCGTCTGCCTTCAGCTCAGGTCATGATCCCAGGGTCCTGGGATCGAGCCCTACATCGGGCTCCCTGCTTGGCGGGGAGCCTGCTTCTCCCTCTCCCTCTACTCTTCCCCCTGCTTGTGCTCTCTTGCTCTATCAAATAAATAAATAAAATCTTAAAAAAAAATAAAACCTTTAATAAACTTTGACCAAAAAAGAATCCATTTGCACGCTCTTAATTTCATTAAAGAGAAACCGGGAGACTAGGAAAGATGGCGGAGGAGTAGGTGACCCTATTTCAACTGGTCCCCAGAACTGAGCTGGATATCTACCAGACCACCCTGAGCACCCACGAAATCTGCCTGAGATATAAGAAGATCTGGACCTCTACAAACAGAATATCGCAGGCTGTTGGTTTCCAGGTACGAAGCAGGGAGCCGTGATTCCGCGGGCAGAGCAGATATCGGACGATAAACGGCAGCGGGAGGGAGCCTGGCCATGGGGATCCTACACCTCCGGTGAGCGACAGCCTGGAGCGCTGGGGACCGGGCACAGAAGCGCAGACCGGCAGCAGCGGGGAAAGGACTTTAGGGCAGCCCCCAGGTGGAAACCCGGAGCGGAGGGGTCCCGAGTGCGAACTGGGAGCGGCTGGAGGTTTTAGAAGCACAAAGGGCAGAGACGTGCTCCGACCTGGAGGCAGGACTGGGGGCTCTGCGGAAGGGCACACATCCCAGGCCGCTGCAGTTTATAGCAGCACAGACAGAAACGGAGATGGTGTGGCCTGGAGAGCTCACTGAAGAACAGACTGCTGTCTCTCTGCTCTGAGGCAGAGGGCTGGAAACAGTCTCTTCTGCTCTGACTCTCAGAAAAGATGCGGAAAGCCGCCAGGGAAAGCCACCAGAGAACAAAAGCCCCCAAAACTGATTCCCGCTGAGCCCATCCCCCGCCACAGGGGGGCAGGGCAACTCCGCCCAAACAGGGTTGCCTGAGTAACAGCGCGGCAGGCCCCTCCCCCAGAAGACCGGGTGGGAAAACAAGAGGCAAGCAACCCTAAGGTCCCAAGAAAACAGGTGCATCTTGCTTGGGTTCTGGTCAATATTCGGACTCTATACAGTCCCTCAAACACCCATCAACAGAATGACTAGGAGGAGGAGCCCCCAAAATAGAAAGGACTCAGAGATTATGACCTATACTGCAGATTTACAATTGGATGCAGATATACCAAGATGTCGGAGATGGAATTCAGGCTAGCAATTGTGAAGACAATGGCTAGAATGGAGAAATCAACTAATGGCAACATAGAGTCTCTAAGGGCAGAAATGGAAGCTGAATTGGCAGAACTTAAAAATGCTATCAATGAGATCCAATCCAATCTAGATAATCTAACAGCTAGGGTAACTGAGGCAGAAGAACGAATAAGCAACCTAGAAGACAATATAATAGATAAAAAGGGAAAAGAGGAGGCCAGGGAAAAACAACTCAGAATCCATGAAAATAGAATCAGAGAAATAAGTGACACCATGAAGCGTTCCAATGTCAGCATAATTGGAATCCCAGAGGGAGTGGAGAGAGAGAGGACTAGAAGATGTATTTGAGCAAATCGTAGCTGAGAACTTCCCTAATCTGGGGAATGAAACAAACATTCACGTCCTAGAGGCAGAGAGGACCCCTCCCAAGATCAAGGAAAACAAGCCAACACCCCGGCATGTAATAGTAAAACTTGCAAATCTTAGAACCAAGGAAACCATCTTAAGGGCAGTTAGGGGGAAGAGATTCCTTACGTACAGAGGGAGGCACATCAGAATAACATCAGACCTATCCACAGACACCTGACAAGCCAGAAAGGCCTGGCAAGACATATTCAGGGTACTAAATGAGAAGAATGCAACCAAGAATACTTTATCCAGCAAGGCTTTCATTTAGAATGGATAGAGAGATGCAGAGCTTCCACAACCGGCAGAAACTGAAAGAATATGTGACCACTAAGCCGGCCCTTCAAGAAATATTAGGGGGCGTTCTATAAAAGGAGAAAGACCCCAAGAGTGATATACAACAGAAACTTAAAGGGACAATCTATAAAAACAACGTCTTCACAGGCAACATGATGACAATTAATTCGTATCTTTCAATAATCACTCTCAATGTAAATGGCCTAAATGTTCCCATAAAACGGCACAGGGTTGCAGACTGGATAAAAAGACAGGACCCATCCATATGCTGCCTACAAGAGACTCATTTTGAACCTAAAGATACACCCAGACTGAAAGTGAAGGGATGGAGATCCATCTTCCATGCCAGCGGACCTCAAAAGAAAGTTGGGGTAGCAATTCTTGTATCAGACAAATTAGATTTTAAACTAAAGTCTGTAATTAGAGATACAAAAGGACACTATGTCATTCTTAATGGGTCTATCCAACAAGCAGATCTAACAACTGTAAATATCTACACCCCCAACATGGAAGCAGCCACGTACATAAGCCAACTGTTAACCAAAATAGAGTCATATTGATAACAATACGTTAATTGTAGGAGACCTCAATACTCCACTCTCAGCAATGCACAGATCATCTAAGCAGAAAATCAACAAGGAAACAAGAGCTTTGAATGATACACTGGATCAGATGGAACTCATAGATATTTACAGAACATTCCACCCTAAAACAACAGAATACTCTTTCTTCTCCAGCGCACATGGAAGTTTCTCCAGAATAGACCACATACTGGGTCACAAAACAGGTCTCAACCGATATCCAAAGGTTGAGATTATTCCGTGCATATTCTCAGACCACAGTGCTTTAAAACTGGAACTCAATCACAAGAAAAAATTTGGCAGAAATTCAAACACTTGAAAGCTAAAGACCACTCTGCTCAAGAATGTTTGGGTCAACCAGGAAATCAAAGAAGAACTTAAACAATTCATGGAAATCAATGAGAACGAAAACACATCGGTCCAAAACCTATGGGATACTGCAAAGGCTGTCCTAAGGGGGAAATACATAGCCATCCAAGCCTCACTCAAAAAAACAGAAAAATCCCGAATTCACCAACTAACTCTACACCTTAAAGAACTAGAGAAAAAGCAACAAATGATGCCTAAGCCACGCATTAGAAGAGAAATAATAAAAATTAAAGCAGGGATCAATGAATTGGAAACCAGAAACACAGTAGATCAGATCAACGAAACTAGAAGTTGGTTCTTTGAAAGAATTAATAAGATCGATAAACCACTGGCCAGACTTATCCAAAAGAAAAGAGAAAGAACCCATATTAATAAAATTATGAATGAAAGGGGAGAGATCACGACTAACATCAAGGAAATAGAAACAATTATTAGAAATTATTATCAACAGCCATATGCCAATAAACTGAGCAATCTGGATGAAATGGAGGCCTTCCTGGAAACCTATAAGCTGCCAAGACTGAAACAGGAAGAAATTGACAACCTGAATAGGGCAATAACTAGTAACGAGATTGAAGCAGTGATCAAAAACCTCCCAAAAAACAAGAGTCCAGGGCCTGATGGATTCCCTGGGGAATTCTACCAAACATTCAAAGAAGAAATAATACCTATTCTACTGAAGCTGTTTCAAAAAATAGAAACAGAAGGAAAACTTCCAAACTCATTCTATGAGGCCAGCATTACCTTAATCCCCAAACCCAGGCAAAGACCCCATCAAAAAGGAGAATTTCAGACCGATATCCCTGATGAATATGGATTCCAAAATCTTCAACAAAATCCTAGCTAATAGGATCCAACAATACATTAAAAGGATCATCCACCACGACCAAGTGGGATTTATCCCCAGGATGCAAGGGTGGTTCAACATTCACAAATCAATCAATGTGATAGAACACATTAATAAGAGGAGGGAGAAGAACCATATGGTCCTCTCAATTGATGCAGAAAAAGCATTTGACAAAATACAACATCCTTTCCTGATTAAAACTCTTCAGAGTATAGGGATAGAGGGAACATTCCTCAAGTTCATAAAATCCATCTACGAAAAACCCACAGCAAATATCATTCCTCAATGGGGAAAAGCTGAGAGCCTTTCCCTTAAGATCAGGAACACGTCAAGGATGCCCACTCTCACCACTATTGTTCAACATAGTACTAGAAGACCTAGCAACAGCAATCAGACAACAAAAAGAAATAAAAGGTATTCAAATTGGCAAAGAAGAAGTCAAACTCTCTCTTTTCACAGACGACATGATACTTTATGTGGAAAACCCAAAAGACTCCACCCCCAAATTACTAGAACTCATACAGCAATTCAGTAATGTGGCAGGATACAAAATCAATGCACAGAAATCAGGTGCTTTCTTATACACTAACAACGCAACTGTAGAAAGAGAAATTAGAGAAACAATTCCATTTACAATAGCACCAAAAACCATAAGATACCTCGGAATAAACCTAACCAAAGAGGTAAAGGATCTATACTCTACAAACTACAGAACACTCATGAAAGAAATTGAAGAAGACACAAAAAGATGGAAAAATATTCCATGCTCATGGATCGGAAGAATAAACATTGTTAAAATGTCTATGCTACCCAGAGCAATCTATACCTTCAATGCCATCCCGACCAAAATTCCAATGACATTTTTCAAAGTGCTGGAACAAACAATCCTAAAATTTGTATGGAATCAAGAAAAGACCCCGAATCGCCAAGGAAATGTTCAAAAAGAAAAACAAAGCTGGGGGCATCATGTTGCCCGATTTCAAGCTATTAATTACAAAGCTGTGATCACCAAGACAGCATGGTACTGGCACAAAAACAGACATATAGACCAATGGAACAGAATAGAGAGCCCAGATATGGACCCTCAACTCTATGGTCAAATAATCTTTGACAAAGCCAGAAAAAACATGCAATGGAAAAAAGACAGTCTCTTCAATAAATGGTGCTGGGAAAATTGGACAGCCATATGCAGAAGAATGAAACTTGACCATTCTCTAACACCATTCACAAAGATAAACTCAAAGTGGATGAAAGACCTCAATGTGAGACACAAATCCATGAAAATCCTAGAGGAGAACATAGGCAGTAACCTCTTTGACATCATCCACAGCAACTTTTCAAGATACATCTCCAAAAGCTAGTGAAACAAAAGCAAAAATGAACTGTTGGGGACTTCATCAAGATAAAAAGCTTCTGCACGGCAAAGGAAACAGTTAACAAAACAAAGAGGCAACCCCCAGAATGGGAGAAGATATTTGCAGATGACACTACAGATAAAGGGCTGGTATCCAAGATCTATAAAGAACTTCTCAAACTCAACACCCAAAAAACAAATAATCAAGTCAAAAAGTGGGCAGAAGATATGAAAAGACACTTCTCTGAAGAAGACATACAAATGGCTAACAGACACATGAAAAAATGTTCATCATCATTAGCCATCAGGGAAATTCAAATCAAAATCACATTGAGATACCACCTTATACCAGTTAGAAGGGCAAAAATGGACAGGGAAAGAAACAACAAATGTTGGAGAGATTGTGGAGAAAGGGGAACCCTCTTACACTGTTGGTGGGAATGCAAGTTGGTACAGCCACTTTGGAAAACAGTGTGGAGGTGCCTCAAAAAGTTAAAAATAGAGCTACCCTATGACCTAGCAATTGCACTCCTGGGTATTTACCCCAAAGACACAGATGTAGTGAAAAGAAGGGCCACATGCACCCCAATGTTCATAGCAGCAATGTCCACAATAGCCAAACTGTGGAAAGAGCCGAGATGCCCTTCAACAGATGAATGGATAAAGAAGATGTGGGTCCATATATACAATGGAATATTACTCCGCCATCAGAAAGGATGAATACCCAACTTTTACATCAACATGGATGGGACTGGAGGAGATGATGCTAAGTGAAATAAGTCAAGCAGAGAAAGTCAATTATCATATGTTTTCACTTATTTGTGGAACATCAGGAATAACATGGAGGACATTAGGAGAAGGAAGGGAAAAATGAAAGGGGGTGGGAATTGGAGGGAGAGACGAACCATGAGAGACTATGGACTCTGAGAAACAATCTGAGGGTTCTAGAGGGGAGCGGGGAGGGGGGATTGGTTAGCCCGGTGCTGGGTATTAAGGAGGGCACGTACTGCATGGAGCACTGGGTGTTATACGAAAACAATGGATCGTGGATCACCACATCAAAAACTAATGATGTATTGTATGGTGACTAACATAACATAATAAAATTTAAAAAATAAATAATAAACAAACAAACAAATAAATAAATAAAGAGAAACCAAAAATTGCACCCAGACTATGAGAAGTAGGTTGATGATACAGGGTCTTCTGAAAGCAGTTCCTAACATACAGTGCAAGAGTGAATAAGAGTTCTTGGCAAAATGTTCATCCCCCCATGGACAAAACATCAATGCAACATCACCAATCACCCTCTCTCAGAAAGGACTTCATTTATTCCAAGATTTTATCCTTGTTTCATTTTGATGGTAAAATATATTCCTTCTTTTGGAAAACGGTGATAGATGTTAGTTTTTGTCTTTTTAAAGTACTTTTTAATGTCCTACATAGCAAAATAAAAATTTGGCAACTATATGTTGTTCCTTCATTTTTAATTTTATTTGTCAATAAAATCCCAAAATCTAGACAACAGAGACAACAGTGCTCTCTGGGTCACCTTATATCTCCAATGGCAGATGAGACAGAGAAGGCATTTTATGGTTCAGGTTCATCAATTTCAAGCACTCAAAACTACAAAGAAGTGGTAGGAAGGAAATTGTTAGTGGGAAGAAGCCAAAGAGCAAACTCGGATTTTCTCCCAAAAACCTCAGAATCATTGCAACCAACTCAGAATGGTTGATTTTGTTTCCATCCAGTATGTTCCCAAGAATTTTGCAGGTTCTAAACTCTGAGTTCTGATGGGAAAAGCCAGTATTTACCCAATGTATGCTCAATTTGCTGAACACTAGACATGCATTGTCAAATAATCAGTGAGTCCATTTTTTAGGAACATGACATTAAGATATCCAGTTAAGGATATCTGGCTTAGACTGAGACACCTGGGTGGCTCAGTGGGTTAAGCATCTGCCTTCAGCTCAGGTCATGATCCTGGGGTCCTGGGATCGAGCCCCGCATCGAGCTCCCTGCTCAGTGGGGAGCCTGCTTTTCTCCCTCTTGCTGCTCCCCCTGCTTGTGCTCTCTCTCTCCCTCCCTCTCTCTCTGAAATAAATAAAAATCTTTAAAAAAAAAAAAATATCCAGTTAAGATACTAGCTCATCACATACACCTCATTTGTACATATATATATTTGTATATATTTGTACAGACATGAAAACTTTCCATTCAGGAATGTGTCAATGGCTTACAAATCAGTGGCCTTAAATCATTCAGATCATTTAACAACTAAGAGATTAAGAATCTGTAATTCACTAAGTAAAACCTTAGTTATCCAGAGGAGATAATGCACAGCCCCCAAGCTGTCCAAATAAATGCTAAGACTTATTTACTACTCATCAGAATGATCTACGAAATAAATACCAACAAAAATACCATTCAGACGTAGTCCTGACGCATTCCCCCATTTTTAGCTATTTTAGTAAAACTTGGCTTTAGTGGGGACAGATTCCTTTTCTGAAAAGAGACCAAGTACAAGGTTTTCCTGTCGCTCCTGTTGATATTTCTGTAATTTGATCAGCAAAATGGGCTATTTGAGCAAAAGCCTGTGCACATAGCTACTGTAGCACTTTTCCCATAAGCCTTTTTGGACCTCAAAACTCTGCTTAATGGGCCAAGGAAAGACATTTTCACTGAGCATCAGAAATTTCTGTGAAGTATATCCCTTTTTGGAGGTACTACTCAAACACAACTCAAATGTTTTCAATCCATCGTCTCTATTCTTGTGCCATGTAACATTTAGAAATTTGATCTTTAAATGGAAAAAGAGTGAGCAAGAAAAAACAAGGAAGAACTAGAGAGACGGAAAGAGAAAATGAGAAAAAAGATGATGTGTATCAGGCCAGAGGGAGCTTTTATTAGAAGAGAGGTTAGCAAAATAGGAATCAAAGTGATCTTGGAGTGCCGTCACAGAGGGCTGAATATGGAAATACTCTTTATAGATACTGTGGTGCTAAATCACAGGTCATTATTTCTACCACTGTGTAGCTACCAATAGCCACAGTCAAAGAGAGAACATTTAGCTCAGTGCCTTCTATGAACCATCCATGTAATATACTCACAAAACTTCTCGCTGCAAATCTAATGAAGGTAGAAAGAAGTGACAGTCTCTCCCGGACTAACACAAGCCCATCCCTCAGTATCAGTTCAAAGACTGCCTCCTCCAGGAAGCGTTCAGTGGGCTCAGGGCCAGGTGGGTACCTCTGCGTGGTGTTCCCAGGCTTCCTTCTATCCTATCAGGTGGAATATCACTTTATTTGTCAACTAATACTATAACTGCTGACAGACTTGTTCATTTTTTTTTTTTTGTGAGCTACTTGAGAACAGGCTGTTTTTAACTATTATTTTTGCCTATTTTTATATCTGTACCCGACATATAGTTGGTAATAAATTAATGCCAATACCAAATGGTCTAGAAGAAAAACAGCCCAGAGTAGTTCAGTCTCTTATGGAGGAACGCCCCAAAATTCTTTGTAGAATTGCTACAAATGATTTATCCTAACCCCAGGATCTAGGAGTGACTGTCACTGATTATAATGCAAATACTCCCACAAAATGTTCTCATGATCGCAAACAAAATTATTATTTTATCTATTAGAGGTTAATAATTGCATGGTGGTTTCATTCATTTCAGAACATTTGGGTTTTAAAGATTTTACTTTTTTAATGAGAAAATTTAAAGGCATCTTAAAGATCTAGGTTTTAATGAAGAGACTATATGATTAAGGTAAAAAATCAATATTGTGTTTTCCCATTTTCTTCACGGATTTGCATGTCATCCTTGCACAGGGGCCATGCTAATCTTCTCTGTATCATTCCAATTTTCATATACGTGCTGCCAAAGTGAATACACTTTTTCCCATTTAATGTATATTTTTTTATTTAAATTCCAGTTACTTAACATACAGTGTAACATTAGTTTCAGGTGTAGAATTTAGTGATTCAACACTTACATAAGATATTTGTATTTATCAAAGAAGCTCAGTTCAAATGCTGATTAGCTCTAAAATCCTTTTCTTTGAATTGTTTAAGAACACAAATTTGACATAGGGAAAAACAGTTTAAAAGATAGCCACCAACATTCTGGAATTAGGAAGAAGTGAGTCGGCATATAAATGTTAAGCAACATTGGTCAAAGCGTATTTAAAAAAAAAAGAAAGAAAATACAGGAATAACTTAAGACTAAACATAACAAAACCAAACAAGGAAAAAAAAAAAAAGTGAACGTACCCATATGGCTTTTCTTCTCTTTTATTGACCACATTAATAAAAACAAACCAGCCAATTGCTGCTAAACCCTAGGAAGTCATCTCTGTATTTCTACCATATGCTAGTAGAAGCGTTCCTCTAAAAACCCAGATACCTTGTAGAGCACGCAGCGCCATCTGACCCGGCCTCTGCGTGGCCCTGGGCAATGAGGCAGCCGCGGACCTGCTCCTCCCTCCAACCCCTTATACCCAAGTGACCTTGAAGAAGTCACTTTGGCTCTAAGTGCTGTTCCTCTGACTTTCTCCTACCGCCATTACCCAACCCCTCCCTACCCTAGTCCATCTTCCAAACAGTGACTACAGGGCTTCTTCTTTTTTTAAAGATTTTATTTATTTATTTGAGAGAGAGTGAGAGGGAGCGGGGGCAAGCATGAGCAAGGGGGAGGGGCAAAGAGAGAGGGAGGAGCAGGCCCCCCGCGGAGCAGGGATCCCGATGCGGGACTCGATCCTAGGACCCTGGGACCATGACCTGAGCCGAAGGCAGACGCTTAACAGACTGAGCCACCCAGGCGCCCCTAGAGTATTTCTAAAACATAAAATAGATTACAATATTCCCCTGCTGAAAATCCTTTAATAACTGCCCATCACAAATAGAAAAATAGCCACAGTCCTCATTATAGCTGAGAAGGCCTACGTGGACCCCTATCTGCCCCGCCAGCTACATCTCCCTCCACCTCCCCCTCCCTCTCCTTTCTGGTCACAGCGGCCTTCTTTCCATCCCTTGAGCACAGGTTTTTTTTTGCCAGAAACGTTCTCTCTGTGGATTTCTGGGTGGCACTTCCTTCTCACCATTTTGGTGTCAATTCAAGTATCAGGAGGCTCTTCCCTGACGGTCACAAATATCCTCCCCACCCTCAACCCCAGCCACTCCCTAGCACATTACCCCTGTTTATCTTCTTCACAGCATTTATCAGCACTTGAGACTAACTGTTTGAATTACAAATCCGTTGCGCCTCTTCCTCAACTTAGAACTTAGCCTGCTCTGGGGCAAAGGTACTGTCTATTTCAATTCAGCATTCTCTTATCTGCAACAGGACCTGGCACTTGGTCGATACACAAAAAAAGTATTAGCTGCCTGCCTGACTGACTCATATTTATCAAGAGGAGCAAATGGGATAACATGAAAGAATATTCTTAGTAAAAGATGAAGTTAAGCTTGCAAAGGATATTTGTGATAGTTATACTTATTTCTCTTTGGCTTCCTCGTTTGTAAAATGCAGAACTTTCGTCAAAGTCAAATGAAATCATCTTCCTCAAAGCCACGTGAAAGTACTAGACAAATGTAAAGTAGTTATGTTCTAATTCACATGGAGAAATAACAGTAGAGCAAGAAATCAGCAGAAAATGGGGATGAAGTTACAATTACCCACTTGCCCATTTATCGGTCCATTAAATAAAGATTTCTTCCATTTCAAATTGTGGTAGGCACAGTCATAAATGTTGTGGGTAAGAAAAAAGATATTGGACACTGCCTCTGACTTTAAGAATTTAATAATTAGAAGGGCACCTGGGTGGCCGACTCTTGGTTTCAGCTCAGGTCATGATCTCAGGGTCCTGGGATCGAGGCCCGCATCGGGCTCCACACTCAGAGGGCAATCTGTTTGAGATTCTCTCTCCCCCTCTCCTCTGCCTCTCCCTTTGCTTGCATGTGTGCTCTCTCTCCAAATTAAATAAACAAATCTTAAAAAAAAAAAAGAATTGAATAATTAGAGAAATAAGCCAGAAACACAAAATCTGTAGTTCAAGGCAAATGATAATATGAAAAATGCCCCCGCCCCCCCGCCCCCCAAAAATAGGAACATAAAGAGTTCAGAAGAGGGCAGGATTATCCTGATTTAGAGGACCAGGGAAGCTTTAGTGAGGGAAGTCACATTTGACCCGGAGATGGCAGAACTAGGGTGGGAGCACACGGTCCCTACCAGTGGAGAAACTTTATCAGTGCAAGTGCAAGAGCAGAAAAGTCTGGAAAGCTTTGGGGAGACAGCAGGCAGTTTACTGGGCTGCTGAGAAAGGAGAAATCAACAACAAGACCGTAATGACAGCTGGAAGTAAACCCAAGGGCCTTAAATACCACACCAACAAGTCGAGAATTAACTTGATAAGCAACGAGGAGTCACTGGAAGGTTTTGTGCAGGTGAATCAATACCATCAGAACTGAGCTTTGGGATGACTGATCTGAACATGGTTTTTTAAGAGGAGGGAGATATTAGAGACAGAGAAAGAAAAATACCTGCTGTTTCTATAACTTGGGCAAGAGCGACTGTAGGCCCCAACTGGGACAGCAGCGGCGGGAATGGGAATGGAAGGCATGAGGGGTTGGGGGCAGCCCCATGCCTTGTGATGGACTGCCTGAGGAGGAGTCTGAAATAAACTGCTGAAGCAAAGGACAAAGATGTAAATGTTAATTTTAGAAGTCTTGAAATCAGGCGCACCTGAGTGGCTCAGTCAGCTAAGGAGCCAACTCCTGATTTCGGCTCAGACTGTGATCTCAGGGTTGTGAGATGGAGCCCTGCATCGGGCTCCATGCTCAGCAGGGACTCTGCTTCTCTCCCTCTCCCTCTGCTCCTCCCCCCACTAGGGAACTCATTCTCCCTCCCTCTCTCTCTCTCAAAAAAATAAATCTTAGGGGCGCCTGGGTGGCTCAGTTGGTTAAGCGACTGCCTTCGGCTCAGGTCATGATCCCGGAGTCCCGGGATCGAGTCCCACATCGGGCTCCCTGCTCGGCGGGGAGTCTGCTCCTCCCTCTGACCCTCTTCCCTCTCGTGCTCTCTATCTCTCATTCTCTCTCTCTCAAATAAATAAATAAAATCTTTAAAAAAAAAATAAATAAATCTTAAAAAAAAAGAAGAAGAGGAAGTCTTGAAATCAGTTAAATGTTCAAGCATAGAGCTTGCGACAATTCCTGCAGGGATGAATTTTCTTTCTACCTTTACCTAGCTTGTATTTGTAGTGACTGATAATTTTTCATGCAATTATCTCACTTGTGAGCATTTCTGTTATATGGTACACGTATCGAAAGATCAAGTGACTTTAGTAAACAGCTGTGTGAGATTCGTCCTACCAAAATTAATTTGAATTTCTAAAACTGATTTTACCCCTTTCTGTGTTTCATTTTTGACTTCCTCCTCTGCCACTGGCCAAGGGGCCATGGTCTACAGTGCTCATTTTTATTTACGGTTCCTTTCGTTGGCTTTAGATGATATTTTTCATCATTTAGCTATAAAAGGAATTGTACTTTTAAAAAGCATCAAAATATGAGGACGACCATGTTAAAATAATCTACAGGAGCTGTCTGAAGCTGCAGTTTATAAGTACTTACCTTCTCAGTTTTTCTCCTATCTGATCCACTCACTGGGTGGTCTACCTTCCAACCAAGTTCAAAACTCTGCCCATTCCATTTTTCAATTATGTTCTGACCTGCATCACCACCATCTCCCACACTAGATTATTGCAACCCTCCCTTTGATTTCTTTGCTTCTATCCTACCCTCCTCCCACCTCCGAGGGTCTCTCCCACACAGTATCCTGAGCGGTCCTTTTAAGAGGGAAACTGATCACATCACTCCTCTGCTCAAAACTCCCAAAGGCTCCCTAAGTAACTCAAAATATCAAAGTCCTTGCGTGGCCCTGGGGCTCTACATGGTATGGTCAACCACTACCCTCCAAGCTCATTTCCTGCTATTCTCATCTTAACTCATCCTGCTTCAGCCATACTGACCTCCTTGCCCTGCTACCTAGGCACCAAAGAGATCTTGTCTCTAACTGTTCCCTCTGCTTAGAAAACTCCTTCCCAAACATCCACCTGACTGTCTCTCACACCACCTTTCAAGAGTTTTGCTCAGACCTCTCACTCAGGCCTCTCCTGGCTACTCTGTTCACAGCCACAACCCCACCTCCAGCACCCCTATCTCCCCATATTCACCGTACTCTATTTCTACTACATAGCAGATAATTTACTTAGTATGTTGATTATTTATTATATTATAGAGACTATATTATAGTCTCTCTCAACTAAAACTGACTCCATGAAGAAATAAATTGTCTTTATTTACTCATGTGTGCCAAATATTTAGAACAGTGGCTCTCAACAAAATTTGTTAAATGAATGAACAAGCATATAAACATAGATCGAGGTACCAGACAATGCTTGTTCATAATTAAACTTAGAGAACAAACATGTGTAACCAATTTTTAATGATGGTTAAGCTCCTAAATCACTTTGTAACTTATTACTGAGTTGAAATGTGAATGAAGTCAGGTCCTTTTTTGTTCTTTTGTGGGTTTCAAGGAATCATAGATACTGATTTCTACAGAGAAACTTCCCAAGTGAAATCTACATGGTCTCTTTTAAGCCTTTTTAGTTAAGCCTGTCAAAAGGTCCCCCATTTCTAATTTCTCTGTGAATCAATGGATGTCCTTTCCACTCTCCAACCTATGAAGTCTTCTCAAGAAGAAGCAACATAAACAGAAACCTCTTGTTCCTTCAGAGAAGACCCTGAAGTGTTCTTTATTCTCTCGTGGAAGGTGGTGCCACCCTCTAGAAGCAGAGGTCCAAACTGGTCTGCTGCTGAACTCTTACAGTTTGCAGCCATTAGAATGACTGGACATTGAATTACATTTTTAATTCCAGATTCTAATTTTTGGGACATAATTTTCTAGAATAGCATTATTTTGTATTTTCAAGTCATCATTCCAAAATGAAAGTTCATTACCAAAAAGTTTTTTTAAAGATTTTATTTATTTATTTGACAGAGAGAGACACAGTGAGAGAGGGAACACAAGCAGGAGCAGATGGAGAGGGAGAAGCGCCCCCCAAAATATTTTTTTAAAGCAAGAACTTAGAGAAAAAAAATTTTCACCTAGGCTTATATAGCTCAATCATAGCTAGCCTATGCCAGATTGAGCCAAAACAATAAGTTGATTCATTCTCTGGATAAAAGTTACCATGAGTTCTTCAGTTATCATCTGTTTCAATAAAAAGCTTAAATGTTATTTTAACCAAGTGTCTTGCATGTCTGTTTTTAAGAAACAAGAGGAAACAAAAACAAAATCTGCCTGGAAAATATGTGAGCAGGAGGAACATATTCTGTTTCTAAGGCAAATAAAATCTAACTGTTCAACATGTATCTATTTCCAATATATTTCTTCAGGAAAAAAAAGAAAGTTAGCCTTAGTGGCCTTCCAGAAAAATGCTCAACTTAGAACTTTAAAAAAATAACATTTGATTAATGACTGAGAAATTTTTAAAGAATCCTCCTACTTCAATGACCTAACTTACTGGTCTCATATGCATCCCTTTGTTGGTTTGTTTTGAAACAAGCATTCCATGAGCTTCTACTGTAACATCAGGAAACACTGGCATGGTATCATGCAATTGAGCCATGATCCCTCATCTAAAAAGACAATTTGGTTGCTGTTACTTTCAAGTAGAGTTCTAGATACCTGACGATAAGCTCTTAGTAATCTGTGATACTAGTTGCCCCTAGAAAACTAAAAATCACAGTATGTTAGAACTAAAATAAATCATCTAAGAGTCATGAGGGAGAGGAACAGTAGGAGGGAGAGAAAATTTCAGGAAGAGAAGGATGGAGAACTGACCAAATCATTGTGTGTCACAGGTTAAAATAGGAGAAACAGAAAAGAAGAAAAGACAGGGATAGACAGAGATAGAGACAGAGAGACAGAAACAGAAAGAGAGAGAGGGAAGAGAGACAGAGTCAAAGAGAGACAGAAACAGAGAAACTAAACAAAAATATATGCTTCTCTATTAAATTGATGGGGCACCTGGGTGGCTCAGTTGGTTAAGCGACTGCCTTCGGCTCAGGTCATGATCCTGGAGTCCCGGGATCGAGTCCCACATCGGGCTCCCTGCTCGGCGGGGAGTCTGCTTCTCCCTCTGCCCCTCTTCCCTCTCGTGCTCTCTATCTCTCATTCTCCCTCTCTCTCTCTCTCAAATAAATAAATAAAATCTTTACCAAAAAAAACCCGATGCATGTCTATTTAGTCTTTTCTAAATTCAGAAACTGATTTTTAAAAGAGAAGAAAGACTACATTAAGGGCAAGTTATGAATATATTCAGATAGGATATATTGTAAGTCTAGTTCAAAAACCAGTCTAAATTTTACTATATTCAAAGTTTAATTTTATTTATACGTTGCTTAATTTAATAGACTAGTCCTACTGCATAGAGATTTTGATAAAAACACTCAGTCAACAGATACTTATATCTGGTCTTAGCTGCTAGCTAAGTAAACGAGAAAAGGGACCACAATTCTCCACTGACAAGTGACAATCGTAGAGGTCATCACTTAAATGCTATTTAATACCCTAAATCCAGAAACTGGCAAAACAGAAATAAAGGTGCAAACTTCATCACACAAATAGAAAATTCTGGCAAAGGAGGTTCAAAAGGTGAAGGAGCTGCTGTAACCTATCAGAACCTCTCATCACTTAGGTCTGTGGATGGACAAGTACTGTAGTGGGGGTGGGAAGAACACGTACAATAGAACGAGACACACCAGGTTCCCTTCTGAGGTGCCCCGTTCACTGCATGTGTAGCCAGCCCATTCTACCTCTGAACTTCAGTTTCCTAAATCATGAAATGAGGACAGCCATATCTACCTTCCCATGACCTAGCTATAGGAAACAAATTTTGAAATCAGAAACAAAGACACTAACCACAACAGAAGTAATGGATGAATCTGCCACACTGAAATCAAGAACAACTGTCTACAAAAAGAAATCACGAAACCGTCTAAAAAAGTAAAAGCCACGAAACAGAAAAGGAGATGTGCCTCACTTTTACCTGACAAAGAGCTAACGGACAGGCTAATAAAGAAACTTTATAAATACAAAATAATAATAGTAAGACAGCTAAAAATGTGCTAACGACTTAACAGACACTAGACAAAACAAAATCCAAATGGCCAATAAATACGAAGAGATGCTCATTAGTAATCAGTGAAATGCAGGTTAAATAATACTAGGTTTCAGGGTTATTTGGGGACGGGGGCAGTAAATGGTTATATATTTAAAGCACCTACATAAGTCCTGGCACATGGTAGGTAGAAGAACCATAAGCGAGCTTTCCCGAAGACCCTTGCTTGAATCCTTCTAGGGGACATCACTATAACACCAACGAGCATCTAAATACAAAGCAACATGCCACAGTCTTAACATCCATTAATAACCTGAACTTACGCTGTATGCTTCCAAAGCTGAGAATTAAACTTGGACTTCTCTCTAGTGAATATACAGAAGAATTATTCCACATACAGATTGAATGCACTAACCCCACTCCTGGCTTCCTGATGCCTTTTGGACTCTAATTTTCTCTTCATCTACTGCTTTCATCCCCTTAGTGTTCATTCTGCATTGTTATAATGCCTGCGCCCAGGACAAGCACTTTCAATTCTTTCTGAAGACCAGTAGGGTATTAATAAACATTATAAAACAAATCTCTGCAAGCCCTGGCCTATCACCTAGAAGCCCTCTGCATTACCATAAGTCCTGTCAGCACGATACATCTGTGGGTCACACACAAATACACCAAGTTTGTCATACCACGGGGTTGCTATGGAGAAGACTCAAAATCTGAGAACTGCACTTGCTCCTTGGCAAGTACCTTAATTTAGCCCGTTCTAAAAAATTTATTGGCCAAAGTAGATTCTATGCCACTGGAAGGAACGATGTCCCCGCACTTGATCATGACCAATAGACTACTGAGGTCAGTACGTACCAAAGGAGAGAAAGTCTCTGTAGAGTAAGGAGGGGGTGGTGTCTCCACAGCTATTTCGGGGTCCTCCTGTTCACTCTCACTGTAGCATTCTATACAAAAATGAAAATGCTTAATGTTTCAACACTGTCATCACTCATTCCATAATGCATGAGCAGAGGTTTTGCTCTATCTGGCTATTGCAATTCCAATCCGATTCAGAAAGGACTCATCTACTGAGCTACCATTACATAAGAGCGGGAAAAAAATGAATAGCCATATTAGGGTTTCTGCCCTCATGAGTGTCTAACACATAGGAAGAGGACTAACCATAGCTCAGGGAAAATAAAATAATTCCTCAGAAGAGGTGTGAATCATATACTAAGGGATCATAAAATCAGTAGTGATTAACTTTGATCATAGGAGCCATGAGGAGCTGGAAATGGCAGGGTAAGTAAACCATCAACAGTGCACAGAGTAATGAGAGGACCAAGTCGAGGGTGCAGGCTGAGGCAACTATACGGAGTCCCCTAAGGGATGTGGTTAAAAAAAAAAAAAAAAAAATGAAGCTGAAAGTTGCTTAAGGCCATATCACAGAAGGCCTTAAATACCAGGATAGGGAGAAGATTTTTATATAGTGATTTTTTTTCCTCACAATCTATAAATGCACTTCAAATACACAATGGGTATTGATGTTGCGGCAAAGAGGACCAAGGAGCGGTCAGGACACTGATTTCACTTTTCCATTTCTCAGTCTCAGCTTTTATAATTTTTGCTATCAAAAACCTTCCAATTCCCAAGTTTTATATGGCCTGAGTACTTCAGAAATAGTATCAACTCTGTGACCCCGAACCTAAAGCCTTCTTCTTCTCAATATTCAGGAGTAATCGCATCTTTAAGAAGATTTTGACTCCTGTAGCTTTTGAACCCAGAGAACTACAGGCTGAGCTAAAAATACGGCCTCTGTCCCAATTTGACATTCAGTTTCCGAGCACAAACTTAGAGTAATTAGCCTCAGCACACACCTGGTGGAAATATTAAAATATCAGAGAGGAAACAGTGGGATGAAAGTTATCTGTCTAGATCATGACGAGATCATGTCTCTGAGTAAGAATTCAGTGAGTGGGACAATAAAACATTTACACTGGCAGTTGTTTGAGAGCTCAGTGAAGCCTACAGTTGCTAGTGTGTGGGTGAAGTGTAAAAAGCTTTCTTAGCCAGCATGGGAAGCTCTATTACATGTTGGTGAGTCTGTGTGAATATGTCTGCTTCTACATATTTTCAGATAATTTTAAATGCCAAAGTATGTTTCATTAGACGAGACTATGCATAGAACTTGACATTGTATTTCCAACCTATCTCATCCTAATACTCTTGCTAAATTTTCAGAAATTTAAAATAGAACATACCTTCATCCTTCGTAGCAGAATCATGATGGATTACAGCTATCCCAAGCTTGTTTAACCACCTAAAATTCAAATAGAAAATAAATGCTTAGCTAAAGAGATTGGTCATCTCCTATCCACCCTCCCCCTAGACCCTGAAGTAAGGTCTTGTGCCAGACTTTATAATGCAATTGTCATAATTCTATAGTTTGTCTAAACTTTTCCAGAAACAGCGTGAGTTTGCAGTATTGAAACCTAAAACCACTTGTTTCACAATACTTTCCTTCCTTGGGATATTCTTTGTAAGACAAGAAACAAGGTGGTCCATTATCCAGCTTGCTAAGGTTGGCAATTATGTTAAATATTCTAAATATATGAACAAATATATTTTTGTAGTTGTGCATTTCAAATTTTTAGCAATTTTTAGCAAATTATTAGCAATCAAACCTCTATCATTGAATTTAGTTACCTGACCATTAACGTCCCATCTCTATAATTCTTAAAATGTAATTTTATTGCACAAAAACAATAAAGAGAAGATGATCCATTTTTAAGACAGGATTTTTATATTAATCAATAGAAGATCTCAGAGTTTGACAGGTATTCCTAAGCTGGGGAAATGTTTAATTCCTTGAAGAATTTTATGTCAGGTAAAAAATGACAGTGTCCTATCTTCTTATCAATTTACTATCTTATTGGCAATGATTTTCAACTAAACATCAATGATAAAAATACAACTAGACACACCTTATTAAGGAACTCAAACCTGGCTCATGACCTAAGGCCACTGGAGTTTCTTCTCAAGGGGTTAGTCAGGAACATATTTCATCACACAAATTCATAAAAGACACAAAAATGCATCTATTTCATATGTTCCTAGCTATATTACCTTTTATTTAAAGGGAAAATATTATTTTGGGGTGGTAATAATCTGATTTATTTCCCACTTCTTTCCAATTTTCTGTATCTTTAAAAAGTATTCCATATTATATGTTCACTTTTTTTTTTTTTTTTTGAGAAACCAGTACATTCAGTAGTGGCCTAAGTCAACCAATACCAATAGAATAAGAATGCTATGCACTCATTAACTCACTTATGCTCTCCATTTCTTCTAGTCCTGTATTGCCTCATGAACTATCCAGCACACTGCTCCCCTACCACATAATTATCGCATATTCCCAAGTCTTCAACTATCAACAAATTAGGAATCCTTACCCAACCCTCAACCTGCCAGGGTCTTGCCATATTTATTTTTTATTAACAGGAAATATATAAATTTCATTTTTAAAAACAAATAGGGCTTTCTACAAGAAGAAAGAGGAGCTTCGGCCTCATTTAAGAATCCCCTCAGGGGTGCCTGTGTGGCTCAGTCCGTTGAGCGTCCAACTTTTAATTTCAGCTCAGGTCATGATCTCAAGGGCTCCATGCTCAGCAGGGAGTCTGCTCCACTCTCTCTCTCTCTCCCCCTCCTCCCGGCCCTCTGTGCCTCCCCCCACTTGCACACTCTCTCTAAATGAATAAATAAGTGGTTTTAGGTTTCAACACCACAGACTTATGCTGTTTCTGGAAATGTTTAGACCAACTATAGAATTATGACAATTCCATCATAAATAAATAATAAATAAAATCTTTTTTTTAAAAGGCATTTTAAGAAGCCCCTTTAGCATCATGACAAATATGAGCTCCTTAATAGCCACTTAAAACCAGGCCAATACATGGACCCAGATCCCACCATAGGAACGAGAAAGTGTTCATCAAGCCCCGATAGAATAATAAACAACCCAAAAACAAACAAACAGGAAATCACAAAAATATATATATAAATGGCTTATAAAAAAATAGAAAAAATTTATCAGCCTCCATAGTGTTTTGGGAAATACATATACAAACACAGGAAAATATTCACCACTAGATTGGCAAAACCTAAAATACCACTGATTTCTAGAATTTAGGGGGAAACATTCTCATCCTTTGCTCAGTTGAACATCAAAATTGATACAGCCAATTTTAAACAGGCAATTTGATGATACTAGTTGAAATTTAAATATCCACCCCCAATTATAAATGTCTATTCTACAAACCACAAATAAATGTGGAAGAATGTTAATTCAGTAAGATTTGCAATGGCAAAAAGAAAAAAACACTGATACGATATAATCATCCATTAACAGGAAAATGGATAAAGTATACCACTAATTTCATCAGTACAATCAATGTTATTATGAAGCTAATAAAAAGACGGGGATAGGAAGCCTTCCGATGGCCTGGGAAAATCCTAACATACTGTTAAGTGAAAAAAGCAAGTATGGAACAATATGATTGGCCTGATTCAATGTACTTTTAAAACTATGTATTTGTATACGTGCATGAATCGATATGCAATGAAAACCATCAAAAAGGATGTCAGTTATACTGTTAAAAGTAGTTAATCTTTGGACGCCTGGGTGGCTCAGTCAGTTAAATGTCTGCCTTCTGCTCAGGTCATGATCCCGAGGTCCTGGGATCGAGCCCCATGTCTGGCTCCCTGCTCAGTGGGGGCGTCTGCTCCACCCTCTCCCTCTGCCCCTTCCCCTGCTTGTGTTCTCTCTCTCTCTCTTTCTCAAATAAATAAACAAAATCTTTAAAAAAAAAGTAGTTAATCCTAAAGAGAGAAGTTGAATTGGAGGGTGAAGTTGGGGGGATGGAAAGGTTTTCACTTTTACCTACTTCTGTATTACAGGATTTTTTACAAGAGTATGTTTTGTGTGTCATTAAACTAAAAGAAACATTTTAATGTACAGTTTTAAAAACTGATCAAAGCACAGTGAATTTAACGGTTCACTTTTAAAATACCAAAATAAACTGTTCTTAGTTTATACCTGATTTCCTAACTGTATACTGACCCTCCCACCCAAAAAAACATCTAAAAGTAAAATAGACAAATTTTTTAACATATCAAGACAAAAACTATTTTTGAACTGAGAACGCTTGAAACAAGAAAAGGCATCTCTAAGTTCCTTTCCAGAACACGGAAATACAGAAGTATAGCAAAACGAAAGAGTATTGACAATAAAGAAGTCATTCCTCCCAGCTCTTACCTAAAACTCATATCCTTTTAATTGCCACCATTAGTTACTTGTTGAAAACGTGATTGTTTAGAATCTTGTTTGCCTATTTCCTTACAAAAGAGTACCTCTTTTGCTAAGAACTTTTTTAAAAAAAACATTAAGGCAGTAGAAAAATTTCTGTTTGTGGCTAAATAGATGGATGCACAAAAAGACTTATATTTACATAAAAGAAGATGACAGATGTTTCTTGGGAGTTTGTTGTATATTAACTTGATGTGTTGGAGGAGCACAAGTGTTAAGAAATTGATATACAAAACAATTAGTTTCTTCCCACAAACACTGTCCGAGAAAGGCAACTACCAACCAGTCTTTGTTTAGAAAGCAACTCTTCCATTACCCTTAATTACTTACCCCTCTACTTGTAAATTGAGGGTCCCTGCAGAACACACAGCGTTTCTATTAAACGTAATTACCTTTCCCTTCATCGTCCCTGAGAGAAATGTCACTACCCAAAAATGCAGTTTCCCAAGGAAGTGAACTTCTAAAACAGGACGCATCTCTCCACACGCCAGTCCCTCCTTCCCAGATTCTCTGCATCTCATAAAGAAATACCCAGACACATTATTTACTGGCTTAAACTGGCCACCTCAGTAAGAAAGCGAGATCTTCAGGTGCCACTCAGAACAAATCTTTAAATGTCATCTGCATCATCTTGTGGGAGAAGAGAGAAGTTAACTTGGATGCCCAAAGAGATTCCACTTTGGTGTTTATTAACACCACCAGATTAATCGGCGGCTCAGCTCCAGCCTGACCCTCACTATGGAGGGGCTCCAAGTACTGCTGGGTAAAATATTAAGCCTTTCACACACCACCGACATACCAACGGCTTGCTAATCAATAGGATTTAGTTACCAACACAAATAAAAAGAGAAATAAAAGAGTTTTGTGAAGGCTTTTATCTTTTTTTTTTATTTTTAAAGATTTTTATTTATTTATTTGAGAAAGAGAGAGTGAGAGACAGCACGAGAGGGAAGAGGGTCAGAGGGAGAAGCAGACTCCCCGCCGAGCAGGGAGCCCGATGCGGGACTCGATCCCGGGACTCCAGGATCATGACCTGAGCTGAAGGCAGTCACTTAACCAACTGAGCCACCCAGGCGCCCGAGGCTTTTATCTTCTTTGGGGGCATCTGCTCTTCTTTTTCTCGGGCGCTTGAGAAAGCCAAAGGGATAAAGGTAAAATCAGAAAGAGGGTAGTAGAAACAACTCCTCTCTTCATTTAGGTAAGTAAGTCTTTTATTTCTATCGCCCAGGTCTGCCACAGTGGGGCACCTAGTAGGTGTTCCACTGACACATTTTTATTAGTTATGTGAAGGTAATGAGGAGCACTGAGAAATCTGGGAATAGGGCTTAAGTTAAATAGAAGGCCCTCTGATGCCTCAAGCGCCTCAAATATATATATAGCCTCATTCAATTAAGAGCCATTGTGATCACACTATAATCTAAACCAGCAGGGTATGGAGTGGGACAGGTAGTGTTCTATGCATTTATTCCACTTATTTAAACAGGAAAAAAGAACAGGAAATGGAGTTAGGGATATAAAATTTTATGTGAGATGTACTCTGAGCAAGGACGTTTTGCAAAATTTTCAGGATAGAACATGGATTAATGATAAACACAGGGATCATCATGATAATTACACAGCACATAAGAAATCCTATAGATTTTTTTCATATAGAATTCTAAAAGCTGTGAGATTGGTCATAGTACTTTCAGGCCTTTCTCCCTGTGATGCTGATTCTCACTGTAACATTTTCTTATAATGACTTCTATCCCTTCCTTTCTCAACTTAGTGGTTCCCTCAGAAGAATCTTATTACTTCTTCCTAAAATAGCCATTTTGATATATGTAATTCTCCAAAATGCTTCCAAATAGTGAAGAAGAAAGCAAGAATGCTTTAACAAGAATTGATATGAACATATGCTTAAAATTCAAACACCTGACCAAAGTAATCTATTCCCAAAAAGATTAGATTTAGCAATTTTCTCTACTTACACACTCATTTCCTGTGCATTCTCAGCTGCAAAATAAAAGATCTTGATCTGTGGATGGCTGATCTTAAAAGCACTTGAAGGGGGAAAAACACAGACACATTAAAAATTAGAAATTAGTGTTGTCAGTGGGTTTGAAAGTAAATCAAATATAAGTGTGGTAAATTCATCTGCTTTCTTTGTAAATCTACAAAAAATAATTTAGTTACATTAAATACCCATTGCCTAATCTCTACTTCATGGAGAGAGCAGAGAATTAATTTATCATGTTGAGACATCCAGAAAAGCACTGAGTCTTGGCTAGTCGATAGTTTCTATTTAAAACATATGGGCATATTCTTGTATTTTCATTTGCTCACTGCTTTGCTAGAAAGAGACAATAAATTAAAGTTTACGGTCTTAGAGGTGTCCCTTAAATACTCAGAACAATAATGAAAAATATTTATTCAGATTCAAATACATACAAGAATGTTATGTGTAGGAAAATAATCAAGTATAGAACTTCCACAGTGTGACAACACATCAAAAATTATATCCAAGCCTCCCCCTATGAGTAGAGGAAAAATATATTTATTGTCAGTTTAAAAGAAAAGTAGAAAACACCGAAAATTAGCAAACACTGAAATGTTTCCCCTTTATCATTAGACCGGAAGTCCTGCAGTACCGGCCAGCATTTTGGTAAATAACCAGTTTGGTCAAAACCACGAAAATCAACACAAGCTTACGTATCACTGGATACGTGCAGCAACACTAGAGCGGCAGAGACTTAAAACCAATACCATTTATTCATTTTCTTAGAAAAATCTAGTCAATTGCCACTATTGGTAACATAGGTCAGTAGGGAAATAAATGTCTTTCTGATAAAATGGAAAAAGATGTCAGAGGTAGAAGAACAACAACAAGAAAAAGGTGAAGAGGGCACATTTGCCAAATGTGGCTGGATGCTATCATGGCAAGAGCAGGAGAATGGGAATACGGCTGGATGATGTAGCGAGGCTCTCCTGCAAGTTCTAGGCAAGCTCAGACTCTCTGGGCTCCTCCCTTCTCAGTAAAATGGGGACCATACGCTGATGACTTTTTTTGGTTCCTGTCTGTTCTCAAATCTTCTGGACTTAAATTATATCAGGGTATAATCCCAAAGTCCAAGATTTCTCAGAGAATTCTATTTCAAGGATAATAATGTTATAAACTAAGAAAAAGAAACTGGTTTTGCTATCATATCTGCAGCTCTGGGGAGTCCTATTGAACTAGTCATTCTCTTCACCAAGAAAATATCTTGACATCTAATCTCCTAGCCACTCGTGGATGGGAGCTTGTTTTTCGTTCCATCTCAGACACGGTTGTCAAAAATATGCCATGCCAAGGCTCCATGGGGTTTTAAAATCCATCTGTTCCACAAAATGAAATTCCAGAAAACAAGAGGTTAAAAGCTTACGCTGTTGTTTAGGATGCCAACCCATAAAGTTCAAAATTCTCAGACATTTGGGTGTTACCTTCACTAACTTCCAAGTTACCATATCACTCGAGAAACTAAAATTATGAAGGAATGTTATTCTGGCTCAGGGTTTTGTGGAAAACAACTTACTGCTTTTTCTTGCATTCAGATGCTCTCTCCACAGTGAAATCGGGCAGGTTGACAAATCCATCAGCCTTCTCTGCCTGAGAAAAATACATACAATAGATATGAGAATAAATGAGTCAATCTTAGCAGTAAGTTTATAGAGATCATATATACATTGAACAGAGATCATAAAATGAAATGAAAGAGAATCAAAAGATACCTCCCTGAATCAGCATTTGACTTAACTAGATACATATTTTATGAGAGACATTAATATTTTCCTGGTAAGTCATCCAGAACCTTTCCATGAGAAGTAACATGACACAACTTAGGGATGGCCAACTCTTTCCCTTATCCCCAACCAGAGCGCAACGCCTACTTCCTTCAGAAAAATTAAAATGAAGCATTCAAACCTATGCCTGTCCCATCTTCCTTCTCCTATATGAGTTAATCTATCCACACTCTGCATTTGAAATACTTTTTTCTTATAAGGCTCAAAACTCAATTCTAAAGGGAACTTCCTTCTTTAAAAATGATGTATATATGTTTTTTTTTTCATTCAACTCATCTATTTCTTGATGAACTGTTTACTCATCATTTCACCAATCTATCTCAAAAAGAATGTGAAGTACTTAAAAGAACATAGATGGTATAAATCAACTTTTTCTACAATGCACAATGCTTCCTGTGGATTCTTATCAGCATTTATAAAAGTATAGTTTTGAAAAACTGTTAGGCTCTGGCAAGTCTACTCCTAGATATATACCCAGAAGAAGCAAAAGCAGGTACTCAAATAAATATATGACTGTGCATGTCCACAGAAATATTACTCACAATAGCCAAAAGGTAGAAACAGTCTCATCAACAGTGGAATAGATAAACAAATTGTAGCACATCCATACAATGGAATATTCAGCCATAAAACCAAATGAAGTGCTGATACATGCTACAATGTGGATAAACCTCAATAGCATTAAGCAAAGTGAAAGAAGCCAGACACAAAACATCACACATTATACGATTCCATTTATGTGAACTATCCAGAATAGATAAATCCACAGAGACAAAACACAGATGAGTAGCTGCCAGGGGTTGGAGAAAGTGGGGACTAGGGAGAAACTGTTTAATGGGTATGGGTTTTCCTTTTGGTGGGTTGAAAATGTTTGGAACTAGACAGAGGTGGTGGCTGTACGACATTGTGAGTGTACCAAATGCCACTAGATTGCTCACTTTAAAATGAATAATCTTGGGCACCTGGGTGGCTCAGTTGGTTAAGCGACTGCCTTCGGCTCAGGTCATGATCCTGGAGTCCCAGGATCGAGTCCCGCATCGGGCTCCCAGCTCAGCAGGGAGTCTGCTTCTCCCTCTGACCCTCTTCCCTCTCGTGCTCTCCTCTCTCTCTCTATCTCATTCTCTCTCTCAAATAAATAAATAAAATATTTTTTAAAAAAATTAAAAAAAAATAAAAATAAAATGAATAATCTTGGGGTGCCCGGTGGCTCAGTCAGTTGAGCATCCACCTCTTGATTTTGGCTCAGGTCATGATCTCAGGCTTGTGAGATCAAGCCCCGCGTCAGGCTCCATGCCCAGCACGCCCCTGCTTAAGATTCTCTCTCTCCCTCTCCCTCTGCCCCTCCTTCCACTCCCTCTTAAAAAAAAAAAGAAAAGAAAAGAAAAGAAAAGAAAGGTGGATAATCTTGTGCGAATTTTGCCTCAATTAAAAAAACATAACCTATGTTAGGCTAAAGTATTTCTGGTATAAATTTACATAATTGTGTTAGAAAGAAAACAACTTATACTCACCATTCGCTTCTGTTTCCTCCCCTCATTCATTTCTATGCCCACTGTTCCACAGAAGCTGTAGCTACATGAACCCCAATGAGTTTCACGTTGCTAAGTCCCATCTACCTTTTTTGGTCCTCACTCAACTGAACTCTAGTTACTGATACTAAAGCTCAAGGCCTCCCTCTAGAAATACCTCATTTCTTGCTTTTTTGACATATTCCTGCTGCTCCCTTTCTCCTCCAACTATTCCTTGCTTGTTTTCACGAAGTCCTCTTCTCTTGCCTGTTTCTTAAATGTCAGTGTTCCCCAGATTTCCAAACACAAACCTAATCTCTTCTCATTCCAATACTCTCTGTAGGGGACCATATGCACTACCATGGTTGCATGTATCACCACGGTACACACGTATTCAAAATCTCTACCTCAAACTGGGATTTAATCCTGAGCGCCTGTCCCAGAGATCCAACTGCCTAGCGTATCTGTTCATATGAATGTTCCATAGGTTCCCTGTTACAGATTGATATTTGTTTCCGTGAACCCCAAATTCCTATTCTGAAGCCCTAAGCCCCAGTGTGATGGTATTTGGAGGTGGCACCTTTGGGAAGTAATTAGTTTTTAAATGAAGTCCTAAGGATGAATCCCACATGATCAGATCAGTGCCCTTATAAAAAGTGGAAAAGACCCGAGCCCCCCACCTTTCTCTCGCCTCCAAGTAAGGTTACAGCAAAAAAGCAGCCATCTGCAATCCAGAAAGAAAGCCCTCAGCAGACAGAGTTTGTCAGCACCTTGATCTTACACTTCCCAGTCTCCAGAACCATGAGGAATCAATGACTGTTGTTTGAGCTACCAGTTGGAGATATTTTGTCATAGCTGTACAAACTAAGACACGCCCAAAGAGTGACAAATCAGCACCAAACTTACTATCTTGTTCCACAAAATGCCTGCTCCTCTTTCTCCTGTGTCCTTTATTTCATCCAATGATACCACTTTCAATCCTGTTGTCAAGAAAGGAAATGTGGCAGACATCTTTGACTCTTCCATCCCCTTCTCAGCATGCATATAAGTCATCACAGAGATCGATCACCGCTGCCTCTGTCCCAGGATTCCTTCCTTGCACCACCTAGCACTTCCTTCAGCTCACTACTGATTCTCACCTCACTTACTGTGAAGTCTGGCAAACTATTCTCAACCTTCCTCTAATTTTGTCCTTTCTTCCAATTTGGTGCCCAAATCACAGTCACAGCAAATCGTGACTCCTTGAACACACTTCATGTCACTTCTCTCATTAAAATCCTGCACAGTTCCCAAGGGCCCTTGGGCCAAGTCTGAGTGCCTTAGCAGAGCAGGAAGGCCCTTCACAACCAAGGCCTGCTTCATCACACAATTTCATTTCCTCCAATCCCCCTGGCGCCTCAGTCAACCAAAAATAAACCAAAAATTCAAACAAAGAAAAAACTATACTTCCATTTGAGCTGAATTAGAATTGACGCCAAACTTATGGCATTATTATTCCACAGACAATTTATTTTCAGAGCAAAGAGCCCATCTGAGATGATAACAATATAAAGTCAATCAACAAAAACTGAAATATAAATCACTTATAAATCTTCATTTGGTGGAATTTTTTTTCTGCACCACTGAAACGGCTGAGAGTCCTTCAACTAAGAACCAAAATGAATTTGAGTAAAAGATGCCTTAGTTTTCCCTCCGTAAATCCGTCCTTCGTTAGCAAAGGCATTTTTTTTATTGTACTGAAGACACTGAAGCTGCATTCAGATTCACAGATAACTGTGTCAAAAATTGCCTTTGCCTATTTGACTTGCAAAAATGCCTTAAAAAATGACAATCACATTGGGAAAATCCTAAAGGAATGACAGTTTCCTCCTCTTCCTCCTCCTTCTTCTCCTCCTACCTGCTCACATCCCTTGTTCCTTGTTATATTAACCAAAATAACTTTTCTCAAATGCATCCTTCCTCCTCAATTGTTCCTAACTTTCTGAAAAGTTACTTGAAAGTTCTGCATCGGTACCTGCAATTTTCCCTCTGTATCCTAATGTAAAAAAGTCTTGTTCTCTTGGGGAGCCTGGGTGACTCAATCACGTAAGTGTCCAACTCTTGATTTCAGCTCGGGTCATGATTTAAGGGTTATAAAAGCAAACCTCACGTCGGGCTCCACACTCAGCTAGAAGTCTGCTTGGGATTCTCTCCCTCTCCCTCTCCCTCTGCCCCTCCCCCTCTCGATCTTGTGCTTGTCTCTCTCCTTTCTCTCTCTCAAATAAATAAATAAATCTTAAAAAAATAAAATCTTGTTCTCTTGCCAGAGGTATCAAAGCATCCTTTGGTTTGTCTTACCAAGTCTATCTTAAATTCCAAAGTGAGAAAATGCTATTCCATTTCTGGTATGATGTTCAACAATCTCAAAGTTACTCTTCCTCACATACGAATCCATCCACTTTCCCCAGCAACTTTGATTTTGTTCATCTCAGTGGGATCTAATCTTCAGTTGCTGTATTAAACAGCATTAAATACACACTTTTATCAAAACCGTTAGTGTTACACATTCATTTATTCAACAAATATTTAGTATGTACCTTCTTTGTGTCATGCACTATGTCAGATATCTGGGGTATATTAGTGGACCAACAGACAGAGATCTCTACCCTGAGGGAAAATAGACCATAGCTCAACATACAAACACATTTACCAACATAAGTTACATAGCCCATTGCAGGCAATAATTGCTACGGAAAAAAAGATAAAGTTGATCAGAGTAAAGGGGTTCTAACTATAAGCAGGGCAGGTTGCCCTTCTGCTCTGAGATTTATAATGCCCTTCCAACTTCACTCCCCTAGATATAGCTCCACAAATCAACTTAGGTGTGACCTTCTCCAAAACTTTTCCCCTGCTCCTCTAAGCCTAGAATAAGTTTCCTCCCCTTTGTGCCCAGAGGCCGGCTTTGCTTCTATACTTCTCTTCCTGTATTTAGTTAACTATTTCTCTGTTTCTCCAAAAGACTCTGAGCACTTTGAAGGAAATGATTTTGTCATTTATTGTTATATCATTAATACTTGGGACAATGTAGGCAGTCAATACATGAGAAATAAAGAAAGGAGTTTTAGGTGAATGAATGAATGAATGAATGACAGGAACATTGTCTTTTTCCTCTGACAGTAAAGAAAATGCTAAAATGAGATGCAGAAGCCACTTTGGAAAACCGTTTGGCAATTTCTAAAACACATAAACATATTATTACCATACAACCCCACAATTCCACTCCCAGGTATCTACACGAGAAAAATGAAAGTTTATGCCCACGCAAAGATGTGCACGCAAATATTTGCAGCAGCATTATTCTTAGTAACCCAAAACTGGAAACAATTTAAATATCCATCAAGGGGTAAATAAATAGTGTGGTCTACTCATACAATGGAATATTGTCTAGTGAACTATTGACACATGCTAAAAGATGGATGAACCTTGAAAACATGATGCTGAGTGAAAGCCAGAAATAAGAAACCACATATTACTGTATGATTCCTTTATGTGAAATGTAAAGAAAAGGCAAGTCTCTAGAGACAGAAAGTAAAATAGTGGGGTTGACTAGAGTCAGGGTTGGAAATGAAGATTAACTGTAAATAAGCATGAAGGATTTTATTGATGTCATAAAAATTATTTAAACCTGATTCATTATGATGGCTTCATCACTCAGTAAATTTACCCAAAACTACTGAACTGTAAATTTTAATAGGGTGAATCTTATGATATGTCAAATATATTTCAATAAAATTGTTTTTAAAAATATAAAATGCAAGGAAAGTTTGAGGACTAGAGGACTAGAACCCATAATGAACTCCCTCCTCTTTGGCTATCAGTAAGACTTGAAAGGCGGTAAAATATGAGGACTCAGACGCTCCTATTGGTAACTCAATATGATCTGTTCAAACTTTACACAAGATTGATTTAATATTTCCCATATTCTACGGCTTAAGCTAAATTATGGCTTCAGTTTTGGACTATAGGAATTTTAGAGACAAAAATATTTTATAAAGAATTTGCCACACTTTGGACATATTTTTGAAAATTAATTAAAATGGGACACCAAATTTTAATATTTAAATGCAAACATCAGTATCCATTGCCATCGATAATGTTTGGCTCTTTCATACTACACATACCTTTCAAAATAGACAAAATTACTTCATAAGTATCTACATATATCAGAAAGGTAGAAGGATAGACCTAGAAAAATAAGAGTGATATATATATTCCAGAGTAAGTAGGTTAAAGAAAACCAAACCAGAAACAAAGGAAGTGTGATATAGGAAACTGTTATATATTTCATGGTTAAAAATAAAAAGTATAATTATCTCTCTATTCTCAATGGAATCATAGTTCTCTGATTCTAAGAAACCTGATTTTTTTACACTTCAATAATTCTGAAATCAAGAGGCACCTTAGAATCTATAAGTATTTTCAGTGCTTCACTTCCTCCCAAAACCTGATATTAAATAAACTGTAGGTCTTTAAATAAATAGAATCTTAAATTGGAGGGAAAAAAACAGTTTAGAAAACAAAATGTATGTTTCTTTGTAAGATGCTTTTGTGTTTACATGTGAATATGGATTTACCATTCTTGCAACACTTGAAATAAACATAAGTGAGGTCATCCAGTGAATATCAGAATCAGGAGAAGCTGCAAAACTCCGTTTCCTCCAAACAAACCCATGGGTTGCTCAGTTCTGCCCTCAAACCCCCAGCATGCTGGAAACAGGCAAAATCTAAGCTCTAAGCAGAGCCATCCTTTCTCATGTCATCTTGAACAGTTGTTACTAAGTCCTCACAGTACACACAGTCTTGGGACCACTAATAAAATCTGAATTACAGTCTCTAAAATACAAACCAATATGGAAGAAAAGAAAAGAGAACCTACAATCAATTGTGAAAGCTCCAGTTCTAAAGAGAAACAGTCATTTTCATACATGGCTGGTGGTGGTACAGAATGGAACCCAATGGAAGAAAACTGGGCAGTAACTGGCAAAACTGCATTTACCCTCTGACCCAGAAATTCAACTTCTAGGATCTGTCCTAAATATAAATATGTGTAGTAACATGTGCATGGCAACATTATTTGCAATAACAAAAGAATCAAATGCGTATCATCAGGAGACAGTTGATTACACTGTGGCATCCACATGCAATGAATAACATAATATACATACAGAGTAACTTCCCAGACACAGTAAGAGAAAAAGTAAGATAAAGGATGGTAGATATAGTATGCAAATTTTATGTACAAAAAGAGATAGGATATGCCTCCGCAAACATACTGGCCTATATTTGTAGAAGCAAACCATGCAGGAAATGCAAACATAAAAGGAGGGAGAAGAGAGGGTAGAGAAACAGAAATGAGAGCAAGACTTATCTGGTTGTAATTTGTTACAGTTTTGACTTTGGAATTAGGTAGATGATTTATATTTTTAAAAAACTAAAAAAAAAAAAAAATGAAGCAATTCCCAAAATTAAAAACAAACAGAAGCAAATGAACCTAACTGAATCTAAACATGGTGATGTCACCCCACACAAATTATAATAACCATTCCAAGAGACCTTAGAGCCCAGAATTTTGCCTATACATAGTTGGTGGAACATAGGCTAGGGACTTTTAGTAGCAACATTGCTACTTTTTAAGATAGTTTTAAGTAGTTTCTTCTGACATTCCCCCCACACACATAAAAGAATTGCATGGAACCCCAGGGCTCCCTCATTCTCTGCTTGTGCTAGAGGCCACCACGCTGCTCTGTTCTGATAAGCAGCTCATCTTCCTCTTCCTTTCAGAAAAGGAAACACACGCACATTCTGCAAGTACTACCTGGACCTGCAGGCAGAGAGCTGAGCTTGTTAGCACTGGGCTGTGACAAGCACTGCAAGGGAAGCAAGAAAAAAATGATGTTTGCCTTTGTATTGTCTTCCTCTCTTCTAGATATGGCAAGTAGGCCTGGCAGTGACGAAGCCTGAAATCCTGTTAAGGAACATGATAAACTTGAGAAACATCTAATAATAGCTAACATTTACTGAGTGCTAACCATAGGCCATCAAGGTACTACCTTCTTAGCCAGTGGAGGGAAATTAATCACATCTGAGTGTCAGAATTCATGAAACTGATCGGTTTTTAATCTCGTCACCAAACTAGGTGGGCATCATAAAATGGGAAAGTTATGGGGTTATTGTTAAAGAAACAGAACTCAGACCAGAACCGGTTAACTAATCCGGAATCAGCTAACTAATTCTAAATATGAGATGGAATGGTCTCAACCAGGAGCTAAAATAGAAGAGAATCTACAGTCGATGGACGCACAGAAGAAGAATCCCAGATTTGGAATCAGAATATTTCAGTGCAAGCCCCTGATTGTGTGATCTCAAGCAGAGCATGTAACCTCTCGGGTCAGGGTCCACACAATGAAAAGGCAGATAAAACCAGATCGAGGCTAACTAGAGTTAACACGGAGGCAGGTCATGCTGTAAAATTGTTAAAGTTATTTTAAAAATTAAGATTTTATTGACATTAATTCCCAGGCATCAATGATAAGAATGGGGAAAAGGAACAGAAAAGACAAAGAATGATCTGTAAAGGGAAAGATGAAGTAAAATGAGTTTTTATTCTGTCCATTGTCAGCTGAGCCCTCTGAGTAACTGTCTCTATGTCTTAGCTCTCCCTTGTCTTCTTTGCATCAGATTAATCGCTGTAAAAAATATTTTAGGGGCATCTGGGTGGCTCAGTCAGTTAAGCATCCGACTCTTGATTTCAGCTCAGGTCATGATCTCAGGGTCCTGGGATTGAGGCCTGCTACAGGCTCCATAGCACAGATCTGCTTGGGATTCTCTCTCTGCCTCTGCTCCTGGCCCCACTCATGCTCTACATAAATAAAAATAAATAAATAAATAAAAATAAGATCTTTTTAAAAATATTTTAAATTCTTTGGACAACCATAATGCTAGCAAGCTCACTATATCCTTCATACATTACCTAGGTTATGTTTTTGTTAAAATCTCATTGCATTTGAGTTTATGTAACATTACCCTATGAATATAATGAGATTTTAATGCAAAGAGACTCTTCTTACAAATGCCTAGAAATAGATATTCCACATAGAAAATATCAGGTAGACGTGTTTAACTAAGAAACACTGAGGCTCAATTTCCTACAAAACCCACATATTCCCAGGCTGAATTATAAAAAATGGACTGAACCTTTGCAGGTGATCATCGTGATGGTTCTGAGGATGCTCTAAGGAGGAGAGAAAACCATCTGAAGGAAGCAAACCACAGACAAACCACTTGTAGCAGATGCTGCGGGTGAGCCAGCCACGTGCCCCCCTCCTCACGGCCAGGCCAGGCTGGCCAGACTCCCCACTGAAGCACCTGCACCTCTCTGTGGGAGGGCTTCTCTGGTGTCCAGATTCCACCTCTCAGGATGAGCCCTCCAGCCATGACTGATGGGACTTGGTGTTTAAATACCCCCATCTCCTGGCCCCTTGGGGAGAAAAATCGGAGGTGCGTGTTTTCTAAAGGCTTTCAGAGTTCCCCAGCAGAACTGGGCTTCCGTTCTCCAGTCCTAATTTGCCCCCCAAGGAGAGTTTTACCAGCTAACTTTCCACCCTGTCTCACTTTCCCTATTCCCTTTCCAAGTATTTCTGGTATCACTTCCCAAATACACTACTTGTACCCAAATCCTCACCCCAGGGTCTGCTTCTGGGAAATCTGTAACAGGATGCCATTTCTCTTGCAGAAATGTTTCTACTCATGGTTCCATCTGCTTGGCATCATAATCCCTCTTCATTATTTCCTCCTAAGTACCACCCAAGGCTATGACTACCTCACTATCATATTAGGTCACATTCCAATGGTGAACAGGAAGTGACTGGCATCCTATTCTATGATTTGTAAATCAGGTCTCCTAGTTAGCATTCTTACTTTATTCTTCCATTCTCTTTTTATGGAATGACATTTTAAGTGAAATTAAGTTAGTAGTGAACTTTCTGGTAGTCTGACATATGAAAACAGTTATTGCCTTCTGAAATATCATTTTAAAAACAATTAAGATGGAAACCTCACCATATAAAAGAGTCTTGTGTTACTGTTCTCTGTAATATAAAACCCTGAGCACACAAGGCCCTTCATGATCTGGCTCTGTCCACATCCTCTCTCACCTTTCAGAAGCTTTAAAACCCTAGAAAAAATTTTCACCTACATAGGATTGGTGTCTTCAGCAGGAAAGAAAGGGAGAGGAAGGGAGGAAGGGAGGAAGGAAGGAAGGAGGAAGGAAAGAAGGAAGGAAAGAAGGAAGGAAAGAAAAGAAAGCACCACATAGGAAGAAAAGTTTTTAAATGAATATGAAAAAATTTGATGAAATCTCACTATTACAGAATAATTGCATATCCTGCTATCTAATAAACGTTATCTACCATCCATGGTTAGAGCAAGAGTGAGGGAAGAGTAAATAAAGGAATACCATTCAGGAAAATTAAAAATCTGGTGCATTCTCTTTCAAAATTAGAAATTTAGGAGAAATAAAAAAAAATAAGATTGGCTCTTTTAAAATCAGTCAGTATAATACATAATCTTGTCTTCATACAATGTATATTAAATCTTCCAATACTTCACGAACTTTCAAATATCTTCAAACTGTTTTCATGAGTTTCATAAGGGCCATTAAGCTATGACTCAACCCCGACAAAAATGGGAAAAGATATTTCTCCAAAGAGGAAGTACAAATGGCCAAAAAGCACATGAAAACATGGTCAAGATTAATAATCATTAGGGAAATGCAAGTCAAAACTACAGTGAGATAATACTTAACATCATTAGAATGGCTACTATCAAAAAAATTTTTTAAAAAACAGAGGGCACCTGGATGACTCAGTCAGTTAAGCATCCAACTCTTGATTTCGGTTCAGGTCATAATCTCAGGATTGTGAGATCAGACTCTGCACTTAGTGCAGAGTCTGCTTGAGATTCTCTCCTTCTCCCTTTGCCCTTCCCCCTCACATGCTCTCTCTCAAATAAATAAATAAGTCTTTTTAAAATAAATTAAATTTAAAAAATTTAAATAACAAAATAACAGTTGTTGAGGATGTGGAGAAATGGGAACCCTTGTACACTATTGGAGGGGTATGTAGAAACAGTGCAGCCTCTATGTCAACCAGTACGTCAGTTCCTCAAAAAATTAAAAATGGAACTATCATATGATCCAGCAATCCCACTCCTGGGAACATAACAAAAAAAAAAATTGAAAGCAAAGTTTCCAAGAGATATTTGTACACTAATGTCCATGACAGCCGAAAGGTGGACTCAACCCAAAGTGTCCATCAACAGACATGAATGGATAAACAAAACGTGGTATGCACATACAACGGAATTCCAGCCTTAAAAAGAAAGGAAAATCTGAGCCATGCCACAAATGCATGAACCTTGCAGACATTATGCTGAGTGAAACAAACCAGTCACAGGAGGGCAAACCCTGTGTGATTCCACTCATAGAAGGTACTGGAGTAGTCAAATTCACAGAGAAGGTAGAATGGTGGTTGTCAGAGATGGAGGAAAGGAGAGAAGGGGAGTTACTCTACGGAGTACAGAGTTTTAGTTTTGTAAAATGAAGAGCGTTCTGGAGACAGTGGTATAATAATGTGAATATACTTCTTGTCACTGAATTATATCCTCAAAAATGATTAATGGGAAATTTCCTGTTAGGTGTATTTCACTACAAGTCTTCAAAAACAAAAAATAAATAAATAAATAAATTTAAAACATTTTTTTAAAGATACTACTGCAAAATTCATTATTTGTCAGTAAAGGAAAATGCATTTACCACGATAATTTTCAAAAGACTGAAAGTATGAAAATCCTGGTTAACGTGTTGTTAACGAGCACCATCTCTTTCACAAATGAGAGCCATCTAGTCCCCTATCTGTGAAACAGAAAAGGAAGAAGCCGCAGAGAGAGCAGGTGGTTTGCTCGAAGTGTTAACTAGCTGCAGCATCCGGGGGGGGGGCGCTGTCCTCTGATTTCACATCCAGGGACATCTTCAACAACAGCATGTTATTTTCCTTGTGTCTTTTTTGAAGACATTGTCTCAAACATGTCCTCTTAAATTCTGACTCCTTTAAAAAATATTAAACGTTTTCGGGGCGCCTGGGTGGCTCAGTCGGTTAAGCGTCCGCCTTCGGCTCAGGTCATGATCCCGCGGTCCTGGGATCGAGCCCCGCATCGGGCTGCCTGCTCGTCGGGGAGTCTGCTTCTCCCTCCCCGCTGCTGCTGCGTGCACTCTCTCCCTCTCTCAAATAAATAAATAAAATCTTTAAAATATATATTCATTTTTTTTTAATTTCCACTGCATAGTTTCCTTTTGAAATGTTCCTGAAAACGCGTTCTAAAGGGGGCCAAACACAGCAGCACAATGACTGATGAGTTCATCAGTGAGCTTTTCTGCAGAAGCAGCTGGGTCCTTGGCCCTTCAAAGAGCTTGCTCCAGAGGGATGATAAATCTGCAAATAATGACTTCTTAGGAAAATCCTCAGCTGTAACCAAAAGTTCAGCTCATCCCCATGGGCCACATGTCAGCCTATTGCTTGGGAAATGTGCACACAAGCCTCACCACACAATCATGTATTACCTGAATTCTTCCTCCTGGTTAGGAAACTACCGAGCTGAAGATTCCTCCAGGGCCTTCTAGTTCACCCCTCTGTTTTATAGCTTAAATCAACTTTTACACAGGGTTAGTAGGGGCATTTTTTAGAATCTCCAGCACAGGATAGGCCATTCTTGTCAAAAGAAACCATTTCCAGTGTCTAAAAACCCTTAGCCCAATTCTTTTACAAACCCAAATCACAGTATCATGCAAGCACATTTCACCTAAGCGTATATAAAATTGTCTTTCTTTGTGTATTCCTTTGATTTTTTTAAATTTTGTTTTCAGGTGCATTTGATCTTCTCAAAGTTGCTCTGAATTACGTAAAGATCGTTCTTGTTCTAAGTGTACTTGTAAGAAAATGGATCCATAGAGAGTTACATCACTGACCTCGGGGTACCCCACTTTGTAAGAAACTGCAAGACTAAAATCCAGATGATGTTTCTCCCTCATACCATGCTGGTGAAATCCACCTTCCTGCTGCTTGCTTTAAAGAATTTATAAGTTATATACACAGAAAAAAAAAGTTATATACACAGACACATACATACATGTATGTATACACACATATCAATATATTTATAGATATTATTATTTATACACATGCTAATGGCTATATAAACATACATATATTTATACATATAAGTTAAAAATATGTATCCCTTTATTTTTAAGTTAGTATATGTGTGCTTATGTATTCTATCACTTGTTGGTTATTTTAAGGCGTTTTAGAATAAAAGGCATTTCTGATTTTAAATTCCACGGATTGATAAACAAACTGTTATAACTATATGTATTACAGTTACTAGAAATGATGTGGATGTATATGTGTTGACATGAAAATATACTGATAATATATTGCTTAGGGAGAAAATCAAGTTACAATATTACACATAGTATCATTTTATTTTGGGAAAACATAGAAAAAAATTGGAAACATATACACCAGAACGCTTACAGCGATCACCTCAAGGTGGTAAGATTGTGATTCCTTTAAGTAAATAAATGATCTGGGCTCCTGGGTGGTTCAGTCATTAAGCGTCTGCCTTCGGCTCAGGTCATGACCCCAGGGTCCTGGGATCCAGCCCCGCATCAGGCTCCCTGCTGGGCCGGAAGCCTGAAGCCTGCTTCTCCCTCTCTCACTCCCCCCGCTTGTGTTCCCTCTCTCGTTGTGTCTCTCTCTGTCAAATAAATAAATAAAATATTTAAAAAAGAATAAATTAAAATAAATAAATAAGTAAATGGTCTTCATTCATTTCTTTCTGTTTGCCTCCTTAGCTGTCTTCTTTTTCTTATTTTGCTTAATCTTATTTTCTAATTTTTCTAAATGAACACATATTATTTTATAAAATTTTTAAGCATTTTCAAAATTAATTTAAATTTCCAGTAGGCAAGAAGATGGACTGTACCAAAAACAGATAAAGTAAAACAGAAGTCGTGGAGACACCACCCGCAAAAACACGTGAGGAAGGACAGTGCCGCATCCCCCGCATGGGCATATCAGTCAGTGCTGTGAGCTAAAAGGGTGGTCCTCTCCTACAGCCTGACCTACATCATTAACTCTGGTATCCTCTTCCGAATCAGCAGTGCCCAAGCATATCACTGCCTCCTGAGAACAAGACAAAAGAAACAAAGGATTTCATAGTCTTGGTGTTTCACAATTGATTATGTAAAGTTTGGAAAGATTTTAAAGGAGAATCATATTGGCAACACAAGCCATTGTTCCCACATCATATGAATTGAGCAACAAGAAGTTATTAAAAACAGCCTGCCCCAAGTAGCGACTGAGCTGATCGTAAAGCTTTAGTGGGAGACCATTATTCTAGAAATCCATTCTGGGACCTACCAAGGAAAATAAATCTTAGGACACAGTGACAGATAGCATCAGAGACAATACATAAATTAAACCAAAGTCCCCTTTAAAGATTTTTCCCACATACCTGAAATTTTAACAAGGGAAGTAACAGAATTCAAAAAGTCCAAAATTATTCTTACGTTCAGATTTTCGAGTGGTACCTAAACAATCCTTTTCACCCATGAGTCGTCACCTTGACCTTGAGGTAAACTGCTCACTTATAGCTGCTAAAACATCCTATTTTGCCCTGTGTAGACTGGCAGTATTACACCTTCCAATTTCCCCTTTCCAGTACAAACTCTAGGAACGACAGTTCATCAATTTTACACAATTAGTCTGAATTGCCTTCTTCTGAAGAAACATTTTTAAATATTGGAATTTTGTTCAGGATACACTCAGAAGTTGGTTGTTGATTAACACAATAAATGAAGTTCAAATAAATTAAAGGCCCATTTTTTTAAGATTTTATTTATTTGACAGAGAGAGCACAAGCAGAGGGAGAGAGAGGGAGAAGCAGGCTCCCTGCTGAGCAAGGAGTCCGATGTGGGACTCGATCCCAGGATCCTGGGATCATGACCTGGGCTGAAGGCAGCTGCTTAACCGACTGAGCCACCCAGGCATCCCTAGAGGCACATTATTAATAAAGCATCTCATTTTGGTATAATTCTGGGAACCCATAAGGTGTTCAATAATGCTTTGATTAATTGATTTATATAACCAATTGATGATTAAGCAATATAATAAGTAATTCATTCAAAAAATACTGGTGCCCACTCTGTACCTACTAGTTCTAGGCTATAGTGACACAGTTTTAAACCAGACATGTAAAGAATATACCCTCAGCTGTTTACACTGTAGTGGGTAAAAGAAGAAAAAAAGAATATAAGCTCTGATTGAAGTATTCATAAATTCCTCAGAAATTTTTTCCAATCTATGCTAAACCCATGCAGACATTTTTCCAAAATCTATGCTAATAGGTGATTGCTAATGAAAGGTGCAGAAGACTTAAGTGTCTTTTTCCAAGGAAAAATGAACTCATTCTTTATTTTTCTTATCTGAAAGAAAGACACTTTATATTCACTGAAACTTTCAGAGGAGTGGTCTCACAAAAAGAGAAATTCTGGCTTTCAAGTATCATTTTCTGCAAAAGTAAATTTTGTCTAATCTAAAAACCGATTAGATTGTTGCTGTAGAGATTCTCATAAAACTGATTCCAAGAAAAAAAAATCCCTTCCTCTGAAATTCACATGAAACGCAAATGCAGCTAAAGACCAAAACATGATATAGACCCAATTGCTTGAACTCAGACAGTGAGGGAGGAAACAGGTCACAGCTGGGCAGGCAGACTGGATTCTCAAAAATGGAAAAGTCTGCATAATATGTATTAAACCAGATATTAACCTCAAACCTCATCAATTCAAATGAAATAAAGAGTTGGTCGATTCACCTTTTCTACACGAGGCCCAGGGGCCCCGAGCCTCCCTTGAATTGTTGATGCAATGGAACAAATGAAATCAGTGAACAGTTACTTAACTAGGAAACAATGCAGGTTTCTAGGTAATTTTATACAAAGATAGAATGTACAAAACTAAAAGAAACAGTAAAAGACCAAAACAGTAAAAGACAATGAGTCTAAAGGAAATTCACATTTTTAACCATATTCTTCCTCCCTCAGTTTTCATATTATTTTCTCAATCTCCCAGGCTCCAAAACTTGGAATCATTCTTATTTTAGCCTCAAATGTTTTGTGTCTTATACCCAAGCACTCGACAGACTTTGCCATTTCTTACTGGTAAACGTGTCCCACATTTTTACTGTGTCTACTACAGGCCAGGAGTTCCTGTCTCAGTGCCTGCATTTTGTCATATCTACTAACTGACTTTCTGGAAGCTCCTTTATTCTCCATACATCCCACTTATCACTGCTAGGTTAATATTTTCACTCGCTAATTTCATTAGATCATTTTCAGACTCAAGAACCTACAGTGGCTCCCCACTACCTACTGGACCAAATCCGCATTCCTGCACAGTGCATTTGATGCCCCCATGTACTGGCCCTGGCTCACCTCTCAGTGGGGACACCAAGCAGCCCAGGGAAAAAGAGCCTGGCCTTGGTATTGGCAGATCTTGTTTTTTAATCCCAGCTCTGCCATTTACTCTTTACTCGACTTCGAGCAAGTTACTTCAATTCCCTAAGCTTCAGTAAACTCCCTCGAAAAATGGGAATAATAAGATCTCTCTTGCTAGGTTATGGGAATTCAATATAATGCCCAACACAGTGGGTTGGCACAGCTCATTTATATTTTCATTCCTTTGTTCACATAGTCCCCTAATTGGAATGCCCAACCCCCCACCCAACTTCCCTGGGGCGGGGGGGGGGGGGGGGGGGATCTGTCTTCCCAAGGCAAGTCTTAAGAGAACCTTCTCCCTGAAAATTTTCCATATTCACTGCAATGCATAGAAATAATGTTTTCTGATTGGTGAAAACTGTGTTTACCTCGGAAAGGAAATCTTTGACCAAGGAAATCATGCAGATTTGGAAAATGATTTTTTTTCTTTAAAAAAAAAAAAGGAAAAACATACCTTTTAGATAGGAAAAAAGAGAGAGAGTTGAAAAACTTCCAGAGATTAAAAAAAGAAATCACTGTGGCAGAACTCCCTCACATTTGGCCCAAACTATTTCCCCTTACCCTAGAATTTACAGAATTCATCTGTACTGCTCAATCTCAGGGCCACTTTTTTCACCAATATTTCTTTGGTTATGTCATTTACACAGCTCTTTCTCCTCTACCAGTCTAGAAGCTCTTAACAGAGAAAAGAAATGTAGTCTCTTATTTTTTATTCCTATAATAGCATCTACAACTGTTAGTCCAAATTATTTTTAAGATCTCAATAATACTGGTAGAATGAAAAGTAGGTGGGTGGATAGGTGAATGAGTAGGTGGATGGAGGATCAACTTTTCATGTTGGGTTCACTTAAAAAGAAAATTTTTTAGGGAGCCTGGGTGGCTCAGTCAGTAAGCACCTGCCTTTGGCTCAGGTCATGATCCCAGGGTCCTGGGATCAAGCCCGGCATTGCACCGGGCTCCCTGTTCCGCGGGAAATCTGCTTCTCCCTCTCCCACTCCCGCTGCTGTGTTCCCTCTCTCGCTGTGTCTCTATCAAATAAATAAACAAAATCTTCAAAAAAAAGAAAAAATTTTAAATCGATTCTCTGTAACTAATATTAAACTGTGCTTTCTTAATTAAAGCCTAAATTGTTTAGGCAATGCCTCCCAAGTTGTATACCAGCATAATGTATACATCCCCTTGATGTATTTTAATAGTCCACACACGCTACTGGATAAAGTAAGAAAATACACCGCTGAGGATGAGTAAATGCTCTCTGAACAGAAACATTTCAGAACTTCACTAATTTTAAATGGGTTATATAATATACATTTACTTTATAATCTGGGGTATAAATAAAATCCAAAATATATTTCCCAGGGGATGAAGCAAGATTTTAATTAAGAATTCTTATAAAAGAAAAGTAAGTTATAGCAAAACAGGGAAAATCTAAAACCTTAAAAATGTAAGATAGTTTTAATAACTAAGTAACAACATCTTAAGGATTTATCTTGTCACTAATTTATAGTGGCACGCCTGAAGGAAAACAGTCACTCAGAACTTTGCTCCTCCTTCACCAGAGAGAAGTTGGTCCCAAACTTCTCCAGCTGTGCCTGAAATCCAGGTGAAGTGCCAGAGTGCAGGGGATGTCCCTGGGAAACCTGCCATCTCCCTTTCTACATTTCCGGCCCCAGTATGGTGATCTTGATCAACAGACCCTTGTTTACAGCCAGGAGACATGGTTAGAAATAATCTTTAAGAAAAATAGCCCCTACTAAAATGTCACCAAATGGGAGCAAATGTGCGGGACTTACTTAGGACCGTGGAGCCCTTCTAGCAAATCTCAAATTGCACTTTGCCTGTATCTATTTATAAGAATACAAGTGGAAATCTCTTCACTGGAAAATTACTTTCCATCAAAAGCAGTCTTTAACCAACCCATTTCTCAAAATTCCCAGGGGTGATGTAAATGCTGATGACTCCTAAACCTTATATAGTTTATGAAATCAACAAATATTAATTGAGTGCCTAGTAAGTGTCAGACAGTGCACTAATGATATACTTGTGGTCCTAGCCTACAGAGATTATCAGTTATGGAAAACAGAAAGCCTAACAAACATGTGCAAAAGAGAAAGAGGAGTATAAAACTGAGAAAAGTATAAGCTGCCTATGGGAACAGGCAGAGGCGCTCTGAATTAGGTCAGAGGATAAAGTAAGACCATGTAGAAGAAAAGCTACTTAAGCTAAAATTTGACGTCTGAGGAGGTCAATGGGATTATGTGGGAGAAAGACTTTGGGGCATGGAGACAAACAATTTTCTGAGCTGACCAACAGCATGTGCAAAAAGGCCTAAAGAGAGTGCCAGTATATGTGATGCTAACAAGGAATTTAAAAAAAAATTCTGCGGTTGAAGGTTGAGTGGCGAAGGGGAGGGGAGCAAAATCAGAGAGATACAGGTCAGGAGACTCTCACAAGCGAGGAAAGAAATTTATACTTCATCCAAGGGGAAAGGGAAAACAATTGTGCGTATTACAAATGCAGGATTGTGAACAGCCTGGATTTTTATGGGCATAAAACTTGAATATGGTTTTGTAAGACCTGGCATGCACTGTTGTGTGTTGTAACACAGTCTAAGCACATAATATGGGGTGTGAAAATGGCAGCTGAGTGTCTGGACTTGACCTTTCTCAAGGAAATCCGGGTAAGACTGTCTGAAGCATCAAGTGTCAGGAAGGAAGAAGGTACACCATGCCTCCATCACTGGGTAGCCGTACAACGGAGAGGTGCCCAGAATGGTGAGGGTGATAACCTCTTCTCAGATAGTGTCAGAGAGCAATAGAGGCAAGCAAAGGGGTCCCATGAGATTGTCCTACTTTCATGTAAGAATTGCCCTAGCTTCCATCTCCAGAGCTGTTCCCTCAGAACCCTACTGGAAACAGTCATTTATCCCGGTGTCTGCCTGGGGTCAGGCTGGCATACGGCAACAAGCCTGGCTGCGGAGTCAAAGGGGCTTAAGGTGATCTGTTTTACCCACTTGACTACTTGTGTCACCTAGGGCTACGCACACAATGTCCCTGAGTCTCAGCCTTCCCAACTTTCAAAACGTGGTGACAATTACTACCTCGGAGGGTGTTTCTGAGAAGAAAGAGCATGTGTGAAAGGCACCTAGAATATCCCTTAGCATAATAGTAGGCATTCAATAAGTGGTAGTTCTTGCTGGGTGGCTATTGGCTCCATTACCTCCCAGCATCAGGCCATGGAAGAAAAAATAAGGACTAGGGAAGGGAGAATAATAAGAAGTTTGCTCATTAGGCGTAGGTGCCTTGGGAGCTACTTTGTTGAATCTGAATTCCTTGGGTGGCAGAAAGTAAATAAATGTTCTTAGCTTGAGGATATGTGTTTGGCTCTTATTTCACAGTTGACATCCACATGGATACCAGGAATATGACTGCTAATTAAGTGTTCATTGAGTAGCCTTTTTTTCCCCCCATAACAAACATATAATTAAGATGTCAGGGTATGCACGTACACCCACTCCTGTGGGTGTGTGTGTATGTGTGTGCGTAACGAGAGAGAATTCCTCTATAACACAGTCATAGACTGAGGAGTTGGAATGTTCTTCTGTTAGGTACCACTAGTTTATTAGGGTAATTCCAAGGCCAGATAACAGTAAACTCATTCTCCCTTCAATGTTGCTAATCTAACTCTATTTAAATACGTGATTTGCTACCCGAATACTGCTTTATAGATCTGAATGAAGGCCAAGTGAGGACTGGATGCTTAAGTGTGTCTCATGCTCTCTCCTTTTCCTCTTTCGAATCTTGTCTCAGCTGACACTTCTGCTCCCTATGGAAGCAGTTGATTCCTAACACCCAAAATAGGTAACTGTCCTCTAAGTGGCTGCTATAAGAGAAGTTTTAGCCAAATGAGCCAATGAAGGCACATCAGCCAAATCTGTAACTATGTGTGATTCAGAGGGGGCTTCCTTTAAATTCTATGAAGACTGACAGCACTCAGAACATATTTGTTGAATAATCTGTTTGAGAAAATTAATGCCATACTTATATCTGAGTTTGTTACTTCCCACAACGTGCCATGCCCCATCAATACCCAATCCTTCCAACAGCCCCTGGAAATTCCCAGAGAGTGTTAAAAGGTGTATCAATAAGTCCTCTCATTTTATATAAGATGCAGATTATCACTTGCCACAACTACCCAAAAGCAAGAGCCTAAAATAATATGCAACAAGAGGAAGAAGTTTATATTGACCTTAACTCCTCTTAAGAAAAAAGCTGTGTTCATTTAGGAACAATTCCTGAGGATAGAAAGTGAGACCCCAGTCCCACGTTGCCTTAAATTGGGTAAAACTATTCCACCTTAGACAAGAGATGATGACTGTATCCAGAAGGGGAGATGAAAAGAGAGAAAGGACATAGCGGGATATTGCACACCCTGCAAGGTGATTCTTTCCTGCAACCCTCCCAAATCTTCAATAAAGTTGTTAAAGCTCACCGAAGCCTCGAAAAAATATATTTTTATGGAACTCAATGAAAGATTTTGTACCACGTTTTGCATGGGGTGAAACCAAAGCAATAAGCTTGAGAACAGGGGACTGGGGAGGAGTTGTAGGGAGAGAAGCATGAGGGTGGGAAGGAGAATGCTTATTCCAGAGCACTGGAGTTGGATTTGGGTCCAGTCTTAGCAAACCTTTATAGGACAGGTGCCTTGGGGCACGTGGGTAACATAAATTTCTTATTAATTGCCAATGAATGTAAATTTGTCTACTAAAAATCTTACCTACAAACTATACCCAGCACTTACATTACATTTATGAAGTTACATGCTCTAAAGCTCTGCTGCTTGAATGATGGGCATCCACAAGCCATTTTAGAAGAATGGTGTCACAGGGGAAAAAAAAAATTCTTGCTTATGGGCAATCCCTAAGTAATTTCCCCTTAATTGATTAAAGGACACCCATTGCTGATCTTCACTAGACCCCAAAAGAAACTCCAGCTCTCCTGAGATCAGCAATTGGCTACCGGGTGTTAGTAGAAAGAATTACTATATGAAAAGTCTCTATTCATTCACTGTTCAACAACATCGTTGTCCTAAAAATGTTTCCAGCCAGGAAAAGATCAGCAAGCCTTCTAACAATGACTTTATTTCCAGCTCTTCCCAACAGAAAACTAGCCTGTGAAGCAGACCACAGAAGTGTACTGCTGATTAAAGATAAGTTAGGCAACTTTCTTTTCAAGTGTTGTCTGATCATCCCTCTTTAATGCCATCACTTAGCACGCCAAGGCGCAAGAGCCAACAGTCGGCAACACAGTGCAGGTTAGTGAGTCCAAAACCAACCCACCCGATAAAGAAGGGCAGAGGAGAACACAGTAAAGGAGAAAGGAAAATACGTTCTGTGGACTGAATCAATTTACACCCCCAACAGGTCTTAAAGCTGATGCCCTTTTTTCGTAGAAATCTTAATAACACAAAGTTTCCAGATAAAGTCCTGTCCATGTAAATCCTGAAATGAGTACAATTTGTCATGAAATAGTAACATGAACAGACATGAAAACCCTCCTTCAGCCAGCATATAAATTTGGACACCCCTCTCCAACCAAAGATGAGTCAAGCAGGATGATTTTTCTCTTGCATAAAATAAGGTAGAATAACCTACATATCTCTTGGATCAGGAACGGTTTCTAGAACTTATTTGTTTATTAGCTCTATTCCAAGTCCCAGAAATAAAAATGAACTTTCCCATAGGGCCCACCCGCTCCTCAGTGCTCTTTAATCCACCCTTGTCCAAGCGGCTGAAAAGGAGAGGAAGACAGTAGACTCACCATTTGATTGCTGTACCAGTATAGCGACGTTCCCTTCAGCACTACCCAGAACTTTTTCCATTTGTTGCTCAGGAAAGTTCCTTTTTCTTTTTTCTTATACAGCCACCCTTGACAGTCAGCATGTCCCAGGTCTTTACAGGATATCCTCCTCCGGCTCATGGTGAAAAACCCTGCAACAATTATATGAAGAGGTAGGTAACATATTACCCTGGTATATGTGACAGAGTGAAAGGTAACTGTTAATTGTTTACCTCTTGGGAGTTGGATTTTTTTTTTTTTACCAAGATTTATGCACAGTAAATGCAAAAAAAAAAAAAAAGTCTCGTTTCTTTATTTTATTTTTAAGCATTCATTTGGTGCTTAGGAGGTACAAGATAGGACCAAAGAAACAGTGAGACTAGAATGCAAGTGTTAGTCTAAGAATATTATTCAGCAAGAATAAGTTGAAATAAATGAAAATCGTGAGGCTGACAGGCACATCATTGCACTAACACAGCTCCTTCCAAAATAATAGCAGTCCTTATGCAACAGATGGAGAAGGGTTAATGCCCACCGAAACACAGCCACTTCCCGACTCAGTGCCGGCTTTTCTAAGCTTTATTGACATACCCCGAGGGATTAATCCAAATGAACAGCATGCCATCATTTCTTAAAATCGATCCAAAAATAACCAAAAATTTAATCTGCCATCCACCTTCTGCTATTAGCATTAAGACGGACAAAAATCTGATCCCCAAAAAGGCATCGGACAGAAAACCCTCATTCACGCACACAAAAAGGGGATAAAGAAACAAAAGAGATCTAATTACCTTGAGTTTTCTTTCTCTGCTTCTGACGCAAGGGAACCTGCTGATAATGCAGGAAGGAAAGAAAAGAGGAAATTTCTGATTGTGTTGTAACATTTGTAAAGAGAGAAGGAGGGAGGGGGTGGCAGTGTTTATGAGCAGGATGGAAGCTAAAAAAAAAACTCTCCAAGCAGAGCTAAAGGGGAGCTACTCGCTGAGGCACAAAATGTGCTAATTAGAATCGGCATACATTGGGCTGAACCTGAAGAAAGATACAAAGATGCGTAACTCGGCATCTATCACTAATGTTTCCTGTTTCCACCACAGACAGCTTTCGTGCTATCACATCAGTTAGGACAGGATGATGTGCACCTAAGTTCTTAAAAATAATGATATATTTCCCCTTTGATTGTGTGTGTGTGTGTGTGTGTATAAGAGAGAGAGAGAGAGAAGAAAAAAAACCAGATCCTGCTTCTTCTCCTGCAATTTCTAAATAACACCAATTATTTCAATAAGCCGGGAAGATAATTGTGATCTCACAATATTACAGGTTCACATCAGATTATTAAATCCATTGCCCTGCCCCCGCATAGGGTGATACCTAAACCACATGAATTAAATATCCCAGAAAAAGAAATTCCACAACCTCTTTTGGTGACATCGAAGTAAATACCAACCCTCCTTATCAGGAAATTCTTATCTACAGCCAGATTTAAATTACTCATTCTGTCTTTAAGCATCTCTGAATATTTCTCACGGGTTTTACAGAAGATAAATTAATATCAACGTCTATCTTATACTAGCTCTTCAAATATTGAAATCAGACATAAGATAACATATCTGAAGGACACATCTTTCACAATACATTTTAAACAATTTGTGTCAGATCAGACTATCAGCAAAAATAGGTAACAAAAAAAAAAAAATGCTTTCAAATGACCCTGTGTGTGTGTGTGTGTGCATAGAGAGAGACATTTTAGATTAAAGGAGTTCACTTTTTCTCCACAATATCTAAGCTGATTTTACTCAGATTTAAAAGACTTAATCTTATATGTTAACAAGTAGAGAATTTGAAAACACTGTGATAATTGCAGAGCAGGTCTCGTAAGTTGGCATGCAATCATACTACATTTTAAAATGTTATTGCAGAGGCACTTGGCTACTGGTCTACGTACCTAACTATTGATCTAACACAGCTATTGTATATGGGCCTATATGTGTGAAGAGGGAGTATGACATAGGGGTAATAGGTTGGGATTTGTAAATCCGGAGGCCTGAAATCAACTCCCTTGCTGTCATAATTAGTAGCTGTCATTACGGGAAAAGTTGATTTACCACTCAGAGCCCACTTCCTCATTCGTAAAAGCAAGATATTTCTAATAATTCCAATCCTATGGGTCTCATAGATATTCAACAAGATTGCATGTGAAAATGCTCCAAAAACTAAAAAACATTATATGACTATATGTCATATAATATTATATTATTACAGATATAAGCAAATACTTCATACTAATAAGCAAAAGTTTCAACATTTTTAGGCTAAGTAGGACTTGTATTTCCTTCAGCAATGATGATGAAGTCAATGGGCTTAAATTATATTTCCTGGGAAATCTCATACTAACTTTTTTTTTTTACATATGTTAGAAAGAAATTTTATCCCTGAAGGAATCAATCATCCTTGTGAGACACGGACATAACAAAGGCAGTAACCGCCTTAAATTTTAGATAAGAATAGAGTTATTACAGTCATGACGTGTGACTAAAATTTAGGCATATGATGACGCCAGGGCCCTAGTCTCAGCTCCACTTCCCCAAGTCTCTCCCACCCTGACCTGCATCTTGGTCTGAAATTCCCACCATTTCTTCAAATGGTCTCCTGGGGTCTATTTACTATGTAATTACCTGAGATCAGGGAAATCGGTTAGTCCCTACTCAAGAATTTTAGCCCAAATACATATATCATTTGGACAATTAAAACTTAGGTAAGATCGAGGACTAAAGGCAAAGAAGAGAGTAAATAAATTTAGCTGTGGAAACAGAGGCATTCCCAAAGGGTTCTGGCCCCAGATGAACAAGGTGAATCACACTAGTTCATACAAAAAGAGCAACTCTAAGAACAAAAGAAAGGAAAGTCTCAACAGGACAACTGTAGAACCTGTGAAGGGAGGCAGCTCTCAGACCATCTTTCCTCACTGCAAACCAGTGAATCTCCTCCATTCACCCCCTTCTGAGCTCCGGTGGGACCGGGAGCTCTCCAGCTTCTCCATCCAACCTTAGGGCTGGCTCCAGAGAAAGCCCAAATGAAACTAGGTTTTGTCTCAGTTTTGCCAAGACCAGCCCTCGGTGTTTGCTGGTTTGCCTCGCTGGGTGAGAGTGGGAGCTCCAAGCAGAAGGACGATACCTCAAACAGGGTGAGCACCCAACACCGAGAAAGGATTTTATTCAGAATTTTTTTAAGGAGAGCAAAAGAGTTTATAGTCAGTGAGTACACCCTCCTCTGGCAATACTTCTCCTAAGACAAATTATTACAAAATCTATATTAACTGTTCAAACTGTTTCCCCCAGCCAGAAACAGAGTGCATATTATAGAAATAACAAATTATAGGGAGTTTCAGTTTCACCTGATGTATATGAATTTGAAACCTACATTGGTTTACATGAGAGAATGAAAACAATCTTGAGAACTTCAGTGAGTTTAAGATACATTTTACTCCTCACAACAGGAAGTGGAACCCACGAACTAGTCAGTTTCAAAAAGCTCTTACATGTGGTTTTTTTCACTAGGTAAGTGAAAAAAAAAGCCAAGCAACCAGTTGAGCAATTTATAAGATAGTTTTTTGATAGAGAAATTACAACTCATTATCATAACAAGTATCCAGAGCCTAATAAGATCTTCCCATTGGGATGTTGTGGGTAAAAGGGAAGAATTACTCTAAATTCTGAATTTACACTAACTTGATTCTAAAATATGGGGGAAATTTTTCTTTTAAATATGTATTTCCTTTTTACTGGAAAACAGCACTTTTATTCTACAAAATGGTTACAAAAGTTCATTTGGTTACTAATCATTTAAAAACACAGATAAACAAGCAAAGGAAACCAGTACAAAATATACAAAGGGACCTCCTTTGATGTTGAGTGATGATGCTAACACCCAAGTTACAGGGTAATTAGTACAGTGACTTCTAATCTATATAGTAATTGGTAAATCTTGCAGGCACAGTTTACCCCCATGATATATTAAAACTCACAGTAAGATGGTTTGTCATTGCATGAAACTTCATAATGATTCTGGTCTTTAGCAAAATTATACAGTGATATGATAGTAAATGGGCCCTGATTTGTAGCATTTACCAGTTTCCATGGTGTGAAGCCTCCCATCATTGTCAATTTCAAGCTACCAATACTTTAACCAAACCACAAAATTCCTAAATATTTTACAGTCAATTCCAGCTGACAGAGCTGTTAAGAACATTTCTCCACAAACGGCTTTCCCCCACAAAGATCTTTTCTCCGTCCTGGAAAATTAAACTCAACTTTATAAAGGGAATTTTAAAGCTTTCAATTATTAAAACTTTACCTGAGAAAATACATGAAAATCTCGCTTATTTTTTTTTTCAGAAGACTAAATTGCTCTGTATATATTACACTTAAGGGTCTGGATTTTGGAGAAATTCTGGAATAAGGGTATAAAATTGGGAATCATCCATGTACAGAGAGTAGAAACCTTGAGCTGGGATAAGATCACCTATGTGTGTAGAATAACAAAGAATTGAAGTCAGAATCTGAAGGAGGCCCAATTTGTTACACAGAAGTAACAGAGCAGACAATCAAGGAGACTGAGCAGAATTGCCAATGAAAAGGTAAAGAAAATCAGGAGAGGGGTTGTTGTGGAAGTGAGGAAGAGAGTCAAAAGAAAGGTGAGTTCAAACCATCAAGTCCTGCCGATATAAAAGAGAAAGATCCACTCTCAGGTATGTACTGCAGCCCAACGAAACACATGCCCGTGTGCACAATGCAAGTCACAGACAGTTGTGAATTGCAACACGGTGGTGGTAGAGCACAACTGTGGGAAGCTGAATGTGTGTGGGTATGTGAGTGGATAAATACTGTCACTCTCATTCATTGCTGTGCTCTATCAGAACTAGAGCTGCATGGAAAAAAAATCTCAGAAACACTATATTGAAAATTAAATGTCTATATTAATGCTATTGTTTACAGTATTGTTAAATATTGCTTATAAATACTAAAACTGCATGGGAATGATAACCATCACAATGTAACCTGGGGTGAATGACAGGGAAATAGCAAAAGGAAGGCATCAGTAGGAAAACGCAACTGTGTTTATGTTTTATCACTTTAAAAATAATATTAAGGGGTGCCTGGGTGTCTCAGTGGGTTAAGTGTTTGACTCTTGATTTCAGCTCAGGTCATGATCTCAGTGTCGTGAGATCAAGCCCGCAATGGGCTCCACGCTCAGTGGGGAGTCTGCTTGAGACTCTCTCTCTCCCTCTCACTCTGACCTTGCCCCTGCTTATGCTCTCTCTCTCAAATAAACAAATAAATCTTGAAAAAATAAAAAAATAGTTCATAGCAGCAATGTTCACAATAGCCAAACTATGGAAGGAGCTGAGATGTCCTTCAACAGATGAATGGGTAAAGAAGGTGTGGTTCATATATGTAATAGAATATTACTCAGCCATCGGAAAGGATGAATACCTACCATTTGCATTGACATGGACAGAACTGGAGGGGATTGTGCTAAGTGAAATAAGTCAAGCAGAGAAAGACAATTGTCATATGGTTTCACTCATATGTGGAATATGAGGAATAGTGCAGAGCACCATAGGGGAAGAGAGAGGGAAAAGTAAACGGGAAGAAATCAGAGAGGGAGACAACCCGTGAGAGACTCTGGACTCCAGGAAACAAACTGAGGGTTACAGAAGGGAGGGGGGTGGGGAGATGGGGTAACTGGGTGATGGGTATTAAGGAGGGCATGTGTTGTAATAAGCACTGGGTGTTATATGCAACTAATGAATCATTGAACATTACATCAAAAACTAATGATGTACTATATGTTGGCTAACATTATTAATAATAATAATAATAATAAATAAATAAAACATCAAAAAGTAAGAAAAGAAGGAAGAAATATGTACTCAATGAGTTAGAATATGAATACAGTTGAGGTTTCTTTAACTTAACCCACTGAGAACAATATTTAAGCAATACTGTAAACAATAGCATTAATAGACATTTAATTTTCAATATAGTGTTTCTGAGATTTTTTTTCCACGCAGCTCTAGTTCTGATAGAGCACAGCAATGAATGAGAGTGACAGTATTTATCCACTCACATGGATATTCCCAAATTGTTTTCAAGGGGCCTACTTACAATCTCCTCCAATATATAAAATGTTCAGTTCTCTGCAACCTCATGTGTATTTTGGTGACTTATTTCAGAATTTCAGAAATCTTTCTACTTATTTTTTTAACTATTCCATTAATTTCTGCTCTTGATTTATTATCCCTATTTCTTCAAATTTCTTTATATTTACTCTGTTTTTCTGATTCCTGCAGATAATATTTACCTCATTTATTATTACTCTTTGTTTTTAATAATACACTTAGCGCTATAAATTTACATCTAAATTCTACCTATACCTCCTTGTTTTATAATTCTAAGTCATTTTTTTCCATCCAGTGAGATATTCTAGAATGCACTTGTAGGTTTCCTAACATATGAGAACTTTTTACTAAATTTTTTCTTTTTGAGTTCAAACTTCATTGCCTTTTGTTCAGAAAATATGATCTTTATGACATCAATTTCTTGAAATGTGTTAGCATTTATTTGTGACTTACTACATAGTCAAATTTTGTAAGCATTCCATGTAAACCTCAAAGTTGCTAATTTTGTTTCCCAAATATTTCCTATTTTTGTTGCCAGAGCTATAACTTTGTTAGTATTTCAGTTCTTTTATTTTCAGTCTTTCTGTGTGGCATTTTTGTGTGTATGTTTTTTTGTTTGTTCATTTTTGTTGTTTCTTTTCTTTTTTTACTTTTGCTATTTCTTTTATAAGCAGCCTATAACTAGATTTTTATTTTTTTAAATATGATTATATGTGCATCTTGATAGGTGTTTAATCTACTAACATTTACTGTAATTTCATTTTGCATTTTTAGTTTACATTTATTTTATTTTTTCCCTTTCTTCCATTTCTTTACATGCTATTCCTCTGCTGTTCAATTTAGTATTTCTAAATTCATCGTGAAAAGAACATGTAATTCAGCGCATTTTTAACTCCTGCTTCAGTGTCCTCTCTCGGTATGATAGTCTAGATTTTTACTTTTCTGATAAAATGTTATTATTATCATCATTACTCATCAATGGACAATTAAATTTAGTGACATGTTATCAATTTCTATGATCACCTGTGTTTCCTTTAGCAAATGTCTGTCTGTTGGATTCACTTTTCTTTTTACTAAGGTACCTCCTTTAACAATCCTTTTAATGGGGGTTTGTAGGTAGCAAATTCTTAATCTTTATGTAAATAGTAATGTCTTTATTTTGCCCGCGAAATTGAATGATAGTTTAGCCGAGTATAAAATTATTTTCACCTGGCACTTTTGAAGATTCTGATCATCTGTCTTCTATCATTTATTATATTGATCAAATTGCTGCTATAAGTCTGTCAGTCTTTGTATGTGACCTATCTTTTCACTCTTTTAAGACATACTTATCATTCTTGATATTCTGTAGTCCCAACCCCCTCCCTTCTCTCCACTGTGCCCATGGCTCCCTCTTTATCAGTTTGGAGATTGCCTCTACTGGGTGCAGAATCAGCCCTAAATCATGTCCTGAGGTGAACATAAAGAATCTTGCATATCCAGTCACTGATCTAGCTGATGACTAGGTCCTGCTCCTGATTTTGAAGCTGGGTCCCTGTCTCCTCCCTCCCTAACCTTTAGGGAGCTAATTGCATAACCCCGGGCAGTGGTTTGACAAATGTTTTCATCTTTAGCCCCTTTCACAAGTGGGGGAGCCCCCATTTACTTGTCATCAGGAAGTGAATATGACTCGCCTCATATTTAGTGGAGCATTTTTTTTTAACCCCTTTAACCTGGGCCAGGAGGCAAACTATTCCCTGCTTCCAAACAAGGTACCCATTAGGCCCATAGCTTCAGTCTTGCTTGCTGCTTTTCATTTCTAATCCACAGAGATGATTACTGTATTGTTGAACCTACCTGTGCTTTTTTGGTTTTCCATGTTTCTCTTTGTCTAGCATTGCTCTTGTTTCCAGCAGAGCAGAATATCAAAGTGTGAACTCACAGGACCATTACTGAATGGAAGGCAGTCATTCATTAATAAGAGTCTATCTTGAAATCACAGTTCAAATGACAAGCAATTCCCTTTCCATAGTAGCCTTAATATCCCAACAAGACATCCATTCATTTCCTTTTCTGGCACCTTAAACTTTATTCTATTATGCAGAAATGTCAAGTACTTTGACAACTCCATACTTTTGAATACTTTATTCCCTACCCCATTTTTCATCTGGTTAAGGCTTACTCATCCTTTCTGACCCAAGTCAAATGCCTTCTCCACCATGAAGGAAGTTAGCTCCTATAAGAATCTTATATTCATGCAGTGATATTTATTTGTAGTCACTATAATAATTGATTCATATTATCTCCCAAAAATCTTCATGTTAGGTACATTTCTATTTTCCTTTCCACAAATGAGAAACTTCCTCTTGGTATAGTTAAGTAACATCTCCTTAGATCACACTTAACCAGTAGCAGAGCCAAGACTGGGACCCAGGCCAGTCGACTCTATTGTTTAATTCTATGTTACTTTGCTTATTCTGTCTCCTATATTCCACAACACTTTGCTGATGCTCTGAAGTGGATTATAATTAATGTGTTTATGTATCTGTGTGGTACATACATGGTGGTAACCCTACCCACCCAAAGGTCCAATGCAGAACCTGTGAGTAATCTCAGACAGGCACTTTCCCTTAGTTCAAACGTTTACTCAGTCACTACCCCTGTTCATGTTGCTTTTTAAAGTTTTCAAGGCTTTTATCAGCTCTGTAGTTGAATGACTACAACTGTATTTAGATTCAATGACTGGGCCAAGACTTTAAGATAGAATTGATGTTCTTGAACAAGTCCTGACTTCAAAATCTAGCACCTAGCCCAATATCTGACACATAGGGAGCACTCAATAAATATTTACCAAAACATTAACCATGTCTTTTGTCAATTTTTACTTCATATGATACCTTACTAGTAGCCTTGGCACAAGTGGAGATTTAACAAATATCCAGAAAGTCATCTACTGCTTGATTACTCAGAGCTGAAAAATGCCTCCACTAAATAACATCAACAGACTTAAGGAACATAAGATTGCTCCAATACCTTTCGTGCCCCCAAAGCAGTGCATGCATAGAGAAAATCTTCTGGTATTGATTGACACTAAATTTGAACTCACCTGAAGTGTTGACCCTTGCTATTTCCTTGTAGGTAAAATAAACTTGTGTTGACCAAATCTCTACTTGTATCTAAAATATCATTTCCTCAAAAACTATCGCAGCTTTCTCCAGCATCCTATTTTAACCATATCCTCCAAATACTAAGAATCTAAAACCAAAGAAATAAGAATTTCTTTGGGGTAGAGGAGGGGCACTAGCAGAAGGGGCAGAAATTTTCCAGAGGCAGCTAACAAGCCCCCACCCAGGAATCTATTCCCTAGACAGCTGTCAGGTAGTGCTCTGCTGGAAGTCCCACCTGGAACAGCAAATGTGTTAAACAGCCTCCCAGTTTTGATCTGTACATCAGGCTTGTGCACAGCACCGTTGGCAAAGCCATTTTAACATAGCATTATGTTCATGTAGACTAAAAAACAAGCTGCTAAAATGTGAGCTCTTTTTAGTTGATCAAAAATGTGAAAAATAAATTCCTCTCTTCAACCCTGAATTATCCCCACATCCCTGAGACACACACCACGGGCATAGAGTTAGAGGAGCAGTCAGCTTCCCATGGGGGCTGCAATCATGTCCAGGTAGCCCACTGCACACTGTACACAACGACCAGGCAACACATGATGTGTAAGTAATGAATGCAGAGCTTTCTTGTGAAGGAAACACAACAAATACCAGGTTGCTGTTAGGCCAACCATCCCACAGACGGCAGTCCAGGCAACAGCAGATAACACAGCCACAGCGCCAGGAGTGAATGTCCCTTCACATTCAATGAGCTTGTCCTCATCGAGCACAAAAACTGAGCACAGTTACCGTGATTTATATGCAGAGACTTTTGTTTCAGGAAAGTTTTCCCTTAACATTTTATTTAATATTAATTTATATTCATATACATTTATTATAATTATTATGTATTAATATTTAATAAAGTAATTTTATTTAAAATAATTCTTGAGAAATCATTGTCATAAAGTTTTTATCAAAGATAAATCTGATCATTGCTTTCCCACAAGAGCCATCCCTGAATGTAAGAATTCTCAGAAGCTTTAAGTAAAAGAAGGACATATGACAGTAAAAGAGACAGTGTGTCACATTCCCTCTGAGCCTTGTCATCTTTAAGTTAAGGCTGTTTTCTTTTCTTAGCTATAACGTTGTTACTAAAATCTGAAAACAGATAAATTTCTTAATTAAGCCTTTAGGATTCATATATGCTAGTTGTTATTTGTTCGTGTTTATTCATCTATTTATTTTAGTGAGAAACTAATCATAAAAAAACTAAGTAATACTGATTTAGCATACAATACTTTGTTATCACCACAGCATGATATGTGGAAAGCCTTATAAATATCAAGGACTACACAAGTGGATTATTAGAGATGTTTAGGGATTGTACGAAGTCTAATCATTATGTTGAAGATTTCCCAACAAGCTATGACCTAGATCCTAAAGATGATTATGTTAATTCTTTCTTTCAGGCCACAGTTGGGTAAATTATGGTTTTTGTTTATTCAACCACCAGTTATTGCACAATTACTTGGTGCCAGGGACTAGAGATTCAGTGGCAAGCAAGCTCTCACACAGCTTCTAGTCAAAGGCAGAATAGAGGGAATTGAACAAGGAGGTCCACATGGAAGTGCTATTACCCAGAACTGGGGAGTCAGGGGACGTACCCCACGAATTGATAAAAACAAAAGCCTGAAAGATGAAGACCTGAGCATAGGAGGGTCTAATACAGAGATGCAGGCGTGAGCCCAAAGGCAGACACCCCAGAGTTTTGGGACATAACCACATTTAGAGTAGTGAAGTCACATCGTGTGGGGCCTTGTAAATTATGTTTGAAACTATAAGGTTTATCCAAAAGCCAGTGGGAAGCCACTGAACAGATATAAGCAGGCAAGTAGCACCATCAGATCTGCGTGTAAGAAAGCTCACTCTGGCTGTCACATGACCAGTGGGTTGGAGGGGGCAGGTGCAGAAGCAAGAAGCCCAATGGGCAGAGGGAAGGACAAGTGTCGTGTCTGGGAAGGTGGGGAAATATTAAGAAGGTAAAACCAACAGAACTTGTTGAGTTAATACCTTTGGTCCTCTGTGAAGCTTTAGCTCTGAAAATTCTGCTGTTTCTTTCAGAGGAGAGAAAAGACTACTATCAGATAACAAACAACTCAGCTTAACGGGGAAAAAAATGTTCTTCTACCGCACACATAATAAAATTTCAAATCCTTAGAATCTAGTTTCTTGAGCAGTTTTACTACTACCATTTACCATACCAACCTCAATAACTGTCAGGTCAGGATCAACAAAAGTGCCTTAAAAGTATTGCCCTCCCCCCTGAAGATGGTAAGCTCCTCATCATAAGCAGCAAGCAGAGTGCTCAGCACACAGAGCTCAATAAATGTTAGGTTAGTGGAAATGAAGTGTAATTCGGGATGTGATTAGGTCAAATGTGTCAAGCCTACTGAAACTACCTAGCATAAAAATAGGTCTCCTGTGCTACATTTTATTTAGAGAACAAATGACAGCAGAAAATTGAACTAATTTTCTGAATGGAAATATAAAGTAGGGTAACCATTGAAAAGCAGCTGGAAGAAATGCTTAAGAGAGATGTTTAGCTATACCATCTAGACACTGATGACTATGAGATAAAAATAACAGGTAAATAGGCACACAAGGAGAACTGAGCTGATTGAGTCTAGGTGTGAAGGATGGCTCAGGAAATGAGAAAGACCCATAAATAGCCAGAGTTCCCACCAGTAAGGACAGAATCCACTTGTTCCCGGTCCAAGGGGAAGCAGGTTACATATTACAGCAGTACTGGCTCTTGACTGGAAATTAAATGGGTGGTATGTTAGTCTTCTGGTGATCGCATCTGCAGTCTGTTCTAATAGCCATGGTTTTACTTGCCTTAAGATGTGGAGATTTGAACTTGTTTCAGATCATATTTCCGTTTCCAGGTCCTATGTAGTACAATGGCTGATACATGATAGAGTCAGGAGAGGTAATCAGTGAACATTAAATGAATGTTTGAATGAATGAATGAATGAATTCATTAAAGTGTTTAGGTGCTCTCTTATTATCTTTGTTTCCATTTCTTCTTAAACATATATGATGAACTCTTTCCAGCTGGAACACTACATTCTTTCGGTAGGATAGGAAAACAGAGTAAAAATTAAACCCTCCATTACTTTTCTCAAGGATCCAACCATTCTAATTCTCCTTTCCATTTCTTTGCTCCATATAACACATACACACGTCCTTATAATCATATGCATTAAAAAAATTTATAAACGTTGGGTACTGTAAACTTTAGTGTTCCTCTTTTACAAATCTGTGATGGCCACCTCCTTTTGCCCTTGACCACAGGACCCTCATTTGATAGCCCATGCATATGCCTTCATGTCTAACCCTGGCCAAGAATCCCATTGCAGCTGCATGTATGCTTTTCATTGTTCATCTTCTTTATCTTCATCATGATTATTCACATTTCCATGATCAAACAACACCTACCCATTTGTGTCCAAGGGATCACATTTTCCTTTTCTGCAGTTTTTAGATGGCAAATTTCCCAGGGTACATAACTGACTATAATTTGCGTTTTCATTTTTAGTTTTCTGCAGTCCTGTCTCCCAAAGTTTCTACCATTTTCATCACTAACAAGCTTTTCCTCCTCATTTAGAATTAGCATCAGAATCAAAGTGCTCTCATTGTTTTCTCTGTTTCTGGAAATGAAATTGTTAATGAAGCAGAGAATTAATCAGCTGCCCTGCTTTTTAGTAAGATGTCCCTTCCAGGAGCTATCTAGTTCAATTTCTCCATCACTAATCCTACAACCTGCCTTGACATCCATTTCCTAATTTGCATCAGGAAACCATTGGCCATGTCCCCTATTGGGCAGGAAGCCCCTACTATATTCTCTCAACACCCCACTTCTGATTCTGCTTCTTTTGGCTCTACTCTAAAAACTCTATCTATTCATCCATCATGAGGTCATTAGATTTGCCAAAAGATGCACACCATACAATCCCCACACTACCCCACACCCCCTCCTATTAGAAATACCATGTTATCTACATCAACTTTTTATTTTTCCCTTCATCATAAGTGTCTTTGTCTAATAGAGGTAATATACTTGCTCAATTGACTTACCTAAATAGGCAAATTTATAGCTATAAAATTATTTTTAGAAAAACCTACAATGTCAGCATAATAATTGGCAGAATTTTCCCATAGAGGTGGCATGAGAAGTTGCACTAATACCATAGTTGACCTCAAACACAGAGATACATTACGTACCATACATTAAAATCATGGTTATGTTTGGGCACCTGGGTGGCTAGGTTGGTTAAGTGACTGCCTTCGGCTCGGGTCATGATCCTGGAGTCCCGGGATCGAGTCCCGTATCGGCCTCCCTGCTCAGCAGGGAGTCTGCTTCTCCCTCTGACCCTCTTCCCTCTCGTGCTATCTCTCATTCTCTCTCTCTCAAATAGATAAATAAAATCTTTTTTAAAAAATATCATGGTTATGTTTTTGATCTTTATTTTTTTTTAAAGATTTTATTTATTTATTCATGAGAGACGGAGGAGGAGAGAGAGAGAGAGAGAGAGAGAGAGAGAGAGAAGCAGAGGGAGAAGCAGGCTCCCAAGGAGCAGGGAGCCCGATGCGGGACTCGATCCCAGGACCCCGGGATCATGACCCGAGCCGAAGGCAGACGCCCAACCATCTGAGCCACCCAGGCGCCCTGTTTTTGATCTTTAAAAGCAAATAGCCAGCATAAGAAACCCCGAAACCTAACCAAAGGATCATTTAATTCCAACGTGGCTAAGGAAATGGAGGACAATAAATAGCTAGCCGACCTTAAGATCAACTTGTTTAATTTTTTACTCATTCATCAAACTGACGATGAATGTTTAAGTCAAAGGGTACTTACAAGAGCATTGCCATCAGTCGCCATGTATACTGTCAAATTGGTAGAAACAAAAGCTAGAAAAGAAAAAAAGATTCTAAGTTAAATGTGGGATTAAAGTGTTCATAAAATCATGTATCTCTTTGACAGGAGGAAAGGCATTTCTATTTGATTGATGAATTTCACAATAAAAGCAATTCACTAAATGGCTTTTTAACACAGAATTCAATAAGCCAACATTTAAAACTGAGTTCATAAAATAAGCCAGAATTTCATCTGCACATTGGTTAGTATCCTTTCAAGTCTACAGCAAGACATGCACATTATTTACATACTCAATATTGTGTTACATATAAACAAGTATCTTTGAAAAACAAAACTGTTTTCCTCTCCATGATGAACAACACAGTGTAAGATGTGGAAATATTTTGATCCATTACTATTATTCTGATTGTATTAACGGAACGATTTCAAAAATGTAACTAATCCCTTTGCCTCAAAAGTCCCAACTTTAGTATGAAGATGAGGCCCTTTTGATGTATTGCACTTTGTAGTGGATTACCTGATAGACAAGATGTTCTGTGGTTTCAAGAAAAGCAGATGAAAACAAAAGCTCAAATTTTCAGAATTTGACAAGCAAAGAAACTTGTTAAACATCCACCAGCCACTGAAACTCTTCCCAACACAGAGAGACTTTCAATCTCTTTCAGTGACACCAGAGATACAGATCCATGGTCTGTGTGTGACTTTATTCCTTATGCCAATGGTTCCCAAATCTCAAAGAATGGATCCCCCTTTTTAATGTCAAAAATATCATATCCACATTATGTAGGTATGAGTAAAACACTTATTTATAAAATACCAAAGAGAAAAACCACAGTAAAAAAAAAGATTCATAAATTTAATTGCTTATTTTTATTTATTTAAAAGAATAGACTAGGGGCGCCTGGGTGGCTCAGTCGGTTATGTTGGCCTTCAGCTCAGGTCATGAATCCCAAAGTCCCGGGATCGAGTCCCGCATCAGGCTCCCAGCTCAGCGGGGACTCAGCTTCTCCCTCTGCCCTTCACCCCACTCTAGCTCTCTCTCACTCACTCTCTGTCAAATAAATAAATAAAATCTTTAAAAAAATAATAAATAAATAAATAAAATAATAGACTAAAGCCTAAGTAAAAATCAAATCACAAGCTGGTGAAAATACCTGCAATATATACTTAATACATAAGAATCAATTAAAAAATGGGCAGAAGACATGAATAGATGTTTTTCCAAAGAAGACATACAGATGGCATGAAAAGTTGCTGAACATCACTGATCATCAAGGAAATACAAATCAAAACCACAATGAGACTTCACCTCACGCCTGTCAGAACGGCTAAAATCAACAACACAAGAAACAACAGGTGTTGGCGAGGATATGGAGAAAGGGGAACGCTTGCACTGTTGGTGGAAAGGCAAACTGGTGTAGCCATACTGGAAAACAGTTTGGAATTTCCTCAAAAAGTTAAAAATAGAATTACCCTATGATCCAGCAATTGCACTACTAGATATTTACCCAAAGAATACAAAAATTCTAATTCGAAGGGACACATGCACCCCAATGTTATACAGCATTATCTACAATAGCCAAATTATGGAAACAGCCCAAGTGCCCATGAATGGATCAGGAAGATGTGGTTTACACAACAGAATATTACTCAGCCATCAAAAAGAATGACATCTTGCCATTTGCAACAACATGGATGGAACTAGAGTGTATTATGATAAGCAAAATAATAAGTCAGAGAAAGACAAATACCATCTAATTCCACTCATATGTGGAATTTAATAAACAAAACAAACAAGCAAAGGGGGAAAAAAACAGACAGGGAGGCATACCAAGCAACAGACTCTTAACTATAGAAACCAAACTGGTGGTCACCAGAGGGGAAGGGAGTATGGAGATGGGTGAAATAGGTGATGGGGATTAAGGAGGGCACTTGTGGTGATGAGCACCGGTGATGTATGGAAGTGTTAAATTAACATATTTTACAACTGAAACTAATATAACACTGCATGTTAACTGCCTGGAATTAAAATAAAAACTTTTTAAAAAATCATAATATAAAGAGTTCTTATACACCAATAAGAAAATAATAAGCAAACTAATAGAAAAACAGGTGAAAAAATTTCAAAGAATAAAAATACATATGCTGAAGTTTAACCTCATTAACAATAAAATAAGTGCAAAATAAAACAAGATTCCATTTTTAATCTTCAAGATTAGCACACACACAAAAATTACGTGATAGAAGTCACATTTGGTGGAGGTGTGCTGAAAAGAATGCGCTGTTTTTGAAATGTCAAATTATTACAGCCTAGCTGGAGGGTGATTTTTCAAGATGATGATGATGACAATCAGTGACCACCAACATTTGCTGAGTCTTTACTATCCTCTATCAACTATACTACACACTACCACACTAAACATGCAGAGTTTTATAATATATCCTTAGTGAAAAAGTAGGTAAAAACATGTGCAGGGTGATCCCATTCATCTTTTATCATAAAAGTATAGGTTTATATACATACATCTCATATATCAGTGCATTGGGGGGAAATGTCTGAAGATATTTACAGCAAAATGTGTACAGTAATCAATCTATGAGAATCAGACTAACCAATAATGTATTGTTTATTCCCTTATGTATTTATTTCCTACAATAAGTATTTATTTATAAAATAAAATAAATATTTTATTGACTTATTATAGCAATGTATTTTTAAGTTCTATTGATTGAGCAAATACATAATAAGTAAAAGCTGGTTTGAACTCAGCAGCGCTTTTAAGTAAAGAAGTTGTAAACTTGTAAAACTTAAGAGCAAAGCTCTGGGTTGGTCTGAACTGGATTTAAATCTCAGGTTAGCAATTTACTATGTAATCGTGGGCAAGTAACAGATATTTTGGGACCTCAGGACTCTCATCTGTGAAATGGGCATAGTAATAGTATTTCCTTCTTAAGGCCAGACAAAAATGAAGTTAGAAAATATCTTTATAATACTCAGAGCAGTACCTAACATGTAATAAATATTCAATAAATTATTTTATTGTCTTAAACATATTTATTCCTTTAGCCCAAACTTATTAAAATAAAGGTTAGCTATATATACCCTTTAAATATGATATAAAGCATTGCTGTGTAACTTTTCCTGACTCAGAGGGCTAATCATCCCCTCCCCTAGAACAACAGAACAGCTAAATTTGTTGTACTTATTAAGCCACTACTACGTCCTCTGCCAACTGATGATTTTCATGTATCACGCCATATGATTATTAGAACCACCTATGAATAATCCCCTATTATTACTCCCATGTCTTAGATGAGACAATGTAGGAAACTTAGAGGAGGAAGTTAGTAAATCATTTCCAAATCCAAGCCCAGACTCCACAGCCTTCTCTCTTAATGGCAGGGTACCACCCTCGCTCCCCCAAAGTCTCCGACAGGACATCATTCATAATTAACCCCTCAATGGCCATTTGGTATTTTATGTACCATGATGCTGTGGACAGGTCTCCCTCGTTGGACAATGAGAATATCAAAGGTAGAGGCCATGACCTAGTCTTCTTCATGCCCCAGGCCCTATCCAAGTGAAGCACACAGCTTAGGCAAGAGTTGTCAAAATGATTTTTTTTAAAGAATAGATCACTCCATCAGAAAACTATTATTTCAGTGAGATTCTGAATCCCTTTGCTCAGCCAGCTTTCTAATAGTAAAATAAGTAGAACTGACAGAAGATGATGGAAGACAAAAAGAAAAAAATTCATCTCTAATTTTCCACTAAGCATTGGGGTTTGTTGACAATACACTGCTCTAGTCACAGATACTAAGTTTTCCTTTGATCGTGTGGAATATTTCCCTTGTACATATGTATCCCTTAACCTCCTAACAATCTCTTAGGTGTGTTCACTCTGTCTACACCCATTGCAACCACTGTTGTCAAAGGTACGTCTCTCTTGGACCATTGCAGAAACATCCCAGCTGATGTCCTGGTTTGCTTTCTTGCCCAGAGCAATGTTTTTCAATGCACATTTAACTACTCATCTCTTTCCACAGATCTTATGAGAGATCAATCCCCTTTTGTATGCTCTGATAGCACGTTGTCTTTTATTCATAGAAGTTCTCATAATTGTACTGAATTATTAATGTTATAATTAGTTCTTTCATATCTGACTCCCCACTATAATATAACTTACCTGAGGGCAGGCACTGTGTCATACTTTGTTCACTTGTCTACTGCTGTATCCCCAGTCTTTGTACACAGGGTGATTCAGTAGACATTTGTTGAGTAAATGAATTAAAAATACAAACCAGTAAAAACACTAAACTCTAGATGAGTTTCCATAAACAAAACCTATGAGTTCCAAATTTTTTTGTTTAGGGGAATAGTGCTGTCAGGAATATCCCTCTAGAATTCCCCTTCCCAATCTGCAGGATATGGAAATGAGACTGTCAATGTCAGATTTCTCTGAGTCAAAGAGCAAATGCGTAGAAACAATATGTAATCAGTGGTATGGACAGGGAAGAAGAAAGCGAAGGGGGGTATGTAGGCATGGATGTGCCATTGTAGAGGCTATTCTGTGACTGTTTACTTAATAATTTAGAGTTTCAGTACTTTATTTCTTGAAGTAGTGAACATACATGAAATTGAAAATTTCACCAAAATGATTCAAAGATAATTTGGGGCAGAAGAATCATCAAAACAATTTAAACTCAACTGTTGCCTCTCTTCTTCCATAAAAAGCACATAGCCATAATCCAAAAGAATTAAGAAGTGAAATAGTGGTCATGGAGGCTAATGTAAATATGTTTGCTTATTGTTTAGATAATGAGAACCAGCTCAGCTAACCATGATACAGCATACTTTTTATCTATATATTGATAAGCTAAATATGTAGCTCCAAGATTTTGATAAAAAATATTTATAAGCACACAATGAAAGCAGTTAATGAAAAATAATAATGACGCTGACAAAAGTATTTTGAAAGTAATAATTTTGCCTTATTCCCAACCCTGAGAATATCAGTTTAAGCAAGGTGTCCATAAGTAAAGAGTTAAAGTAAGGAGTAGTTATTTGATATGTCTTGATAAAGGATTTTTTTATAAAGGATTTTTGTATAATTCCCAGGAATTAAAAATGTATAAGAGCCTAATGACAAGGCAACAAATAACTTTCATAAATCAAGAGGTTTCTAATTCTTTGCTTTCAACAAAATTAAAGAAAAATCTATTTTGATTCTCTGGTAATTATTAAAAGCAGTTGTAATAGATCACATGAGGTATTTGGCATATACTTGAAAGGGGTTCAAAAGTGCTTTATTTCCATCTATTTATGTGAAAAACAGTTTTAAATGCTCACATACATAGGAACCAACAAAAGGATTAAAACTCGTTCTGAACTCTCTCATTCTAGCAATATTGTTCACCTATAAGTAGTTCCATAATTAGGGGAAAAGCCTCATCTATCTCATTAAATGATGCATTCTTAATAAAAGTATGTACCTCTTGTATTAATCATTATTTGTCAAAATAGCATATTCATGTTGTTTGCTAAATTGCGTACTAATAATAATTATAATGATAACCCACTCCAAATGAAATCTTATATGGCTTAAAGAATTATGTCACACAAAAAATTAAATCAATTTCAGTTTAAGTATGTATTTTTTGCTGAAATGTATAAAATCATCAATGAAAGTTTTTGAAGCAAAAAATATATATGTTAAATAATTGGATAAAAACCCATGGAGTAGTAGAATGAAAATATGAGTTCCACAGGGGAAGAAAACAGAGCAATGTAAAATTAAAACTCCAAAGATGACTTTTTAAAAAATATATATGTGACATACCAAATCTCTGTGCTATTTCTATCACATAGGTTATATTTAAAAAAGAAATAGAACCTTTACTGTCAAGATGTATCATATGCCAGAAATGACATCTTTCACAACTATTTAAACAAACATACAATAAAAATTCTAGGTGACAATGTAAGATGTCAGGGAGTACATAAGGTTTCCAAATTACTTTCTGGGTAGACAACCAAAATAACATGTTTCAAAACTACTACCCACGCAGGGATTAGGGTCAAACATTTCATTCTGCCACTATTTAAATGTGGAAACTTATTAAAATAGCTTAATTTGCCTGCATAGTAGACACCACATATGTTAAACAGAAGTAATAACCAGCTCAGGGATTTTGTGAGAATTAAATGAAATATCATATGAGAAACCTGCAAGACCTGATGCGTGTTCACCAAGCGGTAGCAATCATCTTGAATGGGAGAAATTACCTGGAAATGGCTTTGTTATAGAAAACTATTCTTCCTGATGGAATTAGCAGACAACTATAGGATGTGAGCAAGTGTGATAACAGGTTTCATCAAATAAAATAGCTTTTATGCTTCAAGGTTGATTAAACTCCCTAACCTACTCTCCTAGAGACATTTCTTGTGCCTTGTTTCAGAGTTTAAGGGTTTAAGGGAATAATTTTCTCAGTCGCATTTGAGACGGTTATCTTCTTTTAAAAATAACTCCTTAACACACCACCACATGAGACTCAGCCAAAACAATGAGGCCACAAATACTTTTTTTAAGTTTGTGAAATGAAATCAAATATATTCCTGATGAGCTCTGTAACTGAAAAGTGGAAAACCCATTTCATTACCAAATGGATAATAAAGCTAATTTCAAACAAGATAAATCCCTTAATATATACTGGTTGTTAGGGACTGAATGTGTTCTCCACCCCATCCCAAAATTCGTAGGTTGAAATTTAATCCCCCTGTGATGTACTTGGAGGTGGGGCCTGTGGGAGCTGATTAGGCCATGACAGTGGAGTCCTCATAAATGGGAGTAAGGCCCTTTAAAAGACCAGAGAGCTAGCTAGCTCCCTCTCTTTCTACCATGTGAAGAAACAAGTAGAGTGGGCAGTCTGCAACCAGAACCCGACCATGATGGCCCCATGATCTTGAACGCCCAGCCTCCAGAACTATGACAAATAAATTTGTGTTGTTGACAAGGCACCCAGTTATGATATTTTGGTATAGAAGCCCAAGCTGACTAGGATGCCAGTGAAGAATCATTCTATTTTGTTTTAGGTCAAACAAAATGCAAGTTTATTCTAGCAATATATTTCAAAAACTGTTTCACAAACTAGTTAAGTTAGAAATATGAACTCTGGTCTTATTTTAAAACCAGAAAATAAACCAAGAATATCAACATGCAACCAATGCTCTATTGATAAAGAAGGCAATTGCTAGTATAATTTTTTTTAAAGAACAAAGAAAGATATTCACTAAAGGCAGTTATTGGTTCAACTGATCCAAAAGTAACTGCCTTGATTATTCCCCTCTAGACCTTATAATCTTTGGGATGATGTAGCAAAGTAAGCACCATGCCTAGTTTTAAAGGTTTTTGAAAAGAAGACAATTTAGATGAGGATCAGGTGTTATATGAAAGGGCTGGTTCACTATACTGTACAGCTGAAACTAATATTACACCGCATGTTAACTACCTGGAATTTAAATAAAAACTTTTTTTAAAAAAAGACAAATTTTTGTGTGATTTAAAGATAGTTTTTCAGGTGGAATAAACCATGACCTAGGTTTATTCTTTTTTTTTACAGAGCAAGACAACTCTGAACTAAAATTTTGAAAACCCACATATTAATTCATAACCTGATTATCCTTTAAAATTACAACACTGGCATTTGACAAGAAATGCTCAGAGCAGCAAACAAATTTATAGAAAGTTCATAAACAGAGGCAAACAATGTGCGTTATTCTTAATTCAGGAACAAGAGCTAAACAGGAAATAGAAAATGCTGGTCTGAGGCGCCTGGGTGGCTCAGTTGGTTAAACGACTGCCTTCAGCTCAGGTCATGATCCTGGAGTCCCGGGATCGAGTCCCGCATCAGGCTCCTTTCTCGGCAGGGAGTGTGCTTCTTCCTCTGACCCTACCCCCTATTGTGCTCTCTCGCTCTCTCTCAAATGAATAAAATCAAAATCTTTAAAAAAAAAAAAGAAAATGCTGGTCACTCTAGAGACAGAAGTCTCAGACATCAAAAAGCACATAATATGTGTGGTAACAAACTTAACTAGCAATTGAGAACCATAAGCAAGCATCTTCTGTTACATGGTAGTCCATCAAAGCAACGCCATGGGAAGCAAGAGAGAAAAATCCATCTTTGCTCATATATAAAAGCAAAGGACATGAAATAATCCGTTAGTTTTGCCAATTAGCAGGAGATCTCTTGTTAAGGCAGAGGAGTAGAGAAAGAAGCAAAACACAAGATAACCTCCCTGTGAGCACATACACAGTGATGTATGTGGGGGATGGTCTGGAGTTGTTACTTGGTCCAGGAAATTCATGAAAGGAAAAATGGCTTAACCAAATTATCTCATTTTTTTCTTTAAGACTTTTTTTTTTCTGGTTGGGGAGGGGCAGAAGGAATGGGAGAGAGAAACTCAAGCAGACTCCATGCTCAGTGCAGAGTCCAACCTGGGGCTCCACGAGGGACTCGATCTCACGACCCTGAGATCACGACACTGAGATCACAACCTGAGTTGAGACCAAGAGTCACACGCTTAACCTAGTGCACCACTCAGGTGCCCCCATTTTTCTTTTAAATTTAAGCTCTATTGTCATCCTGATTCTAATCTATTTCCTGCAAGCTTTTAAATATCTTATTCTTTCTTTCTCTTTCATTTATTTTCTCTTTTTTATTGTTAACTTTTCCACTCATTTTGCTACATTTCTCTTCTCGCTCCACTTTGAGGATGAACTGACAGATGGTTTTCAGAGCACAGCTTTTTTTAAACAGAAACTATGATGATTAAAATTACTTTATTTTCAACACCACTAAAATACTGTGATATATCATCTGAAGAGACTGGCAGACCTCTCTCTCACTTGTCCTTCTTGCATCCCCACAGAAGCTGTCAGTCCCGACAATCAAGACCTAGACAGAAAAATCTACAAATCTAAGCAAGGAAAGCTTCTCTTTCAGCCAATCATGTCAATCTCTGTTCCCAAGGGACCATTTTACCATGGTAACAAGCAAGTGGCAAACTGTAAGACATCCTGAACAATCTGCCTCTTTTACCTCCTGGAAGAACCTGCACCAAATACAAGTGGCTGTTGACCATGCCCCTTAGGGAGGCATGAAACTCCTTTATGTCCCTGGACTGCAGGGGTCTCTGGCCCTTCTGCGAGCTTCCAGAACCCAAAACATCAGTGATTATGGTCTGCACCCCACGCATGCCCTTAGGGCTCAGGCAAATGGGCAGGACCCTGCTGATCTCCCAGTGGGACCATGACAGGTCACCCATGCCCATAGCTCCCAACTGAGGCACTTTCCCTTCCCCAGCTCACAGAGTCGACTGGATGCCAGAAGAGACTCATCTCTGTGGGGCTAATTGTATTCCCATGATTGTCTTAAATTCCATAATGCCAGCCCTGTAAGTGATTGCGCCCACAGGCCTTCCAGAATTAGGCTAGCATGTTGACTTTGGGCTATTCAAATTATTTCTATAGGCAGGGGCCGTGCAAAACATATTTGCACACACTCCTAAACACACACACACATACACACTAGCAGCAGCCTTGTACAACAATGCAGATAAAACCTACAGGATAATTGCCTCCTCTCCTAGGCCACTGACAGATCCCAGGAACTTCTAGGAGACAGTCATTCTAAGACTCGGTCTAGATGTGTGTCTGGGTCCAATCTAAGAGATTTGTGATTGAAACCCAAGGAAGCTCCTCAAAGATTTGTACTAGCACCAAGATGCTACATCAAGTAGGGAAAGGGCCACGAAGCCTATGATGAGGCCGCAGGAAACATTGGGAGCCCCTAGACAAAGTATCAATTATTAGGTCCACTACAGTCTGACCTAGGAGCAGACCCTGGTTCTCTACAATGGCAGCCCCTAAGTCACGACACCTGATGCCTTCGCTCCAGTTTGCAGGGGTAAGAGCAGATGCAGTGCTCTAAGGTAGATCAGAAAAGAATGGCAAGGGATGGCCTCTACTTTTCTGCAATTTGCAACTCCAAATTTCTCTACTCTGTTATTCTTCATTCTACAAGAATAATAATCATATTTTCTCTCTATGAAAGATAGTACATTTTTCTGCTTGTAAAATCCAGACTATATGGGCACTGCTCTGAGGCAGCCAATCACTCTAATTCAGCTTTCCCAAATGACCCTTCCACTGAACACTTTCCATCGAAGTTAATAAAGTATACCCTACATAGCACAGTGGTCTCTACTACGGGACCGTTGCTGGCTGGAAGAAAGCCAGAAAAAGAAAAACTATCACATAAGCTGCCTGTTGTTTGCACCTGTTGCTGTGGAGTTGAGCCAAAATTCCTTTTTTGTCTGGCTAGCTCTCTCACTGGGAAATACCACTTGAATAGGCCTTATGATTTTGCAGAGGTAGTGCCCCAAGCCTTGTCAGACAGGAGAGGTGGAGCCCATTAAGAGCTAAACTGCTGTGCATAATAATGAGAAGGCTTCCTTTATTAAGAATAGGGTAACTGGAATGACATTACCAGGATGGTGACATAAGTTGTTTCTTACTTTGCTCTCCCTCACAAGAGGAACAAGTAACATCTTTTCAAGAACAAGACACCACTGAGAGAATCCTGGAGCATAAGGGTGAGGCTGAAGCAGCCCCCTGCACCTCAAAGATCAAGACAAAGCCTTAGAAGGATAGGAGAAGAGGCTACATGTTGACTATGTTGCCCCTCCCCCAGGACAGGGCCACACCATGTGCAGAGGTCCCTCTGAGCCTCTAGTGCCTTCAGTGGCAAAAGACAACCCAAGGGGACAGCTGGCCTCCCCCAGCATTGTGAGACACTTTGCAGGAGCCTCTACTCTAAAAGAGCACCATAAGGATTGCAGAATAATCTGTAGAGCCCAGCCACCAAAAATCTGTGATGGAGAAGTGCGGAGGGGCTTTCAACAACCAGCACACAGATCTTGGCAGACCAAGGTCACACCTGCAGTGCCCAAGTAGTAATCCCAACCAGTGGCTTTGTTCACCTATAGAACCAAGTTGGGACTGCACTCTGACAGGGAACTCTGGGGGGTCCAGGTCTGTCTGTTGGGGATCCTAAAACAAGTTTCACCAGCCCCAGAGCTGTTTTGCCCACACCCAGACAAAATACTGAGTCAGAGCCCCACCTGCTGTGGAGAGTGCCTTCCAGGCCCATGTGACAAAAGGGCTGATGACAAGTGCTGGAAGCTGTGCAGCCCAGTGGCACTGGAGCCAAGGGGTAGGTGGAAAGAGCCGATCTCCTCCAGAGCAACATGCCAGTACCAAGTGTGGAGGCGTCCCGTGCTATATGCAAGCAGAGGGATTCATTCATAGTCAAGGCTGATGGTAGCTTCTGGTCCCTCCCAACTAGAGAGCCTATTTGGGAAGTTGAGGATAGCCTGGAATGTCTCCTCCCCTCCCAGGCAAGGGGGCTGAGACCAGCTGTGGAGAGAGTCTCCTGGCCCCATCAAACCAGAAGAGCTGGTAAAAACAACTGGAAGCTGTGCAGCCCAGGGGTGCTTGAGTCAAGAGTAGGGCAGACAGAGCCAACAGTTTACAGAGCAAAGCCAGTGGCCCTGTTTGGCCAGGGAACTTAGGGTGCAGGTTGGCTTGAGTTAAGACAACAAACAGGCTTTAGAGCTGCTTCCAGTACACTTGGGCAGGGAATCTAATTCATAGCCCTACTTGTCACTGAAGACAGCCTTCAGCCTGTGTGACAAGAGCACACACAAAGCTGCATAGTACATTCAACAGCCCTCCATACAGTGGCACTGGAACAGAGAGCACAGCCAGTGGCTTCCCTCATCTGCAGAGCAAAACTGGTGGATTCACCTGACCAGGGAATTCAGTGCACCCTCAGGCCTGATTCAGCTTCCCAAACAACAAGCTGTACAGGCCTGGGCCCTGGCCTACTGTCCTCCCAATTAGGTTGGAAAGCTAATTTATAGCCTCAGCTACTATTAAATATAGTACCCAGTCCCAACCATCTAGTAAGCCTAACCAAAGAATTCAAGCAACTGTGGGACATAGCCTATAGCCTATAGCCTCACTTGGGTAAGGAACCAAGCCTATACTCCTATGCAACTGTTCTCAACCAGTGGCACACCCCCCACCTCCATCATCAGAGTTCAAACAGTTGCCTTACCCAAAAATAGACAATATTTTTGTCTCACCTGCCCAAAGACATTACCAACAAACACACCTAGAGACCCAAACTGAGCTAACTCGTAAAAAACTGCCTCTGCCAAAGCAAACCTGTAAAGTCTGGAAAAGGAGTCCCATTACTCAAATGTACAGATACTGACATGAGGAAATAAGGATCACCAAAAAAACAAAACAAAACAAAACAAAAAAACAGGTAAATATGATACCACCAAAAGAAACTGATAAAACTCTAATAACTGGCCCTAAAGAAATGGAAATCACTAAATTCTACACCTGAAACTAATATTCACTGTATGTTAACTAACTGAAATTTAAATAAAAACTTGAAGGAAAAAAAATGGATTTTTATGAACTGTGAGACAAAGAATTCAGAATAATCCTCTTTGGAAAGTTTAGGGAACTATAAGAAAACACAGACAAGTAACCTAAATTAAGAAAACAATGCATGAACAAAATGAGAAGTTTGAAGGAAATAGCAACCATAAAAAAGGAAAGAAATTCTCAATAACTGAACTGAAGAATTTGATAGAGTTTCAAAAGTAGACACAACAATGCAGAAGAAAGAATCAGTGACCTGCATGATAGGACATTATAAATTATCCAGTCAGAAGAGCAAAAATAAAAAAGAATGAAAAAGAATGAAGAAAACCTATGGGAATCATAGAACACAATAAAAAAATTTGCATTATAGAATTCCAGAAAGAGAAGAGAAAGAGAAAGGGACAGAAAGTATATTTAAAGAAATAATGGTGAAAAAAACCTTTCTGAACCTGGTGAAAAAAAACAGACATCCAGATGCATGAGTCCCAAAGGATCCCAAATAGGTTGGACCCAAATAGCACTACACCAAGACACATTATAATTAAATTGTCAGAAGTCAAAGACAAAGAATTTTAAGAGCAGCAAGAGAAAAGAGAGAAGTTATATACAAGAGAAACCCCATGGAATGGGATGACATATTCAAAATATTGAAAGAAACTAGCAATCAAGAATTCTATACCTTGTGAAATTGTCCTTCAGAATGAAGAGGGGTAAAGACTTCTAAACAGACAAAAAGTGAGGGAGTTCATTACAACCAACCTGCCTTACAAGAAATGCTAAAGAGAGTTCTTTGAGTGGAAGTAAAAAAACGCTAATTAACAGCATAAAAATACAAAAAGGTAGTATAAATTTCACTAGCAATTGTACATTTATAGTCATAGTTAGATTTTGCAGTATGATAATAATGGTGCATAACTCACCACTCTAGTTTAAAATTTTTAAAAAATGAATGTAGCAAAATAACCATAAATACAATAATCTGTTATTAGTTACACAAGATAAAAACATGTAAATTATAACAGCAATAACCTAAATGTGAGGGGGATAAGAAATAAAAATGTAAAGTATACAAATTCTATTGAAGTTAATTCATTATCAAATTAGGGTGTTATAAGTTTAAGATATTTTATTGTAAGCCTCATGCTAACTACAAGGGGAAATCTTGTAATAATCATGCAAAAGGACGTGATAAAGATGTCAAAGCATATGGATACAAGACATCAAAGCACACACAAAAAGGACAGCAGGTTAAGAAACTAGGAACAATGGCTCTAGAAAATAACCAGAAAACAATTAACAAAATGGCAATAGTAAGTCTTTACCCATCAATAATTATTTTACATGCAAAAGGATTAAAGTCTTCCATCAAAAGACATAGAATGGCTGAATGAATAAAATACAAGATCCAACAATATGCTGCATACAAGATACTCACTTTAGCCTTAAAGACACACCTAGACTGAGAGTAAAGATGGAAAAAGACATTTCAAGTAAATAGTAACCAAAAAAAAAGCAAGGATAGCTATACTTATATCAGACAAAATAGACTTTAAACTAAAAATAGGTAAAAGAGACAAAGAAGGTCATTATATAATGATTAAGGGGTTAACATATCAACACATCATAACAATTGTAAATACTTACATGCCCAACATCAGAGCACCTAAACATATAAAGCAAAAACTAGCAGAACTAAAAGGAGAAATAAACAGTAATGCAATAATAGCTGGGGACTTTAATAACCCACTCTCAACAGTGTAGAGGTCATCCAGACAGAGAATCAATAAGGAAACAGCAGATCGGAACACCACTAATGGATCTAACAGATATAAAGAGAACATTCTATTCAACAACAGCAGAATACACAGTCTTCTCAAGCACACATAGAACATTCTCTAGGATAGACCATATGTTAGGCCACAAAACAAGTCTTAACATACTCAAGAAGACTGAAATGATACTATGTATCTTCTCTGACCACAATGTCATGAAACTGGAAATCAATAACAAGAGGAAAACTGGAAAATTCACAAACACATGAAAATTAAACAGCACTGTCCTGAACAACCAATAGCCCAAAGAAGAAATTAAAGGAGAAATTAAGTTTCCAGAAGTGGAAATACAACATGCGAGAACTTATGGGATGCAGCAAAAGCAGTTCTAAGAGGGAAGGTCATAGCAATAAACGCCTATGATATGAAGCAAGAAAGATCCCAAATAAATAATCTAACTCTGTATCTTAAAGAACTAGAAAAAGAAGGACAAACTGAGCAGAAATAATAACAATTAGAGCAGAAATAAATGAAATAGAGAAAAACAATGGAAAATATTAACCAAACTTAGAGTTGATTCTTTGAAAAGATAAAATTGACAAACCCTTAGCTAGACTAAGCAAGAAAAAAAAAGAGAAGACTCAAATCAATAAAATTATAAATAAAAAAGGAGACATTACAATTGACACCACAGAAATTCTAAGGATAATAAGAGGCTGTTATGAAGAGGCTATAGGCAACCGAGAAGAAATGGAAAAAAAATTTAAACATACTATTTACCAAGACTGAATCAGGAAGAAATAGAAAATCTGAATAGAACAGTTAACAGTAAGGATATTGAATCAGTAATAAAAAATGTCCCAACAAAGGAAAGCCCAGGACCAGATGGCTTCACTTGTGACTTTCACCAAACATTTAAAGAATTAACACCAATCCTTCTCAAACTCTTCCAAAAAACCAGAGGAGGGAAGACTCTCAAAATGATTTCACAAGGCCAGCATTATCCTGATACCAAACCAGAAAAGGAAACTACTAGAAAAGAAAACTACAAGCCAATATCCCTAATGAATTTAGATGTAAAAATTCTCAATAAAATACTGCAAACCAAATTTAGCAGCACATTAAAAGGATCATTCACCATGATCAGGTAGGATTTATCCCTAGGATGCAAGTATAGTTCAAATCAATAGTGTACAAATCAATGTAATACATCACATTAATAAAAGGATCATATGATCCTCTCAATTTACATAGAAAAAGCAAACAAAATTCAGCTTCCATTCAAAATAAAAACTCGACAAATTGCATATAGAAGGAACATAACTCAGCATAATAAAGGCCATATATGGCAAGCCCACAGCTAATATCATACTCAATGGTGAAAAGATGAAAGCATTTTCTCTAAGATCAAGAATGGGACAAGGGTGCCCACTTTTATTCAACATAGTATTGGAAGTCCTAGCTAGAGCAATCAGTCAAGAAAAAGAAATGAAATGTAGCAGAATTGGAAAAGAAGTAGTAAAACTCTATTTGTGGACAACATACTTTTGTATAAAGAAAACCATGAAAACTCAACCAAAAAACTGTTAGATCTAATCAATGAATTTAGTAAAGTTTCAGGATACAAAACTGATATAAAACGGATGCAAAAAAATCAGTAGTGTTTCTATATACTACAACAAAAATTCTGGAAAAGAAATAAAGAAATTAATCCCATTTACAATAAAATACTTAGGAATAAATTTAAGGAGGTGAAAAGTCTCAAAACTGAAAACTACAAGACATTGAAAAAAGAAATTGAAGATACAAATAAATGGAAAAGTATTCTGGGTTCACAGACTGGAAGAATTAATATTGTTAAAATGTCAGTACTACCAAAGCCATCTCTAGATTCAATGCAATCCCTATCAAAATTCCAATGGCATTTTTTACAGTGGAAAAAACACCCTAAAATTTATATGGAAACACAAAAGACCCCAAATAGCCCAAGAAATCTTGAGAAGGAACAAAGCAGGAGGTATCACACTTCCTAACTTCAAGCTGTACTATAAAGCTATACTCATCGAAACAGGATAGTAATGGCATAAAAACAGACAAACAGACCACTAGAATAGAATTTAGAGCCCAGAAATAAACTCACACATATATGGTTAACTAATATTTGACAAGAGAGCCAAGGATACTCAGTGGAGAAAAGACAGTCTCTTCAATAAATGTTGCTAGATAACTGGATATTCAAATGTAAAAGAATGAAACTGAACCCATACATTAGAAGGTGGAGGAGGGACAGTAAAGTATCTTCAAATTGAGAAGGTACTTTGAGACCAAAAAACAAAGTAAACCACTCCATACTGTTTGCACAGTTTTATTCAGGGTAACTTACTGACTGGCAGATAGATGACCTGGGCACCACACAGCTATTCTCCACAAAGTGCAGACCTTAATCTACAGCTTTTATAGAGTGAGGGGCATTATGATGAGGTCAAAGGGTAGTTATCTAAAGTGGTGCCATCTTTGTGGCAGAGAGAAGCTCAAGACAAGCCTTCCTGCATTCCAGTGAGGCCATATATTAACCTCCAAGGCGCCTGGAACACATAGCCCTAAGGGGGTCTTTGTGTGGACATGAACAAGGAGGGCCAAAGATGGAGTCAGCACTGTCAACACTCCTACACCCTCTCTTTCACCACCCACAGAAATTAACTTGAAATAGGTTAAAGACCTAAATGTAATACCTAAAACCATGAAACTCCTAGAAGAAAATCTAAGGAACAAAGCTTCCTGACATGGGTCTTCGTAATGATTTCTTGGATATGACACCTAAAGTAGAAGCAATAAAATAAAAAATAAACAAGTGGGACCAAATCAAACTAAGAAGCTTTTGCACAACAAAAGAACCCATCAACAAAGTAAAAAGACAAACCTACAGAATGGGAGAAAAAACTTCCAAACCATGTATCTGATATACCATGTATCTGTTAATATCTAAAATATGTGAAGAACTTCTACAACTCAAGAGCAAAAAAGCAAATAAGCCAATCAAAAACTGGGCAAAGGACCTGAACAGACATTTTTCCAAGGAAGATATATGAAAGGTCAATGGGTACATGAAAAGATGCTCAGCATCACTAGTCATCGGGAAAATGCAAATTAAAATTACAATGAGCTATCACCTCATGCCTGTTAGAATAGCCATCATCATCAAAAAGACAAGAGATGATAAATGTTGGCAAGGATGTGGAGAAAAGGGAGCCCTTGTGCACTGTTGGTAGTAATGCAAATTGGTGCAGCCACTATGGAAAACAGTATGGAGGATCCTCAAAAAATTTAAAATAGAATTACCATATGATCCAGCAATTCCACTTCTGAGTATTTATCTGAAGGAAATCAACACTAACTTGAAAAAATATCAGCACCCCCGTGTTCATAGTATTATTCACAATAATCAAGACACAGAAACAACCTAGATGTCCATAAATAGATGATTGGATAAAGAAGTTTTGGTATATATATGCAATGAAATAGTATTCAGCCATGAAAAAAAGGAAATCCTGCTATTTGGGACAACATGGATGGACCTTGAAAGTGTTACACTAAGTAAAATAAGTCAGACAGGGAAAGACAAAATCTCACTTATATGTGAATCTAAAAAAACAGGCAAATTCATAGAAAAAGAGATCAGACTTGTGGTTACCAGAAGCAGGGATTGGGGGAGGGGAAATTGGAGGACAGTGGTCAAAATGTACAAACTTCCTGTTGTAAGATAAATAAGTACTAGAGATATAAGTTACACCATGATGACTAGCTAACACTGTTGTATGACGTATAGGAAAGTTGTTAAGAGTAAATTCTAAGAGTTCTCATCACAAAAAGAAATTTTTTTCCCTTTATTCTTTTGTTCTTTTTTTTTTTTACTGTATTTATATAAGATGGATGTTTGCTGAAGCAATTTGAGTAATCATTTCACAATATATGTAAATCAAATGATTATACTGTCAGGGAATGCAGTCAATAACATTGTAATAACTTTGTATGGTGACTGATGGTAACTAGACATCACGGTGATCATTTCATCATGTATATAAGTATTGAATTATTATTTGGTACACCTGAAATTAATACATTATATGTCAACCATATTTCAGTAAAAAAAGAAAAACCATCGTGCTGTATAACTTGAACTTATACAGTGATGTTGTCATTTATTTCTCAGGAAAAAAAATTTAAAGAATAGGGTGACTTCTCTTAGAGGATCTTACCATGATATTTGGCAGAATTATTGCAAACTGTTTTTGGTCTGCGTGTCAACTCTGTAAAGTAACATCACCTATACTTTTACAAAGAAACTGACACATAGAGCAGGTAGACCACCTACATTCCACAGCTAGCATGTTATAAAGTCAGAATTTTAATTCAGACTCCAGGCTCAGGGCCCTTTGGACATTAGCAGTGTTGTCTCTTATAATAATTTGCCTTTTCAGCTTCTCCGTAGCAACATGCTTAATTTTTCTGCAAACAGTAAATCTCATTACTTTCTTGCAGGATGAAACAGGGTGTATAAATTATTTACCAAATTTGGACAATTTAGAGGGGGTTTATGTGACTCAAAGTAATTGATACTTTGTACTCAAAGGGCCATGTGCAACCACAAATCAGCTGCCACTGGGTAATTTTGAAGGATCTGATCGGGAAGGACTACAGTTCCTAGACAGAGACATCGGAGAGCCAAACACAGCTTGTTTGGGAAGTGAGTATCCTTGCCAAGGCTTCATTCAGAAATAATGGGGGCCTCACCTCCTGGTCATCATCTTAAATGGGCAGGCTCTTCCATCCTAACAGCCTGCCAACCACCCTGGTGTAAGTACCTGAATTTTGCATGGGCTGACAATCCTGGGTTAACATTTCCAAAACTTCTAAAGAGTGAGAGAGATGTAGCCAAAACACATCTATTTATCCTTTCTGAAGAACTGTTAAATTAAAGTCATCCCTAAATACACTCAAATGGAAACATTTGTTGACACAATCCATCTAACAATTTCCTTCAAGACTAGATTAGCTTTCTCGGGCTGGAATCCTAACACGTATGCAAAGAGACACCTAGTGGTCCAACATGTAAGTAGACGGTTTAGCTAGAGACCAAAGACTGAAACATTTGACTCCCTAATTTAACATTCTTTTGATTTCAATAGGGCTTTTTTTTTAACTACTAGAGTTCTAAACTGAGAAATTTGTTTTGCAAAAGAATATTTTGTGTTTCTTTCTAAAGAAGTGTTTGCTCCTCTGTTTTTTAATTAGACAAAGTCGTACACAAATTACAGGGTAGATTGTAATTGGACAGACACTTCAGTTCACCTTTCCCTGAACACATGTGTGATTATTTTTGTTTCCATCCCTTTCTAGACTTTGTGTGTGAGATTTTCCATTTGTCTTTGGGTTATTTTATTCTTGCTTTTAATTCAGTAAAGCCAAAGACTTTTTTTTTCCAGCCAGCTTCCTGTGGTCCACCCAGCTTCCTGTGGCCCGCCCAACCTTGTTACTTCACACACTGCCTTTCTCACTCACACATCACCTACACAGTTTTATACCCACCTCCTCACAGTCAGCTTACATGTGCACCTGCCACACTTCCACTACCCTAGATAACATCATCTAACCTCAAAGTAAAAGTCTGTCCTCACAAAAAACAAGGAATCATCTATTTTTTCTTCACCCCATAGTATGGAAATTTGGTTATGCCCCGAGTTTAGATTAGAAATTGTTTTTAATTAAATAGATATGTTTAATTACAATTTGTATGACCTCAGAGACTCAGACTCATAGGATTTTTAGATCTGAAAGAAATAGGCTTATTTTGGAGGTAACCAGATGACATTTATAAAGTCTGATTCCTCTGAGATGGCCATGCCATAAAACCCATGTGGATAGTCCCAGGAGGAAGAAGCGCCACGTGCAGAAGAAGGAGCCAAAGAATGCCCAGGCTGTAGATTTGTAGATGAAAAAGTGATCTTAGAAGTAGATTCTCCTCCCAACCACTCCAGCTAAAACCGGGTAGATCAGAGATGAGCTGCCAAGCCTAGCCCTTCCCGAATCTTATCATGGGCAAAACAGGAGGTCCTTACTCCACCATTTTCAGTAAGTAAAGTGGTCCTTATTTCCTCCATCACATTTTTGATGGTGAAATGTTGAAACCTTTTTCTTTAATATTAGGAATAAACCAAAGATGTTCACCATCATTCAACTGCATTGTATTAGAAGGGCTCATTAAAAAAACTGTAAGAATTATAATGATCAAAAATAAGAAATTAAGACTGTCAGTATTTTCAGATGATATTACATGTGGAAAAGAACCTACACATGAATTATTAAAACGAAAGAGTGGATATAGAAGGGTTGCTAGACACAAGGCCAATATGTAAAAATCAGTATCATTTCTACATATCAGCAACAAATAGTATGAAATAAAATTTTTAAGAAAATACATATACATCAACATCATTAAATTTCATATACATTAGAATGAATCTAATGAAAGATGTGTGATACTCATATGAAGAAATTTGTAAATCTACAAAACACTATTGAAAGAAATTAAAGAACTAAATAAATGGAAAATATACCATGTTCATTAGTTTACAATACTCGAGAGTATAAAGATGAATATGGTTAGTGTTTTTAATTTGCTGTTAATTTTACTATCTTATGGTAATAAGGATATTATCCTACCTTTTCTTCTAAAACTTTCATTATCTGCCTTTCATATTAGATTGACAATCTACTTATAATTGATTTTTTAATTTTTTATTGTTATGTTAATCACCATACATTACAGCATTAGTTTTTGATGTAGTGTTCCATGATTCATTGTTTGTGCGTAACACCCAGTGCTCCAGGCAGAGCATGCCCTCTTTAATACCCATCACCAGGCTAACCCATCCCCCCACCCCCTCCCCTCTAGAACCCTCAGGTTGTTTTTCAGAGTCCATCGCCTCTCATGGTTCGTCTCCCCCTCTGATTTCCCCCCCTTCATTCTTCCCCTCCTGCTATCTTCTTTTTTTTTTTCCTTAACATATATTGCATTATTTGTTTCAAAGCTACAGATCTGTGATTCAAGAGTCTTGCACAATTCACAGGGCTCACCATAGCACATACCCTCCCCAATGTCTATCACCCAGCCACCCCATCCCTCCCTCCCCACCCCCACTCCAGCAACCCTGTTTGTTTCCTGAGATTAAGAATTCCTCATATCAGTGAGGTTAGATGATACGTCTTCCTCTGATTGACTTATTTTACTCAGCATAACACCCTCCAGTTCCATCCACGTCGTTGCAAATGGCAAGATCTCATTCCATTTGATGGCTACATAATATTCCATTGTGTATATATACCACTTCTTCTTTATCCACTCATCTGTTGATGGACATCTTGGCTCTTTCCATAGTTTGGCTATTGTGGACATTGCTGCTATAAACATTGGGGTGCACGTACCCCTTCAGATCCCTACATTTATATCTTTGTGGTAAATACCCAGTAGTGCAATTGCTGGATCATATGGTAGCTCTATTTTCAACTATTTGAGAAACCTCCATACTGTTTTCCAGAGTGGCCGCACCAGCCTGCATTCCCACCAACAGTGTAGGAGGGTTCCCCTCTCTCCACATCCCCGCCAACATCTGTCGTTTCCTGACTTGTTAATTTTAGCCATTCTGACTGGTGCGAGGTGGTATCTCATTGAGGTTTTGATTTGGATTTCCTTGATGCCAAGCAATGTTGAGCACTTTTTCATGTGTCTGTTGGCCATTTGGATGTCTTGTTTGGAAAAATATCTGTTCATGTCATCTGCCCATTTCTTGATTGGATTATTTGTTCTTTGGGTGTTGAGTTTGATAAGTTCTTTATAGATTTTGGATACTAGCCCTTTATCTGATATGTCATTTGCAAATATTTTCTCCCATTCTGTTGGTTGTCTTTTGTTTTTGTTGACTGTTTCTTTTGCTGTGCAAAAGCTTTTTATCTTGATGAAGTCCCAATAGTTCATTTTTGCCCTTGCTTCCCTTGCCTTTGGCGATGTTTCTAGGAAGAAGTTGCTGTGGCTGAGGTCGAAGAGGTTGCTGCCTGTGTTCTCCTTTAGGATTTTGATGGACTCCTGTCTCACGTTTAGGTCTTTCAACCATTTGGAGTCTATTTTTGTGTGTGGTGTAAGGAAATGGTCCAATTTCATTCTTCTGCATGTGGCTGTCCAATTTTCCCAACACCATTTGTGGAAGAGACTGTCTTTTTTCCATTGGACATTCTTTCCTGCTTTGTCAAAGGTGAGTTGACCATAGAGTTGAGGGTCCATTTCTGGGCTCTCTATTCTGTTCCATTGATCTATGTGTCTGTTTTTGTGCCAGTACCATACTGTCTTGATGATGACAGCTTTGTAATAGAGCTGGGAGTCCGGAATTGTGATGCCGCCAGCTTTGCTTTTCTTTTTCAACATTCCTCTGGCTATTTGGGGTCTTTTCTGGTTCCATACAAATTTTAGGATTATTTGTTCCATTTCTTTAAAAAAAAAAGTTGATGGTATTTTGATGGAGATTGCATTGAATGTGTAGATTGCTCTAGGTAGCATTGACATCTTCACAATATTTGTTCTTCCAATCCATGAGCGTGGAATGTTTTTCCCTTCCTTTGTGTCTTCCTCAATTTCTTTCATGAGTATTTTATAGTTTTCTGAGTACAGATTCTTTGCCTCTTGATTAGATTTATTCCTGGGTATCTTATGGTTTTGGGTGCAATTGTAAATGGGATCGACTCCTTAATTTCTCTTTCTTCTGTCTTGTTGTTGGTATATAGGAATGCCACTGATTTCTGTGCATTGATTATATATCCTGCCACTTTACTGAATTCCTGTAAGAGTTCTAGCAGTTTTGGGGTGGAGTCTTTTGGGTTTTCCAAATAAAGTATCATATCATCTGCAAAGAGTGAAAGTTTGACTTCTTCTTTGCCAATTTGGATGCCTTTGATTTCTTTTTGCTGTCTGATTGCTGTGGCTAGGACTTCTAATACTATGTTGAATAGCAGTGGTGATAGTGGACATCCCTGCCGCATTCCTGACCTTAGGGGAAAAGCTCTCAGCCTTTCCCCATTGAGAATGATATTCGCTGTAGGTTTTTCATAGATGGCTTTTATAATATTGAGGTATGGACCCTCTATCCCTATACTCTGAAGAGTTTTGATCAAGAAAGGATGCTGTACTTTGTCAAATGCTTTTTCTGCATCTATTGAGAGGATCATATGATTCTTGTTCTTTCTTTTGTTAATGTATTGTATCACGTTGATTGATTTGTGGATGTTGAACCAAACTTGTAGCCCAGGGATAAATCCCACTTGGTCGTGGTGAATAATCCTTTTAATGTACTGTTGGATCCTATTGGCTAGTATTTTGGTGAGAATTTTTGCATCCGTGTTCATCAAGGATATTGGTCTGTAATTTTCCTTTTTGATGGGGTCTTTGTCTGGTTTTGGGATCAAGGTAATGGTGGCCTCATAAAACGAGTTTGGAAGTTTTCCTTCCATTTCTATTTTTTGGAACAGTTTTAGAATAGGTATTAATTCTTCTTGAAATGTTTGGTAGAATTCCCCTGGGAAGCCCTCTGGCCCTGGGCTTTTGTTTGTTGGGAGATTTTTGATGACTGCTTCAGTTTCTTTAGTGGTTATAGGTCTGTTCAGGTTTTCTATTTCTTCCTGGTTCAGTTTTGGTAGTTGATACATCTCTAAGAATGCATCCATTCCTTCCAGGTTATCTAATTTGCTGGCATAGAGTTGCTCATAATACGTCCTGTTGTGATCTCTCCTCTTTCGTTCATGATTTTGTTGATTTGGGTCATTTCTCTTTTCTTTTTGGTAAGTCTGGCCAGGGGGTTATCAATCTTGTTAATCCTTTCAAAGAACCAGCTCCTAGTTCGTTGATCTGTTCTACTGTTTTTTGGTTTCTATTTCATTGATTTCTGCTCTGATCATTATTATTTCTCTTCTCCTGCTGGGTTTAGGCTTTATTTGCTGTTTTTTCTCTAGCTCCTTTAGGTGTAGGGTTAGGTTGTGTATCTGAGACCTTTCTTGTTTCTTGAGAAAGGCTTGTATTGCTATATACTTTCCTCTTAGGACTGCCTTTGCTGTATCCCAAAGATTTTGAACAGTTGTGTTTTCATTTTCATTGGTTTCCATGAATTTTTTTAATTCTTCTTTAATTTCCTGGTTGACCCATTCATTCTTTAGTAGGATGCTCTTTAGCCTCCATGTATTTGAGTTCTTTCTGACTTTTCTCTTGTGATTGAGTTCTAGTTTCAAAGCGTTGTGGTCTGAAAATATGCAGGGAATGATCCTAATCTTTTGGTACCAGTTGAGACCTGATTTGTGACCTAGGATGTGATCTATTCTGGAGAATGTTCCATGGGCACTAGAGAAGAATGTGTATTCCATTGCTTTGGGATGGAATGTTCTGAATATGTCTGTGAAGTCCATTTGGTCCAGTGTGTCATTTAAAGTCTTTATTTCCTTGTTGATCTTTTGCTTAGATGATCTGTCCATTTCAGTCAGGGGGTGTTAAACTCCCCCACTATTATTGTATTGTTGTCAATGTGTTTCTTTGCTTTTGTTATTAATTGCCTTATATAATTGGCTGCTCCCATGTTAGGGGCATAGATATTTACAATTGTTAGATCTTCTTGTTGGATAGTCCCTTTAAGTAGGATATAGTGTCCTTCCTCATCTCTTATTACAGTCTTTGTTTTAAAATCTAATTTGTCTGATATAAGGATTGCCACCCCAGCTTTCTTTTGGTGTCCATTAGCATGGCAAATGGTTTTCCACCCCCTCACTTTCAATCTGGGGATGTCTTTGGGTATAAAATGAGTCTCTTGCAGACAGCATATCGATGGGTCTTGTCTTTTAATCCAATCTGATAGCCTGTGTCTTTTCATTGGGGCATTTAGCCCATTTACATTCAGGGTAACTATCAAAAGGTATGAATTTAGTGCCATTGTATTGCCTGTAAGGTGACTGTGACTGTATATTGTCTGTGTTCCTTTCTGATCTATGCTGCTTTTAGGTTCTCTCTTTGCTTAGAGGACCCCTTTCAATATTTCTTGTAGGGCTGGTTTCGTGTTTGCAAATTCCTTTAGTTTTTGTTTGTCCTGGAAGCTTTTTATCTCTCCTTCAATTTTCAATGACAGCCTAGCTGGATATAGTATTCTTGGCTGCATATTTTTCTCGTTTAGTGCTCTGAAGATATCATGCCAGTCCTTTCTGGCCTGCCAGGTCTCTGTGGATAGGTCTGCTGCCAATCTAATGTTTCTACCATTGTAGGTTACAGATCTCTCGTCCCGAGCTGCTTTCAGGATTTTCTCTTTGTGTCTGAGACTCGTAAGTTTTACTATTAGATGTTGGGGTGTTGACCAATTTTTATTGATTTTGAGACGGGTTCTCTGTGCCTCCTGGATTTTGATGCCTGTTTCCTTCCCCAAATTAGGGAAGTTCTCTGCTATAATTTGCTCCAATATACCTTCTGCCCCTTTCTCTCTTTCTTCTTCTTCTGGGATTCCAATTATTCTAATGTTGTTTCATCTTATGGTATCACTTAATATCTCAAATTCTGCCCTCATGATCCAGTAGTTATCTTTTTCTCAGCCTCTTTATTTTCCATCATTTGGTTTTCTATATCACTGATTCTCTCTTCTGCCTCATTTATCCTAGCAGTTAGCACCCCCATTTTTGATTGCACCTCATTAATAGCCTTTTTGATTTCGACTTGGTTAGATTTTAGTTCTTTTATTTCTCCAGAGAGGGTTTCTCCAAAAACTTCCATGTCTTTTTCAAGCCCAGCTAGTATCTTTAAAATCATGATTCTGAACTCTAGGTCCGACATCGTACTAATGTCTGTATTCAGTAGGTCCCTGGCAGTTGGTACTACCTCTTGTTGTTGTTGTTGAGGTGATTTTTTTCCACCTTGTCATTTTGTCCAGAGGAGAATAGATGAATGAGTGAACAAAATGCTAACAGGGTAAAAACGTCCCCAGAAAATATACTCTAAACAAATCAGAAAAGACCTGAAACTGGGGGAAAAGAAAGGGAAAGAAAGAAAAAAGAAAAAGAAAAAAACAAAGAAAAAGATAAAAACAACAAAAAACAGAACAAAACAAACCAAACAGAATATGATCAAATATGATCAGGCTGGTGCATAGATCAGTGCCACACACTAGATTTTGGGTGTATTTTGGTCTGTTAGAAGAAAGTGCCTCCCAAAATTTTAAAGAAAGAAAAACTTACATATGTACAAAAATAAGGGCTGATACAATGAAGGGATGGAATGACTGTAAAGATGAAAATTATAAAAAATTTTATAAAAGGAATTGATAAGTTGTTTGAAAAAAGAAAGAAGAGGATTTTAAAAAGGGGGGGGGAGAGAATGTGATCAGGCAGAAGACTAGAACAAAGCTATACAGTAGAGATTTAGGGTATATTTTGATCTGTTAGAAAAGTGTATCTCAAAATTTTAAAGAGAGAACAACTTATATATATATGCCAAAAATAAGGGTGACTACTATGAAGGGACAGAATATGACTCTAAAAATGAAAAATAAAAATGTTTTTTAAGAAAGGGATTGATAAGATGTTGGTTGAAAAAGGGAGAAAGAAAAATTCAAAAAAAACAAAGACAGTTAAAAAAAATTAACTTTGAAAGACTAAAGAATCATGGTAAAAAAGCCATGGATTCTATGTGCAGTATTCCCCTAGCGCTGGAGTTCTCCCGTTCTCCGTGATCGGTAAACTTGGTCTTGGCTGGCGGTTCTTGCCGATCTTCTGGGGAAGGGCCTGTTGCCATGGTTCCCAAATGTCTTTGCCGGAGGCGGAATTGCCCCGCCCTTGTGTGTCCGGGCTAAGCAAGCTGCTCGGGTTTGCTCTCGGGAGCTTTTGTTCCCTGCAAGCTTTCAGTACAGCTTTGGAGGACGAGAGTGAAAATGGCGGCCTCCCAATCTCCACCCCAGAGGAGCCGAGAACTCGGGGCCCCGCTCCTCAGTGCGCCCCCAAAGAAAAGCAGTCGGTCACTCCCGTGTCCCCGGTCTCCGGCCGCACTCCGTGCTCATCCGGACTGTGACCGAGCGTTTCTATCTCTGGCACCCGACCCCGTGTGGAGTCTCCAAACCCAGCAGATCCCTGCGGTGCGCTCCCGCGCCGCTCCTCCTGGGGGAGGAAGGGGAGTCTCCCCGGCTCTGCCGCTTGTTGGGTCCCTGTTGGAGGAGCAGTGGCCTGACTGGGCCGCGGGTCACAGTTTATGGCAACCCCGAGCTGAGAGCCTGCGCCTCGGCTCCGTCTCTGCAGCCGGCTTCCCCGCTCCGATACCTGGGAGCTCTGGCGCACTCAGGCACCCCCGGTCTTTCTGTGACCCCAAGGGTCCTGAGACCACAGTGTCCCATGAGGGTTCCAACCCCCCGCTTAGCCACTGGAGTGATGTCCCTCAGCGGAGCCGACTTCTAAAAGGTCCGATTTTGTGCTCCGCCGCTCTGTCACTTGCAGAAGCAGCCGACGGAGGCCCCCTCCCCCGCCGTCTATCCTCCCGAATACCGCCTCGGATTCACTTCTCCGCATGTCCTACCTTCCAGAAAGTGGTCGCTTCTCTGTTCAGAGAGTTGTTGCTATTCTTTTCTTCGATCTCCTGTTGAGTTCGTAGGTGTTCAGAATGGTCTGATCCCTATTCAGCTGAATTCCTGAGACCAGACGAAATCCAGGTCTCCTACTCCTCCACCATCTTGATCCACCCCCCTGTAATTGATTTTTTAAGATTTATTTATTTATTTTTAGAAAGGGGGGAGGGGGAGAGGGAGAGAGAGGGTTGGGAGGGAGAGAGACTGCACCAAGCGCAGAGCCTGACATGGGGCTTGAACTCACAACCCTGAGATCATGACCTGAGCCGAAATCAAGAGTTGGACACTTAACCAACTAAGCTACACAGGTTTCCCTCTACTTACGATTGATTTTTTATCCTAGTTTCAAATAAGAGTAAAGCTTCATTTTTTAAATTGATAACCAACTGTTTATCATTTATTGAAAATACATCCACTTCCCCACTGGCTCTAACCATAAAGGAAAAGCTTCGTAAGTTGGAACACACAAATTAAGAATTTCCACTCACCCAAAAACAGCATTAGGGCTTGTAAAAGCAAATAAATGAATGAGAAAAGACATGTGCAACACATATAACCTGTACAATCCTACACCAGAATGTGTGAAGGAGTCCTATAAATCAATAAGAAACAAGCAAAAAAAAAAAAAAAAAAAACCCAAGAGAAAAATGGGAAAAGACTTAGGAGCCATTTTACAAAGGAGGATATCAATTAACCAAATATGTATGAAAAGGTGCTGGGCGCCTGGGTGGCTCAGATGGCTAAGCGTCTGCCTTCAGCTCAGGTTATGATCCCAGGGTCCTGGGATTGAGTCCTGCATGGGGCTCCCTGCTCATCAGAGAGCCTGCTTCTTCCTCTCCCACTCCCCCTGCTTGTGCTCTCTCTCTGTCAAATAAATAAATGGATAAAATCTTTAAAAAAAAAAGAAAAGAAAAGGTGCTTATTGCTCCTTTACAGGGAAATGCAAGGCAAAACTGCCAAAATCATGAAATTTTAAAAGACTGACAATACCATGTATCAGCAACATTGTAAAGCCAATGAAAAAGCTCTCAAACACTGCTGTTGGGAGTGTCAATTGGGACAACCATTCTGGAAAGCTGTTTAGCAATATCTCCCAAAATGGATCACATGCAGAGTCTATGATCCATCAGATATGCATGCACCTGTACACTGAACACATGTAACAATTTTTCCAGCAGCTTTATTTATAATAGCCAAAAAGTTCAAAACAACCCAAATGTCCATCAATAGGAATGCGGATAAATTGTGGTATAGGCATACAATGGAACACTGCTTAGCAATAAAAAGGAAAAAACTACTTCTATTCACAGTCACATAATACTGAGAGAAAGAAGCCGGACACAAAAGAATATAAACAAGCAAAACTAGACCATAGGGTTAGTAAAGTACACTTAGGTCACAACACTATAAAGGAATGCAAGAATGAATTACCACAAATGGCAGGAGAGTGGTTACCTTTGGGAAGATGGCAAGATTTATTGGAAGGGAAACAAGAGGAGATTCTAGGGTTTTGACAGTATTCTTTTTTTTAAGGTTTTATTTATTTATCTGAGAGAGAGAGAGAGAGAGAGAGAAAGCACAAGCAGTGGGGAGGGGCAGAGGGAGAGGGAGAGGGACAAGCAGACTCCCCATTGAGCAGGGAGCTCAACAAAGGGCTCAATCCCAAGACCCCAAGATCATGACTTGAGCTGAAGTCAGAGACTTGACCAACTGAATCACCCAGTATTTTATTTCTTGACTCACATAGTCTAGAAGTTATACTCTGTGATAAATCACTGAGGTACTCAAATTTGTCTGTACACTCTTCTGTATTTATATTTTATTTAACACAATGTATATTATATTGCAAAATAAAAGTTATTTTAAAAACCAAGACCTAACAATATGTATCTAAAAGAAGAAAAACAGAAAACAAAATGATATGGAAGGTTAAAAAAAGATGGAAACAGATATCCAGGCAAACATAAAGGAAAAGCAAGCTGTGGTGAAAATTTTAAAATCTGAAAACATAAAATTCTTACACATATATATATTTACTGTGTATCATTAAACATACATTTAAAGGCAAAGATGGTATAGGCCAATAAAAAAAGCCAGATAATATAACCTTCATAAGAATATATATATATTGCCTCAAAATAATCAAGCAACCACAATTCATAGAACTGGAAAAAGAAGCAAATAAATTGGCAATTATAGTTGAAGATTATAGCACCCATCTCTCAGAAATCAATGCAGACTATAAGTAAATAGAAAGGCAGATGACACAAATTGATAAATTTCAGATACACAGAACTCTGTATTTGAGAAATACACACATTTCCATCACACGTGGCATATTATCAAAAATTGACAAAGTACTATATTACAACAGAAGTCTTGATAAATTGCACAGAATCAGTTTAACACAGATTATTTTCTCTGATTACAATGCTTTAATTGTAGAAATTAATAATGAAAACATAGCTTTAAAATGTCTATATGTCTAAAAACAAAATCTCACACTACTAAAAAAATCTGAATCAGGAAGGAAATCAAATGGGAAATATTTAGAATTTATCACCATTGAAAACACTACACATCTTTAGGGCACACTACTAAAGCATTTTTTTAGAGGGAAATGTATACCTTAAATACATTTATCAGAATACAAGGGGGAATAAAAACAAGCTAAGGACTCAACACATGAAACTGGAAAAATAGCAAACTAGCAAACCAAGGAAGAAATAGGAAAAATAAAGGCAGAAATCAACGAAATAGAAAAATAAGGAGAAGATTAATAAAACACAAAGCTAGTTCTTTGGACAAAAATTAATAAAATGGAACTCCAGCAAGACTGATGAAGGAGGTAAGGGGTATTAGATACAAATAAAAACTTCTGAGGGATAGCTCTTAGCCTGCCAATTATTTAGCCAGAAATTAACTTCAAAAATTTCATTTGGATGCAGGCAAACAGTTAAGAAGAAATCTAATATAGAGAGATTACCTGAAAACCCATCTTGCAACCTACTCTCCTGAAAGAAGTAAAATATTCTTTGCCCAAATCTACCTTATTCTTTCATACATTGGTCAGTGGGAGTAAAAATCTAATTGAAATTAGAAACAAATGATGTAGAAAAGCAGAAAAAAAAACGTCCCTGTAAGTTTTTTCCAGGCAAAATTACCTAACATTTAAAGATTATTGTAACATATAAGGACAATTATATACACTCGAAATTCAAAATCAAACAAACTAGAAAAACTGTCCTGTTTCAGAGTCTGCTTCTTTCTTCCACCTACTCATCTTATCCCCTTTTAACAGAGACCCCATTTCTCAATATTCACCAGAAGGATCTTTTTTTTTGGACATTTATTAATTTTTGCCTGATCAGCTTCTTTTCCTTCCCCTCACCCCCCGTCACACTGTCAATCATATGACCCCACATCCCCAGAACAGGAGCAAGCATATGGCTGGGTTTGCCAGCCATTCACTCATTTAACAAATATTTATTGGCTAACCATGTAGCAGGCACAGTTTTAGAGCCTGAAGATACAACCTAAATAGATAAAAATCTCCTTGCCCTCATGGGGTTTATATTTCAGGGGAGTAGACAATTAACAAAATAAATAAGTAAAATAAATGGCACATGAGATGGAGATAAATGAAGAAAAACAAAATAAGGATGAGTATTATAGAGGGTTGTCATTTTAATTGCATGGATGGGAACAGTCTCACTAAATAGGTGACATCTGAGTGAAGACCAGGAAGAGGTAAGGAAGCAGTCAGTAGAAATCCAAGGGTGAGCAGTCAGGGTTAGAGAACAGCCAAGGCAGAGGCCTGAATTGGGACTGAGAGTGTGTCTGGCATGTGTAAGGCACAGCAAGGAGGCCAGCATGGCAGAGGTTGAGTGTGCAATGGGGGGAGAGAGTAGGAGATGAGGTCAGAGGGATTACGGGAGGCCAGCTCATGCGGACTGTGGGTGGCCTTTTGAGCTATTGCTGAAGACTTTGGCTTTTCTTGAAGTGAAACAGGCAAGCTTTATAGAGTTTGATCTGACACACATGTTAACAGCTCCGCTCCAGGACTGAGCAGAGACTGAAGGAAGCAAAGACATAAACCCAGAGGCCAGTTAGGAGGCCACTGCAGTAAGCTAGAGAATATATGAGAATGCTTTGGACCACAGTGAGGGCAGAAGAGGCGGTAAGAAGTAAATGGACCAAAGTAGTTAACACCTTGGCCACAATGGCCAATTAAGAGAAGAGTAAATGAACTAAGGCTAGCCAGGAAATTCTCCCTAAAGCATTGGGAAAGAATCTTGTCATTTTTCCTCTGATTTGAGCCATGAGCACAGGGCAAGCCTGGAGTTAGAAGTGGCCATCTTGATGAGTCAGTGGGGAGAATAGAGAACAAGACCGAAACAGTGGGGAGAGAGCCCTGGGAGAGAGGGGGAAAAAGAAATCTTCCTATGCCACAAAATGCTAAACTAGATATTTAAGAAGATGAAGAGCTGTATATGACTTGTGGAATTTCAGAATGTCAAAGGCATACAAAGAATCCTAAAAGTTTAGGGACACCTGGGTGGCTCAGCGGGTTAAGCGTCTGCCTTCGGCTCAGGTCATGATCCCAGGGTCCTGGGATCGAGTCCCACATTGGTCTCCCTGCTCAATGGGGAGGCTGCTTCTCCCTCTCCTTCTGCCTGCAGCTCCCCCTGCTTGCGCTCACTCTCTCTCTCTCTGACAAATAAATAAATAAAAATCTTAAGAAGAAATCCTAAACGTTTACAGATAGGATAAAATGGTATTATCTACAAAGAAACACGAAGAAACACGAATAAGAATAACATCAGATCTCTTATAGACAACATGGAATGTTAGAGCATATGCAATACTTCAAAGCAATGCTTCAAAGTTCTGAATCAAAACTAAATATGTACATAAAATTCCATATCCAAGCACACAATCAATCATGAGGGCAAAATAAAGACACTTGCAGACACGTTTATTCTCCATGTACTGGATATGAAAATATTGCTTGATAAAACATTTCAATAAATAGAAAAAGAAATTTAGGGACAAAAACATGAGATATAAGACAGTAAAAAAAATGAGATTAAGATTCAGGAAAAGATGACCATAAAATGGAAAAAAAAAGTATAAAATAAATTAAGGACAATCTATTAAAACTGATCTAAAGTATGGTTTCTTATTTCCAGTTCAATATCCCTTGCACTGATTTTGCAATCAGTCCTTACTGCATTTGGAGTTCTGTTTAATTTCAAGTTATGGTTTTATAGAAAAGAAAAAGAAATAATAAAATATAACTAAAAATACAAATGAAGCCTATAGATACATTGACATAGGAGGGCCATTTTTTCCGTAGACATTCTTTCCATGTTTGATTATATCTATACCTTCACTGACTCCTTTTCAATAACCCTTGTTTTATTTATTCCTACCTAAAATTAGCACATAAAAAAGGTGAAATTAATTTAAAAACATGAAAATTACTCACCTATGTAGTAAAACATAAGGAATTATGAATGTGACTGATTTAGGAAGGAGAATTGTCTTGTAGAGATGCCTAATCCAAGACTTTCCAGCAAAATTCATCAAAGAGGAAATTATTGGTGCTCATTAAATCTAGTTTTTCTCTCCTCCCTCATGCCCCAGGAAGACCGCCCACCTCAGGTTGTTTGGAGAGGCCATGTGACTAGTTCTGGCCCATGGCTCTGGGTGGAGGTGATGTGCCTCACTCCCAGCCTGGAGAAGAGTATGCGTGCCCCACATTCTCTCCTCCCCTGTTCACGGCAAACCCAGAAGCCACCTGTTGCCATGGTAGCACCACAAGGAGGTGAAGCTTCCATCAGCTCGCACCTCTGAGAGATCGTGTGCGGAAGAGGGGCCTCCCCTTCTCATGGGAACAGCATTGAACATACAGTGCGAATAAGAAATAAAAATTCCTTGTGTTAAGCCACTGTGGTTTCGGGGTTAATTTGCTACCACAGCATAATTTAGCCTCACCTGATAAGAGCTCCCTGTGCCTCACGAATCATTTGCAAAAGTCTTTGCTAAATTTCTTTAAGTTATGTTTAAATTTTTCCTGTGTAAACTGCCATATACCCAAGGTCGTTAGAGCCTTTTTTGAACACTTTCGTTGGAAAGTGGCTTTATTAGGAAAGACACTGATATTTCTATGGAGTACAAAAAACTAAGGAGAAATGAAATGTCTGACAACCAGAATACTTTTGCTCCCTGAGAAAGCTTATTCTTCCTCCTCCCTTCGCTCACTGTCCATAAACAATAAATGCAGAAGATTTTCTGAGAAAATGCCCCACTAATTTGTGGAATTAACCTCAAAAGACTTTGAGATTTTCAGCTAATAACCTCTCAGTTTTGGAATTGGATTCCAAAAGCTATATCTGTATTGTTGAACCAAAATTTAAGAAAACACAAATATTATTTAACCAGAAAAAACAATACCACAAATGTTAACCTGTTCTCATGGTAATTTGGAAAGCTTGCAGTCTGTTTCAAACCTCAATATAAGTATTTTTTCAGCTAGCCAATTCTCTCTTTGTAACCCAGTTGTCCCCATTCCTGTTCACATTGGTGTATTTTGTGCAAAAAAAAATTATGAGCCTTCAGAAGAAAACATATGTGGTCATCTATTCCTTAACTGCCAACACACAGGATTTTAATATAGAGTTTATTTTAAACTAAGCCAAGAAATCCTTGGAGTCCAAGTTGTTTTTCCATTAGAGGTATGAAACTTGGCCCCACATGTTTCTGTTCTGGAAAAAGTCCATTGACGCTCTGAATCACCTGGTAACATAAATTAACATTAGGTAGGACTTAGAACATAACCCTCATAGGCACAGCAGGAAAAAGGAAATTGGAAAAAATATAACCTTGTTTTTAGAATGTATTCACTTAAAACTTCACAATATTCATTGCCCAGTAGGAATATGTCAAAATAATTAGACAAGCATTCTGTACTTCAGAACTCTGTGAAGTGTTGGTGGGAATGTAAAATGGTACAGCTGTTGTGGAAAACAATTCAAAATTTAAAATAGAATTAACATATGACCCATCAATTCCACTTCTGGGTATTTACCCACAAGTATTGAAAGCAGGGTCTCAACGAGGTATTTATAGATCTATGTTCACAGCAACATTATTCATGATGGCTAAAATGTGGAAGCAACCCAAGTGTCTATCAATAACAGATAAATGGTTAAGGAAAATGTGGTATACACACACACACACACACACACACACACACACACACACACACACACAATGGAATATTAGTCAGCCCTTTAAAGGAAGGAAATTCTGACCTCTGCTACAGCATGAATGAGCCTTGAGGGCATTACACTAAGTGAAATAAGCCAGTCACAAAAAGAAAAATACTGTACAATTCCACTTATATTAAGTACTTACTAGTACTTCAAAATTATAAAGACAAAAAGTATAGTGGTGGTTACCAGGGGCAAAGGGGAGGGGAAAATAGAGAGTTATTGTTTAATGGGTGTAAAGTTTTAACTCTACAAGATGAAAAGAGTTATGGGGATGGATGGTGGTGATGGTTGCACAGTAACATGAATGTATTTAATATCACTGAATGTGAATGTATTTAATATTTAATAAAAATGGCTCAAATGGTAAATTTTATGGTATGGGTATTTTACCACACTTTTAAAAAGTGAAGAAAAATTCTGTGAAGAATCCAAAATAATCATGGGACCAGAAATGTAGGTACCTGTAAGTAAGAAATAAATATGAACTGTCTGCTCTCGAGGTTACTTAGCTAGTAAGTGTCAGAAATAAGATCAAACCCAGACCATCTGAGTTCAGAAACTGTCATTTTTACCACTATGCTGTCTCTGATTTTGTTCAGTGCAAGAATTGCTATAATGCTTAGCAAAACTCAGATTATCTAATTTGGTCATTGGCTGAGTATCATCTTCCATAAGAATTATCAAGTTTTATATTACAAGAGACCACAGAGTTCATCTTACCTAGTCTTTCCACCAATGCGGGGTTCCCTCATAACATACGTCTTTTCTGACAATAAGCCAGGCTCTTTCTAGATACCTTTGATAATAAGGAGGCCCCTAATCTGAGGATCAGAAGTGTTTTGCTAGAAAAAGTACTTGACAACTTTTAGAGATGGCAAAATCCACCAATTTTTGTCAATACCTTTCAGTAACCAGTTTGCAAACCATCAACAAAAAGTGTAAGTGTGAAAAGTATCACTTAAAATTCCTCAATGAAACATCAAATGTTTTGGTGATTAAAGTGTTCTTTACCATAGAAGGCAATGTGAGAGTATTATTGACTTGAGTCACACAATCTGTCTCATGAATAAATGCATATCTTAAGTACACCCATGTTGAAACAATTGGACTTTATGTGTTTGAAGACATCTAAACAGCAAACGTATGCACCAAGACTCATTTTTTTTGTCAGTGAGTTGGACAATGAAACAATGGGTTTTAACAACTACAGAAGGAAAAGAGAGAGCAATACTCACCAAAAAGAATGGAGGTGACTAATGGATCATGGATAGCAATGTTTCAAAGACAGTTGAAACATAATTGGGAGTGGTAGAAAGTGCATACCAGGGGCGATAATGATTGTTATTATTATCATGGTTTGGCTCATAGAAAAATAATAGCACATTTAAGTGCTATCAATATTAATTTAATGATGCACTAATATTTTCTGAAAAATTACCAGACGTTCAGTAACAACCTAGAGTCACACACTCAAAAAATGTGTCCTTGATAGAGAGCTGTGAAAGAATGTTTCCCTTGTTAGGGCACCTAGGTGGTTCAATGAGTTAAGCACCCAATTCTTGATTTTGGCTCAGGTCATGATCTTAGGGTCTTGAGATCAAGCCCTACATCAGGCTCTACATTGGGCGTGGAGCCTGCTCAAGATTCTCTCTCTCCATCTCCCTCTGTCCCTCCACCTCTACTCATGCTCTCTCTCAAAAAAAAAAAAAAGAAAAGAAAAGAAAATCAAATTGTTTCTCTTGCATTCTCCAGCAAGCTTAGAATTGTATTTTATCTTAAAAAAGAGTTAAACCAAACAAGAGATGGATATCCCAGTCAGGAACTAAGACATATAACAATTCTTTTTAAGTTATCTTATAAATATAAAATCAAAGGAATAATGAGAAGAATTACAAACATATTCAAAGAACTCCAGTCTTGCCTAGATCATTAGTGATGAACTTTAAAGGCAAGAACATCTTAAGATTGTTTTACTTTTATATTCTAATAACTAAATATAAATATTTTATTTGAATCAGTAGTAAATTTAGATCAGTAAATGCCTCATTTCTAGAGCATTCAATTTGCATTTGGGCATCAAAACACATACTTGCTTATAAACAAATCCTTCACAAAATTATACTTCTATGGTACTTTGATAGTTATGGTATGTTCCTGACCCTGAGGGGATCAAAAGAGATCATTCTATATATAAATTGTTTTACTAAACAACCCTCCCACTGAAAAGTAATTACCACCAAGAATCCATTTTCAAGGGAAATACAGAGGAACAAACATAGTTTGTTATTTATTAATACTATTAGCTTCCCTCTGCATTAATTCTAGCCTAAGGATAAATATACCTAGTCTATTACAGTTTGATTCACAGATTAGAATGACAAAGTGGAGTACAGACCCTTCAGGTCATAAATATCACTAAAAGAAAGAATTAATTTTGAAGAATTTTCATTTACATACCAAAAAGCTGTGAGTGTCCTTGTTCCAGGTCTGCTGCCTCTGATCTGTACAAGAAAAAGACAAGAAAGGGGTCATAAGGTTTCTGTTTGGACCTCACTACCTAGAAGGAAGTTAGAATCTTACCACATCACCCCCAAAGAAGAGGCAATAGTAACTTGCCCATCATAAAAACTACCCAATGTCTCTCTTGGAAAATGAGACAGAAAGTTTTAACTCATAGGAAAGAAGAGCTAGGTATAAACTAGCAGGAAATCATCAAGCTGAGATCCCTTGGAATTGAGTGTTTTCTAAACGATAGTGTGAAAATAAGATTCAAATCCCTTTGAACACTACTCAAGATATATTTTTACTTTACTTTTAAATATCTTGAAAGATGTTCACATGGATTTAGAACTTCCATCTGTTTTCCTGGAATTCTGTCAGTGGGAAAATGTTTCATATTAGTAATAATCATCCCACTCATTGCCTAAGCCACAAGTTTAAAAAATACAGATTTTTTGAGACTTCATTTTTTAAGAGCAGTTTTAGGTTTATAGTAAAATTGAGAGGAAGGTACAGAGATGTCTCCTATACCCCCTGCCCCCACATGGGCATAGCACCCCCCCATTATCAACATCACTCACCAGAATGGCATATTTTTTACCAAGGATGAACCTACACTGACACATCATAATTAGCTAAAGTCCATAATATACCTTACAGTTCACTGTTGGTGTTGTACATTCTACATTTATAGAAAAAAATGTGCAGTGACATGTATCTATCATTATATCATATGATATAATATCATAGTATTTTCATTGCCCTAAAAGTCCTCAGTGCTCTGCATATTCATTTCTTCCACCCCAAGCAACCACTGAACTTTTTACTGTCTCCATAGTTTTGCCTTTTCCAGAATGTCCTATGGTTGGAATCATACAGTATGTAGCCTTCTCAGATGGGCTTCTTTCACTTAGTAATATGCATTAAAATTTCCTTTATGTCTTGTCATAGCTTGGTAACATATTTCTTTTTAGCACTAATTAATATTTCATTGTCTGAATGTATCAATTTCTTTATCCATTCACCTACTGAAGGACATCTTGGTTGCTTCCAAGTTTTAGCAACTGTGAATAAGCTGCTATAAATATCCATGTGCAGATTTTTGTATGGACATAAGTTTTCAACTCCTTTGGGTTAATACCAAGAAGCATGATTGCTGAGCTAGCTATATGGTAAAATTATGTTTAGTTTTTTAAGAAACCACTATATTCCAAAGAAACTGTCTCGCAAAGTGGCTATTCCATTTTGCATTCCCATTAGCAATGTATGAGAGTTCCTGTTGCTCCACAACCTCACTGGCATTTGGTGGTGTCAGTGTTCCAGATTTTGGTCATTCTAATAGGTGTGTAAGTGGTTATCACAATTCTGTTTTGGGACGCCTGGGTGGCTCAGTCATTAAGTGTCTGCCTTCGGCTCAAGTCATGATCCCAGGGTCCTGGGATCAGGCCCCACGACGGGCTCCCTGCTCTGCGGAAAGCCTGCTTCTCCCTCCCCCACTACCCCTGCTTGTGTTCCCTCTCTCTCTGTGTGTCTCTCTCTGTCAAATAAATAAAAATCTTTTTTTAAAAATTCTGTTTTAATTTAATTTCCTTGATGACATATGGAGCATCCTTTTACATGATTATTTTGTACGCTTATTTGCCATCTGTAAATCTTCTTTGATGAAGTGTCTGTTAAGCTATTTAGTCCATTTTTTAATAAGGTTGTTTATCTTCTTATTATTGAATTTTAGGAGTTCATTGTATATTTTGGATAACAGTCTTTTATCAGATATATCTTTTGCAAATACTTTCTCCCAGTCTGTAACTTGTCTTCTAATTCTTTGTATTGCCTTTGTAGAGAAGTTTTTAATTTTAATGAAATGAACATATTAATGTCTTCTTTCATGGATCACATCTTTGATGCTATATCTAAAACAGTATCACCATACTCAAGTTCATCTAAGCTTTCTCCTACAATATCTTCTAGGAGTTTTGTGTTTTCTATACAGGTCTATGATAGCTTTAAACATAATTTTCTCCATCACTTCCTTAAGTAGAGATAATCATTTTTGTGAAGGGTGTATGGTCTGTGTCTAGATTCATTTCTTTGCCTGTGGGTATCCAGTTATTCCAGCACCATTTGTTGAAGAGACTATCTTTGCTTCAATGTATTGCCTTTGCTCCCTTGTCAAAGATCAATTGACCACATTTATGAGGGTCTATTTCTGGGCTCTCTATTCTGCTCCATTGATCTATTTGTTTATCTTTTTACCAATACCACACTGTCTTGATTACTGAAACTTAAAAGTCTTGAAATTGGGTAGTGTCAGTTCTCTAACTTTGTTTTTCTCCTTTAATTGTTTGGCTAGTCTGGGTTTTTTTTCCCTCTCTATATAAACTTTAAAATATATTTGTCAATATCCAAAAACAATTGCTGATATTATGATTGGGACTGAATTGAATCTATATGTCAATTTTGGAAGAATTGACATGTTGACAATATTGAGTCTTCCTATCCATGAACATGGACTATCTCTCTAGCTATTTAGTTCTTCTTTGATTTTATTCATCAGAATTTTGTAGTTTTCCTCATATAGATCTTGCATACATTTTGTTAGATTGATACCTAAGTATTTCATTTCTGGGGGACTAACGTAAATGATAATTGTGTTTTTTATTTCAAATTGCCCTTGCTTATTGTTGGATATAGGAAAACAACTGACTTTTGTATATTAACTTTGTGTCCTGCAACCTTGCTATAATCAGTTATTAGTTCCAGGAAGTTTTTTTTGTTTGTTTTTTGGGGTTTTTTTTGTCAGTATTACAGACTTTCTACATAGATGATCATGCCACCTAAGAACAAAGAGTTTTATGTCTTCCTCCCTATCTATATCTTTTTTATTTTCTTTTCTTGCTTTATTGCATTAGCTAGAACTTCTAGTATGATGTTGAAAAGTAGTGAGAAGAAACATCCTTGCCCTGTTCCTGATCTTAGTGGGAAAGCTTTCTCACCATTAAGTATGGTGTTAGCTATAGGCTTTTTGTAGGTAGTCTTTATCAATAGCCTATCAATATAAGTATAAATAAATAGTTCCCTTCTCTTCCTAGTTTACCAAGAGTTTTTAACATGAATTGGTGTTAGATTTTGTCAAATGTTTTTTTCTGTCTCTATTGATATGATCATGTGATTATTCTTTTTAAATCTGTTGATGTGATGGATTGCATTAATTGATTTTTAAATGTTGGACCAGCCTTGCATAACTAAGATAAATTCACCTGGTTATGGCACATAATTCTTTTTATACTTTTTTGGATTAGATTTTCTAATATTTTATAGAGTACTTGTGCGCCTATGTTCATGAGAGATATTGTTCTGTAGTTTTCTTGTAATGTCTTTGTCTGGTATTGGTATCTGGATAATGCTGGCTTCATAGAATGAGTTAAGACATATTCTCTCTGCTTCTATCCTCTGAAAAGTTTGTAGAGAATTGATATAATTTCTTCCTTAAATATTTGGTAGAATTTGCCAGTGAACCCATTTGAAACTGGTTCTTTCTGTTTTGGAAGGTTATTTATTATTGATTCAATTTCTTTAATAGCTATAGCCCTATTCAGATTATCTATTTCTTCTCATGTGAGTTTTGGCAGATTGTGTCTTTCAAGGAATTGGTCCGTTTCACCTAGACTGTCAAATTTGTGGGCACAGAGTTATTCATAGTATTCCTTTATTATTCTTTTAATTTCCATGGAAGCTGTAGTGATGTCACCTCTTTCATTTCTGATGATAGTAACTTGTGTCTTCTCTCTTTTTTTCTCAGTTAGCCTGGCTAGAGGTTTACTGATTTTATTGGTCTTTTTAAAGAACCAGCTTTTGGTTTCATTGGCTTTTCTCTGTAGATTGCCTATTTTCCATTTCACTGATTTTTGGTCTAATTCTTATTTCTTTTCTTCTTCTTACTTTGGATTTAATTTGTTCTTCTTTTTCTAAGTTCCCAAGATGGAAACTTAGATTATTGATTTTAGATTTTTCTTCTTTTCTAATATATGCATTCAATTCTATAAATTTCCTTCAAGCACTGCTTTTGCTGCAAGATTCTTCTTTTTTAAGCCTGTATATTTATATCTCACAGTAAAATGAGATGGCAGAAAAATATGATCTGTAAAGGACAGATACATTTTAAGAAGATCTGTTTCTTAATGACTCATCTGTTTCAAATATTTGGTTTTTTTAACCTTTCAAATTTTTCTCCACTTTTCATTTTGAAAGTTTTTAAAACTATAGGAAAGCTGTGGAAATATTTAACAATGAACATCTGGATAGCCTTCACTAGATTCCTAAATTATTACCATTTTGCCACGTTTGCTTTATCTCTCCGCCCACATGTATAAATATTTTGCCAAGCCATTTGAGAATTACTTATAAAGATGGTTCGCCTCTAAAAACTTTAGCATGGACATCACCTCACACCTGTCAGAATGGCTAAAATCAACAACGCAAGAAATAAACAGGTGTTGGAAAGGATATGGAGAAAGAGGAACCCTCTTGCAATATTGGTGTGAATGCAAACTGGTGCAGCCACTCTGGCAAATAGTATGGAATTTCCTCAAAAAGTTAAAATTAGAATTACCCCAAGATCCAGGATTCACACCACTATGTATTTATCCAAAGAATACAAAAATACTAATTCAAAGGGATGCTTATACTCCAATGTTCAAAGCAACATTATAATACCATAGCCAAATTATGGAAATAGCCCAAGTGCCCGTATACTGATGCATGGATAAGGAAGAGATATTACTCAGCCATAAAAAATAACGAAATCTTGCCATTTGTGATGACATGGATGGAGCTAGAGAGTATTATGCTAAGCAAAATATGTCAGAGAAAAACAAATGCCATATGATTTCACTCATATGTGGAATTTAATAAACAAAGCAAATGAACAAAGGGGGGGGCAAAAAAAAAGAGAGAGAGGCAAACCAAGAAACAGACTCTTAATTATAGAGAACAATCTGATGGTTACCAGAGGAGAAAGGGGTAAAAGAATGGGGTAAATAGGTGATGGGGATTAAGAAGGGCACTTGTGATGAGCACCGGGTGATGTATGGAAGTGCTGAATCACTCTATTGTACACCTGAAACTAACATTGCACTGTGTGTTAACTAACTGGAATTTAAATAAAAACTTAAAAAAAAAAAAACTTTAGCATGTACCTCCTAAGAACAAATATCCTACCATGATTACACAATAATAAACATACTTGGGAAATTTGAAGTCATACAATTATCTAATATGCAGTTCAAATTTTCCCAACTGTCTCAGGAAGGTCCTTTTCAGTCTAGGTATTTATTATATTTTATTTTAAATCCAGGACTCACTCAAGGTCACCATTGCATATATAGTCATATGTATATAGTTCCTTTTGTCTTTGACAATCAACATTTTTGTAAAGTCCAGTTGTTTTTTTGCATAATGCCCCTCAAATTGAAATTTATCTAATTGTTTCCTCACAATTAGACTCAGGTGAAAATTTTGACAGAGGCACACATGTGAAGTGGGAATGCTTTTCTTCTTTTTGTACATTAGAAGAGCACAAAATAGGTCAGATTAATATTTTCTTTCAATCAGTAACACTTAGTGATTATCTCCTATAAAGTAAATTTAGTGTCATAGTTTGTAGCTTACAAAACGCTTTGACATGGATTCATTTACTCAATTTGCACAACCACCCCACAAGGTAGGTATTTTTAATTATATTTTCTTGTTGGATGCAAATCTATCCAAGTTTATAGAACCAGGAAGACTATATCTGTGGCCAAAATTTAAGCATAGAAATACCATAAATATCACACTGAGGAAGAAGCCCTGTGTTTTCATGTCAAATGAATCTAGATATTTTTTCTCTTCTACAACTTGCACCTCTCCATTGTCCAAACTTTATGCCTTACAGTTCTAGCTGTATGTTAAATTACAAGGTAATGTAATATTATGCTTTATCAAAACATTTTCCAACTGTAATGATTTGAAATTACAATAATCAAAGCAGAAACAATATAAAAGTGGATGAGTGTTAGCTGTATTGAATGCCAAGTAATTGGCTTTCGTTCATGTTTATGTCTTTGCATTTGGTGCAACTAGCAATTCACCAGCTCTTCTTTTTCTCCCTTGAAGAAGATTTTTTGTCAATTCCTTCTACTTCCCAAAGCATGAAAACAGCATTGTATCATAGCATAGTCATCAGTATTTGTACAAGGATTTCTTAGCATATTAAATTAATAACTTTTAATTTTCTTTTTACCCTTGAGCTTCACATTCCCAGTATTGTTTAGTTTAGGGTCAAATCAAGAAACTTTTGGCTATCAGTGTATGTAACTTGATTCACAACCAATAGCATAGATCCTTAAGTAGACATTCCAGCCGGAAAGAGCATAAACAGGTTTTCCAAGCTGTGGGTTAAGGATATTGATGGGAATAAAAGTCAGACAACTTTTACAGTAACACTGAAATTCAAAAAGCAATACTACCCATATCCAGGTAAGGACAACTGCGGGTGCTTCTTTGGGTGGTATTCACGCTCAGATATACTATCTAAATCATTTTAAGTTTGGAAAGATCTTAAAGAAATAGGGTGATATTTTCCACTGATAAAAACCACTTTGCCACATCCAGGGAGTCTCAAGCTCAAATGACAGATCAAGATCCACTTACATTTTCATCTGTGCACAATTTCCCAGCACTGAGTGATTTGAATACCTCATTTAAAAGTAAAAGAGTAATTTCAAATGCCTAAATAATGGGTGATATTATTGTCCTTGTCCAGTGTTCAATTTCATAAGGAAGCAGAGACAGAATCCTGAAAATACTCAACGAAGAACAAAACTCCTTTTTCAACTTTCACAGAGTTCTGCAAGCATATCATTTTCTTTTGAACTGGCATATTATTTACCCCCTTAAAAGAAAAATCTACATTTTAATCCTAGGAAATGCATTATTCTCATTGTTCATTTGGATTAATTTTCAGGCCAACTACAGTAAATGAAGCTGCATTTGATACCTCTGCCTTCAGCATATAAATTGCCTGGGCCAGAGTGATGAAAAATTTTTCAGCTGTGAAGTCTTTAATAGAACACATATCATTCCTTTTTTCCCACCAATCCTCATCAACAGACTATTATCATCAAATAACAATAAGAGAGGCTGCCTGCAGTTAATTTAATCACTGTAACTTCCCAAAAAAATAAAGACTGATGTCTTTTGAAAATTATTCCAATTATGTCTTTGAAAATGAGTTCAAAATTGTTAAAATTACTACTTTCAACACTGTATTAACCTCCACCAAGTGTTATTAGTTATTCTCACGATCTTCCTAGAGCAAAAAATGACATCAGTGCTCAATTTTTTTATTTGGTAAAAATTCAACTTTGAGATGCCAGAATTATTTTTAAAACTTTGCTCGAGGTCAATTCACTTAAGGTTTAAGCTAACCCTTTTCAAATACATCCCGAGAAGCAATTTCTCTGCTTAAAAACAAAAACACAGCCAAAATTTATTTTATTGGAGCACATAAAATCAAATTATATAACCACTTGAAAATAAGTAGAAGGTAAGTAGAGAGAAGGGATCACAGAAACGATGAAGATAACAATAGCCAACATTTATTGAGCTCTGATTATTACTTGATTTGTGAAGGCCTGTGCTAAATGCTGTACAGGCACTGATCATATCGTTTCCACAGCAACCCTATGAAGAGGGTCCTGTCTTTATTCCCATTTTACAGGTGAAGACCTCTGCCATGAAATCTGCTGCTCTGGCTGACACTGGCAGCCTGTGAGGCCCGAACCTCCACCAGCGCCCCCGCCCCCCGCCCCGCAACACACACGTTTCTGACCATTACTTTGATGAGCACTCTTCCTTTGACCACATGATGAGCTCTCTCCCTTCGAAACCTACAGACACTCCTTCTAGAAGAAGAAAGGAAAGGAGTAAGAACAGGGAGGGTCCATTCCCAGAGCAATGCCTCCCCCCACGCTGCCAGGCTTCCTCGCTAATCTTGATTCAACCAGCATTCCCAGGGCTCTCCCTTCAGTCCAGCTCCTTTTGGTGGCCCGGACTTCCGTCAAGTGTGTATTGTCTAAACCGTAACTGCAGAGAAGTTTCGCCCCTCTTCCCCAGGGCTCTGGACCCCCTGTGGTGCACCTGATTCTGCCTGAGTCCTTCCCGAAGCAGTTCAGCCGCTCACGCACTGCTGTCTGGCTCTGCCAGCGGCGAGGCAACCCACTTTGACACGCCCGTGCACGTTAGCGGTGGGTTGGCTGCAACCTAACATCGCAGATCATGTTGGCAGACTCTCACCCTGACGCGGCTCAAAACACTATGATTTTGGATAATTTGAATAATTATAAATTATTCCAAAATTGTTAGCTATGTGAAGGAGGCAAAATGCATGACTCTCAGAGTTTTCCATGTTTTGATCCTTGATATACAGCAAACTCTGTATACATTTCATGAGGATGAAGGCAAGCACTGAGAAAAAGAAAAGAAAGACGAGGAACCTGAAGGAAAGGAGGCCTTGGGAGTGAAGAATTTCAACGGTGTGTTATTGTCGGGACCTTGACCGCCAGAGAGGCCAGTGCTGAAAGGGACAGGTTTTATTCAGGACCTGTGTTCACCATGTCCTTACTCCAAAGTTGGTTCTGCCAATAAAATAGCATCTATTCCACTTCTTGGAAATAAAGCTTTTGATATAAAAAAATACATAGTTGCATTGTTATAAACTTAAAAATGCAATAGAGAAGTTAGTAAAACAAAAACCACCCATCATCTCAAAGTCCAGAGATACCTACTCTTAATGTGTATTTCCTGCTCCATTTTCTTCCATTCATTTGGAAAATTTGTAATGTAAGCAGGAGTATTCTATATATATAGCTTTGTGTCTACAAGGCCTAATCTTAGAGCTCTGCATGGATGTGGATTATAGCTAATATTTGAGCTGCGTGACAACTCACATTTAGAACCTTTAATCACGGCACAGGCCCTGACATTCCGCTAACTTCATCAGGCATGTATGAGATTTTGGACAGCATCCTAATGAACTGTAATGCTCTGAAGAGCATTCTTTTCTTATCTCAGTTGTTGAGCAGGAAGTCCTAGGGTGCCGAATAATCTGAACGTCCACATGTACATTTTCAGTGTTTGAAAACCAGTACATAAGGCACAGAAGTGCTTTTGAGAACAAGACCAGTAACACTTTTAAGGCTCAATGACTGGGGCAATCTCAAATATTTCCTTGTTTAATGCTTCTGTTATTTTGGGAAAAGAGCTGCATAAATGGCAAAATGAAAAGATTGACTCAAATTCACTGTTAATAGGAAAACAGAAGATTTAAGATCATCTGGCTCAATTTTAGAGAACCATAAAATAATTTCCTTAAAAAAAGTAAGGACATATAAGAAAAATATATTACGATGATATTTCATATACACACCACTTTGATTTTTCAAATTGTCCCCCAAGTGTCTTTTTAGAATTGGGTTGTAGAAAACTTCTCCATAATTACTCAGGCTAAATTTAAACCAGCATCTTAACTTTAACTTCCAAAACACTTCATGAGTTATTATATAATCAGTTATAGACTCTCAAATCAAGAGGACACTTTTCTTTGTTTGGAATATGCCCAGTTAACTCAACTGAAAAATGACGCAAACTCAAAAGAAAGCAAAGGAAATGGAGAGTAGCCTTCCTTTAAAAAATGAAATACTGGGAGTGCCTGAGTGGCTCAGTCCTTAAGCATCTGCCTTTGGCTCAGGTCATGATCTCAAGGTTCTGGGATCGAACCCCACCTCAGGCTCCCTGCTCAGCAGGGAGTCTACTTCTCCCTCTGCCCCTCCGCTCATGCTCTCTCTCTCAAATAAATAAATAAAATCTTTTTAAAAAATGAAATACTGTTAAGGACCTCTTCTTTCAGTGGAACATGAGCAACTCCTACTTAGATTACCAGCTTCAGCGTTTCCCCTTTCTCTCTCTCCATCTTCTCTCTCTCTCTCTCTCTCTCTCTCTCTCTCTCTCTCTCACACACACACACACACACACACACACACACACACACGATATCAAAGGAAGAAAGAACACCAATATTTCTATTGGTTGGGGTATTTCGCCCAGAAGCTCTCAGCAAATACTGTTATTTCCTTCACATAAAGGTTGTGAATCATCCATGACTTAAAATGCTGTTGTCAAGGATTAGCTTCCCAAAACCCTGAACAGTCAGTCCCAGCAAGGGGCTTCATGAAGTAAGGTACCTGCTCTATGCCCAACCATGTGTCAGTTCTGCGAGGGCAGAGGAAGAGCCCAGGAAAGGGCTGCTGAGTGCCTGGGTGGGACAGGCGTATATGCACTTGTTGGTTTTACCGTGGATGCAGGGCATACTTGCATTCAGAGAAAGGGTGCTATGACTTTAAAAAAAAAGCTTTTGAAATTGTGAATCGATACCCTTCTGATTTATTTTTCTGAAATTCACACATTCTATGCCTGACTAACTTATAAAGTCCATCATTGGGGTAGTACATAGACAATGAAAACCCATTTTTAGAACTGTTATAAGCCAACTGAGGCTAATGTGGACATATTACCACCACTAGTCCACCATCTTAACGCTCATTTTCTAAGACCTCAGGAACAAAGGAGGAAATTTTTCCCACTACTATGTGTTTTGCATCTCCTCCCAGAAGGAAAGGACAGCTGCTGCCCATCTCCATTAAAAATAAAAGACAGGTTTGGCCTCTTTGTGGGTAAAGACCAGAAAAGAGGAAATTTTAGGTTAAACCATTATACCAACAGTATTCTCACTTATTCTACGCCTCTGAGCATTTTTATTTTTATTTGAATTCAGACATTGAGAGAAATGGATTGTTTTTTCTTTAACAAACAAGTGAAGTAGATACCTCCCATCCAAAATATATTCAAACAAGCAAACACCATGCTTCCCGTCGGCTTAAAGAAGCAGCCATTTCATATGCCTCAGCAATTTACTCTGCTTTTAGATGAAATCAATAGACACTCCCCTTCCATAGGTAATAAAATTAGAATTCTTATATTAAAAAATGATAGCTTTTATTGTTACCAGCTAGGAGTGGCCTTAATGGAGAAGTTGCCTTGATACTCGAACCCTGAAAAGAAGAGCTGTTAACCAACTATTCTAAACCCAAAGTGAGTATCTTTGTTAGACTTAGCTACACATTTAACTGGCTTTTAATCAATAAATGTATAAAATAAGTTAACTCAGCCACTTTCCAAAGCATATATTTTGCAGCCAGTTATCCTGGGGCATTTGCCAGAAAGTTATATTAATCATTTAAAATATTCCATGTGTGCTGTACTGAGTTTCATAGTTGAAACGAGCATATGGTTCTATCAGGTTTAAATTTTCCAACATAAAAATCACTGTAGTCATATTGTGGTCCATGTGTCTATGGCCTTAAATACCCTTATATCTGTGAATGGAAATGGATCCCAAACTGTTCCAAATGGCCTTTTCTCATGCTGATTTTAGGCTGGTATGTTCTGAGATATTTGTCTTATTAGAACCTATGGTAAGATCATACTCCTGCAATTGGGAACGGGGTCTTTCCAGAAGACAGTCTATGTTCCCAGTGTCAAAGAACTTGGAAAGATCTGGACTCTGAGACATGGTAGGAAAAATTTCCCTCTTCATTCTACCTTGGCCTTGCTCTCTTGAGCCTAGACTTTAAGGGAATCTTTTTTTTTTTTAAGATTTTATTTATTTATTTATTTATTTGAGAGAGAGAGAGAGAGAGAGAGAGAGAGAGAGAGCACAACGTGGGTAGAGGCAGAGGGAGAGGAAGAAGCAGACTTCCTGCTGAGCAGGGAGCCCAGCTTGGGGCTCCATCCAGGGCCCTGAGATCATGACCTGAGCCGAAGGCAGATGTTTAACTGACTGAGCCAGCCAGGTGCCCCTACTCTAGGGAATCTTACCAGAAGTTTCTTTTCTGTGAAGATGTTATGAAGATGGCTGCAGCTTCATGGAGGCAGTCCTTGGAGTGTGCTGGGAAAGAGGAAAGCAAAAAAAATCACATGAGGGTGAGCTGGCCTACCAGTTCTGAGAGCAGGCATCTCTGGAAATGGGTGTACTCATTTTGTAATTAATGGGATATACTTATGTTCCTCACACTCTCTTCCTTGCTAGCTGTTCAAATATAGTAGTAACTTCCAATAACATTCTACTTCCCACTGGCCAATTCACCTGGCATGGTGACATGCTGGCTCAGGCCAGAGGTCATATTTCAATATGAACAAGTCCTGTATCTCCCTGTGTCAATGGGCAGTAGAGGAAAATTAGGCTTCTAATGCACAGAACCAGAAACAAGTTTATGGGGAATTCTTTCAAATGTAAAGAAACATGAGAGAAATCCTAAGAACTTACATTACCAGTAATCAACTAGGAAGCCAGAAGAAGTTTTTCTAAACAATCAATAAAAACAAAAAAACAATTCTGATCAACTTATGCTAGGTGAAAGACGGGATTATCTTTCTATGTTCTCTAGACAAAATGACTTTACAAAATCACTGTCGTAGAAAGGGGCAACCAAAAATCACACAGCTAAAAATGTAGGGGAATGTATTTTAGAGATATGTCAGGCAGTTAATTTTAAAATTGTCTTATTTTTCTGGATAATGTGCTGCTTTTGGTATTTTGTCAGTTTTTTAAAATTTGAGATTTAGTCTCATTTCTGTCATGTCTTCTAAATATTGAGTTTCTTGCAACACTCTCTTTATAATTTTGTATTATTTTCCCTAAGAAGACTCTCCAAATTGTATAAGCTTCAGGCCCCACAAAGTCTGGTTCCACCCTGGCTATCCAATTCCTCACATGACTGCTTGGTCTCAGCTGGACTATGGCAAAGGATGGGGTGGGGGTGGAGGAGGTTGGGGTGGGGGTGGGTCTAGGGCCTGTGCCCACATTGTTGTGGTCATCTCCTGGGGCCTTGCAATAGTGGTAGTCAGAGATTTGTGATGTTCTCCAAGGGGCATGAGAATTTCAGGCACAAGATTTGAGGCTGTATGATCCAGGCACCCCTCCAACCTTGAAATATTAGCATTGTATGTTGTTAAATATGCCTGAAGATTTCCTGTTCTCCAAGCTAGTAAAGCATTTGTTTAATTTCAAGCATAGAATAGCTGTATTCCCATGCTTGCCAGGAGCATTAAATCCAACTGGCTGGCTCTCAGTCCGTGTCAAACACTCAGTTACAATAAGCAATACTTACATAATATGTTTAAAGGCATATCCATTACTCTATATCCCAGAGTTATTTACTACTCAGAGTGCTGAGACTTCAAGAGATCTGTGAGTCCCTAAAATTATATGCAGAATTTAATGTGTGTCTGCATTTATAGCTTTCATCAGAGTCTCAAATTGGTCCATGACATGTAAAAATTAATAATCACTAGTTTACATTTCGAGAGTAAGTACCTCCAACGAGGTGGTACTAAAAAAAAGAAACAATACTTTATACCTCCAAAAGGGTTTTTAAAACTACACTACATAATTTTAAACCCATTTCTATATTAAGCTGGGCCAGCAAAAACATATGTCATTGATTACACTGAGAAATTATAAGACATAGCCCAATGAAACAAAGGAAGCTTTTAAACGTACTGTTAATTTCATTACAGTGTATCATTACTATGGACTGAATTGGGTTGCCCCCCAAATTCATAGGTTAAAGCTCTAGCCCCCCAATAGGAAGGTATTTCGAAGTAGGCCTCTCAGAGGTAATTGGGCCACTAGGTGGGGACCCCATGATGGTTTTAGTGCCCTTAGAGAGTTAGAGATGAGAGAGAAAGAGAAAGCACTTTCCCCTCTCCCTGTGAAGACACAGGAGGAGTATGGCCGTATGCAAGCTGGAAAGACAGGTCTCACCAGAACCCGACCATCTTGGCACCCTGATCGAGAACTTCCAACCTCCAAAACTGTGAGAAATAAATTTCTGTTGTTTAAGAAACCCACTCAATGGTGTTTTGCTATAGCAGCTTGAGCTGACCAAGACAGTCATTATGAGGTAAGGTCTATGGAAGAAATTTCTCTCTAGTTTCAGTAGACAAAAAGTTGGGCGTCTCATTTGATTTTACAGGGGATATGGTCATGAATCTATAACTGTTTCTTACCCTTTGCATTGCATATCATAAAACTTAGAATCAATATGTCATTGTACTCTAGTAAAGATCTAGTGCCTTCCCATATACACTTTGTGTATTAACTTCACTCAAAGACACCTCTTACTTTTCACAATAACCTTTTCTTCTGTTCCTTCTTGCAATTTCATTCTATTTTGCTGTATGCGTTTATGCAACTTGCCTTAAATCCTTTCACAAACAAGGCAGATTCTAAGTAAGAATATGAATGAACAAATGAAGGAATGACATTTCCACTTGAGAATTAAAAATAAAAATGTTCATTACTGCATTTGGAATTATACACAAATGTGTATTTGAAGAAATTTAATTTATCTCAACCATGCTCATAAACCTATGAAAATGATTTATGTATGCCAGGGGTTCTTAACTTAGGGCTCATGAACACTCCAGGGGACCTGTGGACAGAATTCAAGGAGTCTGTACACTTAGATGGGGGAAAGCTTATCTTCATTTGCACTGATCTCTAACTGAAATTTAACATTTCCTTCAAATACAAATATTGGCAACAAACCACGGAAGTATTTAGCAGTATCTGTGAATTTGTTCCCCATAGAAATCCCAGGTACGCTCGTCTCCCATTTGTGTTGTTGCAGCTATCCGAAAATATCACTTACACTTACCATCACCTTCAAATGTCACTACACCTGCTGCTGCTAGATCACGTTAATTAATATATTAAAAAAACACATTATTTCTATATCACAAATTTTTTATAATTATATTTTTATATATTTGGTTTCCTTGTAGTACTTTGCATTTTGCCTTATACATTTCAGAACATTATTCTGAAAAGGGGTCCATAGGCTTCCTAAGACTACCAACGGTGTCCAGGGCATAAAAGAAGTTAAAACTCTGACAACACAATCTGTATTTAGGTAACATCTTTATGAGTGCTTGCAAATATCTTACTGAGATCTGTACTATAATTAGGGAATGGTGGTTTCTCTTGATTGGACAACAGTGGCGTCCTCTTGTCAATAGTAGAAGCGGTATGAGTCTTCCTATGCCATTGACAAGTTAAGGTCACAATCAGCCCACACGCAGCAAACCTATTTCTTAGGTCTGCACTTGCAACTTCTGGGAAAAAAAAAAAAACATTTAATAGCTTTGTGAAACTCAGGGTCAGCATTTCTCTTACTGAGAGAGAGAAAAAAACAATTGATTTAACATTTCAAACTTCGACTAAGCAGCAGTACGTTTGACTCAATCATGTAAAGACTCATTATCTATTGTGCAAATTATCTGAGCCCCTTCCTTTTATTTTTTTTTTCTCCCTTGCATGTCAAGCTTCTTTTGAATTTTTATCAGACACTTTGGTACTTTTAGCACAATTGGAATAGGGCAAGAATAAGGAAGTAAAACAAAAGGCTGTCAGTATGATTACTTAACACACACTTCAAAATTATTTTTAGTTACTGTTGTGACATTCACAATGAGGACCTGGTACAAAATATGAGTGTCTGTGTGGGTGTGTTGAGGGGAAGAGTATACCACCTCCAAACAGCCATGGGCAAAAGCCTTTGTCCCCACTTCCCAAGTCCATGGATCTAAGATTAGGAGAGAGAATATGGACCCATTAGGAGATTCCCCCACCCCAAAACAACACAACTCAAGCGTGAAGCCAGAGTGAGGAGGCATGGTGGATCCCTGGATGGTGGAGTTTCTTCCCTCTCTCCTCTGGGCCAACAGGAGGACATTACTCCTGGGCCCCCTGCCCCATTCCAATGAAAGATGTAGTTAGAAGTTGGATTTCATAAATAAATAAGGCACCAGATTATCTAAAATCTTCTGAGTATACATCACTTTGTATAATTAATAAGTTTTCCAGATGGCTGACTTATCCTTTGAAGCAATGGCACCGTTTTCATGTTAGTTATCTTAGACGACTGACTGTATAATTAATGTACTATATGCCCCCTACGTACATAGAAAAGTAGCCTGAAATTAGTTTAATCTTATACTGATGACTCTGGGTCAACACAAAAAATCCACTTTCTTGCATGGGCACATTACAAGGGTAATTTCCAGGATCCACACAGGGTCTTTGACCCCTATTGGAACTGATGCTGAGAACTGAAGCTGCTTTTTCCATTTTGTCTAATACTTTCTTGACAGACATTACTTTTATCCTCCAACTAGATTTGAAACCAGATACGCAATCATGAATAGGTTGAGGGCTTGAGGACATCTTGAATGGAATAAAAAGCACAATGCATGAGATTTATTATTTATTGTTTATGATATCCATTTGAGCATTCATAGAGTTTTACTGATTTGTTGATTCTTCGATGAGTGCTAGATGTAGGAGTTTATAATATAATTTCCAAATAAATGAGATTCAACTATACTTGGTTTCCTGTGAAAATCAACCAGAGCCTTCCATGTCTACCCTTGCATGTCTATATACAAACTCAAAACAGAGTTTATCCCAGTTTTTGGTTGACAGCAAGCATCTTTTGTTGAATTAGCAACCTGAATTCAGTAGCCAAAATATTTACCAACTTTGACAACCCAAACCACTAGGTCCCACTGTCTGAAGTCTCTGAGTCACATACTCATTTTCACAGAGGCAGCAAAACCAAGTGTTCCCACTTCCTCTTTCACCCAAGCCTTTATTTGTCTCATTGAGTTGTAACCACACAATGTGGTGGAAGGACTATGGAGGAATATTGTAATCCTGCTTCTGCTTCCAACTCACTGTGGAACTTTGGGGAAACTACTTTTTCTCCAAGTCTGTAAAGTGTTTTCACCTGTAAAGTGAATATAATATAACTTTGGACCCAGAGTGTTTGTGAGAATGAAGTGACATAATTTCCATAAATTTACCCAGGTCATGTCAGGCACTTAAGCAGATGCTTCAGAATTATTTGTGTCCTATCTTTTCCCTTGTTCCTTTATTTTCATGTTTATTGACTTTGCAGCACCCAGATATATAGATCACCTTCAAAATACATAGTTATTGTCGTCAGTGAAGCATTGTTGATCACCAGCTAACAGCTTTAGTAATGCTTCTTAAGTGTCCTTCAGATTTTGAATACATTCGTATGACAGCACTTCCCACAGTGTCTTAGGAACATGTACATGTATAAGCCTGTCAGCCCTCAGACTCTGGATTTCTTGAGGGGAAAGTTGACATCTCATGCACCATTGTATTCCCAACTCTTAGCCCATTACCTAGGACATTTGCAAACATTTAATAGATGAATAAAAGAATGAATCAGTATTTAGATATCTTAAACAAAAGTGTGCATATATTAGGAGTTTCCTTATCTGGTATCATAAAAATTTGGATCAGGGGATGCCTGGGTGGGTCAGTAGGTTGGTTAAGCATTGGCCTTCAGCTCAGGTCATGATCCCAGGACCCTGGCACTGAGCCCCAGTCAGGCTTTCTGCACAGCGGGGAGCCCGCTTCTCCCTCTCCCTCTGTCTGCCACTCCCCCTGTTTGCTGCTCTCTCTCTTTCTGTCAAATAAATAAATAAAATCTTTAAAAATTAATTAATTGGTAATTAATTAATTAAAATATATTTCTTAATTGGATCAGAAACCAGAGATCCTGAAAAACAGGAGGCAAAGGTGACCAAATCCATAGACGTTACTTACCCGTGGCTCTCCACTGACCTCCCACCACCACACCTGGTTCATAACATTAACCTGGGAAACTTCCAACTGTATCTTCAATTCAGAAAAGGAAACAAATCTTCATTTGCATTTCTAGACAGAGTCAGTCTGCTATGCCTAAAATAGTGTGTCTATTTCAAATCATAGGAAAATCGGTGAGAAGGCTCGTACCCTGGCTCTCCATCCACTCAGCTCTCTCCATGTCTCCAATGCTTATTCAGCCAGGTGTCTTTCTTAGGAGGGGGGGCGGAAAAAGCTGTAGCTAAATAGCCTGGCTCATCACACTTGCCTTTCAGCTGTTCGGACTCTTGTCTCCTTTACCCCCTTGGTACTTTTCTATTGTGCATTCCTCACCAGGCATTTCTCCATTTCCATGACAATCACCAGGCCCCCCCATCTTTGTGCTTCTCTCTAGATATTTTCATATACACTGTGCCTTTACTGAGAAACCCCTTCCTCACCTTCTCATCCAAACTTGTTTCCTTCAATTCCTTAAACCCTAACATTTTAAAGTAAAAAAAAAAAAAAAAGACCTTCAGTTACAGTCCAACAATGCAGGGCAATCCCCTCATTTCTTTGCAGTCAAGAAACTAAGACCCAGAGATGCTTGTGACATCCATCTGTCAGAAAACTCTCAGGATCAACACACCAAACCTTACCAGCTCTTCTTAGGAAAGCACTTACACGGCAAGGAAGAGGCAGGTGGATGAATACTATGGAATGCCCACCAACTCTAGTCTAAGTACTTTCACATGCGCTCATGGTATCCTTATATTGAACCCATTTTAGCAGAGACAAATGTAAAACTCAGAATGGTCAAAGAGTGAGGAGAGGAAGATGGTGGTAGAGTAGGAAAACCCAAGGCTCCTCTCATCCCACAAATACTAGATAACTATCAAATTATCCTAAAGACCCCAGAAATCAACCTACAGACTGACAGACCAAACTCCACAACTAACAGGAGAGGAGAGGCCACACTGAAGAGGGAAGGAAGTGCAAAGATGTGGTTTAGGGGATAAACGGATCGTGGGTGCTATGGAGGGGAGAGAGCCATGGTGGAGGAGAAGGGTGAGAAAGAGAGAAGCACACAGGAGAATGCACAAGGAGAACGTTTCCCCAAAGTCACTGACTTGGAAAACGAGAGGGACTGAATTTTGTGAGCTCTTGCAAGGCTTAAAGCCTGGAGTTTTAAAGGTCAGCAGGCTTGGCTGGGATAGAGCCCAGAGGGCACTGCACTGCTCCTAGGGAGAGGGCAGGCAAACAACCCAGTGGCAGACAACATGGAAGTGACGATCTGGGGGAAGGCCTGGGGCACACAGAGAGGAGAATATTTGCTCTTCACAGAGTGTGGCCTTGAGAGGACATGTTCGTGGAGATACCACTCTGGGCACATATAGCTGACACCATTTCCCTTCCCCACTGCTCAGGATGAACACAGAGCCACCTGCGGGAAGGAGAATAGCACCAACACTGGCTGCCTAACTTGCTTACACCAAGCCCTACCTCCCTGCATTCTGGCAGGACTGCCCTTCTCAGTCAAGCTCGCTTCAGTCCCAGTGCAGCAGGCCCCTCCCCCAGAAAACCAGCACAAACCTCTGCCCACACCACACATTCCAACCAGAGAGTTCTGCAGGGCCAAAGTGCTGGTGGAGTTTATGTCAGGTCTCAGTTCATAAGCAGACCAAAGCACACCTAGTGAAAACTCACCACAATCAGGCCAGGGACCAAACACTGCCCATAGCAGGCATACAGAGCTTCTGCAGATGACTGGCCTGAAAGAGCAGCCAGAACACAAGAGCAGAGTGCATTTGGCACACACTGGAGACACTCCCTGAAGCACCAGGCACTGGACACTACTTAACCTCTTCTTTATACGGTCATTACTTTTAGGAGCGGGAGGTATAACTGGCTTTTCTAACACACAGTGGAAGGCAGAAACTTAGACAAAATGCCAAGATAGAGGAATTTATCCCAAATGAAAGAACAGAATAAGTCCATGGCCAGAGATCTAAGCAAAACAGATACAAGTAACACGCCTGATGGAGAATTTAAGGCTACAACCATAAGGATGCTCAACTGGGCTCGAAAAAAGAATAGAAGACGTCAGTGAGACCCTTACCACAGAGATAAAAGAGTTAAAAAAGAATCACTCAGAGATGAAGAATGCAATAAAAGAGATTAGAAACAGGCTTGATGCAATGAACAGTAGGCTGGAAGAAGCAGATGAACAAATAATTGACGTAGAAGAAAAATAATGGAAAATAATGAAGCCGAACAAAAGAGAGAAAGAATTATGCAACACAAGAATAGACTTAGGGAATGCAGTGATTCCACCAAACATAATAACATTTGTATTATAGGTGTCCCAGAAGAAGAAGACAGAGTAAAGGGGGAATAATACTTATTTCAAGAAATAATAGCAGAAAACTTTCCCAGATTACTGGGAAGGAAACAGACATCCAGATCCAGAAGGCACAGAGAACTCCCAATCAAAATCAACAAAAGCAGGCCAACACCAAGACATATTATAATTAAATTTACAAACTATAGTGATAAAGAAATTCTTAAAAGCAGAAAGACAAAAGAAGTCCTTAACTTACAAGGGAAAACCCATAAGGCTAGCTGGAGATTTCTCAACAGAAATTTGCCAAGACAGAAGGATGTGGCATGATATATTCAAAATGCCAAATGGGAAAAAGCTGGAAAGAATATTCTATCCAGCAAGGCTATCAGAATAAGAGGAGAGATAAAGAGTAAAGTTTTTCCCAGACCAACAGAAACTAAAGGAGTTCAAAAATACAATGAGATTTCACTTCACAGCTGTCAGAATGGCTAAAATCAATGACACAGGAAACAACAAGTGTTGGCGAGGATGCAGAGAAAGGGGAACCCTCCTACACTGTTGGTGGGAATGCAAGCTGGTGCAGCCACCCTGGAAAACAGTATGGAAGTTCCTCAAAAAATTTAAAATAGAACTATCCTATGATCCAGCAATTTCACTATGTGTCCATCAACTGATGAATGGATAAGGAACAGGTGAAATATATATATATATATTATATATACATATATATATATAAAAACATACATATACACACAGAGGTGATATTATATATATATATATATATATATTTTGCAACGACATGGTTAGAGCTAGAGAGTATGATGCTAAGCAAAATAAGTCCGTCAGGAAATACCATATGATTTCACTCATATGTGGAATTTAAGAAACAAAACAAAGAAAGAAAGAAAAAATAGACCAAAAAAAAAAAAAAGACTCTTAAATGTAGAGAACAGACAACCTGGTTGCCAGAGGAGAGGTAGCTGTGGGGGATGGGTGAAACAAATAAAGGGTATTAAGAGCACACTTACCACGATGAGTACTAAATAATGTATAGAATTATTGAATCACTATATTGTACATGTGAAATTAATATAACATTGTATGTTAATTATACTTGAATTTTAAAAAAAGAAGAAAGCATGGTGATTGTGGAAAGAAAGAGGCCAAGGTATGATAAACGTGCTTATATTCCTTTCTGAAATATTTAATGAGTGTCCAAAATTCAAAATTTTACCACTTAATTCATTTTTTAAAAAACATATCCGTTAATCAGAAGTCAGCCTCCTACTACATATTAATTTCAGATTCCCTGAGAAAAGGCAGTAAAGGAATTATAAATGCACCAGCCCCTATTGCAATACATGGGATGGTAATATACACTTTTAATTTATGGTAATATACATTTTAATTTAGGGTAATATACATTACCATAATGTAATGTTTTTGCATGTAAAATGTGTTGTCAGTCTTACAGGATGAGACTATTTTTCAACTTAAGGTTAGTTGTGATATCTGGAAGCTAGGAACACAGGGACAGCCCATTAAAAATGGGTCATGCAGTCCTTCGTGGTTCTCATTTTGGAAGTGTAAACACGTATATTTATTTAAAAAAAAAACACACAAGGAACTCCCTTACAAGTATGTCAAGTCTTCTTAGATGAGGAAAGTTTTATAAAGGGACATATGGGGAAGAAGATTAATGTACGCTAAGACATACTGTCTCTTCCAAATGATATGATTTTCAAAAAGAAAAAGAAAAACTAACATTTATTAAATATTATATATCTAGTGTTCTCTCCCTATTTTCCAAAGATCTGTCAAGTAACCTTCCCTCAGCTCTCTGACTGAGTCAAAATACCCAGAACTCCAAAACCCTCTTGTTCATGGCTCTTATCAATACCCAAAATTTGTATTTATTTGTTTGATTAAAATTAATGCCTGTTCTATGGAAAACAGTTATGGAGTTTCATCAAAAAATTAAAAACACTCCTATCATATGATTCAGTAATTCTACTCTGGGTATTTACCTGAAGGAAATGAGACACTAACTGGAAAAGATTTCTGCACCCCTCTGTTCATTGCAGCCTTATTTACAATAGCCAAAACCTAAGTGTCCACTGATGGATGAATGGATAAAGAAAATGTGGTACACGCGTGCGCGCGCACACACACACACACACACACACAATGGAATATTAGTCAGTCATAAAAAAGAAGGAAATCCTGTCATATGAATAGACTTCACAGGCATTTTGCTAAGTGAAATAAGTGAGACAGAGAAAGACAAATACAATATGATCTCACTTATATGTGGAATCTTAAAAAAAGGAACAAAAACAAAATCACAAGCTCACAGATATAAAGAACAAATGGGGGGTTGCCAGAGGTGAGGGGTGGCAAGATGTGTGTAAGTGGTCAAAAGATACAAACTTCCATTTATAATATAAATCAGTTCTGGGAATGTAATGTATAGCATGGTGACTATAAGTAATAATACTGTTCTGAATATTTGAAAGTTGCTAAGAAAGTAGATCTTAAAAGTTCGCATCACAAGAAAGAAAGGATTTGTAACTATGTGTGGTGATAAATGTTAGCCAGACTCAGTGTGGTGATCATTTTATAATATATGCAAATATCAAATCATTAAGCTATATACCTGAAACTAACATAATATTATGTCAATTATATATCAATATTTTAAAATGAAAATAAAAAATAGACCATCTTTAGAATTTTTATTTTAATCTTTACCACCCAGCTTATGGGTCTTCCCGAATGCCTTTGAAAATATTATGAAGCTACAGACCCCCTCCTGGAAAAATGCAAAACAAAAACAATAAAAGATTTATATCTGCCTCCCACCACCACTCTATGGTGACAGGCATCGTATTTGCTTTTCTTCACCCTTAATTCCCATTATGGTGCTGAAAGTGTAACAGGTGCTCAGGACATGACTGCTTGACTGACAGAAGAAAACAACAGTTATTTCTACCTTCCCATCCAATACATCCTTCCTCCTTCCATCTGTCATTCAACCACCTCACCTTTTGTGTCCCAGAGGAGTTAGAGACCATTCTTATATACTTGCTGCCTTTCTTGTCCTATGGAAGGCCAACCCCTACACCATGTTTGGGAGCCACCCCCTCCTAGTTCTTCAAAGAAAGCACATTTATCATCCCTGCTCTCTCTTGTATCTTCAAAGAAACTTTTTTACTTTCTTTCCTCTAAATGCGTAACGATGTTTTAAATCCCACCTACCTCTAAAAAAATCCCTTCTGCTGAAGCCCTACTTAGTCACTGCTTGTTTTTTAACCTTCAGGCAAGCTTCTTGAGAGAAATTTCCTCTTACTGCTCCAGTTCTCACCATACACTTGTTTCTCAAAGCCCTGAAAGTGAACTTCAGACACAGCTCTATCGGGATACTCACATCAAAACTGGTAGACATTTTTTTTTTGCTGAATTCAATGGGTATTTTTCAACCCTTTTTTACTGACCTTCCCCCAGCACAGGATGCTGTCTCAATATTTCCCTTCCCTTGGTTTTCAGGACTTTACTTCCTCCCAGTCTTCCTTTACCTCGCTGTCATCTCTCCTCAGACCCCGGGCTCCCCCTTGTCGCCTTTCATCTCTTAAATATTGGTGTTCCCTGGGTCTCTGTTCATGTGCTTTCTTTCTCACATTACATTTTATTTAACTGTCACTGATCCATTAATGCCAATGGATCCCAAATCCATATTTCAAGCCAGAATTACATTCTGAGCTCCAGAGATATCCGTTAGATTGCCCACTGGCCATCCCTGTCTCCAAGTACTAGAGTTTCCTAAACGTGCCAAAAAAATGAGCTTACCATCTTTCTTAAAAAATGTGTTTTTCATCCTCATCTCGATGAATGGCACGCCCCATCCACCGTGTCCCCCAATCCACCTACTTATGTTCTCTATTTTCAAATTATCAATAAATTAATTACAATATTAACTTCTAAGTGTACAAAGAACATTGTTCAACTACACTGTGAAAATTATATTTAAAGTACTTTTAAGTTACAGTTTTATTTGCTTTATGACAACAAATCAATGCCACACAGATGTCTTAGAGAACTTAAAAAATAGAGAATAAAAGGAAGAGATAGATGGTATTTCAAACTAAGGCTATATAAATTATGCCTCCTAAATGTTTTAGGGGGCTAGAAAAGTCTAGTCTAGTGAATACTTGTAACATTTTTCTTTGTTATATGTCTATACTATTGCATCAATTAAGCAGAGATATTTTGCATTAAATCCAGTCCCTGTTAGGCCCAATCTTTGTTCCAATTAATAAGGCTTTTCTGAATTACCGTTTAAGTAAATACCTTCCAAAATGATGTGTAAGTGGATACATGCACATATAAAAGGGGCAGAAAGCTCTGTGGAGCCAAAATTTCATCTTCTGTTCCTATTTCTGACCCTGCGCCACAGATGGCCGCTGCCACATCACCTTGACATTTCCTCTGACATCAAGAAGGAAGTTTACCCTCCTCCATGGCTTATAATCATATCACTTACGCTTGTGCACACTTTACAGTTAATCTGATTTCATTTTGATCATAAAAACAAATCCTTGGAGTATGATCTGCTTGTTTTAGAGATGTAGAAACTGAGCAGAGTCAAGGGAACCTGCTTAAGGTAATGACAACAGGAAAATTAAATCAAACATTATGACCCTGTGCCCAACAGATCTTCCAAAAGAATGCCCAGCAGCCTGGAAAGATGAATGAGATGCTAGTGTATATACAAGTTGGATCCCGTCGGTAGAAATGGAGAAATATGTAAATGTACATATTGTACACATTACCAACTAAGATACTAAGGACAAACCAATCAAAGATCAAATCTATCTGCCTGGAAAACATTTCCACAACTTCTCACCTTTTTAAACCTATTCTTTCTCTCATGTTTCCCTCTCTAGTCTAGTATCATAAGAATTCTTTGGCCTCTACTAACAGTGAAAGAAAGCTCAGAAATGTATTGATTGTTGTGGCTCTCACTGAATTCTCATACGCATTGACCATCTCAACAGTTGATCTCAAAACTTGACATGAGCAATACAACATTCTGAAAAGTTCTCAGTTTTGTAAAAGATAAAATGAGATAAGATCAGGACATGGAAGAAGTCCTTGAAAAGACCTTTTATCTTCAACAGTCTCAGGGACAAGCTCTCATAAAAGTGGGTTCCTTTCCCTTCAGGACCCAATTTACTTTGTAGTTATGACTTTATTAGCATGACTATTTCATTAACGTCTGTCTCCCATATCAGACTGAAAGCCTCAGGAGAACAGATGGAGTGAATGTTTTTGCTTGCCCTTGTACCCTAAGCACTCAATAGTCTTGGTGTTCAGTAAATACTTGTAGGACACTTCTATGGGACATGGGACAAATAATTTCTGTGTGTGACATTTCTATAGGAAAGAGAGGGCCCATGAAAGGTATAGAGATAAAGTACTAAGAGTGGGAGTCTTCTGAAGAGCTTCAAAATACCACAAAGCCAAGGGTTTTTGTCTAATAACAGTTGTTTTATTAACATGAATAAACTGAATAACAAGTAGCCCAGATCCCCAGTGTGGAGATCAATGGAAAGATACTTACTTCAAACATGGTTACAATATAGGGCATTAGGAAAAGTGAAGAAAAAGGGTCAGAGGCTCTAGTTAATCTCCTTTGTGGCAAGGATCACTGATGGGAACGGCTGGGTTCCACCACTGACGGCACGGTGTCCTAAGTCTCATACTTTAGGGGCACCTGGGCGGCTCAGTCAGTTAAACGTCTGCCTCTGGCTCAGGTCATGATCCCGGCGGGGTCTCTAGATCGAGCCCCGCATCAGGCTCCTTGCTCAGCGGGGAGTCTGCCTCTTCCTCTCCACCTGCCTCTCCCCCAGCTCATGCTCTCTCTCTAATAAATAAATAAAATCTTTTTTTAAAAAAGTCTCACATTTTCTCTCTCAGTCCTGTGGATCCACTCCAAGCTCAGAAGCTAATAGTGCTGGTCCCCTAGTGCCTCTGTATTTGGCCATGGGATACCGATTCCCCTATCCGTCTTCAGATAGGGAAGACAGAGTCGATTCAAAGTTTTTAACATAAATATTTACTGGGAAATTCATGAAAATCAAGACACAGAAACATAGATTCAAGATTAAATGTGTAAATTCTTAACTTTTGCTTTAGGTAGCACTTGGTAAAACACTGGTTGTGTTACCCTGATATTGGCCTCTCCCGCACTTAAAAGGAAGACCACCCACTGGTTCTTTGGCAGGTCCCTTCCTTCTTTTTCAGATATCCCCACATTTGGACAAGAATTGTGACCTTCGTCAAGTAAAAAAACACAACAAACAAACAAAAAAACAGATTGTTGGCTGACACAAAGCTGACACAAAGGTGTCTCTAGATAAAGGAAGAAATAATTTCAGATTAATAAATATGTATGTGCACTTCAGATGCTTAAGTACAAACACAATCCTCTCCTTCCGCAACTCACCCTCTGTGAAAATTACTGCACAATCTCTAACAAAATAATATTTATTTTGTTGAAATGAGGGTGACTTGCATTCAAAATTGGTAGGTTTATCGGCTTTCAAATAAAGTTCTACTTTAAGCATCATCTTTTTGAAAGAATAAGTATGACCCCTGAATATTTTCAGAAGGCATGTATATAATCAAATACACATCTTCTAGCCATACAACTTAGGAGAAATCCTACTTACCAACAAGATCAAGGCGGGGAGAAGTACGAGGGAGTATAATAATGTGTTGGTGGATAATTACTATAAATTCCCCCATACATGAACTACCAATCTCAGAAACTAGAATACATTTAAATATTAATACAAAACCATATTGGAGATATATGTGCTATATCAGGATGAACTCTGAATTTCATAGTGTTCCTACTCATAATTATAAGGAAGTTCTATAAAAAGTAGATCATATCCTGATATATTTTTTTATTACCCTGGAGCTAAATATACTGTCTTCCAATTAAGTATGTCATATAAACAAATAAATGATGTTGCCACAGCTTACAAATATCAGAATACAGAATTTCATTTAATAGATGCTTATGTGGTAATATTAATGTAATATTAATGGAAAGATAAAATAATATTTTATTTATGTATACCACATGTATGTTTTAAAGATTTTAATACAGATTCATTCAATCAATTCTCAAAATAACCATATAATGTAGAAAGGGTTACTAACTCTATTTGCCAGAAAAGGGTAGAGAAAACACTTCTAAACTATTTTTATGACACTATCAAAACAAAGAAGGAAATTTGGAGAAAAGAATATTGTAAGCAAATGTCCCACATGAACACAAACACAAAATGCCTTTAAAACATTTGCAATGTATAAAAAGCAAAATATATTCCAGGAATACTAGCTTGTTCACTTTTAAAAATCAGTCAGTATAGGGGCACCTGGTGGTGTAGTCAGGTGAGCTTCCGACTCTTGGTTTCAGCTCAGGTCGTGATCTTAGGGTTCTGAGATCAAGACCCGTATTGGGCTCTATCTGCACTCAGTAGGGAGTCTACTTAGGACTTTCTTTCCCTCTCCTTCTGCCCTTTCCCCCACCCCACTCTCTCTCTCTCTCTCAAATAAGTAAATAAATCTTAAAAAAAATCAATACAATTCTGCACGTTGACACAATGAAAGAGAAGGATCATATATCTTGGTAGTTTGAGAAAAAGCATTTGAAAAAATTCAATACCCCTTCATAAATTAAAGAAGAACTGTCAGCAAATTATTAATAGAGGAATTTCTTCAATATGAAAAACGACATGTATAAAAAGCTACAGCTAATATCATACCTAATGGTGAAAGGCTGACCACTTACCAGTTAAGATCAAAAACAACACCAGGATACTCACCCTCATCATTTCTATTTAAAATTGTTCTGGTAGGTTTAGCCAGTGTAATAATGCAGGAAGAATAAATAGAAAGTATAAAACTTTAAAAAAAAAGGAATAAAACTCTCTTCATTCACAAACAACATGGTTATATATGCAGAAAAATCCAAAGAAATCTACAAAACTATCCCACAACTAATAATTGAATTAGCAAGGCCTCAGGAAACACAGTCAACATACAAAAACAACAGTATTTCTAGATAACAGTTACGAACAAATGTAAAATTATATCTAAAAAATAATACTCTTTATAATAGCATCAAAAAACAAAAAAAAATTATGGATAAACTTAGCAAAAGATATCTAAAGCCTCTGCACTAAAAACAACAAAACATGGCTAAGGAAAATGAAGAGATTTACAATAAAGCTATGACAATTGAGAGAGCATGATACTGGTATGAGGAGGTACAAAGTGACAATGGGACAGAGAGAGGGTTGAGAAATAAAGACACACTTTTATAGTCAATCAATTTTCAACAAAGAGCAAATCAATGTAGAAAGAAAAGACATTTTGATAATACTCCTGGAACAAGTGGATATCTTTATGAAAAAAAAAATTAACTTCAGTTCCTACCTCATAGACCTAAATATAAAAGCTAACACTATAAAACTTCCAGAAGAAAATATAAAAGAATATTTTCAAAAACTTGAGGTACATGAAGATTTTTCACCCAGAACGCAGAAAGTATAAAAGAAAAAATTAAAGATTTTTTCTCACTAAAAATGACATTAATAGGGGTGCCTGAGTGGCACAGTCAGTTAAGCATCTGACTCTTGGTTTCGGCTCAGGTTGTGATCACAAGGTCATGAGATCCAGCCCCACGTCAGGCTCTGTGCTCAGTGGAGAGTCTACTTGAGACTCTCTCTCCCTCTTTCTCCGCCCCACCCCACTATTCGCTCTCTCTCTCCCTCTGTAAAATAAATAAGTAAATCTTGAAAATGACATTAATAGAATAAGCAAACCACAGATGGGAGAAAATATTCACAAAATGTCTTATCAGGCAAAGGACCCATATCCAGAATATACAAAGAATTCTTCCAACTCAGTAATAAAATGACAGCTAGACCAATTAATAATGGGCAAATGATTTGAACAGATACTTCACAAAAGATCCACAAGTGGCCCAGAAGCACGTGAAACAATGCTTAACATAGTGAACTATTAGGAAAACACCCCAAACCCGCAATGAGATACTACTATAATGATAGAAGATAAAAAGATGTTGGCAAGATGGGAAACAACCAGAACTCTCAGACATTACTGATCATCATGGAAAAAGCTACAACATTCTTTTCAAATGCTTGGCAATTTCTTAATAAAGTTAAACACAACATCCACTATGACCACCAGTTCCACTCTTTAGTATTTACTCAAGAGAAAGGAAAACATACAGACACACAAAGACTTGTATATGAATATTCATAGTGACTTTATTTATAATAGTCCCAAACTGTAAAACAACCCAAATGTCCAAAAACAGGAAAAGAAGTAAACAAATTGTGATATATTTGTATGATACCAACGGCAGCAATAAACAGAAATGAAGGATTACTGTTTTGTGCAACAGCATAAATTAACCTCACACACATTATGCTGAACAAAAGAAGCCAGATCCCTGAGTACATGCCAGGTGATGCCATTGATATGAAGTTCTGGAACAGACAAAACTGATCTGTGGAGACCGAAATCAGAATGATGCTTGTGGCTGGAGAGAGGAGAGAGGCAGGACTGACTGTTAAGGGAGCAAGAAGGGAAATATTCTGTATCTTGGTAACAGTCTGAGTTACATGAATATGTGCAATTGTGAAAACTGAGAACTAAAACACTTATGAGCCATGCATCTCACTATATGGAGACTATACTCCAGTACAATAATTTAAAGCACAGAAGGTAATTAGATGATATTATTTTGATGAAGTGAAAATTACACTTGAAAACAAATAAAGCAATAAAATAGGGCCACTTCATTCCACTCTTCCCCTCTAGGAGAATAAGCTCCAGGCTGTGGAGGAGATGGAAGGCACAAATCTGTTTTCATTTGCATCTGACTAGAATCACAGCGTGCTTCTAGTTTTAAAGATGTCAATACTTACCCCCTTCCCATTTGGCCCATAAACCAAAGCTACCCTCATCCTCCAAAACCTGAAGAAGATACGGGGATCAGTTCCAACTCTAACTGTGTTAGTAGAACTATGTATTTCTGTCTCCAGCAGGATGCCTTCCAGGGAGACTGTCAAGGGTAAGTCTGAATATATATGATTTTTACCTTTCATGCTGACTTTAGAACCTAATTAGGGTAAGGTAGGAATTCACAGTAATTGTCCCTATGTAAGTTGATAAGTATTATATAATAGATTCAAATGCATAACTGAATTCCTATCAGATGATTCTTAGTGCTTTGGTTATAATTAAATGTACTGATTGTACTTGAAATACATTAAAATTCTCACTAATCCTTTCTCTTCCCTCCCCTACCAAAAATCATGAACTATTTATAAAACTTTCAGAGTCTCTTCATTTGGTTTTACTTATCTGAACTCATAAGCCATGCATGGTAAATTTCAGACCTATAATTTGTGGTTTCCTGCTTCCAAGATTACTCCAGAGAAGTTCTCATGTGACTGTTTTTTCTAGTTAAATATTTACACATATTCACAGTATACACAGGCAGTTCATATTTGACATGATTTAACAGCATCTACATCTGTTTCTCATCATAACATGACTGGAAAATGTGCCTACTAAACAATTTTTTAATACAGTTGTCCAAAACATTGTTTCTACTCTCATCTTGAGACATTTCTTTATAAAGAAAACAAGGTCAGATGGCCCCTCTCAGGCCCTGTTTCCTTCTCAATTTCCTTCCTCTGGCTTCAGGAGCCTCTCCTGCTCTCAAGCATTACTTTCCAAGCCTAACCAAAATACGGGTCATGTCTTATTTTTATCAGTGTGTGAAAAACACAAAATAAATGGAGATATGAAGGGAAAATAACCTATTTAAATAAAAAAGCCACCAAATGCAACACTTGGCTTTCCGTGTGGTATTCCAAGGTTAGCAGGATTGCATCTGAATAAAGCCCCTACTGATGTAAAAATGCTTCAAGTCAGTTTCATGTTCCCGGTGCATAACTTCACACATGATCTTTCCAAATACAAAACAAAATGAAGAAGGAGCAGAAGGAGAGGGAGAGGAAGAAGAAGAAAAGAAACTTCTTGGCTTTCAAGAGGTAATAATGTCTATGTCCCCAAAATTTTAAATCACAACACAAACATCTGTTCTAATTCTTCCCCTGTCTAACAAAGTGAATCGTATTTTAAATTCCTACATTTTCCCCAGAATATAAAGCAGAGTTAAATTATGAGAATATTTTCCTCAGAACAGTAATTTAGAATAAATTGATCTTGTATGAATTTCATTCTGTTGTTTTGGGTTTTAATCCACAAATCTGTTTTCTCATTTCTATTCATATACTGTTATCAGAAGCAATAACAAGGGAAAATGAAAATAAAAACTCCTGAGTGAATTATAAATCCTAGAAGCCGATCATAGTTCATATGTATCAGAGAAGCTAAAATAAAAGGAAAGATTGTTTTCAACTATTTTGAGACTCATTTTTCCAGTTTGTGTCTAATTCAAGATCTTCACTTTTTTTCTTTTCTCTTCCCTGATTATATTTTGGCCACTTCACAGCTCATTATGCTCTGGAAAGAAAGAGATTGGATAACATAAAATGAGATGAAACTAAAATGAGTGCAATTGGCCTCAACAGCCCTGAGGAAAAGCTTTATTTTAAAGAAGCCTAGAAAACTTGGATCTAATAAAGCTTTTGGTGCGTCTGAGAATTTAAATAATCTTCAATATTCTTAATTCTTGTCATGCTGATTAAAAAGCATAAGAATAGATTTTTAGACATACTTTGTAGACATTCTATTTTATGAAATAATATGAAAAGTTGCTCAAATCCAGCTATGACACCGTATACTCAGAGAAATGCTTCCTAGGATACTGTATATTTTCTCAAACAAGATACACACACACACACACACACACATGCATGTGCACACATAAATAAGTGCTAATTTTGGTTTGCTGTCTTGATACTTCAAATACCTATGCTAGTTTTAGAAGAAGGTAAGTAATTACAATATGTAGATACAGACAACCTGCGGAGGATGCAAAATTTTTTTACTCATGAGCTATCATTACGTAGTAGATAAACATTTCAGGAAAGGGGATAATATGTATATTTAAATTTCTTTCTCAGCTTTTAGAGAGGTAAAACATAATGAGCATCCAAAAAACCCAAAGAACCTTATAAAACCTTTCAGAAGGCTGAGGAGAGAATAGTTACCAACTCTTCTTATGATGACAGCAGAACCTGGATACAAAAACGTGACACCGATATTTTAAGAAAATTGTAGACCAGCATCTTTCATGAACATAGATGTAATAAAACTTTGTAACAAACTATTGGCAAATTGAATCCAGCAATATATAGAAAGGATATTATATCATAACTATGAGGAGTTGATCCATGATTTGACATTTGAAAATCATTCAATATAAACCATCATATTAACAGACTAAAGAGAGAAAATCATGTGATCATTTCAATGGATACAGAAAATGTATTTGCCAAAATTTAAAACCCGCTTGTGATTATAAAAACAAAAGACCCTTTCTGCCCGTGGACACCGCCGAGTAAGCATCGTTAAAGTCTCCCCTCCCACCGCCGTCATGTCTAAGTCAGAGTCTCCCAAAGAGCCTGAACAGCTGCAAAACTCTTCATCGGAGGTTTGAGCTTTGAAACAACCGATGAGAGTCTGAGGAGCCATTTTGAGCAACGGGGAACGCTTACGGACTGTGTGGTAATGAGAGATCCAAACACCAAGCACGCCAGAGGCTTTGGATTTGTCACGTATGCCACTGTGGAGGAGGTGGATGCAGCCATGAACGCAAGGCCACACAAGGTGGATGGAAGAGTTGTGGAACCAAAGAGGGCTGTCTCAAGAGAAGATTCTCAAAGACCTGATGCCCACTTAACTGTGAAAAAGATTTTTGTTGGTGGCATTAAAGAAGACACTGAAGAACATCACCTAAGAGATTATTTTGAACAGTATGGGAAAATTGAAGTGATCGAGATCATGACTGACCAAGGCAGTGGCAAAAAGAGAGGTTTTGCTTTTGTAACATTTGATGACCATGACTCTGTAGACAAGATTGTCATTCAAAAATACCATACTGTGAATGGCCACAACTGTGAAGTAAGGAAAGCCCTATCTAAGCAAGAGATGGCTAGTGCTTCATCCAGCCAGAGAGGTCGAAGTGGTTCTGGAAACTTTGGTGGTGGTGGTGGAGGTGGTTTTGGTGGGAATGACAACTTTGGTCGTGGAGGGAACTTCGGTGGTCGAGGTGGCTCTGGTGGCAGTCGAGGCGGTGGTGGCCATGGTGGCCGTGGGGATCGCTATAACGGACTTGGTAATGACGGAAGCAACTCTGGAGGTGGCGGAAGCTATAATGACTTTGGCAATTACAACAATCAATCCTCAAATTTTGGATCCATGAAAGAAAGAAATTTTGGAGGCAGAAGCTCTGGCCCCTATGGTGGTGGAGGCCAATGCTTTGCCAAACCATGAAACCAAGGTGGCTATGGTGGTTCCAGCAGCAGCAGTAGCTACGGCAGTGGCAGAAGGTTTTAATTGCTGCCAGGAAACAAAGCTTAGCAGGAGAGGAGAGCCAGAGAAGGGACCGAGAAGCTACAGGTTACGACAGATTTGTGAACTCAGCGAAGCACAGTGGTGGCAGGGCCTAGCTGCTACAAAGAAGACATGTTTTGACAATACTCATGTGTATGGGCAAAAAACTCGAGGACTGTATTTGTGACTAACTGTATAACAGGTTATTTTAGTTTCTGTTCTGTGGAAAGTGTAAAGCATTCCAACAAAGGGTTTTTCTCGTTGCACCCATACTGTTGATTGCTAAATGTAATAATCTGATCATGACACTGAATAAATGTGTCTTTAAAAAAACAAAACAAAAGACCTCCAAGCGTGCAAGTTATAAAAGGGAACTTCATCACATAAAAAGGAACTTCATCTCATAAAAGGCCATCTATGAAAAAAACTTACAGCTAACATCATATTTATGGTAAAATTTTAAGTACTCCCCTATCGTTAGGAACAAAGCAAAAGATATACCACCTCACTACTTCTATTTATCTTTGTATGGGCAGTGAAAGCTAGTGCAATATGGTAAGAACAAAACAAAATAAAAGATTTAAAGACTTAGAAAGGAAAAGACATGACTGCCTTCTTTTTTTTAATCTTATTTTATTATGTTATGTTAATCACCATACATTACATCATTAGTTTTTGATGTAGTGTTCCATTTTTCATTGTTTGCAACATAACTGCCTTCTAAATAAAATCTTAAAGAAAATCAAAACATTGTTAGAAATAACTAAGGAATCCATGTAGAAAATCCTAATAAATCTTCTTAAAAAAAAAAAAAACTTGTAGAAGTAATCATTGAATTTAGCATGGTCACAGGATAAAAAATTAATCTAAACATTTCTATTATATTTCTATGTAGTAGTAAAAAATTGAGAAATAACATTTTAAAAACAATCCCCCTTACAATATCATCAAAGAATAACTGGGATAATTAGGGATAATTTTAACAAAAGCCTATAAGATCTCTAAACTGAAAACTATTGTGAATTGCTGAGAGAAGATCAAAAGAAGGTGTAAATAAATAGACATATATTATGATTATGGATAAGAAGACTTAATATTATTCAGATATCAATTCTCTCCAAACTGGCTGGTATGGTCAATTCATTCCCAACGAAAATCCCAGCAAGCTGTTTCTGTAGAAATTGACAAGCTGACTCTAAAATTTTTGTGGAAATGCAAAGGACTTTTATGGTAGCAAAAATAATTTTGAAAAAGAAAAATAAAGGTGGAGGATTCGTAATACTTCCTAATGTCAAAACTTACTATAAAGCTAGAGAATCCGGACAGTGTGTCATTGGTGCAAGAAAAGTTAAATGCAGAAGTAAACTCATACATCAGTGAATTTATTTTCAACAAAGAAACCAAAGTAATTCAAAGGAAAATTAAAGTGTTTTTTTCTTTTTTTTTCTCAAAGAGATCTGGGAATTTGGATACTTATGTGGGAAAAAGTAAGTATCAACTTCTACTCATTCTACAAACAAAACTTAATTTGAAATGCCTTATGTATCCAAAATAACAGCTATGACAATAATGTTTCCAGATGAAAACATAGGGTAATACCTTCACAGCCTCACAGTAAGCAAAGATTTCTTAGATGGGACACAAACAGCACAAAATATAAAATAATCTCATAAATTAGATGAAATAAAAAATAAAAACTGTTGCTCACCAAGACTTCTTAAAATAAAAAAGCAATTGCTAGGCCAGGAGAAAATATTCATAATGAATATATATAATAAAAAGATTGCATCCAGAACATATAAAAGTCTAACAAATAAATAGCAAAAAAGATGAACAATCCAATTAAAAGTAGAAAATAAAACTTGAACAAACCCTTCACAAAAAAAAAGATATATAAATAGTTAATAGGTACATGAGAATGTACTCAGCATTTCATTAAGGAAACACAAATTTTACTTTTACGAAGATAACTAAAATCAAAAGAACTAACAACACTGAATATTGGAGAACATGTAGACCAACAATGACACTCAGTATTGCTGCTGGATTTTAAGATAAGACAGACACTTTGGAAAATGTTTTACTACACCTACCTTATCAATTCCACTCCAAGTAATTACTCAAAAAGAAAAAACTAAATGTCCTCAAAGCTGTTCACAGCAAGTTAATTATAATAACAAAAATCTGGAAAAACTCAAATACCCATCAACAAAATAATGGTTAAACACATTATCATATATCCAAACAATGTAATTATGTTCAGCAAAAAAAAAAGGATGAACTGCTGACACACAAAACAACATGAAGCATCTTAGAAACACGTAAGAGTACCTACTGTATGATTCCATCTATATGAAGTTCAAGATCAAAGGAAAACTAATCTATAGTGATAAAAATCAGAACAGTGGTTGCCTATAGTGGGTGGAAATTTACAAGAAGGAGGTTCAGGACTGGAATATTGAAAAAGTTCTATTTCTGTGTGGAATGGTAGTTATATGGGTATATCCATTCATAAAATCTAAAATTGTACACTTAATAAGGAAGTGCTCAAAAACCAAAAGGATAGAGACACGTCCAAGGGGCACATGAGCCAATCTGAAAAGCCAATATACCAAAACTAGAACAATTTAAACAACAAAATAAATAACACAGTATTGAATTCTAACCAAAGATATAAAGGAGTATTCATGAGTCCTTGCCAATATAAATAAAAGATTGAACAATAAATAAAGAGGAGACAAATCCTTATGACAGAAAAGTTCCAAATAATACACATAGATACTTTCCCCTCCAGGAGGTGAAACTTAATTTGCTTCCAAAGAAGTGAGTATGAAAAAAGAAAAGTAGTAATTCCTGATCTGGTGCATCACCCTCATTGTGAATATGAAAAATTCAAATTCATGTATACTGAGTCAGAATTAAATGGAAAATAAATGACTGCCTTGAAACTTGATTCCTTTAAAAAATTCAGTACTCTTTTCCCTATGGGGCATATAATCCAGAGGTTATTTAACTATTTACAATTTGAAATGGCCAGTTTTTCTTTTTCACTTTAACCCATCCTAGACTGATACTTCTATAAAAGACAAAATCAATTACCAGAAAAATAGAATTTTAAAAAGACACACAAACTACAAGAACTCAAATTTTTACTATTAGATTTTTTTAGCTACAGTATTATCTTTATTTCTTCTTTTTTTTAATTTTTTATTGTTATGTTAAGCACCATACATTACATCATTAGTTTTTGATGTAGTGTTCCATACTATTATATTTAATAGACACAAAATTGTTGTACTGAATTCGTAGAAAGTTTCTAAAGTTACTCTCAATTTCTATATTTATTTCATTGTGGACCAGTAGTTTGTGAACTGGCACTGATCCGTAGACCACATTTTGAGTAGTAATTATATAGTTTGCAATGTAACAAAAATAAGGATTCATTCCTTTATTCATTCAGTAAACGCTTATCAGATTCTTACTACACGTCGAGCACTGATACAGGCAATAAGAAATCGGTGTGAATATGACCTACAACATCCCTAATCTTTTGATGTTTATAATCTAGTGAAAAAAGAAAGATGTTTTAAAAACCTAATAATTAAATCATCTGGGGGAAATATCAGAAAGTAGTATCAGAGACAAAGGGATGGAAAAATGTGATAGTGTCTGGGTGGCTCCTTTGGATTGAGGATCAGGGAAAATTTCTCCAAGCAGCTGACATTTGACTAAGATCTAAATGACTAAAAAGATTCTGTCATGTGAAGTCCAAGAGAAAGAGTACTACAGGCAGAGGGAACAGGTAGCCCAAAACCCCTCATAAGTACATGCATTTCCTGTCAACATTGAGTAACAGATAACAGATTTACCCTCCTTCCTGAAACAACAACAAAAATGGACAAACTATATGAAACAATGGCTCTCATGGCATTGGAAATCAGGAAAAGTAGGACAGTGATCCCCAAGAGATAGGAAACAAGGTAAGTCTCACGATCACTTGAGTTTAGTGCATGGAGAAAGCTTTCAGTCCCCAGAGAAGTGTGGGGGACCCGAGGCAGAGCATAGAAAAGTTGAGAACTCAAAGTTAAGAAAACTCAGAAAGACTTCTTTGCTGGGGACACCAAAGCAAGCATAGTTCATAGGGCAGAGGAACAGAAAAAAAAGAGCTATATAGGAAAAGGCCTCCAGAGATTTGCAGAGGATCTCCTTTAAGTACTCACAAGGAGTAATAGCTAATAAGCCAACAAAGGAGATAAAATAAAATCATAAAAAATTTCAACTAATCACAAAGAAGACAGAAAAAGAGGAAAGGGAACAAAAAAATCAACGTGACAAATAGAAAGCAAAGCTGCAATATGGTAGGTTTAAAGCCAAGCATATAAATAATCACACTTAATGTAAATGCCCCAGTAAAAGACTGAGATTGTCAAATTGGATATAAAAAAGCAGTATCCAACTATATGTCATACAAGAAATGCATCAAAAATAAAGACACAAATAGGTTAAGAGGTAGGATAGAAAAAGATAAACCAAAACTAAATCAAAAGAAAGCTATACTAATATCAGAAAAATTATACTTAGGGCAAAGTGTATTAGCTGGGATATAGAGGGTCTACCTTAGAACAGCTAATAACAGAGCTTCAAAATACATGTAGCAAAAACTGATAAAAACTGCCAGAAAAAAATAAAAAAAGAAAACTCAGCTTACCATCAGATTTCAGCTCTTCTCTCTCCTGTAAATTTGTTACAATTGATGACACCTCATGATCATCCAAAGTCCATATGTTCACATGTTCAGGTCACTCTTGCTATTGTACATTGTATGGGTTTTGAAAAATCTGAAATCTCGTGTATCCACTAGAACAGTACCATGCAGAATATTTTCATCACCCTAAAATCCTCTCCCCACCCCCAACCCATCAACCTCTGATTTTTTTACTGTCTCCATAGTTTTGCTTTTTCCAGAATGTCATACAGTTGAAATTATATAGTTAGTAGCCCCTTCAAATTGGCTTTTTTCACTTAGAACATTCACTAAAATTCCTCCATGTTTTTTCATGGCTTGATAGCTCATTTCCTTTTAGCACTTCATAATATCCCATCCTCTGGATGTGCCAGTTTGTTTATCCATTCCTCTGTAAAGGAAATCTTGGTGTTTCCAAGTTTTGGCAACTGTGTTGCCAAACATCTATAAACATCTGTTGTGCAGGTTTTAAGTTTTTAGCTCCTTTGGGTAAATACCACCTAGTGCAATTGAAGGATAGTACGGTAAGGATAGGTTTTGTTCTGTAAGCAAGCACTAAACCGTCTTGCAAAATCGCTGTGTTCTTTTTTAATCCCATCATCAATGTATGGGAGTTCCTGTTGCCCTACTTCCCCTTTGGCATTTGGTGCTGTCAGTGTTCTGGATTTGGGCCATCCTGATAGGTTGTTCTAATTTGCATTTCGCTAACAAGGTAAGATGTTGAGCATCTTCCATATGCTTATTTGTTGTATCTTTGGTGAGGTCTGTGTGCAAATATTTTGCCCATTTTTTAATCATGTTGTTTGTTTTCTTTTTTGTTGAGTTTTAAGAATTCCTTGTATATTTTTGATAGCAGTCCTTTATCAGATATGCCTTTGCAAATATTTTCCCAAATCTGTGGCTTGTCTTCTCATTCACTGACAATGATTATATTTTAATGCAGCACATTTTAACACTAGCTGTGCCTTCAGTTCACCAAATCTAGCTAGGTACATATTGAAAAATACTTAAGATAAAAATAAAAAATAGTGTCAGAAACACAAAATAACAAAATACACTAATATGCATCATTATCCAAGCATTAGCTGCTATTCATAAATCCACTTAGACTTTTAGAAAACTAACAAAATGAATTCTGTTGATGTTGTTCTTCAGCGAGTCAGATTTTTCCCTGTGATTTTAGGCACCCCAAGATCATGGAGTGAAGGGTAACAGAAGAATAACAAGAATGGAAATAGAATTATATTGTTTTATATTTTGCTCCCTGCGATCATCACTGTTACAGCGTTTAAAAATTACAGAAACTTTTAAGTTTTCCTTTGTGGAAATGGTTGTTTATTTGTTGGGAGCAATGTGAGGGATCAGTTTTAAATAACACACCCTTGTTATTCCAACCTACACAGATAAAGTTGTTAAACTGAAAGAAATGAAAATTTCCAGTCTTTAGATAAGGTCAAAAATGTCAAAATCTTGTCTATCAGGTCATCTTTCTCACTCTTCACTATCTACTTTTAGAAGTTTGGAATTTTCCTTAATAGCAAAGTTAAATTTTTTTAAATGAATGCTTAAATACATTACAATTTAGCAATGTGGCTTAATTAACCTATGAGCCATGAGGAAAACATCTACTAAAGCCATCTTTCATCAAATTAAATTTGATGTGAGTTAAAGATTTGGGTATATAAGAAAATAATAAAACTATTAGAAGCAAATTAGGAGAATTTATTTCCTTTTGGAGATGAGAAAGCTTTCCTAAGCAATACACAAAACCCAAATTCCAAAAAGATTAGTGAATATGACTACATGAAAACTATTTTTCTGCACAGAAAAAAATACCATACAAAGTCAAAAGACAAATGATCAACTGGGAAAAATATTTCAACACATATGACAATGAGCTCATTTCCTTCATATATAAAGACCTCTTACAAATCAGTTATAAAAGACCATTAAATCAATAGAAAAATTGACAAAGAACTTAGAGGCAATTCATAGAAAAGAAACACAAATGGTTTATAACATATGAAATCATCAAGAAATGAAAAATAAAATGTCAGTGTTATATAGTTTTTCATTTATTGGAAGCAATTCTTAAAATCTATGTCATTTAGGGTGCCTGGGTGGCTCAGTTGGTTAAGCAACTGTCTTCGGCTCAGGTCATGATCCTGGAGTCCCGGGATCGAGTCCCACGTCGGGCTCCCTGCTCAGCAGGGGGTCTGCTTCTCCCTCTGACCCTCCCCCCTCTCATGTGCTCTCTCTCTCTCTCTCAAATAAATAAAATCTTAAAAAAAAAACTGTCATTTAGATATTTAATTGAATAAAATCAACATGTAGAACAATCTATATAGTGTGCCTCTACCTGTTTAAAAACAACCATATATATAAATGTATATGTGCATATACACATATATGTATGTATGCTTAGATATGCATAAAACATTCTAGAAGAACATTATGCAAACTGGTTACCATGGTTTCCTCTATGGTGGGAGTCTGGAAATCCTGGATGAGGAGTAAATGTAACTTTTCATCCTGTGTTCTTTCATAATGTGTAAATTTTTGAATGAATGTCTGCATTACTTTATCAATAAAGAATAACTAGTTAATAAAATTAACTATTTTATTTAACAAATATTTACTGAGCATCTGCTTTGTGCCACTCTTTTAAGCACTGGGAATACATACAGTGGACAACAAACGTGTATCTCTGTCCTCAGAGTTCTAACATGCTCCTGGGGAGAGGATAATAAAAGTTTCTAATGAGTTCTGTTCAGTCTAGTAATTTTGACTTAAATTGACTAAAAATGGCTTAAATGTTTAAGAATGTTTCCTTTGGATGTCCTTTTTTTAATTTAAGTGAATATATTTAGTTTCATATAAAGTAGTTGTTATAGTTTCTTACTGACACAATTGTAAATTAATTTGGAGGGCTTTGCTGAGTTAGAAGAAGCAAGATGAGGTTCATCTTTTATGCCTCCATATGTATTGATATCATTTAAGAATTTTGTTCTCCTTGCAACAAAACGTTGCTGATTCTCTGCCTTTGTTTTATGGTTTACCTACTGAAAGTTAAGAAGCTTCTCTTCCCTTATCAGTTAATTCATTTTTTAGGATTTAAATCTAACTCATGTCCTGAGATTCAGAACAAAAACAATTCCAGAGTCACTTACTGTTCTTATTTCCATCACATCCCCATATCTTTTCCCCTAGATATAGAACAATGGGGCCAACAAAATGTGAAATTACTGCTGTTAAGACTGTTTTACTTGAAAAAAAAAAATACATATTTTGGTTAAAGGGTGGAGTAAGGTAAAGACCAGTATTTCTAAAGCAGGGTTAATGAGCCCTCCGCTTCCTCAGTTCTGCCAGGAAGGTGTTCCTTGGCCAATAAATTGGGGAAAGCTGCTTATTAAATTTCCCTACAATTAGGGGCACCTGGGTGGCTCAGTCAGTTAAGCCTCCGACTCACAGTTTCGGCTCAGGTCATGATCTCATGGGTGGTGGGATTGAGCCCCAAATTGGGCTCCTCACTCGGCGGGGAGGGAGTCTGCTTAACAGATTCTCTCCCTCTGCCCCTCCCCCTACTCTCTCTCTCTCTCTCTCTCTCTCTCTCTCTCTCTAAAAATGGAGAGATAAATCTTAAAAAAAAAATCCCTACAATTAAAAATTTTCTCCACGTTGGAGATGTACAACACCCGTCAGCATGTTAGGAGTGAGTTGGACAGTCAGGTAGTCAAGGCCGGGGTCCCCAACAAGAAGATACAGAGTCCAGACAGCTAAAATAAAACAGCACTAACATCCTGTTTTGCAGCTTAAACAGGATCGCATTAGCATTCTGCTTTGCAGCCTTTCCAGAAGTGACTTCTGCAAAATGTCCTAAAATAAGACAATGAACCACAAGGCATTTGTCCCTATCAGGGGCAAGGGGCAGTTAAGACATAGCCCCCGGATGTCAGCCCAAAAAGACCATCAGCACATAGACATTAACCTAATAGGTAGACAGATAACATGACCAGAGCCCTGACTGGCATGACTCAGCACGCCCTGATTGCTTAAGATAGTTCTGCAAAAGATCTCATAAAAATCCCAAAACTTAGAAACTCCTGGGGCAACCCTCTCGGGCTCCCCTCCGACTCCGGCAGCTTTGTGCGATTGCTCAATAAAACTTGCTCTCTGCCCACCACTCTTCATCCGGTCCACCTCTTCATTCTTCGAAGCTGCGTGACCAAGAACCAGAGGCACTGAAGGCGGAGAATTCCTGCAACAAACTTACCAGTGACCCTCAACAAAATCCTTCAGTGAAGAAGTTTGCCTAACTTTGGAGCTTTTCTTTCTTCCTCTCTTCTCTCTGCCACAAGTTAGCACTGTGACCTCACTTAAGACTCCCATTCTCTCCAGCCTCAGGTTCTTCTGTCTCAAATCCGAAAGTTGATGCCGGATGCTATCTGAGGTTCCCATTCCACTTTATCATGCTAGACTCTTGATTTCATCTTAGAAAAATTAAGCAACTTAAGCCTTCGACGCTATTGAATGATTCGAAACACAGCCAAGTAAATAATAATCTGGTTAGGGAATTCCAAAATATGCTTTATGATTGATTAACATGATATGGAGTGATACTCAACCTAAAATACTGACTAGTTTATTATAAATACTAACAATTTTAAATCTCTTTTCAAGGCTACTAAGCATAAATCCCAGAAGACGACAGAAAGAAATAATCTTCGATACCAAACTGCACAAAAAGATATTAGTTTAGGTTTTAATTTTTCTGGGAAACAGGAAAAAAGTTTAAAGTTGCCTTCTTGTAAAATGATTAATATTTTTAACTATTCACATGAGCAACTTTGTCATGACTTACCAGATCGGTCATGCAAAAAAAGAAAATGGGGTATTTCTTACTGGATTCCCTATCCATTTGACCACCTAACAGGCCTGCACCAGCCTTGTTATATTCAAATGGTTCCAAAGCTTGAGGAAGCAAATGAGGAAAAGAATAGATTCCCAGACAACTCTATGCTAATTAAGAGATCTCCTGATATCAAGGGAATGTATAGTCTCGGGTCAGATCAGAATCAGTTTCAGTTTTGAATCTTTGTTTCCCACTCAGCAAACTCCAGAGCACTTTCTGGCCCTGCTCTGGAGTCCGTGCTGTTAAAAATTTCTTATTAGCTCCTAGCTAACCTGAAGCTTCCATCTGTAAGAATTACAGCACAACATACCTCTGTGGCAAGGAGCTCACTCTTGTTCCCCGGGGCAAGAAGAAAATGAAAAGACTAAGTATGCGTAGGGTGAGAAATTCCATACTGTCTACCAGAATAGAAGACTTCCTCGTAGGGATAATCTTCCCTGATATAACACATCAATAACCAATAACAACAAATGCAGAATCCAATTTTTTTTAAGTATGGGACAAAAGAGATCCAATTCAAACCACTCCTTCAAAACAAAATAGGATGGGAAACAACATTCCATTTAACAGAACACCAACAGGACATTTAAAATTACAGCCTCTCTTTCAACAAACGCTTGGCCCAAGAAAGTTCTACTGGTTGCAACTCTAAAACCAATCCGAGAATTTTCTCTGACAGGGCCCCTAAAGAGTATGTTCAGCCATGGACCCAGGCTTCCTATGTGCTGATTACATCTTGACTTTGATCATTACACGTTGCTTCCAAGACTTCCAGGGGCAAAAATAGCCTTGCTTAGTACTGAAGTTTGACTCAGCATTTTCCAGTCTATTAGCTAAAGGTGAACCTTAATAAAAGAATCTTTTATTTTCATATGGAAAAGACACAGTTCCCATCAAGAATATTCTGCTACAATTTCATTAGTTCACATTTAGACAAATGCAACTAAAAAACCAGGGACCATGGCATTTTCCTACTTCAGACCCAGCAAGACATTGGGCCTATAGATAACTTTTTATGAAGCAAATGCAACTTCTGATTAAAGCCTGTGAATGACAAATACTTATCTGAGAGCCTAAGCTTAATAAATCAAGAAATTAAAATTGGTTGTTTTGTGTATGTATTTAAAATCTTTCTGGGGCACCTGGGTGGCTCAGTCAGTTAAGCTCCGACTCTTGATTTCAGCTCAGTCATGATTTCAGGGTGGTGAGATCTAGCCCTGTGTGGGGTTCCTCACTCAGCGGGAAGTCTGCTTGAAATTCTCTCTCTCCCTCTGCCCCTGCCCGCCCTGCTCTCACTCTCTCTCTCTCAAACAAATAAGTGTTTAAAAATAAATAAATAACAAAAAATAAAAATAAAAACTTTCTGATTTAAAAATCTTGAAAAAGTTTGAAGAGATTCTCTCCAGAGACTCAAGCATTTTGTGGAGGTTCTGTTTGAATTCCCACCTCTTCTATGCCAATTAAGAGTGCCCTTCTCCACCTCCATCTTGTGCAGACTTCCAAATCACCAGATAAACCAGCAGGTAAAAAGTCAGTACAAATACCTTCAGAGCCTAAAAGAGGTTGTCGTTTAATGAGGGAGACACAAGAAAGAAAGGGAGACTGGATAGAGGGCTCTGTAGTAAGGGTGCATTGCAGGATCAGGAACAGCTGTCAGTAAAGGAATGTGTGTTTGGGATGTCCCCAGAATGGCTTACAGAATCTAGATACCCAGCTGACCTTGAAGCAGGCCTTGTGGGGACCTTCGAGGGGACAGTGGTTAGGGAGACTTGAAAGAAACTTGATCTAATGGAAACTTGATCTAATGCATTAACTCCTACCTGTGGAAACACAGGTCTGTATCCTATCCAAGGACACCAAAACTAGATGGGCTTCATTTTCTGATGGTCTTCAGAATGTTACTGAAACTAAAGTCATGGGCTGCATCCTCATACAAGCCAATTCATTTCAATTTTTCCTCGGTCACAGACTGCCCCCTCAACCTTGTACATGCAAAACCTTGACAGAAGAGTTTTAGAAGAGAAGAAGGATAAAATAAAGTAAATCTACCATCTCATACACATTGTTCTTTAACTAGAAAGACATTTTAAATGAGAAAAGTTGAAAGAACTGAAAAATAAATGAGGCAGCCTTTTCTGTTCGGCAGTTAATATTTAGAAGATCTAGATCAGGCATTTATCAGCTCCAGGCTGGATGTGTGGGCCAGCTGGTTCGGCAATCTGAATTAGCACTCACTTGGAAGAATCTCATTGGCTAATTCTCACACTGGTGTTAGTAACTCATATCAACTTAAAGAGCTTTCCCTTCCAAAAAGGTATTCATTTTAACCCAGATTTAACAGTGAAGAACATCTAGGACTAAGGAAATCCAGGCAGTGAACTGAGCGTTCGCTCATTTGGGAAAACACAGAATCTCTTTGGACCTCAGTTCCCTATCTATAAGGTGGCAGTGGTAGAGTAAACGGAGTCTAAATTCCCTCGTAACTAGAATAGGTTTGGCGTCTGATTCTATGCAGTAAGCATTAACACTGGGCATCTGAGACAGGTGAGTAGGGGCCTCCCAACCCAGACAAGTGTAAGGCTAAGAGCACATGCCCAATGGGATAACCCAGGCTGGGAGACATCGAGGGGCAGAAAATGATGAGATTTAAACTCAAACTTCACCTTGATGATAAATCAGTAGAGACAACTTATTGATGAAGGCCAGGCAATAGAATTCTATAAAGGGGAAACAAACCTCCTATGAGAGACAGTCAGCTAGAGTTCAAGACTGAGTTCAGCCATTCACTAAGAGCATGGCTTGGACACACCATGGAACCATTCTGAGCCTCAGTTTCCTCAATGGGTGTGTTACTATCTGCCCCACGTACAGACAGCACAAAGTCTTTGTATCAGTATAAGAAAATAAACACACACACTCAGTAGATTGTAAAGCAGACGCACCTCAGAGCTTCCATGTGAACAAGCATTTAGGATTTAGAAGGAGGTCTCCCAAGGGTAGAATAGAACAAAAACAAAAGCAAACACAAAAGTTAGAAAACTATTTTTGAGAAAACAGCTTCCTACTTGCCGAATCCTAAAATACAGACACCGAAATATCAATTATGTGACACTTCTCTAGGCTCTTCAAGAGAATAGAGCAGATTTTCAATGGAAATATCTGCATAATAAAAAGACCGCTAAACCTGAGCTTTTGTCATACTTACTCAAAGCCCCAGGGGATGTAAGACATTCAAGTATGCCAAAGAATCACGGAATCTCTCTTTTACATCAGGAGACCTGGCACAAGCTGAAGAGTCAAACAAAGGGTAGAGCTCAGCAGAGAGATTAGTCCAAGGTGCCTGAATAGTCATGAAAAAGAAGTACAGAAACTGGGGACAGGGAAAAGAAAAGATATTTGGCCACAGTCAAGATTGCCTGGGGACTACTGATTGGGGTGAACAGGTAGGGAAAAAGAAGAAAGTTTTTTCTTACTTGAAGGACCAGTCAGCCAGGAAGAGAAGTATCAGACACCAAAGCTAACTTGACCCAGGGCCAGGCACAAGCACACAATATTAATGTATAATACAGTATGACTGGAGAAAAGGGCTGTGAACCTCTAAACGAGGGAAGAAGAGAATTTAAAAAATTATACCTCACCAAGTTCATTTGTTTTGATCAACTCTCCATGCATTCCCTGGAGAGTCTAAGGAGAACATTCTCTAATGTTGGGTAATAATTCGGTTTTAAACATGACAATAATGTCAGTGCATATGCATAACCCTGCTAGCAAGAGGAAACTGAATGGGGAACCAGAGTTAGATCTAGATTGGAAAGATGGGTTTTCCAATCATTCTGTGAAACAACAGTTGAAGAGAATTGAGGTCAGAGAAATTCCCAAGAGAGAAACTCTAGAGACAGCAAGACAGAAAACCAAGAAGTAAATCAGATCAGATGCTATGGTTGGCAGAAAGGCTTAGGGAGAAATCTGAGAGAGAGAGAGAGAGTGAGAGAGTATAGGGCATTGAGGTAGAAGTGGTAGAAAATCCTGAGGCCTACAGAAGTGATAATTGGGGTGCGTGATCAATCCTGAAAGATGCTGAATCCAGGAGGATGAGTACAGAGAAACACCCCAGATTTGACCCAAGTGGAGACTTTGAGAGCAATGGTAAGAAACATGAGCCCATGGGGCATAGACAGAGGTACTCAATGCCCGAACTCATCCAGGATTGAGAGAGGAAGCTCTTGCTAATTTGCTCCCAATGCAAAGCACACAGGAGTTAAGTATTTAACGCAAAGCAGAAATGACCATACCCCATGTCTAGAACGCTGCTGTTACGAAGAATACCAAAATTTGAAAGCAAAGTCACCTCAGAGGGAATCCCCGAGGCCTAGTTGCTCTGCTCACTTAACTCGGCTTTGATAAATGCTCTGGTGTCTCTCTCCTCATACTAGCTTGCTGGCGTCCCGGCTCAGAATAGCTTGGGGTCTGGTGTTCCTCCCAAGGCAAATGATTTGTACAGAACTGTGCAATGTTTCCGAGTGTTCACAAAATAAAACTAAGTGGTACTCTTGTGCCTAGCTCAAACCTTGCTTGACAATTCCCTCTGAAGTCCCCATTACCTACGCAAAAGCAGCTCTACTTGATTAATCAAGTTGAAAATCCAGCTACGGGAAATCTTGGTAGCTTGTGTTCCAGGGTGAAATCTAGTTCTAGCTGGAAAACTTTGGCCACATTTGACCAAGAGAGGTCAAGTTCAGATCCTTCTCTTTGACAGATGGCTGCACCTAAATCTAACCAAGAAAAGGTAGTGTTAATTCATATGCTGTAAGGGAACTTGAAAGGTAATCTTGTTCGTTCTCTTGCAGTGAAACACCCGGAAAATATTAGGTATTCAATAGGCATGTGGTGAATGTTGAATATTCAAAAAGGGGCTCCTATCACATTACATGATTAACATCCACACTCACTAGTGAGAACGATTATGTACCTTTTCTTTTTTGTCTGGATGGCAAGAGAGTTTGGGGTTTATGGCCCAACAAGGAACCAGAAAATAAGGATTTTAGCAAAATTTGCTTCAAGAGTTCAACACGTGGAAAGAACAAGATTGTTATAACTGAACTGCACTTTAAGTGAATTAATAAAATGTTCTTGTTGCAACCATTAATTTGCTAAAAGAGCAACACTTCAAACGTGTTCAAGAAATTAATGAGACTATATATGGTCATCAGACTATAAAAACTATTGCAAAACTTCCCTAACACTCACTGTGCTATGCTCTGAGGTATCCAAACAGAATGATCATGAACAAGTAGCCTAAAAAGTATGGTTTTCATGTTGATAGGCTTTGGCTCAATTTTTGAAAAGATCAAAGGTTTCTTCCTTAAAAGATGACTTAGTGTAAGTTCAGCCAAGTGAGTTGTGACACAGACACTGAATTACATTCTATAGGAATGAACAATGTTAAAGTGAGATTCCTGGGAAATATTCTGAGTCAGGTTCATTTCTCTCCTTTCTGAGGGGTCTGTATTTTCCTATTTTAAACCAGGGTTCAGTATCAATACATACATTTGCCCATAAGTGGATAAATGTTCTTTTTCTCTCTGACATTAGAGATCAGTGCATAATACTCCTAAGAAAGAATTTTCCTTCATGATAGGAAAAAAAGAACTGCCCTGCTCACATTTGAAATAGAATTTCACAAATTTCTGTCGAGCATTTTGAAAGAGATTATATAAAATGAATAACAAGTTTAAAGAAAATTGAATATGGATCAATTAAAAAGGGAAGAAAAAAAAAAACAAAAACAGAAACCTGGGGCACCTGGGTGGCACAGTCGGTTAAGCTTCCAACTCTTGTTTTCGGCTCAGGCCGTGATCTCAGAGTCATGAGATCCAGGCCCCCATCGGGCTCTGTGCTCAACACAGAGTCTGAAGGAAATTCTCTCTTCCTCTCCCTCTGCCCCTCCCTGGCCACACATGCGCTCTCTCTCTTTCTCAAATAAATAAAATCTTTAAAAATAAATAAATAAAAGGAATCAAAAATATATTTTTAGTTTTGTGCAGATTAAATGACTAGCCTCATACATGATGTTTTCCTGCTAAAAGAATGTTGTTCTGCTAGAGGTAATTATAGTAATAAGAATTAGGGTAATTTAAACTCTATTGAAAAGAGGATTTAAGAGATTCTTATGTTGCAGAGAAACCCAAGAATATGCTTGAAATCCTGACTCTCACGCTGGCATTAAAATAGCTAGGCAGGTACCAAATTAATTTTATGTATCAAAGGACTCAATAATTTTAGATTAAACCATTTTAGATTAATTAATGACCTGATGGCTCATTAATTGGGGAGTTTCTATTTGCTATACGCTTAAGGTTTTAGATTTTATATTAGGATCAAAGAACCATAACATTGCATTATTTTCCAAGTCAGAATATTTAACCTTTTCTTCCAATATACAACTTGAGGAAGTAAATATCCTCCCAAGACAACCAATGTTCTGTATCTAGCAAATGACCACATTGGTACAATAATCTGGAGTCCCTAGCTAGATTCAATTTATGAAAAGATGCCCTTTTATAGATTTCACAATAGCCTGATTTTCATTTTGTAAATGTGTTTCGTTGTTTAGTGTCTTTATTCATTCCCATTCAATGAGGAAATGACTCCACTGTTGGAGGCCCTGTGCCACAGGTTAAAGTCACAGAAATGAGTCATTCTGGATTTAGTCCCTAGAAGTACTCGCCAGCAAACGCAGATGAGTGTGTCACTAGCACTTAAAATGATTTTATTCTTTCCCGTCGTATGTTTCCTAGGGCTGTTGTAGCAAAATACTACCAACTGAGTGGCTCAAAACAACAGGAATTTACGCTCTCCCCGTTCTGGAGACCAGAAGTCAGAAATCAAGATGTCCGCAGGGCTATGCTCCCTCTGAAACCACAGGGGAGAACTTTCCTTGCCTTTTTCTAGACTTCTGGTGCCGGTGGCAGTTCCTTGGCCATCACTGGCTTGCAGCTATGTCACACCAATCTCTGTCTTTATCATCATGTGCTGTCCCTGTGTCTGTCTCTACAGGACTGCCTTCTTGTAAGGACATCAGTCATACTGGATTAGGGGCCCAATCCATTATGACCTCACTTTAATTCAACTCATGACATCCACAACTACTTTATTTTCAAATAAGGTCACATTCTGAAGCACTGGGGGTTGGGACTTCAGCATATCTTCTTTGGGGAGGGAGGCACAATTCAGCCAATAACACCCCCTACTACCTTTAATCCTCTTCTGCCAGTAAAACTCTCGTATGCCGAAGGAGTCTCTACATGGTAAGAAACTGGAATAGGAATGAAGACAGAAGGCCCCATTGGTTTATAACGTTTTTCCTTTCTTCCACACCAGAAAGCATACTGGTTGGGAATTTTTATTAGAAGTCTTTATGAGAAGACTTATGTGTGGAGAAGTTAAATGCCTTGCTTGGTAGCACCCAACTGTCATACGTCACGGGCAGCCCGGTCTCCTAACCCCCGGACCTATGCTGTTCCCACTAATACATAGAGACTAATATAAAGCCCCATCAGTATGGGTCCATTGACACTCAAAATGCAAATTGGATGTTTTCAGATTAGATAAGATATTGTTATAAAGGGGCCACAAGGAGGATCCTTGCAGTGATGAAACTGTCGTGTGCCTTTGGGGTTGCGGACTACCCAGGGATGGTCCTAAGATGGTCCCCAGGCCCCTTTCTTCCCCTCTGGTTGAGTAGCAGTCCCTACATAATACCACCGGACCACCTAGAAAGCAGGCTATGGTGACAACCATAGGTGCCCTCCTGTAGGGCATGGGAAGTTCCCTGAAGAAAAAAGAAAAAGTCTTTTTCACTACCTCCTCAGTCAGGAAATGGAAAGGAATTTTGCTTAAAGAGATTTCGAAGACAATGCATCTGCTCAGACCCACCCTTTGCCTCCCAAGTCTTGGCCTCAAACCGCTAGCTGACGTAAGAGAATCTCTAATGTGAATGAAAACAGCATAGGGCCCTGGGGCACAGTAGCCAGGCCACGGGGGAGACACGCGAAGATCTGGGTTTGAACCCCCTCTCTGCCCCTGCCTCGAGTGGGGGTTTAGACAGGGTACTTTTCCTCTCTGGACATCGGGCTCATGGAGATGACAACTCCCGTTTCCCGGGATTGCTTTGAGAAGTGACTGAAATTGTTCATGTACTAGTAAAAGCTCTGGTTATAGAGCCTGGAACATAGCAGGTGTCCAGTAATATTGTTGGTCTTTATTCAGGGCCCCACACATGCAATATTTCAAAAATGCCATGGACTCTATTCAACTCTGTTGTGCTATTTCTAGTTCAAGTCATATTCCACCCTGGGCTATTTCGGCAGGAGGTTTCTTGTCTGTTGGATTAATTCTTTCGTTTCTAACTTTAACGCACTCTCAGTAATGTATTCAGACATTTTTGCGAGGGCTTATCCACGTTCTAGTAATTTGGGGGTGAGTTTAAACTGGCTAAATTTCACTTTTCCACTACTTCTATTTCAATGGCTAGTTTGAGAGCCCTGTCTTTTGCTCACATTTGTTCATAGTTTGCCTCTTTGGCAAATATCTCTCACCTGATCATTTCGGAGACAAGGAGAGTAGCTCAAAACCTAGGAGCTCAAGTATTTGATCCTGGGTTAGCATCTGATCAGGGACTCCTCCAGGGTGACAGGCTGTCACTGGCACTATGAGATGAGATGGCCAAGATCCTAACAACAAGAATTATGTCTTGACTTCACAAAAATGTTTTTCCAATCTCTCCCTATGTATGCCAAGATGATAAAGATAAGTCAGCATGCCCTAAAAAAGTAACTACCCTTATGCTGGGAAGCCTAAACGTAATTTAGAACTATTAACTATGGAACTGACTGTTGAACTTGCTAGAAAGTCATCCAATACAGGTTTAGAGGCCATTATAAATCATCCAGAGAAAATAACCCCCCCCTTTTTTTAATGTGATGCTAGGTACTAATTAGACCAATCAGCCCCAAGTGGGATCTTATTTGTTTATTTTCATGTTAGAGCTATCACATGATTCCATACCAGTCTTAATCTCAAAAGGAATCCCCAAACATTAAATAACATAAATTGTGTCATTTCTTGGATTGCAATGAACCACAAACATTAGCACACTACATTTAAGAAGCTGCTTTTGTTTTATTTTTGGTGGAAGAATACAAGAGGGTTAAATTTTTGTTCACTTATTTTAACTCAACATTTATTTTGTATTCAGATTACTAAGGTAGCCCAGATATGCTCCACTAGTGGAAAACTTGGAAAAAAAATAGAAAAGTACAAAGACAACTATAACTATCCGTTATAAATCCACTAATCATATAGTAACATTTTAGCATATTGACCTCAATCTTGCTTCTCTACAACATTTTTACATAGGTGAAACAGTTGTGCTTCTGGTTTTGTTTTTTTTTTCTACTTAGCATTCATAAATGACAATATTTCCATAAACATCCTTGGATTGATGGTATTCCTTTATATAGATCTACGGTCATGTGCTTAACCATCCTGATAACTGGGCTCATAACATTTATTTTTAATACAAAATTCTTTAAAAGAATCATGCTTACTTACATAATTTAGAAAATACTGAAAAGCATAAAGAGGAAAATATAAATTGGTGGCTAAATTTTTAAAGGTAGCCGTGATGATTTGAAAGCTGAAGAAAATACATTGACAACTGCCATTTAGTGAAGACCCGAGAAGTAGCAGACTGTGGGCAGTTGGATTTGTGACCTTCACAAACAACCCCGAAAGCTCAGAGTGTTATAATCACCACCTTACAGGTCCAGAGCTCATAGATTTTGAACAGGTGGGTCTGACCCCATGTTTATGTTTTCTCCTGGCTATGTCAATATTGCTCTCCCAGAATCACCTCCACTCTACCGCCATGTCTCCCCCCACCATCACTGCCACCATCACCACCACCACCAGCTCCAACTCTATACCACCACCCCCATCACCACCAGATGGCCACCCTTAGGGCTTCGTATCTCCATCACCACTTCTTTCCATCTCATTTCTATATACCCTTTCTTCTCTTCTCACCTTTATATTCTCCTCCTCTCTTGCTTCACTTTAACCTCCAACAAGCCTTTCCTTAAGTGTCAAGAGTAACAGAGAGAGAGCAAAAGCCACCCTACCACACTCGCCTTAGGGAAAATCCCCATTATTTATCTGTTCGACAAAAGCTGACGGAGAGCATACTACGTGGCAGACGCTGTTTTGAGCACTCAGTGTACAGGAACTTTTTTTTTTTTGCGGATTTTTTTCGACACCGAGAGCTCATTGTTTAGAATTTTCTTCATTTTCACATACTGTTTGCCGTATGAAACACACTTGCAAATTGCCAACCCATGTTGGTGTTACCAGTCCTCACAGCCTAGCCTCCATGCTGGCTGGAAAGCAGAAGTGAACTGTTGAAGAAGGATCCCCGCGTCAAAAGGAAAGTCTCAGGCAATCATCATGAAGTAACTTCTTATCTCTTATTGCCACAGAAAACTACCACAGGAAAGAACTTCCTTTTTCCAGACTCAGTTGATGTGCATTTGCTTAATGCAGCTTGCCTGCAATAATTTACACACACACCCTCCCCAGAAAAGACTCTTGATACAGGAAGGAAAGGAAAGGAAGACAATTCGAGTATCGATGAAAGGATGAGTACCTTAACAGATACATATACTGAAGTCCCTTCCCTCCTCACTTGCATGAAAGAAACCTGTATTCTTTCTGTTCCTATTTTCTATGTAAAATAATGAGTGGTAGAGGAATCAGACTCTGTCTATGACTGTGCACCGCCTAGGGCCATAGTAGGAACACATGGGCCCCTGCAGAAAAAGAAAATCCACTACTACAGTCGAAGATGCCTTGGTGTGTGGTAACTCTGACTCCTACAATTATATTTCTTTCCCATACACACAAAGAAAACCAAATGCTCCAGATGCACTTGGTAAAAACCTCGGGACCAACATTACCTAAGTTCTCATTTATATACAGGTATGATTTCAAGCCTGTGACTTTTTCCTAGGACTAAAATCCCATCCAGCTGCCTGCCTACAAAGGGGGATCCTCCACAAAGAGCCCAGCTTCTCCAAAGAAGGTGGCCACAGAGTGTTTCCCCAGGCAAATTCCTCAGGACCCAAACAAGTGCTAAACTGTGCTTTTCTAAAACAAACCCATGGTCCACAGTCCAAGCACCTGTCAATATCACATCCATTCAAGAAAGAGAAAAGCAGAATGAGTATACAACCATTCTCCCAGGGAATTAAAGAGTAATTTTAACACTGGACTTCCCAGCAGCAGGTTCATGAAGAGCTGAGCCAACATCATATCATCTCCCAAGAGTCACATTTTAAAACTCATCACCATTCTGAAAGAGAGAGTGCTAGGGTATCAATTGCTTTGCCACCTTGAAAAGCCAAGCAATGACGCCTGATACATCAGCCAAGGAGTGATTTTACTTACATGCAAGAAAAAGAGAGTAAATCCAAGAGCTGGCTGGTTATCCCTGAGTTCAGAAAACTCATAATCCACTGAAGCAAAGGCTGGGATTCCACTCTACGCAGCCAACAGCTCTGGAGGCTCAGTCTACACAGGACTACAATTAGAAGCTGAGCACAGACTGAGGCTCTTTCGAAAGAAGAGGAAGTGTCATCTCTACTTCCTCAATTTTCTTGTTCTTCCCTCTTATTGTTATTGATCCCTTCCTTGATCCCCAGATCCAAGGCACCGCGCACGCAGAGCGCACGTGTCCTGTCTGTCTGACTTCGCTTATCCCTAAACACCACCCAGTGTCTTCGTTTCCAGGACACACACAAAACGTTACCTGGTTTTGCTTTCCTGTTTTGGAGGCAAAGAAGTGTACTTACAGGTACGGAGTGTGGGAACATTGGCAGAGCTGGTCTCAGTGTGTTCAGCGGAGATGCTGCTCGTTCATCACCCACCTCGTTTAGGCTCAATCTTATTTCAAAGTTCTCTTCTTTCTCTTCTCCAAACAGTTCACAATGCTCTTCTCAACAGAGGCTAAAAGCATTTTCGGGTAAAAATAAGTCTTAGCCTGCCACTGTTTTGCAGCACAAATCATAAATTCTCAAATAGCAACACTTGTCTTTCCCCCACCAGGCAAGGAAATGACGGGCTGGGAGGCAGAGATGATTGAACTCCTCACCAGTCAATTCCGGCCCTCCCACCTCTCCTTTCCAACAGCAGCATCTTGCTTCTTGGGAAGAGTACAATCTCATTATATTTATACTCTGCTTTCAAAGAAAAGGAAACAAATCATTAGAATTGAGCTCGTGACCAAGGCAATTTTCCAGAATGTGGGAGCTACATCGTTAGCATGGGTATCAGTTATCTGATTGCGTTGACACTTAGAGGCTTAAAACAACCAACACCTATGACTTTAAAGCTTCTGTAGGTCAGATGTCTGGGCCCAGCTGAGCTGGGTTCTCCTGCTAAGGGTCTCCCACGGGCTGTATACACAGGGGGGTCAGCCGGGGCTGCAGCCACCTCAAGGCTTGACTGGAGAAGGAAACTCTTCCAAGTGCAGTCCTGCCGTTGTTGGTAGGATTCAGTTTCTCACAGCTCTGAGACTGAGGGCCTCGGTTCACGCTGGCTGTTGACCAAGGCCACCCTCTGTTGTTTACCACATAGGCTTCTCTGCACAGCAGCTCAAGACATGGCAGCTGGCTTCACCAAAGGGAAAAAGCAAGAGGGAAAGGGAATGAAGGAGAGTGAGAAGCTCTCATTCCTGGTTAAAATCCTACACGTGACCCATCAGTCCTGAAAATGGGCGCTTACAAAGGCTTTCCCCGGCTGGCGTCAGGGGGAAAGCTGCCGTCCCCACACCGGACTTGGTAACAGCGAGGGCACTGTGGTCTCTGAGGGGAGTTGCAGTGAAGGCCTTGGGGTCCCCTGGCCCATCATGCTCTTTTGTATATTTACATTCTCAGCCCCAGGTGTCTGAAGTGGGAAATTAAGGCAAAAACATAAATAAATAAATTTCCTTACTACCTACAGCCCACTGACAAGTCCTTGAAACAGGCAAAGTGACATTCCTCTAGGAACAGAGCTGCCTCCATGTTAATACTTTGCTAAGGGCAAAAGGCAATCTAAGCCCGACCCCCAGGATCCTGTAAGTCTACTTTAACATATAAAAATTCTATGGAAAGTTCCTTTATCTCTACCTCCCCAAGATACATGTTGGCAATCATCCCCCAAGCATACGGCTCACTGATATACATCTGAAGGGTCTCATGACTAAGGTTTTATTAGACAGTAATAAATGACCTTTTCCCAACAATAGCTAGCCTCCTCAAGGTCCTGGAAACCTTGCTTCCAAAATTCCTTAGAGACTTATGCTCTCCGTAACCCCCTCGAACTTGAAAGTCTATAACGGGCCGCTCCTCATGACCCCAGTGCAGCCCTTCCTGCCCACGGGGCCTGTCCCTGGGCTTCAATAAAGCCACCTTTTTGCACCAAAGACCTCTCAAGAATTCTTTCTCAGCCATCAGCTTCGAACCCTAACATCTTTCCTATGTCGGTGTCCATTCCAAGATCTCTTATCTGGGACCTGAGGTCAAGGTCCTCTTTGGGTGCTTCCACTGAGGCCTCTTTATGCAGGAAGGAAGGGAAGCTTTGAAGATACCTTTCTGACTACTCAGTACTTCCTAGCCACCTCCCCCCTCCACACCCACTAGGGTCCATAACACGGCTGAAGCCTTTTGTTCGGGGCTCCCTCAACATCGAGACTACCCCCACACCTGTGCTCATCCACCTGACTCCACCGGTGCGCCATTCCATGGGGGAAAATGGAACGAGGGGAGTTGGTGTTTCCTCCAGCTTTAAACTCTTGCTTCTGCCCTCATGGTAAGTGAGTAAAGCCTTAACTCTTTCAGTTGTGGCTGGTCGTTTTCATCAGCCACTCATCACCTCTACCTTGCCCAGCTCTGTTGAGCTCCTGACAGGAAGAGAGTGTGAGCAAGACAGAAGTCACAACTTTTACAACCTATTCTCAGAAGTAATATCCCATCACTTTTGCCACATTGTGTTTGTGAGAAGGGGAGAGATTCACACAGCGTGCACCCTCGGGGCAGGGATCACAGGAGGCCATCTTGCAGGATGAGATACAGTATGTAAAATTTTACCCAAATTCAAGTTGCCCCGGGGCCAGCCAAATGTTAACAAAAGGGAAAACCCTTCTAAAGATAAAATCACAAATATAGTCACACAGCTACGAGAAAATCTGAGACTTGCCTCCAGACATTATAATATCCTGCAGCCCACTGTACTCATTACCAAGATCATACTTACTGCTCAGACCTGAAAACCCAATGACCCTAATCATTCAATCTCCAAGACACGGACAAATTAACATAGAAGCAAACCCTATAATAAACTACAAAACTAGAGTCTGCAATTTCAATCAAAAGAATAACTTTTCACCTAACCGCAAGCATGAGAAGCCTCCAAGCAAACCCAGAGATTCCTCAGCAGGTTTATAGAGTCTCTTTAAGCATCCATCTCAATGAGATTCAAACTCCTCAACACCTGGCTTCTCTCCCCTTGACACTCAACAAATCTTCTCCCTCCTAAGAATAGACCAAGCAGGGCTTCATTGCTGGCTACAGTCTCCCCAACACTCCATGGAACAAAAAGGTACTACTCCTTCCATCTTCGTTTGTAAGCATTTAGAAGGGCTACTTCCTGGCCTGAAACCACTGGGGGCGAGGAGGAAAGGGTCATTCTGGGTTGAGAAGTAAAGAATAGTAAAGAATCCAATTGACCTTAGATCTTCCTCATTTGATGATGTGCGGATAACAGCTGACATTCTAGACAGAAGCCTGTGGCACTGGATTTGCAGTTTAACTGGCAAAAGATGAAGGGCAACATTTTCAAAAGCCAAGTGGAGATCCTCTGTATGTCATGTTTTGTGTCTGTCCTGCTTCAGAAGTTTTTGAATTTACAGATTAAACATAGCCTACATCCCAACAGACCCCACGTCTCACAAACCAAATGTCAATTAAAAACCGTGTTAAAAATAAATAATGCCGGGACCCCTGAGGGGGGGGGGGGGGCTCAGTCGGTTAAGCGTCTGCCTTCGGACTCTGGTCACGATCTCTAGGTCCTGGAATCGAACCCCATGTCAGGTTCCCTGCTTCTCCCTCTCCCTCTGCTGCTTGAACTCTCTCTCTCTCTCTCTCTGTGTCAAATAAATAAATAAATAAAATCTTTAATAAATAAATAAAGCCATTGGAGGAGCAGAGAAAGCGAGGGCATATAATAAAGTTACTATTTGGTGAAAGTGATTGCCTTTGGGGAAGAGAAAATAGTTCGAAAAACAACCTGTCTCTGGTTGCAGACTTCCTCTCCGTTTCCTTTCATAAGGAGACAAAAATGAAATTGAATCTGTGGAGGAGTGAAAGGCTGACAAGAAGATGCTGTAACTCTGACCAGGAATAAAATGAAAGTTCTCTCAGTGGCTTCTTGTTTGCACGAACCTCCGCTTCGGGGCAATGCTGCCTCTTCTCCTCCCTGCCTGGACTGGTCCCTGCAGGGCTCTCTTGTGGGCGGAGCCGAAAGCGCCCAGACGCTATGGAAAGGACTTAGTGACTTCAGTAGCAGGGACTTGCTTCTCCTCAGGCTTTTCGACGCCATCATCGAAGACATCCCCCAAAGGGCACATCATTCACAATTATGGGGCCGGGATTGGAGCCCCTTAAATTCCGCAAGCACAGATCACCTGATTGATAGAGGTGAAATAGTCCTCAAGGCGGCTGGACTTCTAGTTCAAGAGGAACGGATAACAGATGCTCTTGCCATTTTTCCTCCCTCCCCAGACTCCATTAAACGGATAGGAAAAGCATAAAAAGTATATAAGCCCAAAATAACAAATGTTAACATTGGAGGAAGAGCATTAGAGCTTGAGAGATTTCAGCAGACTCCTGGAAGACGGAGAGACAGAGGGGGGTATGAAGTGTAGGAGGGCAGGAAACCAGCGCGTCCTGTCAGTAAGACTCCACACAGTGATAGAGAAACTGGCCATCTGTGCGGCAGGATCCCAGAGAGGCTCAGGACTCAGAAATCCAAGACAAGTCTGAAAATCTAAATAAGTGATGGGGCTGGGGCGATTAGGTGACTCAGTCGGTTGAGCCTCCAATTCAGGTCATGATCTCAGGGTCCTGAGATCGAGTCCCCGCATCGGGCTCCCTGCTCATCGGGGAGCCTGCTTCTCCCTCTCCTTCTGCCCCTCTCTACCCACCCCCACCCCCACCCCCGCTAGCTTGTGGTGCACTCTCCCCAATAAATAAATAAACAAACAAATAAATAAATAAATGAAAAAAGGGAAGAGTGATTCAAAGTGTATAAGAACCTAGCCCCACCCCGGCCCACACTTCCCTTTCAAGAATCTCCATCAGCCCCCTCCCTTTACAGAGCAAGCACGGACCAGCCTGTGGGCAGCCATACCCCCCCCCCACCCCACACAATATTGTGGAGGATTCATCTCTAAAAATAGTGAAATTATGCAAAGAACACAGACAAGGTATGTAGCTATGGGCAATCCAGAGTGGAAACTCCACATTCTAGCTATTAGAGCATCACCCAGCATGTGCTGGGGCATAACATCATCTCCCTGTTGGGTAACCACGGAATGTTGTAGAAGAGTGGGGGCAGTGGCCTTCTAATGGGTCTCTCTACAGAGATGCATGAAGAGCTCATATCCATAAAAATGAACAGGGAGCTAGGAAAAATAAGTAACCTGAGAACAAGAAAGAACTTTTGGATATTATAAATATGATTGCCAAATAAGGATTATCGTGGAAGGGTCAGGGGATAAATTCAAGTAAGTCTTTCAGGAAATAGTATTCAATGATCTCATCAAAGCAACTACGTAAAAGATTTCCCATAATAGAAGTCCATGTATTTGTTGGGCTCCTTGCTCATTGGGGAATCCACTTCTCCCTCTCCCTTTGCCGTTCCCCTGGCTTGTGGTCTCTCTCTGTCAAATAAATAAGTAAAATCTTTAAAAAATAAAAATAAAATAAAAAGTCACCCAAATAACTGACAGAAGCACTAAAAATGGAGGTTTGATTTTAATGGGAGGAGAATAGAGGCAAGGCAGTTCTCAAGCGAACTAAACTGTCATCGCTTATTTCCTGAGGTTAATAGTTAGTGTCTGAAATTGATAAAGAGCATGAGGACAATATAGAGAGATCTAGAGAAGGAGAGGCGCCTGGGTGGCTCAGTCGGTTAAGCGTCTGCCTTCGGCTCAGGTCTTGATCTCAGGGTCCTGGGATCAAGCCCTGCGTCCAGCTCCCTGCTCAGCGGGAAGTCTGCTTCTCCCTCTCCCTCTGGCCCTCCCCTCTGCTCGTGCTCTCTCTTTCTCTCTCAAATAAATAAATAAAATCTTAAAAAAAAAAAAAAAAAGGAAAGGAGGGAAGGAAGGCAGGCAGGAAGGAATCCCAAGGAATGCAAACAGGAGAGCTAAGGGGGAGCCTGCAGTCTGTGGACAGGGTTACAGCAGGAGAGCTGCTCTGGCCCAAGTCACCCCAGCTCTTCCAGCTCTCCGTCCTTCAAGGTTCAGCCCACGGATCACACTTACCATATTTTATGATGTTTATAAGCACACATGACATGTACCTTCTCAAGTCCCTGTCCTTAGAAGGGCTCCCCATGCTTGGTTTAATGTTCTGATGTCACCCTTTCAAGAAATTCTTAATCATCTGTGAACAAGGAACCCATGTTTTCATTTTGAACTGGGCCCTGCAAAGTACGCGGCCATCTGTTTATACATTTGGCTGCTAACTGGACTGTCAGCTCTTTGAAAGCAGGGATGGATCCTTTCTGAGATTTGTATCCCCATGAACCAGTATAAAGCCTTAAGTAAATGGCCGTTTGCCTAACTGATACTTAGATATATTTTACTTCTGAGGGCCATAATTTTATACTCTAAAATCCAAGAACATATAATCCATCTTCAGGAAAGCTATGGAGTCACTCTAACACTATCCATAAAACATCTCTGACTCATTCTCTGATGTCTGAAATGCCAAAATTATAATTTTACTCCCCCCCCCCTTTTTTTGGAAGGCATTTCCTCCTCTTGCACTGTCAAATGTCTCTGGGAGAGGTAGTCTTTAAATTTTGCTAGTGAACCTTAACTGATATGAATTTGTCACATCCCTTCAGACAGAACCAGCCCTACCCCAAAAGAAGGCAAATCATTTTAAGTTCACACTCTGAACATATAACATGGAGCTGTGTTACTGATTGCAGACTATGTTGGTAAAACACGTATACAAATAACTCCAATAGCTTTCTGAGCCTCAGCCATTGCAAATCAGTGAGGCGAAGATTTCAGTGTTATATGTGAAAACATATCAACATTGACTCAAGACTTTTTTTTGAAAGATACTTTGTCTCCAACACACATAACATCATCTCTAATTTCTGCCTGAAGTATTTTTTTTACCGTTTCCACCAATCAGATATCAAAGCCCTTACCTGCTTATTTATTATTCAGTGTATTTATAGAATGTGTTTCTTGGGTGATGATGTGCTAGAGGACGTGCTAGAACCTGAGGACCGCGGAGCTAGGAAAGGAGGAGGGGTCAGAGACCCAAGTAGACAAGAATAGGAAGCAGCGTGGGATGGACGTGGCCCAAGATAAGGAGTAGGAGGGGTCAGAGATAGAAGGAAAGAATCTGGTTGGATCTACTTGAGCTAACTTCCCAGAGAGGAGAGTGCAGATGCTGATCCTTGGAGCCCACCTGACAATACCGACAAGAAGATGAGCCAGGAGATGACAATCCGTGTAGTGGGTGAAGGTTCAGGAGATCAGCAGGGTGACGACCAGCTCGGTGGTCCTCACTGAGCTGGTAGAGCCTCCTAAGGAGCATTTTGGAGGTTTGTAGGGGCTTTCGATTGTCACAGTGATTGAGTTGCTCCCCCATTTAGTTGACTGGGGGTGAGTTTCATGGGGGGAGGGGAGTTTGATGTCTCTCAGGACAAAAGGCAACCCTCATAACAAAGAATCGTCCTGTGTCCCACAGAACTTGAGACGTCCTCTTAAGTGTGACTAGTATGTCAGTTTTAGCCACCTGAGTCTAGAAACAAAGTATATTTTTTACTTGGCTTTAGTACCACTGACATATCTAGGAATGCTACTGTTGTTACTTCCAAATTTATCTGGTAAATGTGTTTCATTTGGAAATTTGCAAAGAACTGCTCACCATTTCAGAAAAGCACAGGAAGCACTCACTGGCAGCCTTGCTTATGGAATCAGTCTGGTATCGATCTGCATCAATAGCTGTTAAATTCCCAATGATTTAGCATGTATATGAATGTGGTTAGTTGAGCATGACTTCCAAAGCCAAATTTTTTTCAATAAAGTATCAAAACTATTTAGTTGAATACTGTCCTATTTAGCTTAACTCAAAACTTATACCTTATTTATTGGACCAAGTGTCTGTTTGATTTGTTTTCCTAGTGTGGTCATGTCTGAGCATTTATATATTAAAATACATATTACTTGGGGTGCCTGGGTGGCTCAGTCAGTGAAGCCTCCGACTCTTGGTTTCAGCTCAGGTCATGATCTCAGGGTCCTGAGATCAAGCCCCACATTGGGCTCCACGCTGAGACTCTTTCTCCCTTTCCCTCTGCCCCTTCTCTGCTCAGGCTGTCTCTCTCTAAAAATAAATAAACAAATACATCTTTAAAATACATATTATTTTATTATAAGCTCCTTTATATTTCATTTAGGACATTAGGAGTTAATAGAGGGTGTGCCAGACCTATTATATATAACTCCTTGAAGCAGGTGTTAATACCCCCATTTTGGAGATGAGAAAACTGAAGCATAGAGAAATTAAGTCATTTGCCTGATGTCTCATGGTTAACAGAGAGCAGAGCCTGAATTTGAACCTGGGCAAGCTAATGCACTTAGCCAAATTACCATATTGCATGATATTTGCTCTTTCTAAGCTTATGTATAAGTAGGTTATATTATTTATGACTCTCATTTCAAGATAGTAAACAGGCGTTTTAATATATATTCTCTCCAGAAAAGGGAAGCACTGCATCTGATAAGGTTGAGAACCACTGGTCAATCATCTTGTTCACTGATATATCTCACAGTGTTTAGCACAGAGTGGGCTGTCTGTAAATATTTGTTGAATGTGTGAGGGAAAGATGGAAGAAGTGAAGAAATACCAAAAGTGGGTATAATCGTTTTCCATTATTCTTGTAACAAATTACCATAAACTTGGTGACTTAAAGCATCATAGATCTATCACCTTACAGCTCAGGAAGGCAAAAGTCCAAAATGGGTTGGCCGGGCTATATTCCTTCTAGAAGCTCTAAGAGAGAACCATTTCCTTGCTTTTTCCAGCTTCTAGAGACCACTGAATTCTTTAGGCCATCACCCCACATCACTCCAACCTCTGCTTCTGTTGTCACAGCTCTTTCTCTTAGTCTGACTTTCCCAACTTCCTCTCCTAAGGACCCTTGTGATAGAATTGGGCCCACCAGGATATCCAAAATAATCACCCAATCTTAAACATCTTTAACTTAATCGTGTCTGTGAAGTTCCTTTACCGTGTAAAATAACAGATTCACAGGTTCAGGAGATGAGAACATGGACATCTTTGAAGGACCATTATTAAGCCTACCAACAGTCCACTGGGATAGACTCTTTTTCCCTCACCTAATGCTTTTTTTTTTTTAAGATTTTATTTTTCTTAAGCAATTTCTACCCCCAACGTGGGGCTTGAACTCACAAACCCGAGGTTAAGAGTTGCATGCTCCACTGACTGGACCAGCCAGGCGCCCCTTCTCTCACCTAATTCTAATAGTTTATATTGCTTTTATATTCTGTAAGCAGCTAGATCTTATCCAGAACGTGAGATATGTTAATACCAACTGAGCCAAAGCAGGGGAGACATTAGGTTTTTTTCCCAGATCCCTATCTACTCTCACAAGTAAATCACCAAATTTTATCACCATAACCTAATAATTCCCAAATCCATGCCCTTCTTCCAAACCTGCCTGCCACCTCACTCCACCTTCAGACCTTATCCTCCGCAGAACTGCAGTACCTCTCCAGCCAGACTCCTCACCGCAAGCTGAATCTCCCTAAAGCTATCCTCCATGATTCTGAGTTTTCCAAACATGCAAATCTGTCACTCCCCAGGAGCTGCCCATACACCTTGAAAAAGATTTGCTATAATGCTAAGCAGAACTAGTGATAATGGATATTGATTAAAAAAAAAATAAGTTCAAAAAAGAGATCCTATAATCTAAGTTCTGTTACTTCCTTATTTGTGAAGGATTACTTTGATTGGATTTCACCTGTTTCTACTACATGATTCAATTCTGTAAGGAACCGCATTACTCTGGTCAGTTAGTGCGTGTGTAATTCACATGAGCGGACCCCACATATTTATAACATTAGCTTTCTAAGATCGAGAAGATAAATCACAGGAGTTTGTGATTGACTCCTCAGCCTGGACTAAACCGATCACTGCCACCAAGTGGCAAATGTTGTCATTGGAACGAGCCTTCACGCAGACACAGCAGCCTCTTCACTCTTTTCCATGACAAGAGGTAGATGCATAAGTAAGGCCATGAAACAGACCTCAGAGCTTTACTGGCCCAATGAGGTGCTATTTAGAACAGCAGTTTGTAAGATTTTTATGTCACAACAGGAAAAGAGGCAAAAATACTAGTGAGCTTCACCATAGAAGTTATTTTTAACTTCTACTTTCCACAGTCAGCTTTACAAAACACAGTAATACCTTGTTTACTTGACATCAAAGGGAATACGACAATCTGGAAGGTTATTTTCAAGGTAACTCAAGCTACGTCTTTTAAGAATTAACGCTTATTTTTACAATTCAACCATCTATCACGGACATGAATAGGTGCCTCCCTGCAACAAAAGTTCGAACAAAATGACGTGCCCGTTTCTCTCGGTGCAGTGATGACAGGCCAGTGGCTCCTGCCACGTCGCATTGTAAATCCTCCACTGTCCAGGGTCAGGCCCAGCCTTGCCGGCACAGAGACTCCATTTTGTCCCTGCCTTGGGGTTTCCTGGCCACAGGGATGCTGACTTATCCTAACCAAGTAACACACAAAAACCTGAGAGCAGAGGTAGGTATTCATTTGAGATAAGAAATACAACACATGAGATATTGACATTAACCTGGCTACTCTTTTCTGAACATTTTCTGAAGCTGTGTCAGGGGTTGGGGGGCAGGGGCAGGAGGAAAGAAGAGGGGGAGCCATAGATCGCCCTTAACAGAGAGGAGCAGAGAGCTGGGTTCGGATGGCATTTCTGCTCCTGTTCTAGTTCATGTCGCTTAGCAATATGCCCCCTTTTTCTGAGATAAATTGCATGAGTCTCTGTTTCTTGAGAACAAAAGGATGAGCTAAAAATACTATTAAACACGAGAGTCCTTAAGGATGATGTTTTGTTTTTTATGTACACTTTTAATTTTGGAGCACTTGAGAATTTTTTGTTATCGTTTACATTTTTGCTATTCATTTCTAATTTTTTTACATAATAGTAAGAGAAGGTAAGCTGTGCAATTTCTTTGTAAAATAGATTTATAATTCTTATTGTTCAAGTATATGATTATTGTATATCTTCAATGAACACTTAAAAAAAGGTCAGTTCTCTGTATTATAAATAATTTATATCTATTAATTCAACTTTCAATATATCTCACTGCTCTTAACTCTGTCTACTTCATCTACTTGATCTGTCAAAGACTGTGAGAGGTATGTTAATTTCTATGGCACTTGGATGTTTGTCAATTTCCTTTTATATTTCCAGTAGAAGTTGTTTTAAATGTTTTAAGTTCATGTATTTGGGCTTATACAGGTTTTTGACCATTACATTTTCCTTGAAGATTGTACCTTTTATCTAAAATGACACTCCAGGGAAATGAAAATCAAAACCGCAATGAGATACCACCTCATACCTGTCAGAATGGCTAGTATCAAAAAGACAAGAGATGACAAGTGTTGGTGAGGATGTGGAGAAAGGGGACCCTCATGCATCATTGGTGGGAATGAAACTTGGTGCAAACACCATGGAAAACGGTATAAAGGGTCCTCCAAAATTAAAAATAGAAACACCATATAATCCAGTAATTCCATTACCAGGTATTTACCTGAAGAAAACAAAAACACCAATCTGAAGAGATGTACGCACCTTTATGTTTATTGCAGCAACAGCCAAGTTATGGAAGCAACCCAGGTGTCCATCAATAGACGAATGGATATAAAGAAGATGTGGTAAATGCATACAATAGAGTATCACTCGGCCATAAAAAAGAATGAGATCTTGCCATTTGAGACAACATGGATTAACCTAAAGGGCATCATGCCAAGTGAAATAAGTCAGACAGAGAAAGACAAATACCATATGATTTCACTTATATGTAGAACCTAAATAACAAAACAAAATACAATGGGAGCTTATCAGAGGGGAGAGGGAAGGAGATGGGCAAAATAAGTGAACCGGGATTAAGAGGAACAAACTTGCAGTTATAAAATAACTAAGTCACAAAGATGAAGAATACAGCATAAGGAATATAGTCAATAATACTGTAATAATGGAATATGGTGACAGATGGTGACCGCGCTTGTCATGGGGAGCACTAAATAATGTATACAATTGTTGAACCACTATGTTGTGCACCTGAAACTAATAAAATGTTGTACATCAACAGTACTTCAATAATAAAAATTTTTTTAAAAGAATGTTACAGGGAAATAAATAAATGACAGTTTGTCTTCTGCTTTTGCCTGGAAATTTCTCTTATCTGAAATTAATATTGCCAAATCCTGTTTTCTTTTGTCTGTATGACTAATCTTTGCCTATCTATTTTTTTTTTTATTCTTACACCTCCAACTAATTTCGTTTTTGATGTTTTTGGTTGTTGTTTGTAGCTTATAGTTTGGTACTTTATAAAACCATGCTTTAAGATTTTGTAGCTGCTTGTGTTTGTCAAAATTGCTGCGCCTGTTGTCACCTTGCTTTCTGCTTTCTGTTAGTCTGTGTTCCGCTGACGCTCCACGTTGGGGGGGCTAGCGCACGTGACTAGCCCTAAGCCAATCAGAGAATTCCATCTGTTCCAAGCTGGTCCAATCAGCGAGATACCAGCCTTTGTACTGGAGTTCTCAGGAGAAGATTCTCTTTCATGGTGAACTTCAACTTGTCAAGGTATGAGGTCAGAGCTGCTAAGACCATCCTGCTGGACTGAGAATGAACCAACACAATAGAAAAAATAGTTGAGAGGTAGAAAGAAACAAGACTCCCTGAGGCTTTGTTCAAACCCCAGAATTCAGCTGTACTTGAAGAGAAATCTATGTGTAGGCTGATCACTGTCCACCAACTTCCTGCAATGATGGAAATGTTTTATGATTTGCACTGTCCAAGATGGTAGCCCCAAGCTACACTGTGACTATTGAAATGGGGCTAGAGCGACAAAGGGGGTGCCTGGCTGGCTCAGTCAGAGAGCATGCGACTTTTGATCTCAGGGCGGTGAGTTCAAGCCTCACATTGTTCGAGGAGCCTACTTAAAAAAAACAAACAAACAAAAACAATGTGGCTAGAGCAACTAAGGAATTGATAAAGACGGTGCATTAACAGAGAAACACAAAGATTAAGCATCTTGATTAAAATCACAGAATTTGTGTCAGGGCCAACACTGTAACCAGATCTCCTAGAATCTACTCCTATACTGTGAATGTATGAGCTGAGATTTGTAGCAGCGAGTTAACAAGGCAGTAATGAGGAACTAAAAAATAAGGTCTATATTTGATGTGTGGATTTCTGACCATTTCTTTTCAGGTTTGTATTGCTTATGTTCACTGGCATCAAATATAAGTCTTTAGAGCTAAGTTATCTCTAATTATACCAAGTATAAAGAAACTGTTCTTACTATGTTTCTATCTGTAAAACTTGATGGACCAGATGTGAGGGTGATCTGACTGCAACACTTGTCACCCCATTGATTGCTAGTGTTCACTCAGCTGATCTGGCTGGTCAGGTGGGGATTCCCTTCCTCCCTCATGGGGCCATGTGTGTCCCTCCCGAAGCTGGGTGCCCTGTCCAAGAAGACATCCTTTCCCGATAGAGGAAGATCTTTGGTCAAGGGTATATGAGTAGCTGAATATACCTGCTAGAAACTTGAAACAAGCCTCCAAGTCCATTTGTAGGAGAAGGCGGGGTAGTCTAGCTTCCAAGCCTCCAGACACATCCATAAAGCACTGCATGTGGCATTCTGCCTTTCCTTTTTTTTTTTTTAAGATTTATTTATTTATTTAAGAAAGAGAGTGCGTGCATGAACGGGGGGGGGGGGGGGGGGGGCCAGAGGGCGAGGAGAGAGAGAATCTCCAGCAGACTCCCTGCGGAGCACAGAGCCCAATGCTGGTCCCAATTCCGGGACCCTGAGATCATGACTTGAGCCAAAATCAAGAGTCTGACCCTTAACTGACTGCACCACCCAGGCGCCCCAAATTCTGCCTTTCTTAAAAACAACACAAAACTAATGTACCAATTGTTTCTTAAGATATACTTAAGACAGGGCCCTGTTTAGAAAACGTTCAATAATTCTGACTCTGTATTTTAATTCCTAGTTTACATTGAATATTTATTCTGGCATTTAAAATTATAAGATGTGAGGTGGGCCAGGAGCAAATGGTCAGGAAAGAATTCTTGAGACATTCTCAGTGCAAAAAGGTGTTTTTATTTAAAGCATGGGAACAAGACCTTGGGCAGAAAGCTGCCTGGGTTTGAGAAGAGATTGATTATATACTTTTAAGTTGGGGTGGGGGGAGATATAAAGGAAACTTCTAAAGGGATTTTCATATGTTACAAAAGATTTACAGGATCCTGGAGGTCTGGCTATTGTCACGCTAAAAGGCCATTGTGAGTTCCTTGAGGATATCGTTCTCTGCCTGAGTCAAGCATTTGTCAATGGGCTGCAAGTTGTAAGGACCCTTAATTGTAGCTCCATGTCTTTTGCCTTTGTTCTCTTCATCAAGATGGAAAATGTGCCTCTTGAAAAAAGGAGTCATGGAACCGCTTCTCGAAGCTTCTTGCCAGTGTCTGATATAAAGAGTGTACTGTGAACCTTGCATCCTACTCACTGTACTAGGAGGACGATCCTGTCAGGAGAACAGCCTGGTTCATTTTCCCTTTTGCACAAGCACTGTCCGTTACCTTTTGCCTTTCTCCTGCTTGAGTCTATTTAGAGATTTTTAAAATATTTTAATAATATTGTGGTATATTTGGATTATAATTCTTGCTAAAATGCCAGCTCTCAATTTTGTTCACACGTAGCTAGTAACTCAGGAAATTTCTGGAAATTTCAGGCAATTTCTGAAGACCCAAATAGTCACCTATGACCTCGAACAGATTATGCTATTTCTGCCTCAAAAATGTCCTAACTGGGTTGCCAAGAAGCCAAGAAATGCACCTAGCAGCCAAAATCGAAATGACCTAAAATGTAGCTGAGGGTTTTTTTTATTTGTTTGGCCACGACATTTCTAATTTAAATTTTTGCAGACCAAGTGAAGGGAGAAGATTTTTACATGTTGATAATCATCAGGAAAAAAATTGGGGAATCAGAGCCAAACAACCCAGTTTTAGACCCCAGGCTGCACCAGAGGGCAGAGAAGCAAGAGAAACATGGACCTCCAAAAGGCGGTTCTTCTCTGCAACGTGGGCAGAAACACCCAGAACGAAGTCATGCAGCTCACAGTTGTAGCAAGTTCTGTAATGAAATTTCCCTTAGGGAAAAAATGTCTCCTTTTATCATCAACATTCTTGCGATAAGACAATCTAACCCTGGGTTGGTTTTTTTTGTTTGTTTTGGTTTGGTTTGGTTCCCCCGCCACCCCCCCGCCTTGTTTTTGTTGTTGTTGTTGTTATTGTTGCTGTTGTTCCCCCCTCCTTGGTTTTGCTTGTGTGTTTGTTTAAGATGTGACTACTGCTCTGTTTCAAGGGGAAAACAACACCAGAGCATCTGCCTGAAGGCTCACTGCTCTCAGCCTTGCAGGACCCCTGGGCTGCACTACTTTAATATCCTTCCACACGGCAAGGAAGGAACCAGACACATGCTGAATTCACAACACACCCCCTAAGCATCTCCAGTGAGCGTGAGGCAGAACTTCGGTTCCCACCAAAGGAGTGTAGCTCCCCGGCGTCTGTGTGACCAACATCAGACGCCCTCCTGCGGGGCGGTCCAAGCATCCCTCTCTCTGGAGTCTGCGCATCCTGCTCCGGACGGGAGTTCACCAAGAGACTCTCCCAGGCCCCGGCGGAAGGAACACAAAGGCTGAGAACCCTAGCTCTGTTTGAAAGATTGAGTTCCAACTAAGATTTTTAACTAAAAGGCCTTGACTGGCAGCAAATACGTTGGGGGGATAAATTAACATAAAGCTGAGGGTGGAATTCAAGATCACATCTGTAAATTTCACCTCTGTTTTTGAAATTAAGGCTACAGCAAGGCAAACAGTATTGGGATCGTTTTTGACCCAAAGAAGGAAAACGTTTGGAGAGAAATTGTGTCAGGTATTAACTCAATCGGTAAGAGTAGCTTTTTGTGCATAAACTTAAAAGTTTATATTAGGATGATAATGTGTAGGTGGCTTTATTGTATGGTTGTTTCATTATTAGAAAGTAAGAAATAAAACCCATCCAGATGTTGTCCCTATATACAGGTAGCCCACACTTTGCGAGGTTCCATTATGCATGACTTTGTTATTTTGGCTTAGTTAAATGACACGAGTCGTGCAGCAACATGGTACAAACTGCAGTGACTGAAGTACATTAACTGTGAGAAACTGATTCAGTACAAACTGCTGCTGGCCTCTCAGCCCCTACTCACTACATAGTAACAGATGCAGCTCATGATCAGCGAGATCACTTCTTCCCCATCTGTCAGTGATGGGCCACCGTGCATCCGTTATTCCGTTCACATACAGCCAGCGAGGTGTGCACAAAAAGGGATAATCAAAGGCATCAAAATGAAAGGGCAGCAAAGAAACAAAAACTAATAAGGCTGGAAGTAAATTTCCAATCAAATAAATGTAAGTGAGGGGCGCCCAGGTGGCTCAGTCGGTTAAGCTCCGCCTCTTGATTTCAGCTCAGGTCATGATCTCCTGGAATCAAGCCCTGTGTCGGGCTCTGGGCTCAGCAGGGCGTCAGTCTGCTTAAGGATTCTCTCTCTTCCTCAGCCCCTCCACCTCCCGATCTCTCTCTCTCTCTTCCGCTCTCTCAAAAAAATAAATAGATCTTAAAAAATAAAAGAAATTATAAGTGGAGTTAGAAAGAAACAGCCAACGACAGGACTGTGGACACTGCCCTCACCCTGAAGACTATGGATAGGCAGCCAGAGGATTAGTGAAGGTGAGGTTAGCCACATAACTGAGGACGGTAGTTGTGACACAAAACATGAGATGTCCTAAAAGAAGTGATGTGGGCTAAATAAATAATAAGTAAATAGATAAATAAAATTGTGTTAAAGAACTCTGAGAGATATTTCCCATTAAAGCACAAAGGATAAAATGTCGGAGGCTGATTAAAACTTAGGAACGGAGTATGAGCAGTTTCAAGGTCTAGGAGTGATTCGAAGAAGGCAAGCACTGGACAAAGTATTTTTGATAAGTTTTTTACAAAGAAATAAAAATACTTTAATTCTCAATGTTTTTAACGTTCTAAAGTGGATGATACTAAATACATATCAGTTTTACTATTTTTTTTATTTCCTTATACATTTATAACTGACAGGAAGAGAGTGATGTTTTGACAAAAACTTTCAAAGTTCACAGAAGAACCGTAATTTTGCCCCTTGGTTATGCCTCATGACCTGAGCTGAAACCGTAATTTTGCCCCTTGCAAACTGTCCGCTTGCACAGTCGTACTAATGGTCCTGTACTACTACGCAAAGCAAGGACTGTCTACTCTATTTTATTTTTTTAAAAGATTTTATTTATTTATTTGAGAGAGAGAGAGAGAGAGAGAGAGAGCACGAGCGGGGGGAGGGGCAGAGGGAAAAGCAGACTCTCAGCTGAGCAGGGAGCCCCACATGGGGCTTGATCCAGGGACCCCAGGATCATGACCTGAGCCACAGGCAGATGCTTAACCGACTGAGTCACCCAGGCGCCCCTGTCCACTCTGTTTTAAATGGGAACATGAATTCCAGGGTTTTGACCTCTTTCTGATGAAATCACTGATACATAGGCTCTTGATGCAAATTCCCAAGGCTACCTCACCTTGTGTCTACCTTCCATAGCCACATGTCCCCCAAAAAGAAAAAAAAATGAATGGTCTTAGCATCATCATGCCTTTAGCCAAATTAACATATATACTATTGAAGTCAAAATGCCTTTTTTGCCCCAGGGCAAATGCCCCCTCATTATTTCACATATAAAAAAGACTATTTCAGAAACTGCCCCGTGGTGATTATCAGCAATTCAAAGACAGAGTTCTAAAACCCTGGGTGTTCCCCATAACAAGCACTTTTCCCATGGCAAGCTGAATATACCTGGAGTACAGCTGTCATTTTCCTGCCAGTTTTCGGCCTCAAAATAAGGGATATGCGGGCATTTGTCCCCATTGTCTAGGCTCACATAGGACATGTTGCACATATCATCCTTTTAGGTTGAATAACCAGCTATTCACTCGAAAGCCTTACTCTCTCACAGCCCAGGGCATTCACAGAGCCATTTCCTCTCTTAGAATGCCTTCCCCACCCCCACTATCTGATTGCCTAACTCAGAGACTGTTTATCTTTATACCTTGGTCTCTACCACAGCGCCTATCAAATAGTATGTGCCGGGTAAATTCTGTTTTGAATGAATGAATGAATGAATGAATGCTCGAGTCTCACCTCCAGCAGCACCTCCTCTGAGAAGCCTCCCCCTCCTCCACCAAATGGACCACAGACTGGGCAACTCTCTCCCCTGCACTTGCACCTTCGTATCTTTGTCCTGATCAATGCTCTGCTATCTTTCAAAAGTAAGTTGAAATCAGTGTCCTTTAAAAAAAAAAAAAATGCTTTCCTGGGTCCTCACTACCTCACTTAAAGTTCAGACTCCTTGGTTGACATTCTCCATTTATATTATTCATTCCTTCACTCAGCTAGGATTTATCAATCACTGGATGTGTGATGAACAAGTTGAGAGCCCTATTCTCGAAGAGTTACCTGCATGGACTGGCCGCCCGACAGATGCACAGATAATTGAGGAACAATTCAGGGAGCTCAGGGACAAGGGTGTACACGGTGTATTTTGATAGCGGAGGGGAGGGGCATCTAATCCATCTGGAGAATGAATAGAAAGGAAAACTTTTCCCTGACAAGGCATTGCTGGACTGTTTTAAGGATGAGTAAGAATCCGCCCACCAAAGAAAGGTGAAGGGGAAAGGGGGCGGGCATACTTTGTTTACATATACTTGATGTATCCGGAGACATAATGTATTCAGAGATGATGCCCCAGCAGTACAGAGAGAGCTTCATCACTCCTGATTGCTTGGTAGCATCCCATTATGTGGATGCAGCTAGTTTGTTCAACCAGTCTCCTGTTGATGGACATTAATATTTCTCGTTCCATTATCTGCTATAATAAGTCACGCTGCAACGAATGACATCGTGCATCTTTGTTGCGTTTGTATTTTTACCAGTTGTCACTTTGGGATAAATTCCTAGAAGTGTATATATGTTAACTATACTGGAATTAAAATTTTTAAAACATGGGGAAAAAGTTCCTAGAAGTGTGATTGTTGGACCAAAGGGTAAACGGAGATATAATTGTGCTAAATATCGCTAATTTGTAGGGGTTGTGCCACTTGCATTGTCATTAACAATGTATGAGACCAAAAGGCAATTTATAGAAAGATGAAGAAAAAGGTGATGGAAAAATCCTGGCCTCAGAAGCATACTCCAGCGGCATCCATGAGAAAGGACAAGTTCAAAAATGTAAAGCATTAGGAACTCAGAGCTGTAGAGGCTGAATCATAAAATCAGAACATTTATTTCAATGGATAATGAGGTGCAGAGGAATAAACAGGCTTCTTACTATCTTTTGTCATGCAACAGAACAAACCAAATACACCACCTCTCCTGAAAACTGGGGAGGAGGGGGGGTGTCTTATCCATCAGGTGGGGGCAGTGGAAGGAATTAACAGCACATTACCCCTTATTACCAATTCAGGGTTCCTCCGTTCCCCAGCTTGATTTTTCCATTCAAGTGAATCTCACAACTACAAACTTTTTCCGCCCCCAAAGTTTTCAAGATCTTTACCCTCAGTTAGAGAGACCTGCCATACTCATTCCTGCTCCTCTCCAGACCCTTGGGTCCTAAGTTTCTCTGAAGCGGAATTGGTCAGGACAGCTTGAAAGCTTAGCAATGTGAACCAGGTAACTCAACTGCCACACCTGATCGCACCTGCCCGAACCCCTAAATCTGTTTTTTGTTTGTGGGGGACAGGTAAAGGGGGCAGATGGTGTTGTTTTATTTATCTGCATATCTATATTTGGTTTAAATAAAAGAGCTACATATACACGTAAATACAAGCACAACCCACCCCTGCAACCAGAACATGACAATAGCCTTAAAGCTCCCTGGGTGTTGCTACTTGATCTGGTCCGAAGAAGATGTGTGTTTGCATTTGCGGAGAGTTAGGTGATTCCTAGGGCCGCTTTTGCCTCCTTTAGTCCTAATGCGTTGTACCCACAAGGCTTAGGCTCCACATCCAGGGCTGAGGTAAGAATTTGCCTTCAGGCACACTTGCCTGTCCTTTCCACTCATCATTCTCAGCTCACTGGTGGAGGTCCTGCCCATTCTCACAAATCCCGCAGTGTGTTATACAAAATCACCTTCACCGTGATTAGTGCAAGATTTAGTTGTGCTGCAGCAGGAGGGCGCTCTGTGGTACCTAGTAGCCCGGACTGCTGTGAGTGGAAGTCTGTAGGGCATAGTCCTTGCCTCTGATCTTGAGATGGTATCTCTTCTTTGCTATACTCTAAGGAAGGATTACAGCAAATCCTATTTTAGGTGCCACTGCCCCTTAAGACTTGGATTACCTATGACAGTTACAAATAGTTGGTAGTGGTTACCTGAAATCGAGCCTTGAAGAAGTTGGGATTTTTTTCCCAAGCACTTCAGGAATGCAAGGTCAATCTCCACTGCGAGAAGGCATGTGAGTGACAGTCTCACAAGAATTCAGCCTCGACAGTCTAAGGTCCAAAATCTGCATTTTTCAGATGAATGTATATTTTCACTCTTCAAGGATTAGTCCTTGATTACCCAGATCTACCTTTGGAGCCCTTGTCGTTAATAAGGTTGTCAAGGTCATGAGATCGAGCCCAGTGTCTGATCAGGCTCTGCTCTGAATGTGGTGTCTCCCTCTGCTCCTCCCCCTGTTTGCACTCTCTATCTGTAAAATAAATAAGTAAAATCTTTAAAAAATAATAATAAAATAAAATCTTTGTAAAAAAAGAAATTTGGGGATGGCCAATTGGGTGGCTAGGGATCTGATGGCAGCTGGGACTATGGTCATCTGAAGATGACAAGGTACAGGATCCACTTACCAGTTGGCTCACTCACATGGCCGGCAAATCAGTGGTGCGTGTCCTTACAACATAGCAACTGGATTCCCCCACACTGAGTTGTCTCTTCTATGACCTACCTCTATGACCACCAGTCACTCACTGTCGTTCCCACAGAATTGCCATTGGCATCCCAGGTCCTCTCTATCCAGTGTGCTAGGGAATCACCCCGTGGGATGATGGAGAAACTGCACACTTGGTGTTGGAGATCACCGGAGGTCTTCCTGCAAGCTGAGTACGATACCCGGCAAATATTTTTCCTTTGAAAGAGGTATCAAGCCAAAGGTCCCCAAAGCCTGACCCTTGTTAGTTTGTAAACTACTCCAGTGTGCTGAGTAAAGAGCAGAAAGTAAGCTTTTACGGTTCCTGTGCGGAAGAAGATGATTTCACATTTTTGCAAGAAATCTCATAGCTTTGGGGCTTATCGCCTTACATCTTTTTTGAGATTCCAAAAATGAAATTGCATTTTTATGGATTAAAGAGTGAGAAGCAGCAGAGCGGAGAGAAACAATGAGATCGTGGCAGAAAGTTGTTACTCAAATGTTCCTAAGTATTCCTCCTGAGAGTCTTTTGGTTTAGTAATTTTCCACCAAATAATAAGCTCCATTCAGTAAAAATGTCCTTGCCTTTCTCCTTCTGACAGTAACTGTCATCATAGAATAATGGTAGACTACACTTTAATTTGTTTTGCTTTGCTCTCTAGAATGCTTGATATGACAGCACCCACAGAGCTTCTGGAATTTCCTCAAAATCTTCCAAGTCAGTGGAAAGCCATAAGTCTAATTATAAAACAAGGTTAGCCTTGTCATTGCTAGGTTAGCAAGCCAGAAATCTGAAAAGTTCAAAAAAGCAGTGGCTTAAAAATCTTTACATAAAACTGTGTTTAGTTGCCCACCCCCTGAAGAAGGAGGGTTCTTCAAGGTGCATCAATATCACAAAGTAATATTATCGAAGCTCTCTCCTCCTCCTGAGTAATCAAATTCAAAAGATACTTATGAAAGAATCTATCACCAGAATATGCCAGATATTTTTCTAGACCTCCAGGAGCTATCAAGAAAGCTAAGACCCTGCCCTCCCAGAGCTAGCAGGTCTCTGCTCAGTGTGGGAAACCTCTTACACCCGGTGTGGATTTTCATGACATCCCCCCTTTTTATCAACTTGTAATAAGACATAAAATCCAGTGACACAGAGATTCAGTTTGGAGACCTCTTCCTTAACACTTTCTCTTCTCCCCCACCCGCACCCCCTGCTTTCCTGGGAACAGCACACCTGGAGGAGGGGAGGGGCAAGCACCTGGCTCTGGGAATGTTGCTCCCTCCCAATCTGATACGTTCGTCCGGAGTCTCATTCGGTATATCTCAGCCCCCAGGGATTTACACGGAAGGAGTGTGTCCGGGGCTCCACAGCAGCCTCGAGAGCTAGGAAGGTCTGTCCTGGTGATGGAGGATGGCACCCTCTCCAGGAAAGATGCCTAGGAGTGGGAGAAGCAACGGCTTTTTCAAATGGGCTCTCTGAGTTGAATCCAGCCTAGGAACTTTCTTCTTTTTCCCTGAGGAAGAAAAAAGTAATCCTACTCCATCCAAACTGAAGATTCGCTCAGATTTGTTTTATCCTATTTATAAGTATCACCTTCCCTTTTCCCTCTCTCATCTGTCCCTCAAATCACTGAGAATTCTTTGAAAAGGCACCATGCAAAAGCAGCTAGGTTTATGAAGTGGAGCTCTTAGTCTATTCCACCTTGAAATATCTAAACTTCCTAAAGACAGCATTCTTTTTTTAATTGGGAATAATCAATGGATAACATTATATTCATTTCAGGTTTGCGACATAATGATGCGTTTGTACATATTATAAAATCGTCACCATAGTAAGTCTAGTTAACGTTCATCACCACCCCCAGGTACACATTTTTTTCCTTGTAGTAAAAACTTTGAAGATCTACTCTCTCAGCAATTTGCAAATGTGCAAATACAGTATTATTACCTATAGTCACGTGCTGTGGACTCCATCCCCAGGATTGATTTATTTTATAACTGGAAGAGTGCACCTTCTGACCCCCTTCACCCATCTCGCCCACCCCCATCTCCTGCCCCTGGCAACCACTCACCTGTTCTCTGTGTCTGTGAGCTAGTATTTTGCTTTGATTTCTTTTCCTTAAGATTCCACGCATAAGTGAGATCATGTGGTATTTGCTAAAGATATCTTTCTACATTACAGATTAACCATCCTAAAACCTTCCATTAAAAAGCAATTTTAAAGCACTTATGGATTACATAATACCCAGATTCATACAAAATTAGTAGCTTTCTGCCCTCGTGACAAGGAGTGCCCAAGTCCTCCAGCACCCTTCCACCTGTCAGTCTCTAAAATAAAAAATGACAATGGTCCCCTGAAATCCAAAGACAAGTTTCCCCTGTGTAGCTCCTCATTTTTGAAAGGGGACTAAGTTATCAAAACCTACAATTTTAAAGAGAAAAATGAAAAAAAATCTTTGAATATGGCAATTATCAAAACATGAGGGTACTTTGTTCCATTTGAAAAGAATTAATAAAAATACGTTTACCACTGTAGCAACCGCCCTGGAAGTGTGCCGGATGTTTTCTGATTTTCACTTCAGATCTACTCCTCACTCCCTCAAGCCTCCTCGGCACCCTGACCCCTGCTTTGGGCTACAGGAAGCTGCGCTGCGTGGACCCCTCCATCAGCCAGGCTCTCCCGCCCTCTGTCGTCTGGTTGTGTCCTGCCAACGGCGGAAGGTAGTAACAGAAGGAGAGAGGTCAGGACACGTTCTCCTCTCTCTCTCTCTCTCTCTATCTCATCCTCCCTCGCTCCTCTGCATTGACAATGATCTTCTACCAAAGACCAAGCCTTCCAGTGGGCACCCCTTCCCCTCTCCTCCTGCCTCATTCTCACTGGCTTCCGGGGACCTCTCCCTCCCCTAACTTGTGGTCCTTCCTTCTGATCCTGGGATGCTTCACTGTCCCTCAGGAGATCTCTGCATCTGACAACACTTCTATAAATAACCCATTCACGAGACTTTCATCAATGACCCCTTTGGAGGGTGCCATCTGGTTCCTGCAGTGACCATGACCAGCATTGTGCATGACTGATTTTTTTTAACCTTCATATCAATGCATCAAGCATTTCACTCTTTTTCAAATGAAAAGTAAGTTACAAAAGAAAAGAATAAGCCAACCACAGGGTGCCCAACTTTGCATAACTAATAAAATAATTTAGGCATTGCCGCAAAGAAAATTAAAGAAAGATGTTTTATTGTGTACATTATTTAATTGAGGCAATAGGAAAGGAATGTTAAGAAAAGCAGGAACGTTTGTCAAGTTCAGGGTCCATGATAACTGCAGATTGCTGCATGTTGCGGCCACATGAGTAATTCACAGTGGATATGAACGTGCATATGTAATGATTCTTCTACTTTTAATGAAACATTAGAAACTGGCCAGCCTTGGAAATTAGAAACATACATATTCAATTATTTTATTAGGCCTTATTTAAAGAGAAAAATTTTCTATAAGCAAATGTATTGTGCATTGTTTTTCAACATCTGAAACAACAGCTTATTAATAAAACTAATCAGACTTAATAGTTGAATTTTTACAGTAGATTTGATTCTTTTTCTTCCCAAAGTAGGTTTAAATTAGCTTTTCAAAAGAGTCAGCTAATTTACTGGATGCAAAGAAGAGTGAGGTTCTCAGAATTGAAAAGCAACCTGCTTTTCTCTTTTGTATAGAAAACAAACTTGGGAACACAGAATTGAATTATTCATAATTTGATCTCAGATTCTTTATAGTACATCATCATCCTCGGCCCATACTTGTCCTTCTTTTACTGTCTTTAATTTCATTTTAAAAATAATAAAATGAATACTTAGGTACCCACTATGCTAACCAAGAACTAGACTATTACTGACCAGCCACAAACCCCGTGCACCTCCCCAACCCTCTCAGGACTACCTGGTCTCAGGTCCCACCCACAGCTGACCAGCTCACCTGGGCACCCGGTTCCCCGCCTAGGGCTGATCAGGGTGGGGCATCCCCTTGACTGTCACCACGTAGCACATCCAGGTTTCTAGTTTTTCTTTTACGATGAAGGCCACACTGCATGGCATGGGCTCCGGGTTCTTGAGCAGACATCAAAAGGGCTGGATGACACGAGGCGAAAGTATAGGGACTTTAACTTCCAGGGCCAGACCCTGACCAATAGGAGCCCAGAGCCGGGAGGCACCGGAAGATAAATTCCTTCTTCATCCTGCCTCCTTACAGCTTTCCAAGAAGCCCCACTGAGCAGGACACAATCCCGAGTGACCCACTGTGCCTCTCCATGACTCATCCCGAAGTGGTAGCCCATGACGCCGAGCACCACTTTGGGTGTAGTCTGCTCAGGCGGCCAGAAGAAAGGACCACAGACTGGGTTTACACAGCAGAAACTCACTGTCTCACATCCCTGGACCCCGAAGGCTGCTATCAAGGTGTTAACAGGGTTGGTTTTGTCGCAGGCATCTCTCCTTGGCTCGTAGAGGGTCTTCTTCTCCCTGTGCCTACCCATAGCCCCTCCTCTGTGCACCCGTGCATGTCCAAATTGTGTCCAAATGTCCTCTTATAAGGACACTTGTCATACTGAATTAGAGTCCATCCTAAAGACCTCATTAATTCTTTAAAGGCCTCATCTCCAAATATGGTTGCATTCTGAGGGCCAGGGATTTAGGACTTCAACATATGAAAGGGAGTGGGGGTGGCAGAGGGGAGGGCGTTGAGGGTGGGAGGTGTGGATGGTGAGGGGTAGGGGATGCCATTTAATCCATTACACTTTGTATGGCTTCACTTCCCTTTTTTCTCACTGTAGTTGCCCTGGGTCTTCACTTTGCATATAAAGCATCAACGCTTTAATCTTTGACACCAGCGAGACTTGGACTAATACAACAATCATTGCATACCCCCAACTGTGGGTGTTTTCCTTTCTCGTGCTCCACCCCAGCAGAGGTAACACCCTGAGCTTGGTGTTTCTCATTCACTTTCTTTTCACTTTTCATTTAGATGTTACGTCTCAATAATATTTTCTTCAGTTTTACCTCTTTTAGAATGTTTAAAGAGTGTTCTGTGTTGCATTCTGGCACTTCCTTGTTCCACTCAACATTATGTTAATAGAATTCATCTTGGATGTGAAGAGCTATAATTCATTCGTGTTCACTTGCTGCAGATTATTCCATTTTAAGAATAAACCACAATGTAAACAGTACTGTGTTGATGGACATCAGGTTGTGTTGTGCAAACAAAAGCAAATGCCAAGCAGCACCAATAGGCCTCTTGAGACCATTTGTCGGGGACACGCAGAAAAGCAAAGGAGTGAGTCCCCTATTGTCGATTTCATCTAGACTTGTTCAATAGACTCAAGTCTAACAGACCCCAACCTCAGAGCCTAGGGAGAGAGTCCCTAAACCTCATGCGGTTTTTAAGCTGCCTGGTGAAAGATGCCCTAGGCCCTCCCCTGGCGTGATCGGGGGCTGTGTTTGCAACTGACATAATGCCAACTAGCAGCAGGATCAGCCTCATTAGCACTCATGGTGAAGAACAACAAGCTCTTCCTTCCCCTGGTAGTACCAGGAAAATAGGATCTAAGCCTTGCATTGGATCAGATTTGATTGCCCTAAATAACGGGTCATAGCCAATTTCCATGAAGCTCTTCAGGAGTCCAACTCCTTTTTTGGGATACCAGCTTGTAGGGGATCAATCTTTGACATGTTAGCATTTACCATGCAGGTAGTTACCATTTTGTTCTCCAGAATACATATCCTGGCTTGAAATTGCTGGGGCATAGGACATATGAAGATTAAATATGCTAATTTAACTTCTCACCAGCAATTCGCATGAAGTTCCACTGATCCTCCTGGTATATTCTCCTGGTATTTTCTAGTTACTTCATTTTTGCCAATCAATTAGGTATAGAAGAGTAGCTCCCTGTAGTTTTGACTTAGATTTCCTTGATGACTACTGAGTATATTTTCATGTGCATATGGGCCATCTGCATTCCCTTTTGTGAAATGCTTTTTGCTCATTTTTATACCGATTTGTCTTTCTCTAACCAACTTGTGAAAAGTATTTACATATTCTTTTTTTTAAGAGTTTATTTATTTATTTGAGAGAGAGAATGAGATAGAGAGAGAGCGAGAGCATGAGAGGGCGGAGGGTCCGAGGGAGAAGCAGACTCACTGCTGAGCAGGGACCCCAATGCGGGACTCGATCCCGGGACTCCGGATTCATGACCTGAGCCGAAGGCAGTCGCTTACATATTCTTAAAGCTAATCCTCAGAATTTATCCTCTCCCAATTTGGAGGCTTCCTTTTATTTCGTTACAGTGTCTTTTTTTTTTTTTTTGTAAAGATTTTTATTTATTTGAGAGAGAGAGAGAGAGAGAGAGCACATGAGAGGGGGGAGGGTCAGAGGGAGAAGCAGACTCCCTGCTGAGTAGGGAACCCGATTCGGGACTCGATCCCGGGACTCCAGGATCATGACCTGACCCGAAGGCAGTCGCCCAACCAACTGAGCCACCCAGGCGCCCCCGTTAGTGTCTTTTGACAAGCAAAAGTTCTCGGGGTGCCTGGGTGGCTCAGTCAGTTAAGCCTCTGACTCTTGACTTTGGCTCAGATCATGATCTCAGGGTAGTGAACTTGAGCCCCCCATCAGGCTCCCTGCTGGGCATGGAGCCTGCTTAAGATTCTCTCTCTCCCTCTGCCCCTCCCCACCCTCACCGCTTAGTGATATGCCATGCTTTCTCTCTAAAAACGAAACAAAACCAAAAACAAACAGAGAAGTTCTTAACTTTAAGGTAGTTGAAGCTACCAACATTTTCTTTTATAGTTTGCCCTTTTGTTGTCGTGTATAAGAGCTACTTCCCCATCCCAATGACATAAAAATATATAAACTTCAAAGTGATGCATGGACCAAAAAATAAATCGTAATGGAAATTAAAAATTAGTTGGAATTGAATGATAATGAAATACCACATACAAAACCTTGTGAAATACAACAAAAGTAATGTTTCAAGGGAAACCTACAGTCTTAAGTGTTCATAGTTTGGAAGTTGTATATGAAGGAGCTAAGTATCCAACTTAAGAAACATGGCAGAAACCACTCGTCCTCCCCAAGGTCCCTTTCCCATCAGCCCTTGCAGTGAGGGGGGCGTGGTCATCATTTCAAGGCTAAATGGTTTATGCAGCTTCACTTCCGCATGTCCCACACCACCATCTACCAGACAGACAATGCCAGGGTGAGCCCCAAGTTGGAGAAACCATAAAACAGGAGTCGCCCGCATCCCCGAGTCGCTGGCCTGGAGAGTTGCCCACCGGCTCGTCCACAGAGGACTGTGCATGAAGAACATGTAAACTCTTCGTGTGTTGAGGCACTGAGACATGCAAGTTCTTGCAGCATGAACCTGAAATAAGAAGCTAAAACACAACACAAACCAGAATAAACCCAAAGGACATAGAATAAAGGAGAAGGTAAAAGAGCAGAACTCGCTGAAATGGAAACAAAGACGCAGCAGAAAGTCTCAACAACGGGACAGCTGTTCTTGCCGGAACTCAGGCAAAGCCATCGGATGGCTGCTCCACTCTGCCCTGCCTCTCCTCGCCGAAAGGGTTTTCCTCTCCCCACACTGCTCAGAAGAAGCACGCGTTGAGCCCCCACGTATTCGAAGCCGCATGGGCTGGACTGTTTGTTGCTTTTTTCTCCAAGTGTCAAATCAATGGGCTGTATTTTCCCCCATCGCAGCGGTATCAGGAAAACACCAAGGCGAGCGAGCAGAGCAAGAGACCAGAAGTCAGAGTAATGGTAAAAAGGGCACGCGGACGAAAGGCGGGCAGAGCAGAGGGGCAGGGTTTCCTGGGGGCGCTCAGGACAAGTGCTCCCTGTGCAAGGGGAAAAAAGACAAAAGCAGATATTGTCATTTGTGCACCGCAAGTATTTTCCATTGCCAAGAATAGAATTCAGTCCCATTTCCCATGTAATAAGTGTAGTCCACATGTTCAGTTAATTCTACAAGAATGCTTTTGATAAAAGTGCCCAGCTGGATCCAACGGGGAAAAGCAACCAGAAGGACGTCCGGTAATCCTCATCATTAACTCTGATTTGCAAAGGAGGTTTTTGGTTTTTTTTTAATTTATTTAATCACCTGATATTTCTTCCTTTTAATCTTTGAAGGGCATCATAGTTGAACATCTCCTGCTACTTGTCATCTTTTCAGAGTGTAGGTTCCTGGGGGACACTGCTTGTTTCCGTCCGTTAGCAGTGTAAAACCCCACAGACTCAGGCGAGCCCAGCATCCCAGTGAGCAAAGGACAACGTTATTGTAAAACCAGAGGTCCACAATCTCAGATGGTAGCAACAGTGTTGTTTGTTGTCTCTAAACCACAGCAATAAGAGTCTCCATAGTGCGATCACTCACCCCCTCGGGTTGAAGGTTCTTAGGAACATAGACTGTCTACTCAACAGCCTTCATGTTGACACACTTGGCTTTCTCAGGCCCAAATTACTCTCCTTCAATGCAACATCAGAAAACTGGAATGGTCCTCCGTCTGGCCTAAATTTATGGGAGTGTTCTTTTGCCCCTTACTCTCCAACTGTTCATTTTTCTCTGCCTAATTTGAAACTACCTGTCTTGAGTCTTAAATGAGTCCTCTGTAGACTTCTGAACGAGCTTACATTCTCAGCGGTTCCTGTAATCCTGTAACCAAAGAAGCTGTTGTTGACGGCCCGGTGTATTCTTCCTATAAATACAAGTGAGTTCTGACACATGATACCATGTTTTTCTTTAGAATGAGAGCCAATGTAATGAAATTCTATATGCAGTAGTCTGCAAAAAAACCTTAATATAGGATCTTTTTTTTTACAGAAAACTTTAATAATTTTCTGTAGTTTTTTTTCTGACTGTACTGTCATTAATTTTTCCATCTAGTTACTTCAATAATATTTGCTCTACTGCCTACCATGGGAGTTACACAGACTCTGATTTAGAAAGGCTCATAATCCAAGCTGGAGAGCCAAACATCTAACAGGATGAGTCAATGTTATAGAAAAACAGGAGAGACCAGTTAATTATGTCCAGAGTAGGATCAAAGAGAGCCTTATAGGGATGACCTTGGGACTCACCCCAGTGACTGGATCTGGAAGGATGAATCCATCCTCAGGATTTAAGAATCCAGAACTAAGTGCTAAGTAAGGGGTGTGAGAAGAGCCTTAGCTAAAATTAAATAGTTGTTAGTTAAAACTAACATACAAATCAAATCTTACACCCCGGCATTTGTCACTTTATGTTGTCTAAAGGGTATAATTCAATTAACATCATCGAATACCCTCTAAGGGGGTACTTCAGAGGCATCCCTTCATGAGGAAAACTCTGAAAAAGGCACTTCCAAGTAAAACATACTACTCTAAACAATATTAGTTTAAATGTTCTTCCATTTATTTAAATGCCCTAAGAGCAAAAGGAGAAGCAAATCTTGAAAGGTCTTGGGGCGCCTGGGTGGCTCCGTCGTCAAGTGTCTGCCTTCGGCTCAGGTCATAATCCCAGTGTCCTGGGATTGAGACCCGCATCGGGCTCCCTCCTCAAGGGGAAGTCTGCTTCTCCCTCTCCCACTCCCCCTGCTTATGTTCCTGCTCTCGCTGTCAAATAAATAGATAAAATCTTTAAAAATAAATAAATAAATAAATAATCTTGAAAGGGTCTTAGTTTGCTTCTTCTCTTCTCCAAATACCAGGTTCTAGTTGGTTTGTTTTGCTTTGCTGTTGTTTGCTTTGTTTTGTTTTGTTTTGATTTTTACTGCTTCTCTGATCTGAATGACCATGGCCAACCCTTATCTGTCCTTGACATTGCCCTGAGCACAAATAATATGCCAATTTCATCAATCCATGATGGTTGTCTTCCATTTTTTCTAGTATTTAAACAGATTATTTCTTAGGAAATAAACCAGATGAGTAAAATCACATTTGGGGGTCATCATTAGGTGTTCAGGGTAGTGAGAGATCCACAGAGGCAGACAATTCGTACAAAATGCAACTGTGACACAGGGTACAGAACAGAATGGAGTTTTGCTAGAAAGAGAAAGAAGCAAGAAAGTATGATTAAGTTGAATTGTGTGGACTGCTGATTATGTAGGTTTTTATTTCATATGGCCAAATTCACACATTCACATGGTTCCCCTCACAGAGGAGGGACACAAATGCATGAGCCTGAGCCCTGAAGGGGCTGGGAAATTCACCATAAAAAGTGTAACCACAGTCCCACCCCAGTCCCAGGTCACGGACAGATCAACTGAGACTCGTGGGCAATCAGATATGGACTCCGCTCACGAAAGTTCTTCCAGAAACAATATTCATGACCAATATTCATGTCTGTATTAGCTAAGCATCTGTTGGTCTGAGTGCTCACAGTCTGCTGGGTACACTGCTCATGCCCAGATGGTTGAAAATCAGGCACGGCTCCAATAAAGCAAATGAAAGCCAAGCTTAGACATCACCGTCCAGCCCGCCTGTCCCTCCCATGGGTTCTCTTTCCCTAATTACCCCCAGCCCACCACAGCATTAGTTGGAAAAGGCATCCACTGACGGGCCTTTTCAGCTTCTGCAAAGGCAATACCCAATCTTTTCACGTCATATTCATTCTCATGAACATTTTCAAAATGGGTACCATTCTACATGACTCCTATTCTTCTAACCATATGAAACACAGAAATAAGTTTGGGGGTACAACTCCAAACTGGGGATGAGGGGCAAAAGTCATTCAGCCAAACAGGAGATGGGCAAATGCTCAGATTTTGTTTTCTTACATCATTTTGCTGAAGAAAGCTGGAGCGGGGGGAGTAAGAGAGAAGACATGTTGGCAATAAGTCAAGCCGGTGTCACGATACTGTGATTCTGGATGTGTCCAGTCAGACAGGCTGTTACCGCTTAAGAGTTCTGACTGAGCTAACACTGCTGAGCAACTGATTTGTCCCAGCAAAAATCACACTTCCGGGTCACACACGGCACAGCAGCCCTCTGACTGTGTGACAGAGGCATTATTTTGCTGCCTATGGACAAAAGAATGAGCGATTTTCTGTAGACCAGTTCTGAATGTCTTATTTACTAGAGGTTAAGATGGTGTAAACACTACTACTAGAGTATTCCAACAAAAGTCAGTATCTTTTAAGTGCTGTGTGGTAGACGATACTAAGGGGCCTTACAAACATTATCTCCTTTAATCCCCATAAGCCTATGAAGTCAATTCTATTATTACCCTCATTTTGTAGATAACTGGGGAGCAGAGAGATAAATAACGGGCAAGTCACAAAGCCTCTAAGTGGTAAAGTGGGTCAGCTGGATTATCTGACTTCAAAAGCTGAGCCCCCAACTGCTTCTAACTACTGCCAATTTCCAAAAGTCAAAGACCCCTAAATTAGTACTAATTCCCGAAATCTCTCCACTCTTACCCTGGCACAGCCTCAGTTGGAATGACAGAGAGGTATTTACAAGTGGAAAAACAGAACTCGACACCGACAAAATTGAAAGACAATTTCTTAACTTCAGAGACAGTATTACTTTATATCAAGCTTCATTTTTAAAATTCCTTCACATTTCTCTAAAATAAAACGTTCAGACCAAGATATATCAAAATGTTGAAGGAAGGTCTTAAAAGCTGGTCTTTGTCACAGGGTAAATCCCTTAAAATGGGTCTGGTCTACGGAAGAACAAGAAAAAAAAATAATTTGTTTCCAGATTTTTTCCTCTCCTTTTAATCATTCCTTCACAAACATTTGAGTGCTTACAGTGCTATCCGAATATGGGGAGAGAAAATGATGAAAATATCCCCATCCCCGGATTCCTGGATTTCAGGAGTGAGATAGCTCTTCTTTTTGAAATGCCCTGGAGGGTTACTTTTTAACTTTCTCCCACAGCTTCAGTTTCACAACTTCTGAGAGAGACAAGAAACTCCGTAAAGAAGAGCGTGTGTAACACTCGGTTGCAAGCATGGCACGGACGCTCAGACTTGACCCATCCTCCCAGGAGTAGTAACCATAGAGCAGTAGGTAGGATCCGGAAGAGGGTGTAGGATTAAACCCCATGATCTAGGCTGCAGCCTCAAGTGTTTTGGTTCCTGAGGTCTGTTATAAATTGGCAGCCCATGAACAGTTGATCAATCAGAAGATGAACCTCACGAATGCTGCCATGGAATTTTTGAGTATCCCTAAGGACGGTCAGCATATGCCCACAATCTTGTCTTCAATAACCCCACACCATGTGCGTTTCTATGTGAGAGGAGTGGAGGAGGTGCCCCAAAGGTTCTCAAAGACTGTGTGTGACAGGCTCCTGGCCGAGTGATGTTATTTTGTTGATTGTGGACAAAATTTTCTCTCTCCTCTTTCCAAATCAGTAAGCCATAGGCCATTATTGTAGAAGGACTTTTGTAAGAGGACAAAATTCTCTTCCACATACACACACAGGGTTTGGGACAGACAGACCTCATATCCCTAAAACTGGAGAAAAACATGGCCATCTAGCAAATCTGAATTTAATATCTTTTTCCTTTACTTACATTAAACCTTACATTTGTCAAAATTTTGTCAGACCAGCACATTTCTAGCAGTAATTTTAGTGGCCAAAAATAAAACCCGTAGGGCAAAACTTAGCAGTTAAGAAATTTCCAGCAAATTATAAGGTAAATTTTATAAGAAGAAGATTACTATTTTTTTCTGATCCCGTATCCTACAAGTTATAAGATCTTTTTTTTTTTTAAGTCTCTCAAGGTATCCCCTACCACATACTATGATCCCACTAGGTTGGATTCATCATGCCAAGACCTTCCATCCATTTGAAGAAACATCAGAAAGGGCAGTTTTTGTGTACTATATAAGCCAGTTTTTAATCAACAGATTTTTAAATACTCACCTTCAGGTGATTAGCATGAATGTATTAAAAAAAAAATCCACCTTCCATATAATCTCCAAGGTAGTCTCAACCCAAAAGAAATGATGCAGGGTCTCTATCACAAGGGTGGGAGCAAAATGTGAACCCCTTGTCCATAAAGACTAATCACAGACACATGGACACCTGCAAATGAGGCCATCCCATTTATGCCTGTGGTGGCAAAAAAGGCTCCATGCCTTTTATTCTTTGCTGATAATATTCAGATGTCAAACAGAAATTTACTTAAGCTCTTCAAGGGATAAAATTATGTGTAAATACCTCAGGGTTTTCTGAGGGCCAACAAACTGAAACTCGGTAACATTCATGGTCTTTGGGACAGAGGCAGCAACAACTGCTTGGCTTTGAGGGGAGGAAAAGAAAAACAAAAAACCCCATAAAACTGATTCTAGAACTTCAGGTTTGGTGGGTAGAGAAGCAAGGAGAAAGAAGCAGAGATAGACGATGGGCAAGAATATAGCATGAAGACTGAGTCACACTCGATGACGACAACGACAGGATTTCTTTTAAATCACTTGTTCTCAAAAGGATGGTGTATCATCCTAGAGGCAGTTTTGGAAATATGAGGTGCCAGTGATGGGGAGGGCCACTGCTGGTCACCAGGTGGGGCCTGGGTGCTACATGAGCCCCGCAGGTTAGATCCCTTACAACCAAAAACTGTTCCCCATCAGTACAGCATTCAACTGCACCGCCAAGTACTCATGTGGATGGAAACCCGGTTCAGCATTATCTGAGTCTATAATCTCATTTTATCTGTATACACACAGGGAATTTTCAGTCCAGTTTTAAGATGTGTTGGAATTTTCAGGAAAGTAATCACTCCCCAAATTGAGAGAAGCCTGTAAAGTGATTATGAACAAGGAGGGCAGAGCTAAATTGCTTCGATTTTAATCCCAGCTCTGCTGTTATCAGCTCTCTACCCTTGGGTAACTCCCTCACTTGTAAAATGGGAAGAACAGGGACACTCACCTCATAAAGTTGTTGGGTAAGTATTTAGAACAATGGCAGGCACCCAGTAAGCACTAGGTGGGTGTAGCTCTCATAGACTTTTGTTTTGTCTACAACTTTATCAACAATTGGCCACATTTTAGAAAATCGTGTCACTGACATCAGTCTGTTCCTGGCATTGAGTTGCCAACAGAACACACCTGTACTGGTCTCCATTTGTGGCTGCCACATTTGTGGCGATTTTATCTACAGGGGCAAGTATGTGCCTTCTTTCATTATTTCAATACATTTTATAACATAACCATGCTAGAGTATTACATAGGAAAATAATTATTTCACTATATTTATATATTTGTTTATATGTCATTTAGGTCATCAAATTGATGCATGTGTATAGAGGCTGGCTATATTACCTATTAATTTCATTTTGGAATCGTAAAAGGAAATGCGGGTGATACTTTTATGTGTGAGGATAGGTTTTATCATCCGTGACTTTTAGCTGATGATTGTAGCTATGTTGTAAAATACATACGATAAAAGGGGGTGGGTGTTGAGCTGCGTCTGGTAGGGTTAAAGGAAAAATCACTATTTTAAAGTTTCATGTCAAAAAATATCATTCCACACGCCCACCATTAAACCTGGATTACTATGGAGGCAAGTGGCTTCCATTTATGGCTAAGAAATTAGTATTAAGCTATTGTTTATGTATCTCAACGGTACAGCTACATACAAAAAAATTTCTTTTTCTTAGCAGGGATCTATTTCTCAAACACAATTCAGGAGAAAGCCCCAAATAAAAATACAGATGAAGCTGTGGCATCTGACTGAATGAAGGTAGAGGACCCAGAAATTTCTCTAGTCTTCTATTACGGCTTGAGGGAACAAAGTCGCAAAACACCGATCTGGTGCAGTAATTTAAGTTGGGTACTGCCTGTAGTTAAGACTGACCCCCAAAAATGCCTTTTGAGGAAATGGTCATCTGATCACAAGTTGCATTTTCTCCACAGAAAAGGGGCCAACCTCCAGCTAAGACCTCCAACACTACTTAACTCATTACTCAGCTGAACCACAGCACTAAGAATCCTCCCAAATCCAGGGACTGAGAGGAAGTGTTGGCATCCCCTTTTCTGGGCATAAAGCCAGCTCAAGCTAACAGTAAAACAGGCCAAGGCTGATGCCCCTCCTTTTCCAGAGCTTCCAGGCTAGTCTCCAGAGCCCTGTTACCAGACCTCCCCACCCCGTGCTCTGCCCTTACATTGTGTTTGAAGCACCCAATGAATCACGCATTCCACGCCTCTTCTATCCTTCAGCTGCAGCTCCCTCAGAGAGGGGCTGGGAAAAGCCTGACTGAATTCAATCCCCTCACTTAAAAAGGAAGATGTTTACTAAATCCAGGGAAGCTCTAATTCGTTGAATTTCAGGCACTTGAGCAAAGTAAACAATTTCAGGGGTGTGTGGGGGGGGGGGCGTTGAGTAGGGGATACCAGCTCTGCCTAGGAAAATACCTCGGAAAAGTCCCCAGATGTAATGTTACTGTACCGTGCTTCCTGAACACCCCCACTTCTAATCCATAACATCCCAAAATGCTTGGGAGGGTTTATTTTGTTTTTTAACAGTAGGGCCCACAGGGGCAGTGGCCATGGTAGTCACTTATAAATTGGAAAACACCTTGAACACTCATTTTCATTAGCTTCACGCAGGACGCAAAACAGAAGTATTTCAATTACATGTGACTAAGAGTAAGAAAAATATACAACTATATTTAAAACACTTAAATTAACAAGATAGTACTTTTCTGTTCTAACAAAATATCATACATTCAGTTTAAACAAGAGTTAATATCCTGACACACTTTTCCAAAATACCTGATGCTAGTTGAAAATTAGTGACCATGAGACTTTCCAAGAAATTTCTGTTTAGCAAAATATATACAAGTTTGAAGAACTGCCTGTTTTGTTTTGTTTTGTTTCTGGAAGGCAGACGTTACACAGTCAAAATGGAAACGGATGTATCTCTCGTAAACCTAAATATTGTTGCTTCATTGTTCTGAATGATACTTTGGCTGTCAGCAAATCTTATAGCTTCTTTTCCCTTAAAGACAATAATATATAACAACAACGACACCCCTCACAAATAACCATAAACTTCTCTGTGTGTAATAAGCCCTATCAATGCGTTCATGTGTTTCTGTATTAACTGACCTACATACTGAGAATGTTACAAAAAGGGAATAGCCAAGTGTAACAGGCCTACAATTACTTAAACCACTTCTTTGAAACAGCATGAAATGCATGCCACATGTTATTTCAAAGTCAAAGCTGCTACACTTACAAATATGGTATGTAGCTTGAAAAATCAAAACAAAAATGTTTTCTCCACTGGCTTTTTCAGGTGAAGAAGTTGGACCACAAACCAACACATCTCTGTGACAAGGGACACCAACTTCAGCCCCACCCCCAGCACCAACGACGGCCCAGTTCGTCCTCATGACCATAACATTCCTGGCCCAGGCCCCAGTTTACAGTGTGTCTCCGTGTTCCGACCCTAAGGAAGCAAGAAAAGCGGACTCCACTCATTTCTCTCCTTCTGCCTCCACAAGGCAACACCTAAGATCCTCCGGATTTCTTCCCATCCAATTACTTCAAAATTCCGAGAAGGGCAGTCTACGACTTCCAAATGAAAACTAACGATGAAATTGCATAAGGTCACTACATAATACTGTGGATGAAAACCAGAACAGGTTGTCAACTGAAGAAGCAAGGCACTTGCAAGCGGGAGACGGGGAAGAGGCCCTGGAGGGCGGGGCTCAGTGAGTCAACAGTTTGAGGCGAGTAAACCAGCTGACCAGCAGGGACGGTTCTGTAGAGGAGGACTTGGCCGCCGAGGAGACCGGCTTCTTTCGGGCCCCTTCCTCCTGGAACGGAATCGTGGCGCTGCTGTGGAGATCCGAACTGATGTAGCACCTGCTCCCCCGGACGTAGTCTGCGCCGCGGACCAGCTGCCTCTCCGCTGGGGGCCGTGAGAACCGGTACGGGGGAGAGGAGCTTTCTTCGACGATGGGAGGGATCCGCTCATTACTGAAATACCGGCAGAGGGCGTCCTCACCTGTTTTCAGACAAAGCCCACAAGTCCGTTACAATAACCATCCACTGCGCAGCCCTGTCCAGCTGGGCCAGCAGCCTGCTGAGGCTTCTGACGCCCTCGAGGTGGGCACCAGACCCTGCCCTCCTCCCAGGGGTGGGCTGCAAAGCCTCCAAGACAGCCAGGCCCACCCCACAGGATGTTTAGAAAGTAGAAATGGAAGGAGTCCATCAGAGTTAGTCCGATTTTACACCCGAGAGGCAACACAAGGGCAGAGCAGAATCAGAGAGCCCACACTTCTTTACCAGTGTAAGAATTTTCATAATTTCACTCGAAATTTTTTTAAAAAAAAGCGAAAAGCCTGTCTCATTCTATCACTCCTTCCCCATCTGTTCTTGTTCAATGCCTGTAGCATGTCGCACATGCTTCTAGAACAGTGGTTCTTATCCTGAAGCATCTCCTGAAGAGCATTTGGAAAGGTGGGGGTGCCTTGGGTTGTCACCCTCAATGAAGGGCAGGCACTATTATTCACCTTTAATGGACAGGGTTGAAAGATTTTCATGCTCTGCCACGCTTAAGACATTTCTAAACAAGGAAGAATGGTCCCAGCCTAAATGCCAGTAGACAGCTCCTGGGATGGGAGTGGGGGCGGGGGGAGTTAAGAAAGTGAATGGAAACCTAAAATGCAGGGCACTTTGGCAACGTGTAGCATTCTTTCGACCCAGAAATTCCACTCCGAAAAGTGTATGAAGATCTAGGTACAAGATGCTCAGCGCAGCACTACTTATGATGGGGGGTGGGGGAGAGTGCACAAACTAAGTGTTCAGCAGCAGCCTGAATAAGTACATGCTACAGCCCTAAGACAGATTCCTAATGCAGTTATTACAGAAAACATACATGTGTTGAATAAATCACTTTGCACAGTATTGTCAAACATCTAGTTCTTCCATTTTGCACATTTTTTTCTAAGTTGGAAAAAAACAAAACATTCAGGGTGATTATTTCTAGGTTGGGAAAGCAGATTACAGGTGAGTTTTATTTTCTTCAGTCTTCTAGATGTTTTTCAGTGTACTTGTTTTGCTTTTGTAATCAAAGGGGTAGTTACTTTTAAGAAGTGCCCATCGTCAAGGAACCACATATTATAAGAGTCTGCTTATAGGAAACATTGAGAGTACAAAAATCCAGAGAGACAGAAAGTAGATTAGCGGTTGCCAGGAGCTGAGGGATGAGGCAATGAGGAACGACTGCCTGCAGGGGTTTCTTTTCTGAAGTGATAAAATACGCTGGAATTAGACAGTGCTGATGGACACACAACTCTATGAATGTATTAAAAACCTCTGAATTGTACACTTTGATGGGGTGAGCAGATTTATGGTATGTGAGTCCTCTCTCAAGAAAGCTGCTTTTTTTTGTTAAAGTGCCCATCGTGCAGACAGACACCTTTTCATTCTAAAATGATCCTACAACGGAAATATGGTGAGATAGGAGGTCAAGTATGTCTCCACTTCCAGACTTAACACTCCCCACCTCCCACCGCGACCTCTCAATACTGAAAGGAAATAAAAAGGCTAAATCGGAGATTAAAAGCCTAAGAGAATAGCAATGAAGATGTTGATGCTTCTAAATCTAAACAAAGGACAGCCCTGCCACCTGCTGACTGCTCCACAGATTTTCACATGCCAATTAAAGGTATCCTGGACCTTACACAGACATCTTCTCCCTTTTCCACTTTATTATAATCCAGGTGATTTGGGTTCCTAAGAGAGGAACTTTACCAAGGCCCAGGGAGATGTGAGGGGTTGATCACTTTGGAAGTTGAGCCTCCAGAACTTTTCTCTTCTTCCTTTTATTTTTTTAAGGAAAAAATTCCTTAAAAATTTATTTTTTTAATAAAATAAAATTCCTTTTATTTATTTGAGAGAGAGGGAGAGAGAGAGCACAGAGGGAGAGTGAGAGGGAGAAGCCCACTCCCCGCTGAACAGGGAGCCCGACGCGGGGCTCGATCCCAGAACCCTGAGATCATGACCTGAGCTGAAATCAAGAGTCAAAGGCTTAACCAAACTGAGCCACCCAGGTGCCCCCACAACCTTTTTAAAGCACACGATGCTAATGAGGAGATTCAGTCACTAACTAGGATAATATAATTCTGCCATTCCAGAAACAGGGAGGGCCTCAGAGATTCAGCAACTCCGATTTTATAGATGAGAAGACAGGACTCAGGCTGGGGTCCTCTATCTGGTTATTACAGCACAACTAGGAATAGGGTTGAAACGAGGGCCATGGCTCTTCTGACTCCAGTTTGGTGTGTTTTTAGTTTGCTTAAACTTACCCTTTCTCCCATGACCTCGAGGTCTGGCAAAAGGGTCCACTATCCCCATCCAGCTCCCATCTGCAGGCATGGACAAAGGCCGGGGCTTGCCTTCAAAGGGAGGAGAAGGAACGTGCTAAGTTGACAAGAGTTTCTGGACCTTAGAGAATCTTTCCTTTTGTTTATAACTTAAGACTCCCCCCATATCACACTCACTTAACCATAAGTAATAACATTACTGTAAACTAAGAAAAGTATTTTAAAGCATCCCATTTCCATGGCAAGCAATGAGGACAGAGGCCGGCTGACCTGAAGTCTGTGTATCTACAGAGCAAAGCCACTCCAAGCTAAAACCCAGGCGCTGCAAGTTAAAACCGTAACATGATCTCACTCCGCTGGGCTTTGATGCCAGGCAGAGAGTAATGATTCAACAAGACTTCGCTTTAGAGAGATGAATAAAGGTCTCATACTTAGAATTTCATTGAGGTTTATGTTTTCCTCAGATTACCCTTGAAGTCTGCCAAATTCATCCAACAGTTCCAAATAAGGAAGGGTGTGTGGGGGAGGGAAGGAAAAACAAATGGCAGAACAAAACAAACACTCAGAAATGTACCATAAGATGGTGTTTTCTCTCTCATTTTTGTGGGCTGAATATTGGTTTCCACCGAATACCCAGGCAACTGATCGGAATCAGCAATGGTAAATCTCCGTCTTCGGCTCTCCTGGTCCAGGAAGGAGTTTGGTGACTCAGAACCCTTAGGACCAGGCAATGGCTGTTTACATTTACTGAGGCCTCCATAAGGAAAACTCCCATTCTCATCCCTGGAAGACAGTGGGCAATAATTAAGTTGCTTACAAAGATCCTCTGGTACAGAAGAATTACAGGCCGACTTCCTCCAGCAAACACACGTAAGAAAATTTGAATCCTCCTTTCCACGGGAGGAAAAAGCATTCGTTTTTCGATCTCTGTTACCCCTCCAATACACAGAAATCCTAATAGGTAAGAGTAAATAGCATGATCCTACTAAATAAAAGAAAATGACATTTTTTTTTCAGATATGTTTAAAGAGTATAAATATGGCTTTAAAAAGACAGCTCTGGTTCCCTGTACTTCTATCCTACATCTGAATCTCCTATTTATTACAGAAATCACAAGTTAAGGGATGACTGAGCCATCTTTCTGATGCCCCAAGTAGTATCTTTGCCAAGATCCAGCAAAGACCACACTGGATGTGTAATGGAGTTGTTAGGTTTGAAAATTATGTCAAAAAATACAAAGGCGCCTTTATCATACCCAATGGAGAGTGTCTGTTTTCTGAACCCCGTACAGAAACTGGCAAGTGTTGGATTAAGGACTCCAACTTAATTCTTTCTAAATGTCAGCTTTCATAAAACTTAAAATTAATTTGAATTGAGTCCAAGTTACCAGCCAGTTAAATTTTTTTGCATTTAGAAAACTCTCTTAGGTGATCATTGTAAAAACTACTAGACAAACCACAGCATCACCTGAGTCCAAAAACAATCTGAAGATCAGCTTTGCCTGCTTGGTATTCCCAGTGAACCCCCTGCCTGCGTGCCCCCTTTTCCTTCTACGAATCCATCTCCGCCTATACTTTTAAACCTGGCATATAACTTCCCCATTCACAAAGCTCTCAAGACTCACCTCTCGTTCTCCATAACCATTTGCGTGTTTCATTCCTCAGAAGATATCCTTCATTAATGGTGTGTAAGTGTATGTGTGTATGCACGTGTGCATATGTCTTATGTGCACCATGTGTTTCCCCTGAGTAGATTAAAAGCTCCAGTTCCCCTTCCCCTTTACACTATGTAGATACCCTTCTTCCTGCCACTGCCCTGTGACCCTTCACTGAGATCCAGACAAGAACATTCAGAGTTGGGAGTTTGGGAGTGGCCTCCTGGTTTCTTATAGAACAACCCACACACTGGTCATCAGTGAAACTGTGTTCTCCGTGTGCAAAGGCAACTACTTGTCACTTTAAACACATTTAAGATCCTGTGACCACATGACTCTGGTCTGTGAAGACAGGGAAGGGTCCCCATCTACCAACCAGGATGCCTCTGATCAGCTAAGGTAAGTTCTCTATGTGCTGTACTAAGTTCTGGGCAGCCCAAAGCCGGGGGAGGAAAATGGTGTTCATTCTTCCTTGTGCCCATGGAAGAAACACGATAGAATCAAATACTCAGCTTAAAACAAAAACCAACCAACAAAAAACTCCCAGTATGAAGTAAAATACCATGGTTAAGTTCAGCCCGAACTTTTTCTTATGAAATATTATAGCATAATTATGTATTTCTCAATTTATTCTTGGACAGCTGACTAAGACATTGGCAGTTCTCTGGGGGTAAGAACTGCATCTGTTTTGTGTAAGACGGTGATTCGGGCCCCACACTCACTAAATGTATGTTGACTAAATGAGCCAAATTCTCTGTAAATGGGTAAATTGATATAAATAAGCCTGTATTTCACACCTAAATAATCCCCTGTGGAATAGCTAATGTGACTAGCCTCGTTATACCATGTACCAATTAAGAATTTTTTCCATTAGAATTTCTAATAGACACACACAAACACGCGCATGCACAAATACAGAGTATCACACCTCCACTGACATTTCTGAAGTCCTATGAAGAACACAACTCTCTCCATAAAATAAAGCCGTAACTTCAACCTGCCGCATAAAAAAATATATTATCTTCCTCCCCAGAGGTGATTTTTACCTTATATGGAATGAAACTTCAGCTTCAGGGACCCCCAAACACCCCCTTCTGACGTTCTGGGAGGAACTAAAACAATGCATTCCCAAGAGCACGTGCTTTCTTTACCTCGAGTCCCCTCCCCACCAAACTGCATAGTTTCAAGACCCATGAAACCTGGATCCATCCCTACACTTCCCCCTAAAGGATCACACACGTCCCCTCCGCCCCAGTTTTAGTGAGATACAACTGGCATATAACATTGTATTTGTTTTAGGCGTACAGCATAGTGGCTTGATACGTGTATATATTGTGAAATGATCCTGCAAAAAGTCTAAAACATCCATCACCTCACACAGTTACAAATTCTTTTATTCTTGTGATGAGAACTTTTAAAAATCTCTCTCTGCAACTTGCAACTATAAAATACAGTATTGTTCGCTACATCACCGCGCTGTACGTGACATCCCACAACTTCTTTATCTTGTACCTGGAAGTCTGGACCTTGTGACCCCCTCCACCCACTCCTCCCACCCCCCACTACTCCCGGGATGACACTTCTTCAAACAACTGCGATGTCAAGACTCAGCCCTGTCACCCTGGAGTTCACCAACTCCTGCCCTCAAAATCCTCCCGGCTCTCACACCCCCACTCAGAATCTTCATGCACAAGAAACAGGCGTGCACACTGAACGGGCACCGACATACCGGGGGGAGTAGGGAACAGCTGGTGGAGGAGGAATATGGAGATCCAGGATGGCTGGCTTCTCCTTCTTCGGCGAGGTGTCCATAGCGCTTTCAGGGGGCTGGGCCGTCGTGGGTGGAGGTGAGGTCTGAGATGGAAGCCAGAGCAAAGGGTGGGAGGGGAGATTATTCTTGGGCAACTCTCCTTCCCCAAAGCCAACACTGAGGGCCGAGGTCCTTTGTGTGTTTACAACTATTAGCAACAATTCAATTTGTAGTCTTTGAGACATTCAGAATTAACTGGGAGTTTTAGAAAACTAGATGCATAGGAAGAGGTAGAGACTTGGGGGTAGGGGGTGGAAGGCGCCTGGCTGGCTCAGTCAGTTGGGCATCTGACTCCCAGTTTCGGCTCAGATCATGATCGCATGGGTTGTGGGATGAAGCCCCTCATCAGGCTCTGTGCTCAGCATGGAATCTGCTTGAAAGATTCTCTCCCTCTGCCCCTCTTCCCCGCACCTGTGCATGCCTGCGTGCTCTCTCAAGTAAATAAATCTTTAAAAAAAAAAGGTAGAGGTTTGGGAGCCAGGTTAGAATTCTAGCTCTGAGCAAATCACTTAAATACCCATTGCTCAGTTTCCTCCTCAAAAAACAGCCATCCTGATAGTACCTCTTGCAAAGGGCTACAGTGCAGATTGAATGAGCTAGTTCACGCAAATCACTAACGATGCTATCATGGACTAGGAACATGGGCTTGGGACTCTGTCCGGGTGCTATCGTGGCTACAGCTCTCATTGGCTGTGTATCTCTGAGCAAAGCACTTAACTTCTCTGTGCCTCATCTATAAGATGGGCATAAATGGGGACAAGAATAGCACCCACACAGGGTGAATTAAGTGATACATGTCACAGGCTTAGCACACTGCCTGTCACATAGTAAGTACACAACCTTACGCTGTTTAATTTAGTATTATATATACACACATCCATACAAGTTAATTTTAAAACTTTAAAGTCCTTACAGCTTAATTTTAATTATGTTACTGGGTTCAAAGGACCTATTTTTAAAAATCTTGTGTGAGACCTTCAAATCCTCTCTCTTCTATAGACTAACAATGATGACACACTTTCTGGTGGGTAAAGGAACCATGAGGAAATCCCAGAGTTGAGGCATGAAGACGCTTGGTGATGGCCAGTGGGAGGCGGGGGGGGGGGGGGGGGCACATGAGAACTGTGCCTGGCCCCTGGCACCTCAAACCCTATCCAGCCCGGATGGTGATCGAAGACCCCAAAGGCCCCCCAAAATGAGACCATGAGCTAGATTTTAAGGACTGGAATGTACTCATAGTCACAGCCCTGTTTTAGGGGGAGACCTCCAGGCTCAAGAGAAATGGGGGCTTAGTCTTTAGTCTCCTGTGACATCATCCCTACAGCCTGGATGTTGGCCACTAACGCAGTCAACTCTACTCAATATGGAACTGATTAACACCTCAATCCATCAACCTTGAACAATGTCTGAAAACACGGGGCCAGGAGGGAGGCCCTCCACAAGTGCTAACAAAAGTAAAGAATGACACTGGCACAGAGTAAGCGCTCTCCAAAGACTCCAGCATTGATGATGGCGGCTGTAAAAGATCTTTCGTTCACCAGGATGGTGGCCTAGAAACAGAACAAGGACACCTTCTCAGGGACAGGCCACCTTAATGATGCTGACAAGAAGGAAAGAATCTCCCTCCCACAAGAGGTGGGTGCCTGGGCATGAAGCCTGGAGAATGACACACAGCAATGCCCAGGGAGTGCTGGCGTTCCAGAATTTATATTCTGAAAATATCCTGGATGCATCATGAGACCATTTGGTAGCTAAGCTGTAAAAACGGCCTCTCAGTTGTGATGGTGGTTCTCTCCCTCGGTCAGAAGCAAAACGAGGTGTCTCCTCCCTCACCATCATCTGCTCCCCCAAACTGCACAGTTGTTGGGACTTGGCAGAAAGGTGGACAAAGCCAGAGAGGAAGGAAGCATGTCCTTCTTAAGTGAATGTCCAGAGGTGAAAGAACTAACTCTAGCCTGTACTTCAAAATAACCTTCACTTACCACCACAGCCACTTGAAACTTCCTCCCTCGCTTCAAACTCAAAGATGCTCAAAAGACCCACCTGCCGTCCCTGACTCTCTGATTTCTGTCACTGGTATCACCAGCCAGGTTCATGGTCACATTTCACTCCTGCCTTGCTTGCCTTCCTCATCCCTTAGCCCAAAGCCTTTACTATTTGAGAGAGAGAGAGAGAGTGCGCATGTGAGAGAGAGAAAGCCCAAGCAGGGGAAGAAGCAGGAGGAGAGAGAGAAGCAGACTCCCCACTGAGCAGGGAGCCCGATGCGGGGTTCGATCCCAGGACCCTGGGATCATGACCTGAGCTGAAGGCAGACGCTTAACCAACCGAGCCACCCAGGAGCCCCAGCCTTCTCTCACAGTAAATACTAATAATTAGGAGTGAGGTTTAGAAAGATTAAATACCTTATCAGAGGCCCCATAAGGACTGGAATGTACTCATAGTCACAGCCCTGTTTTAGGGGGAGACCTCCAGGTGGCAGAGCTGGAATTTGAACTGGAGAAGTTTAATTCCAAACCCCCCCGCCCAACCACTATGCTGTGCTGCTCCACGAGTCTTTTTCATGCTTCTTCCAAATGACCTCTTAACATGAGTCTTTCACTGGACTTGCCCCATCACAGTTGGAGTGTGATTGATATTGTTATTATTTAAGAGATGATTTTTTATAGGAGTTGACTTCTAAATCATGTATTAATCACTTATTATTTAAGAAGTGATTTTAATCATGTGCCCCTCCTTACTCCATATCCTGTTATTTATTTTAACCCCCCCCCCCATTAAGGTACACATGCAGGTGTATTTCCAATGCTCTATGCATCACCAAGGGTCCAAACTGATTGCCTGAGATGGCTACCATTCCCTCCATTCGAAGATGAACAGTAAAGTGGCAGACAGTTCCATATAAATTGCAATCTCAATCTTTAAAAAGGGCATTAAGATGTCATTGCTTTTTATTCACAATTTAAGAAATAAACACTAAGGACCCATGGTATCAGGAGGGTTTTGGTCCCTGAGCACACTCCACCCAGGTGTAGGCAATAAAGGAGTATACTGTTCATATAGAACTATACAATACTATACAGTACGATACTGTAAGTCTGTCTGCTTTTGATTATCACCCAAGGCTGCCAGGTCTGAACTAAACAATGTGGTGATACACTCCCCACTGTGTGGATTATTCCCACGGTCCCTACTCCTGCCCTGGCAGGACTTCACCTGCCAAGGCAGGGGTTAGTCTTTCCAGGGTTAGTGCTCAAACTGGGTACCGTCAGATGTGTTTGACAGGAAAGGGGGAAAGGACCAGAATGAACTTTCTGCAGTGATGATGACAGCCACTGGCCACACAAGGCCACCAAGCCTCTGGAATGTGGCTAACGAGGCCGAGGCACCGGACTTTTCATGTTAATTATTTAAATAGTCACATGTGGCTAGTGCAAAATCTAGAATGTGTATTTTCACTAAAGTAGAACTAGAGAATGATTCTGCATACACAAACTCCCGAGAAACCAATCACCTTCAGATGGTAACTGTTCTTTCTGGAGACAAATCCCATCCTCGACAAGGTTAATGCGTGGCTGGCAGAGAAAGGTTTACAACCAATAACGGATACCTGCACCAGGGGCGGTCTCCACCGGAGGTTTTTCAGGGGAGCAGGGGTAAAGTTGAAAGAACCCGTGGGGCGCTTCTTAAGCAGTAATACGACTCCTGTAGGATTCTCTCTCAATTTTCTCACCAGATTTTTTAGTTGCCATCCCACCTTCAGAGAAAGAAAATGAGGAGAAGGGACTCACTTGTGAATTATCAAAAATCAAATCTATGAATTTATTTCAAGGAAATCAGTTGTGAGCAAATAAGCAGACACCAGAATGTTTATCTCAGCATTACTTAAAACTACAGAAAATTGGATAGAAATTGCAAATTTAAAAAATTCAAGCAAAACAGCTTTGGATTTAGTTAAAAGTTCTAGAGGGGAATATTAAACATCTTAAGTCTCAACGAACAAACTCACCACAGTTTGCTGATTAACCTGAATGACTTCATCACCAGCATGAATCTTCTGAGATCTGTCTGCAGGAGACTATTAGGAACAAACACAGAGACCAGTCTTATTTTTTAAATCTTCTATTTCTTTCTGCTTCTATTTCTTCCTCCTTCTTTCTTCTGCAGACAACGAGCAATGGAAATATAATTTTCTCAAGAACTATTACATGGCGCACTTATGAGACGATCCCAGGACGACACCGTCTGTAGAGCCTGGCATGGGCTGGGCACTCACGTTCCCTACTTGATGAACGGTCGGCTGGTCCAGACCACCTGTCAGTTAAAATAGCCAGGTCCATCTAACCCATCAGGCAAAGCGGGACACTCTGTTGACACAACGAACTGATTAAAAAAACCCTTTGGTTCATCTAAAAAATACCTTATGTAGATCCCTATCAAAATTAATCTTGTAAAAGCTGACCAACAGCTTAACACGTAAAGACCATCACTGTAACAATGTTATCCTATCTCCTTTTAAGCAATTATTAAAGCGAAATCTTGTCTACTCAACCTTGTTTTACGAATTATCACAATCCTATTAGCATAGAAAGACGGTGACAATAGAAAATGCACTTCTTCAGAGAAAACGAATTTAAACTTTTGTCATTTTCAGGTTGAATTGAAAATGAAATGTGTTTTCAGTATCAGAAGTCCAGATTTTAATTCCCCCAAATAATACTTTGCTACAAATCTGCACACATATAAATTATATATTATATAGCCATATATATATATATATATATATATATAGCTCGCTCTCCACCTGTGTGCATATAAATATCTAGACATAATCTATCTGGCAAATATTTTGTCCACAATATTCTGTTCAATTAATGAAACTAGCCCTCTCTATATTTAAGGTATTGCCTATGAGCAAAAGCAAAGAAAAGGATAAACCCTTGATTTCAAATTACAATCTAACGTTATCCAGGCTGGAGTATTTTATTTTATTCAGCCAATTACTTATGTAACTTATGTAACTGGCTGAGTCTTCAGACATATTTATAATTTTTCTTAAAAAACAGCACCCCTGAACACAGTCAGGAGGGCAGGAACCAAACCCAAGACATTCTTGGCTGAATCTTCTCACTCAACTGTTGGGATGGGCTCAACCAGAAATGAGCAAGCAGCATTAAACTGTAGAAACAGTCCCTTTGATGTATCTAGACCCAGTGCAAGGTGCAGGTTAACCATGAGAGTTACTTTTCAAAACATTTAACCTGCCACTATACCAACCAGCGGTGTCCTCCCTGAGAGACCTGCACCGCGAGTACCTCATCCTCAGGGAAATGGTCTACCTCAAATCTCTTCCTCTTGAGGCACTTAAAAAAATCGAATGTGTCTAGGCTCCTTTTTGCCCCTATGCATCAGATGCTTAACCCACAGCTTTAGGCCAATTCTGGTAAGTCCGATCAGAATCAGTCCAGCCCAGATAATCTTCCTGGCTGGGGATTCATTTAAGGTAAGCTTCACTTTATAAAAGATGACCCTGAGGCTAGGAAGTTCTTGTTTATGGATGTGCAATCTTAAAAACCAAGCCTAAGTGTCCTGAATTGACTTTCCTTCTTAGGGATCCTCATGCATTCATTTCTCAAATGTCCTACCAGGTGATTAAGAGATGTGTTTGGCAGAACACTGGTAAAGAAACAGCGTGATACCAAAATTCTTCCTGGGGCGGTGACTCTTGCCTATCTTCACCATGAGCCAGACTACTAAAAAATGATGCTTGTTCTGGTTTTCTGCAGAAGGGTGATGACCTGGAGAAGAATGCATCCATTCTTCAGAGGCTAATCTAATTCCCACATTATCTCAGAGGTGGGGAATAGAAGTATGGATGGGATCCTGTCAAGGTGTTGAACAACATCAAAAAAAGAAGTCATGGAGAATCACTAGATACTGTTAGGCTGACCTTGGAATGATCCTGACTTCTCAGGTAACCTCCCCTCAGAATGGACTGGAGGCCTAATATGACCTGCTAACATTGCTTCAGCCTGGAGTCCAAGATAAATATAGGGAATGCAGTGGTGATTTCCATCCACTACCACCCACCACACCAGGCTTCCATTAAAACATTCTGATTCTGGGAGCACCTGGGTGGCTGACGGACTCTTGATTTCGGCTCAGGTCATGATCTCGCCCCACATTAGCTTCCTAGCTCAGCGGGTTGTCTGCTTGAGATTCTCCCTTCTCCCTCTCCCTCTCCCTCTGCCCCTCCCCCTGCTTACATTCTCTCATTCATACATAACATACATAACTAACTAACCAACATTCTGATTCGAAAGTCTCAACAACCTTAAGTGCTAGCTGGAAGGCTGTCCCGGAGCTGGCAGCTGGCATTTTCTACCGCCATTTAAGTCTAAAATATCCAGCATTTAGTGTAAAATACCCAGACTAAGACCTTGAGAAGTACGCTCTTACCTAACTTCCCACCCCCATCTGTAAGATTTAGCAAGTGTTTAGCACATTCCAGGTACTCGGTGAACACAAGCTCAGTGACTGGAAAAGAATGAGGGACATTCTCAAATGGATTGCCAGATGGAGTAAGACAAGTTTTCCCTTTTTTACTCTTTAACAAGATGGAAACCCCCTGTCTCTAGGATGGCTTCTGTATCATCCTGTATGGAATCAACCACATCCAGGTAAACCCCAAACCTCTCATCCAGTCTTTTTGAGTCTGGTAGGAATGCTAGGAGATGTATCTTTGCATGTGACATTTCACTTCATTCAAAAGCAGCTTGTTTCGTCTCTCATTCAACTCTCATCCTTAAAACCAAAGGCTGGTTTGAGGAGCAGAAACCTGTGTGCCTTCTGGTAGTAATAGGATGGTGAACTACACGCTTATCCAAGATGAAAACTGCTTTAAGAAGACCAGGGAGAGTCTGCAACCACACAGGTCTGGTGGTTAAACAATGCAATCACTAAATTGCTGGACTCAAAACTTCCACTCTTTAAAACCTGAGATGACCTTCACCATCCCTCTGAATCCATCCAACTCCCAAACAATGCACTAAGTGGTCCTCGTTCTGCTTGAGCTGAAATATGCTCAAGAATCTGACAAGAATGAGGGATGAACCGTGTAATGAGTTATGCGTTTTCTCTTCTGCACCATCCTTGACCTAAAAGCAGAACCACCCATGCAGTTATTGCCTATCAGGTGATGTGCTGTAAAAATTCCTATCGTTTCTCAGTGCACTTTCACGGTAGCCTGACGAAGGAGTCTTAAAGACACCACCATCTTCCACTCATTCCTCAGCCAGAACCGCACACCATATTTAAAATTCACTGACTGCCTTCAGCAGCGCCATTTCCTTCTTGCTACAAAAATCAAGCTTGTGTCACAAACCTTCATCAAAGATCATGCCATTTTATTTTACCAAAAGACCCAGCAGCTCAAGTTCAAAATTCATCACATATTTCCACCAGATTAGAGAAGGAGTTACCAAATTTCTTCTATTTTTAGGAATTATTTCCTCTGGTCTTAGTTGATTAAATAGCAGATTAGCTCCACAGACACATGCTTCTTTCATACAGATCCAGGAAGCTATTCAAACATTTTTAGCTTCATATCAATGTCATCAAAAACTAGCCATATTGTAGGTTGCAAAAAGAAAGCATTCAATTAGCTCTACTTTTTACAAATTCAAAATGTTTGAGGGGCTCAAGAAAAACCTTTCATGGAGCAGCATTTCCAAAAGGAAGTTAACAGTGTACAAAGACTCTCACAGTAGAAGCAGCCCTGCTTTTTCTATTTAAAAGATCAGGGGAGAAAAAAAAACACACTAAATTTCAATATCATGCCAAATATTACAAAACACAACTCTATAAAAAGAATCTACATTGTGTAAAATCCCAAAATAGCTGCTTTGGTGATACATCTAAATTCCATTAAACAACAACAAAAAACTGTATTTTACACATATGACTACTAATTCCAGTTCTTGTAAAAGTAGTTTTTCAACTACAATGAGATCATTGTTTTTAGACTTATGGGTTAACAGTTCCAGGGTGCAAAAGGAATAATTAAGAAGGGTGGGGGGTAAAAACTAGGCAAGGTATGTGAACAACAGCAATAAAAGACAATTTAAATAATAAATTTCCAACAGCTGGTGATAAGCAGCATGCTAGCAACAGAAATAAACAAAACAGCACCCACGCTCTCACTGCAGATAATAAAATACGATGCACACGTTTGAACGAAAAGTATAAGGACTGTGTGTCACATCTGTTTAAACACATAGTAGCTTTTACATTTAACGGATAGGCGCACTTACGTTCTCTGTGGTTCCAGTAATCACGTGCAATCCATCATAGGTTGATTTGATGTACATGCCCTAGAGTGAGTCACAAACATATTAACTCATTACTCCAACATTTACAAACATAGCCGCCAGGGAGACTTCATCTTATAAAACATTAAAGGCAATCCCTTCAGAATAACACTCATTTCTAAGCCTCCTGAAACACTGGGAAACCAGAGCCAAGGAGCAGTGAAGGGGAGCTAACAAAGGGAAACACTCATGAAAGAAATCCGGAGCCGGATCTCTCTGGTATTATAATTTGTGTACCAGGCACAGAGAATTTTGCCATTAACTCTGGGGACTCAGAAGATACTTTCTCGGACCTGCGGAATGAATAAGGCATTTCAAACAAGGACTGTTCTCTCCTGACCATCTCTTTGCCCGGTGACACAATACATTCAGACAAATGGGGGATCAGCAGTCATCATGGGTGACTTGTTTAAGCCACTAACAACCCAGACCAGGATATATGAGCAAAGATTATTAAGCAACACAACATAGGGAATAAGTCAGAAACAGGCACCCCTCCATTTTAAGGGGAAGCATAAAGATAAACTCACAGGTGAATACCATACCATGGAGGAAACATTTCCACTGTTTGATGTATCACATATAAAAAATTTTTATTAAACTTTTATAAGATGGGGGAAAAGAGCGAAAAGTTGACTGGGCAAAGAGTAGTTGCTCGCTCTGGCATCAAATTTGCAATAACATAGATCTTCCTCAGAAATCATTTTGACCCGGAACTTGCCCTGGTCAGCAACCTACACCACTCTGTAATGAGAATCTCATCAAATGCTAACACCTTCAAGGATCTCCCCATTCCTCTCCCTTCCTGTTTCTTTCATTCACACAGGAATCCACCTGTCCCGACCTATGGGACTCCTCCTTCCAAAGCATTTGCTCATAGAACTTCACCATCTAAAACAGCAAGTCCACTTCTGCCCACTTGGGGCATTCTCTGCCATAACTTCGAGCCATAACTATAAACTCACCACCAGGAAGTCTTCCCCGCTTAATAATCCATCATTTACTCTGAAGCCAAGACGTCTCAACATGTATATTTCTACGTACTAAGACTGTGAACTTATCGATAGTCAGTGGACTTTTGTTTTCTTGAGAGCAGAGGCTACCTCCGCATTTCCCCACGGCTACCTACACACTAGGCCTTCCTCCTCCTCCTCCTCCTCCTCCTCCTCCTCAGTGCCGGTACCAGCACCTGCACAGCCCCCAGCAGCTGAGGCCCAGCACTCCTCCTCTACTTTAATACTCTCAACAACTCTGTGAGGCAGTAATGATTACCGTTCACTTCCGTCAGATGAGGAAACCCAGCTCTCTCAAGCTCGTCGAGGAGCCTCACACTTTCTCCATTTCAATCTCAGTAAATGAATCACGCCCGAGGCAGGCGAGGGACCGGAAGATCTAGGTATCGAGGCACGGATGCAGGGAGCCAGGAATCTACCTGTTTGTATGCTCAGGGCCTGTCAGTGGAGGGCTCATCCAGCTCTGGACTTTTTTTTAAGAAACCATGCTGTTCCTCCATCTCTTCTCACATTCATCCTAAGTGCTAATATAAACTTTCAGAGCAGATGCTGTTTTGCACCCAGAGACCATCTTTCCTTTGTGTAAATGTTTTATATCTCCTTGCATGGCTGAATCTTAAAATAAAACTGTTAAGACAATTCCTTCAAGATATGAGAATACAGTTCAAAAACTGTATTTTTACACTTTGAAGACATAAAACATATCAACAGCTCAAGATGGCAAATTCCTAACTACATAATGGAAGACAATCTAATTTAATTCTATTCAGAATCATAGTAAAAGCAATAAGGAATCAGGAAAAAAACTTTAATAAATGACGATATGTTACCATTTGAAAAGAAAACAAGTGTTTCGGGCACTTGGGTGGCTCAGTCGGTTAAGCATCTGCCTTCAGCTCAGGTCATGATCCCAGGCCTGGGACTGAGTCCAGCATCAGGCTCCCTGCTCTGCAAGGGATCTGCTTCTCCCTTTACCCCTCCCCCCACTTGTTCTCTCAATCTCTCTCTCTCTCTTCCAAATAAATAAATGAAATCTTTAAAAAAATTTAAAAAAGAAAGAAAGAAAGAAGGAAGGAAGGAAGGAAGGAAAGAAAAAGAAAGAAAGAAAAAGAAAGAAAGAAAGAAAGAAAGAAAGAAAGAAAGAAAGAAAGAAAGAAAGAAAGAAAGAAAGAGAAAGAAAGAAAGAGAAAGAAAGAAAACAAGTCTTTCTAGAATTCTTACCAGGCCTTCCCCAGGTTTAACGTTCGGCAAGTGAACCTCCTCCAGACATGCACACTGGCTCATAACAGGATCCGTAGTAGATTGTATTGTTTTGTCACAGATGCCATTTAAAACCTTGACCTCAAGGTTGGCAGAGGCAAATAGGAAAGGTTCAATCATTAACCAAGTTTATCTCAAGCTGAATTTTAAAGAAATGCACTTGCCCTACAATCTTCAGCTCCGGCCAGCAATCATTTTAATAATGCTACTCCATGGAGCCAAGGGATTTGGACTTCGTATTTGCAATCGGTGGAAATGGGCTTTGTTTAAAGAGTACAGCTCTTCCAAGAATTACGGCCACTGAAGAGCAGACGCTGTACAGAAACCCCCGTTTGGCAGCGGAAGTCACTTCTTCCCAGCCGTCTGCATAGTGTCTTAGCGATCACTCACATTTGGTGCATATCAAATACTCACAAGGTTAAAAAAATTTTTTTTGTCTGTAACTGCTTTTTTTTAATAGATTTTATTTTTAGAGTAATTTTGGATTTACAGAAAAACTGAGCATAAAGTACAGAGTTTCTCTATACTTCCCCACCCCAACACAATTTCCAATAATACCTATAACACGGCTAATAAGAACAAGATATAAAAAAACATTTTGCATTAATATGGCACATCTGTTACAACTGAGGAACCAAAATTGGTACCTTATTATCAACAGAAAGTCCACAGTTTCCATTAGGGTTCACTTTTTGTGGTGTACAGTTCTACAGGTTCCCACAATCGCATGTCATGTATCTACCACTGTCGTACCATACAGACTAGTTTCACTACCTAAAAACCCCCTGCTTCACCTCTCTCACCCTCCCCACAATGAACCCTTGCCAATCACTAATTTACTGTCTCTGCGGTTTGGCTTCTTCCAGAATATCAAATAATTAGAATCCTACAATATGTAGTCTTTTCAGATTGGCTTCCTTCCTTTGGTAAGGTGCCTTTAAGTTTCTTCCATATCTTTTCACAGCTTTATAGATCATTTCTTTTTATGAATAATATTGAATATTCTGAATATTCTGAACAATATTCTATTGTCTGGATGTGCCAGATTATACAGTCACTTACTGGAGGACATCTTGGCTGCTTCCAAGTTTTGGCAATTATGAATAAAGCTGCCACAACATTCTGTACAGGTTTCCGTGATCAGGTAAATACCCAAGGGTCTAACTGCTAGATTGTAGGGTAAGAATACGCGTGGTTTTGCAAGAAACTGCTGCAGTGTCTTCCAAAGGGGCTGTACCATTCTGCATTCCCACCAGCAATGAACAAGAGCTCCTACTTCTCCAATCCTTGCCAGCATTTGGTGTTGTCATGTTTTGGATTTCAGTTATTCTAATAGGTGTGTAGTGTTGTCTCACTATTGTTTTAATTTGCAATTCCCTAACGAAACATGACGTTGAACACCGTTCCCTATATTCATTTGTCAAATGCCTATCTTCTTTGGTGAGGTGTCCGTACAGATACTTTGCCCACTTTTTAACTGGGTTTATTTTCTTATTATTGAGTTTTAACAGTTCTTTGTATATTTTGGAGACAAGTTCTTTATCTGATATGTGTTTTAAAAATACTTGTTCCGAGTTTGTGGCTTGTCTTTTCATCCTCTTAACACTGCATTTCATGGAGCAGAATGTTCCATCTCAAGGAGATCTACCTTATTAATTTTTCTTTCATGGATTCTATCTTTGGTGTTGTATCTAAAAATTCACTGGCAAACACAAGGTCAACCTAGATTTTCTCCTGGTATCATCTAGGAGATACATAGATTTGTGCTTTACATTTAGGGTGTATGATCTTTTTAGTGATGGCTCACATTCTCTGACCCTGAACGTTGACAAGGTAAAATTTTTGAGACACGAAGATCCTTAGTAAGTGGTCTCCATGTAGAAATAACCGTGGTTATGTGTGGTGGTTTCCTCCAGTCAGATTCATCTAACCTTTCAAAATTAAGCCACCAAAGAAATCAGGAAATTCCAAAGAGGGATTTTTTTTTCCCAAGGGGGAGAATCCAAGAAGTGACACTTCTTATATTCCCCCAATTTGTTTAGCCTCCCTATTTATGGAAAATATATTTATAGCTGTTTCATTGCTAAATTCCTCAACATCAGTGGGAGGAAGGCCTTATCAAAAGAGCACAGGCCAGCTTATGTCAAAGGGAGGAAGCGATGATGAATAGTCACAAAATCTCTTTAAACAATCACAGCACATTCCCCCCTCCTCCATCATAAGGTTTTTGCCAAGGATTTTTTTTTTTAATCAAAATGTTCCTCAAGAGAAATCTGCAGATCAGTGTACCCCTGATTAACAGGCTGCCTAGTAATTTAAGTATAACTGTACCTAATGAAACGTTCAGAGGAGACAGAGACCCCCATTTACCCAAGCACAGGAATTTTCACAGTAGTCATTTTCTTGTTATTAAATAACTTTTAGTCTTCCCTTTCGACCTAAATTAATAGACTCAACTCCCAAAAAGCCAATATTTCAAAATATATCCTGAAGGAATCAGCCACAGAGTTTTTGCTTGAATTGATGTTGAGTCCCACTGGTTTGGGGAAAGGAATTTTACAGTAACTTGTAAAAGGTATACTTACTACGGTTAAAACTTTATCCTCCATTTCTGCTACAAGGCAATCCTAAAGAAGGAAAAAAGAAAAAGAAAACCATAAGAGCTAGAAACTTCCAAAAACTGTTGGCTTAGCTCTATAGGTACTTCCTGGAGCCCAGGATGGTCCTTCCTCACCCTGCAGCCCAAGGAGTCCTGCACTGAAGACAGAGGGTACAGAGCAGGGCCAACTCCAACTCCTCCTAAGGCTCTGGTTTCTCCTGACCGAAGGAGTTTATCATCCAAGGAACATATTTGACCAATTATTTAATCAGAAAACCTATGAAAAATGAACTGAAATCCACCGACCATCTAGACAGGGCAGAGAGTAGTAAGCCAGAAGTCAAGTCCAAGAAACCTGACAATGGCTCCCAAACATGACCCTGCGCTCAGCCAGCCCTTGGTCAACAAGCCAGGAATCTTTTAGCTCTGGGCCTGCCTATAAGAATAGCTTTCAAATAAGGGCTTCAGTAAACACAGCCACAGAAGTTTATTTTAAGCACCACTGAGATTAAATCAGATATCTCAGTCCTTAATAAATGAAAAAGGTTCAACAAAACATTCATTAACACGCTGCCAAAAAAGTGGTCTTGAGGTATGCTATTGATGACATCAAATAAAGGGCTGGAATGCAAAGCATTATTTACTCAGCTTAAGAACAAAAGACTCAGAACTGTACGAACCCAGCTGACTGATTACAGGAGTCACCGTTGTCCTATCTAAAAGTGGTCACAGTGAAGCCACCGATGTCAAACTCTCACAATAAACCTTTAGAACTGGTCTACAGCAGAGGTTTCCCATCTACGTGGCAGAGTATGCAGAAAAAAAGGGGACTAGATTCTTTAGACTTTATTTTGCACCATTAAGTCTGATCCAAAACTAGGACATCCTAATTATTTCATGTACATGAAAGATATTAATCAACTCTGTTGGAATTGTCACAGATTTTCACTTCATTCAAAAGTCATTTGAAGTCATTTTTCTACTACCACTGGGGGGGTGGGGGTCGGGTTAGAAACGTACGATATTCTACCCTATAGGATTTTGTAACCAGATTTTCGGTGTCTTCCTAAAAAAATTCTCTACTAGATTAAAAAATGTGGGAAAACAATAATTTTCCACTGCTCCCAAAATTTACACTGATTCTCAGGAAAAGAGCAGCCAAGTAAGAACACACTTAAAAAGAGCAATTTAGAAATGTATTTTTACATGCATGAATCTGATATAAACTCAAACTACAGGAGCAACTTCTGTAAAATAGAATAATCATAGCTTAAAAATGTGCTGCTTCTTCTCCCTCTTGTGCACAGAACTAAACCATCAACTACCACAATGAGTCAACTGCTATTAAAACCATCAGAAAGACAGAATTATTAAATAAATATCAATTTTAGCAAACAGAATACGTATGCGGTCTTGTGCTAGAAATAAAACTAATAATATGTGTTTATGACTTTTCATGACAAATACCAAAATGGTGTGAGCCCTGTCACCCTCATGAGATAATCACCCGCAGACAGAGAGCTCCTCTCAATACACCAGGGCCCACGATTCGAGGTGGCTGTGGGCCCTCGTGGTTCTTGACACTTGACTCCCTGACAGATCCAAGAAGCCGCCAAGAAAATGGGCTCCCTGCGGCACTGGAACCAAGGCATGAGAGGGGCTCTCCTGCCTCCCAAAACTGTTCCAGTCAGCATGTGAAAGAGCTCCCTTTTTACCTTCTGCCACCATGAACGTGGGTTCCCACACCCGTTCCTACTGGGAGGAAGCAGCTGCAGGCATGACTTCATGTTGTTTGGCATAAAGGCAATGGAATGGGAAAAAGAAGTTCTGGAACCGAGTCACCCCTCAGGATCCAGAGAGTGGGACCGACCTCTGTCACATTCCTTGGTCACCCGGATCAACAGACTCAGACCAGCCTGCCTGGCAGGGACCACACCGGGGCCACCATCGGATGCCCCTTCCCTCCAGGGCTCTTCCTCATTCTACCTTCTTCAGCAACCTGTCACCCTCTCCATGCTGTGTCTCTTCCTCTGTAAAGCGGGCATGATAAACCCTAGCTCCGAGATCTGCTGAGAAGTCAACGCGGTAAACAGGTGTCAAAGATGTCGCACGCACCTGAGACACAACCAGCACCCAATAAATGCTCTCGGGGCTTCTTCCTCCTCTGCTTCTGTGGCCACTTCACTTTCTGTTCAGTCCTCCTGGGCTTTCTATTGCTCATTCCCCCCATTTTTCCCCCAGTGGAACTCTGGTGCCTGCCACTGCCATTTCGTCTCTCACCACTGTGACTGCAGTTTCCATGTCATCGCAACTTTATGAGGACAGACTGAAGGTACAGAGCCCAACGCCTTCCCACCCCAGTTTCCTTTGTCCGACGGTAGAGCCTGAAAACTGGACTGGAGTTCTATCCATGGACTTGGCGTGGGACGGCAGCTGAGGCACGCTTACAAGAATGGCGCAGGCTCTTCACAGGGGAAAAAGCAGCAACTCTTCACCCTTCAGATCAGGAGATGGACACATTATCCTTCAACAGAAGGATGCAGACAACGTGACAAGAAAGAGGAGGGTGGACGGCAACATACGGACGAGAGAAAGGAGCAGAAGGAGACGAAAGAAAGACCCAAGGAGAACAGGTTCCTTGTCACCGGAAAAGAAGGACACAACTTTCATTCCTTCAATTTCCCAGAGAAAAGGAATAAATGGAAAAGACGGGTTTCTTCCAGAAAAGTCAAGAGACCTTCTGCCAAGAAGTTTTGAAGAAAACTGTACGTCCCCTTGCTGGAAGAGAGTGTGAAGTCTCCTGGCTCATTCAGTCTTGTCGCTGCCATCGCATGGCACATAGAAAAAGGCGTTTGGCTCATTCATCAAGTTTGTTATTTCTAATCCATGTGCACACAAATAGTCCACTTGCCAAGGCACCTGTGTTCTCTAATTGCTAAAGACAACATATGTTCAAAAGAGCTAAACATCTTTCTCAATCTAAGTCCATAAAATGATATTCCCATGTATATTCATATTTTGCCAGTCTCCATCCTTAAAAATTGTTCAAATTTAAATAAACAACAACAACAAAAAACCAACAACAGAAAGAAAAGAGCAACATACTTGTCAACTTTCTCTCCTTAAACCATCAAATTTGTTTCCAGAAAACCAGTACAAGGTGTGATTTTTTTATATTTCCTACTATATGCTCTTATTTCTTGTGGGCACTGTGCTTTACATGTATTACATCTCATTTAATCTTCATACCAATCTTTTGAGGTAGATATTATTATTTTAAAATAAAATATTTTACAATATTTCTCTATATCCAATTTTACACAAATACATACATGTGGTCACATAATATTCTTTGTAAATGAAAGAAGTGTTTCTTTTCCTTCCTGGGGTGGAGGGGCCTTGGCTCCTATGCTCCATCCCCACTTCTCTCCCTGCCAAAGTAAACCCAACTTTTCTTCCAAACTGCCTACTGTACTTACTCCTTCGTACACAAGCTTTTGGATGTGTATTATAAATACATATATACATACACTTCCATATGGGGGGGGTCACCATTTGTCATTATATTACACTTTTTTCCTTATTTAATAATAACTTCTAGAAATCCTGCCAAATCATCTGGTAAGGTAAATATTAGTATTCCCATTTTACAGACAAAAAAATTGAAGTTCCTAAGTTTTAAGTGACTTGTCCAAGGTCCCAGGGCTAATTAGTGGTAGAGGTAGGATTTGAACGTGTGGCTGTCTCTGAAGCACATGTTCAATGAGCACCAAAGGGAAAACAAACACAATACCCCTTCTGTCCCCTAAGTTTGGGTTAAACTTCTTCCAACAAGTGACAAAGTCTCATCAGCTGATTTGTCAAAAGCACTGTCTCATTTGTTTAAACACACATTTAAAAATCACCACTTCTCATGTGCCAGGCGGTGTGAGGCCCGAAGAAGGGGCAAGTGTGATGAGAATGCTCGGCGGGCAGCCTTCTCCTGACGTGACCAGCTCAGGATCTGTACCTCCCATGCGGAGACTTTTTTCTACCATCAGTTCATAACAATCAACACTTCTGTGACTACCAGAAAAACACCCCAAGACGACGTTAAGAAGCCCACTCCCTCCAGATAAGAGTCACCTTCTCACGGAGGGTCACTCCAGCCCCACACCTAAACCTGAATTCCACCTCAATCCTTCTCGCGCTCCTTCCCTCCTTAGCATTCCTTAACTTTACGTCACATAGTTCCTCCAGAGTTTCTATTTAAAAAAATTAAGTGCTCGAACAGTTTAGAGAAAGTATAGGCCTATTAGCTCAACTATTTTAAAACAAAAGAAGGTAATCTTCTATGTAAAGGCCACTGGTCACTTTCTAGAAACCATCTGTACAAAGTGTCTAATTAAAAGCCTTTCCTCTCTCTCCCCAGTTGGGATGGGAAAAAAATGGCGAGGGGCAGAAAAGCAAAAAGCATGCGAGTCCTCTGAAGAAGAGAACAGGGCAGAGGGAGGAAACGGTGTTAAAAAGCAACAGTGACGTACTGACCTTCTGGACGGTAGTTGTCAGGTCCAGGCAAAGCTGAATGATTTTGTTCTTCGTTACTGAGAAATCCGTGATCCCTGTAAATGGAGCCCTAGAAAGCAACAGACGTTCTTTTAAAGAAGGGGTGGGGGTACTGGGCTCCCGCACGGTATGCTGAGCAGCACAGCCACACCACAGGCTGGTTTCAAAGACTGGTCATGCAACTGTTTCCTCTCAAAAACAGGAATCTGAACAGAAAAGAGACAGAGAAGTGCTAGATTAAGAGCACTTCAGAAAAGGAGCCAAGAGAATTCATGTCCCTTCAGAGGTCAACTGACAGCCTACAGACCAACCAAATAATCACGAACGTTTAACCACAGTGATGCACAGCTTCCACATGGTTCCAGGCCTTCCCCAAGGGGAGCTTAATTTGTTCCTGCTATTCACCCTTTCGGTAGCTTCCAAAGGGACCCAGAAATCCCCCACTGAGCCAGAACTCCCGCAGCAGTGCAGTGGAAGGGACAGGAAAGAGACACCAGCTCATTTCCCTAAGACAACGGACAGGGCTATGTGCGGCTCGGGCCCTCCCCTGATCGGACGGTCGAGCGCATGCATCACTTACCGGTCCAGCCAAGCCAACAAGGCCTTAGCAGCACCTATTAGCTCCACCACCGAAGTCAGGAACTCATTGGGGGGCTTGTGGGAAGTGTTTCCATCATAAGCCGGACTTTTCCTCCGGCTACTTATGTAATTTTGTAAGTTGTGGGAAGATGCTCGCAGTTTCAGAACTAAGTTCTTCATATTATCAGTTTCCAGGCCATAATTCTGTGGAAAATAAAATCAAAGGGAAAAATTCAAGACAATCAACAACATCCAAACTCTCGTAATAACTCAAAAGCCCACTGAGCAACCTGAATAACTCCTACGACAGTCACAAAACCCTACATGATTTACCCACAGTGCTGATCTTACCCACTCCAGCCTCTTCTGTCCTTCCTCCAGCATACTCCTGTCCCAGGGACTTTGTCCTTGCTAGTTCCTCTTTTCAAATGCTCCTGCCACAAATATTCGCATGGACATCTCTTTTTTATATTTACCTACTAGCCCAAAGGCTCCCTCCTCTTTGAGGCTTCCTTGACATTCTAGGGCAAGTTCCTTAGCCTGAGCCCTACTGACATTTAAAGCCCAGTGTTCTCTGTTTGGGTTGGGGTGAGGGGGAGAGGGAGGATGCCTGTACATCGCAAGATGCGGAGCAGTACCCCTGGCCAGTAGCACCCTCTCCCTAGTTGTGACAACCAAAGATGTCTCCAGACATTGCCAAATGCCCCCTCAGGTCACTCTCTAGCTCACCACCGATCTGCCACCTCTCTGAACCACCCTGTTTGGCACCACCTTCCTCCATGGAGATGTGAGGTCCGAGAGGGCCGAGTTCTGTGTCCGGCTCACACTCATACTGGCAGCACAGAAGACAACAAAGCAGCCCCTGAATGGATGAATTTCCATCAGGTGAGACTTACTTGCCCAGAAACAGCAACACTGACCAAACGTCAATTCACCTGAAATGTAATTTCCATCTCTTGAGTTTCTCACCTGTGTTCTTTCTGGATAATAATGTTCAACTTACTTAGGTGCTTTGAAAGAATGAATCTCGTGTGATAGGTAGAGAACAAATCCCAACACCCACATCTGAGATGACTTTGGTGGGAGGGAAGGATGAATTTCTGCATTCAGCTGCATGATGGACATATCCCAAGTTGGTGTTTCATTATTTTAACAAAAAATGAAGATATTTCTGGGGTCTGTTATACTGCTGCAACAGCATCCCCAAAGCAAGAATATGGTGCCCTTTAAACGTTGGGAATAAAAGAATGACCAATATTATTGAACACTTACTCTCTGCCATCTCGAGACTGGGCCAAGTGCCCAACAAGTATTATCTCAGGGAAAGAGCACACGAAGGTGGAAATGATAGGATCTCTATTTTAGAGGTGAGGAAACTGAAGCACAGAGCCATTAAATAAATTCCCCAAAGTCACACAGCTCCTCTGTGGAGAGGTGGGATTCTAATGAAGGCCATCAGCAGCGAGGACACAAGCTTTCGATCACCATGCTGCATGATCCCCGTCCACGCTCCCTGCCCAAGGGAGGACAGAGGGAAAAGACAGAAAACAGGATGGGTAACAGACGAGGAAAAGAAAAGTGGCCAGTGGCCTTGGATCCACACAAACTAACAAGCTGCTTACCTCCCCCCAAATTCTATCTTGACCTGCTGAATCCCCTGTTCAAGAAGTCAATGTTTGCATAGTAATAAAAGTTCCAAGTAATTTTTGGTGACACTGACTACGGACACTATAGCTGGGTTTTCACTGCAGTGAAATTTTCATGAAGCTTAAATTTATGTTGCTGCCTATAATAAAATAAAAAGTGCTTTTTAAAAAATTTAGATAGACATTTTGAAAAGAGTGGAGTACAATAAAAAAATAAAATAAAAATGAATACTTCCTCAGATCCGTTAACTGGTGGCTGTCTTTTGCAAGCTTTAAAATTTTCATAATAAATTCATAATTTCATAATTTAATGAAATAAAATTTCATAATAAAAATGAGTGTTCTGTATTAACAGTAATGTTCTATCCAAACCTCATATTCCTTCATTTTTTCCTGTCATTTTCTACAGACTAAAATATGATGTTGTCCTTCAACAAAGAAGACAAAAATACAAAGATGGATTTTCATCATGCTTTTTAAATCCAGAGAATCAAAGACTCACAAGTGAATGGATAAAGAGCCACGTGACAAGCTTGTTTTGAAGGACTTGTGACTGATTAAATGGAACTGTCCCCTCATTCAGTCAATTACTCAGCCTGCCAATTTCTATCAAGAGTTCTGAACTAAAAGCAGGAAAGTCAGCTTTCTAGAATCAGTGTCACCAGAAATGACTTGGAACTCTTATTACTACACACAACATTTCCTTCTTGAACTCAAAGAGGATTAAATGCATTTTAGTGTTGCAAGAAGTGTTAAACCTCAATCTCCTACAAACCTACCACTTCTCATATTAAAATAAAGGGGGAGTGTAGCTTCTTGTTAACTGGTTCTTTTCCTTTCCACTCAATGTGCTCTGAATCTGGTTTCCCACCCAAAACAAATCATAGGACTGGAAGGAGGGAGAGATGCAGCTCTGATGGAGTACAATTTTAACAAGATAGAAAGAAGGAGCAAAGGAAGGACAATCCTTCCCTCCCCCCCGCCCCCATTCCACACAGGAAGAGAACAAGAAACTGATTATATTCGCTCAAGAGAACCTCTAATGTAGAAACATAATCAGGAAAGGATTATTGACTTAAGTGCCCCACAATGAAAAACAGAAAATGAATAATTACTCAGACCAGATTTGATTACCTTCATTAATCTTTTCCCTCAAACTTGTCCCCTTCAGAAATTGTGCTAAGATAAAAGTAACAAGAAGATACAAACCAAGTAAGAAATGAAATGAGTCCCTGAAAATCTATACACATACACAAACCCTTCCGCTGAGATCTCGCTTCATCAGAGGTTAGCCATTGGGGGGTTATTTCCTGGTCTGGCTAGGGAAATCACGCGGGAGACAGGAGAGACGGAAAAAGGCAGAGTCTCACTCTTCTGGTGCCTTAATTATACACATTTTGGCTAAGATGAATCTTCTCCTTCTCTTCTACCTTCTTTTCCCATTCCTCCCGACCCTGTCCATGATCTAAGATACGTGATTAAGGAGTGCCAGAGAAAACACAACCTAAACCATCTCACTGACTTGGCTCAGTTTGGTCACAACCTAAGAGAGATATTCCACATTTTTTCCAAAAGGCATTTAATACACTCATAAGCAAGATCAAGTTAAATTCAGACTGTCAGCAAAGATTACTCTTCCGGCATGATTTTTCCGCATAAAGAAAGATAACATTTTTTCATGATTTGCCATAGATGTAGGTAAAGGAGGAAATTAATAATCTCAGGGATATACAAGTGCACAGAAGTGCCCTGGGCAGGTAAATACATTACAGGTATTTCATTTAATCATACATTTAGGTGGCATCACTTAACATGTGTTACTGATCCCTACTTTGTTCACTTTCTCAACCTACTTCAACCTTAAAAATATGGGGCACCTGTGGGGCTCAGTTGGTTAAGCTTCTGCCTCGGGTCTTGATCTCATCAGGATTGTGAGAGGGAACCCTTGCAACCAGTTCTGTGCTCGGCATGTAGTCTTGCTTGAGATTCTCTCTCCCTCCCCCTCCCCCCTTTGCACACGCACGGGCGCTCTCTCTCCAAAATAAAATCTTTAAGACATATATGTTTTATATTTAATTATAAAATATTTAATTAACTTATATATAATTATATATATGTGCCTGCCTTGGTAACTAGGGTTTGGTTGATTTGGCAATGGAAATGGGTTACAATTATACTTGTTCTTACTCTCAATCGCACCCTCCAGACCAGCGCTAGTCAACAGAACTTGTTGCAAGTATGAAAATGTTCTCTATGTGCACTGTCCAAATATGGTAGATACTAGCCACCAGGAGCTATGAGCACTTGAAATATAGCTTAGTGTGACCAAGGAAGTGAATTTTATTTCATTTTAATTTATTTTAATTTAAATAGTTGCACGTGGCGAATAGTTGTCCTACTGGAAAGAGCAGCTCTAAGAGGCTGCTCCAGATAGGTGGAGAAAAATTGGGCTCAGACGCTGAACTCAATCCTAAGAAGTGGTCTTGGTTCAGCCTCATGATACAAGTCCATGGTCGATATTTGCAAAAGGCAGTGGTGTTCTCTCCTGGCTCTCTTCTCTAACCATGACTAGCTATCTGTGGGCCATCTGCTCACTGGTTTTGGAATCTTTACCAATAGCTATTCCCTATGTTAGGTTTTTACCCATTCTATCTGCCCTGTTCTTTCCAGAACTTTCCAGTGGTTGTTTTTTCCTCTCTTTCTTCTACATTCTATTCATTTCCTGTCCATCACAAAACCAACATCCACCAAACTAAGTTTACATTACCACCTCTTTTATAACCCCAGGGCCAACTGCAAGTATACATGAACTGCCCAAGGGTTGGGTTGTTCAAGGCAAAGAATTATCACCAATTTATATATACAAAGATCTCCATAGTATAAACAGATTAAATAGAGAGTACAATAATTAACATATGCATTTCAATAGGAACACTTTATGAGGATATTACATCAAGAAGAAAAAAAATATGTTAATCAAACCCTCTAAAACCCTCCCCAACCCAGAAAAGGCACACTCATTTGAGAGCCCCCCTGTGCCCCTCCTGTCAAATGCATTCACTGGCACTTTGCTGCACAAAGCATGTCCAGAATGAGTTTGAGGTCAAACTTTGTCTGCAAAGGAAATTAGAAGGAAATTGTAGGAGATAAAATGCAGCTTTAGGTTCTGGCATTTGTCCAGCTTTGTTCATTTCAGGCCAATATTTTAAGAGGTAGGGAAGGGGCAAGAGCAGAGAGGCGGTTGCTATGTTTATTACCTGGCTTGCTATACACTGCGTGCCTTGAATCGACCCTTCCTCCTCACCTCTCATATCGTGGACTGCAAAGTCATTTACCTCAAAGCCCTTCCTTGAAGTTGAAAGAGACAAATCAAATGAGCAGAAAAGATGGAAAAGTGAGCTTCCCAGAAAGTACAATAAAAGTAAACTCAAACATGTTTCACTGTATATAAGAAAACCATACAGCCTTAATAATAAACAGGACTCTAAGACATCTTCTGGGCAATGCAACAGACACGTTAGAGTCCTGCCACATCCAGAGAGTGTTACTGTACAGATGGGGAAAACAGACACCCCCGTTTCCCTGGAGGTCACAGAGTGAGGAGTGTGTAGCAGAGCCAGGATTAGAATGCAGAAAGCCTGCCTCCCAGGCCAACACTCACACCACTTTGGCCACAGCGTCTCCCCTGTGGCAGCTCATTTATCAACCACAAATAATTTCCCCATTACTCTTGTAAACAAGAGCAGCGCATCTCAGAGCGGGAGACAAAGCTCTGTCCATTTTAAGAAGAAGAATATGCACAATGCGGCAAGTGTTACATAATCAACGGAACGCAGACCAGCAATGGCAAGATAATCGGGAGCACATTCTTTCCCACCATTCTCAGTGATGTAATTGTATATACCCCTGGCTCAGGTTCATGGCATTACTTAACCCAGCCTGAATGCTGCGGAGCGGGTCCAGATCCTGACAGCTGGGGAAACTGCATCCTTGACATGGCACCGTAGCACACAGACGTGGAATCCCACCGCACAGCAGCCAGTTTGTAAACACAATGCCCTCACAGGCGCTTTTAGCCCATGCTTAAAAAAGTCACTCGTGCAGCCACGGGTGCCATGCAAGAGTCAGAACCTGGCAGGGCTGAACTCACTTATGTTCAAGCCAAAGCTCAAGCATCTGCAAAGTGTAGCTATGTTCACCTTTTTTCCCATCTAGCTACCACTTCATAGGTTGGTGACTGCAAGCACGAGCATCAGTTTATCACAAATACCTGGGAAACATAAAAAAGCTTTTCATAGTGACAAAAACAGACATGAAAATCAGAACCTATTTCTCATTTCAGTTTAGAAGATGCCACTGGCGTTCAGGATGATCTCCCTCTTTGTACTCTCCACACAAGATAAGAAAATGAAACTAACACTGACTTTATTCTGTAAAAGGTAAGCTTCTTCTTAAAGGGCAAGACAGTAAATACACTGGACTCTGGGGGACACAGGGTCCCTGGCCCAACTACTCCACTCGACCGCTGTGGCTGGAGAGTAGCTGCAGATAACAGATGCATGGGCGTGGCTGTGTGCCGATAAAACTTTATTGACAAAAATAATGGGCCAGGCTTAACCTGCAGGCCAGTTTGCCTGCTCCTCACCTAGAAAACAATTCTTTTTCTTCCTTTTTTATGTTGTCTTCAGCTCATGCTTCACTTCAATGGAGCATTAATAGAAAGCGATGCTACACCAAATCGCGAACATTAAGGATTTAAGCAAGTAAGGTTCTAGAGGACATCATCATGGCACAGATCATCTTTTCCTGAACTCACCAGCGCACAGAGAAGGTCGACAGCCTCCAACACAAGTTCCTGGTGTCCAATTCGCGTGACCCCCAGCTCCTCAAGATCCTGATGGGAAATCTGCAGCAGCTGCTCTCCATTTATCTTCTCCCGTTCAAACTTGTGGACATACTGCTGCAGGCAGTCATCTAACCCTACCAAAAAGAGCAGAAGTCCATTATTGTCATTTTGTTACCTTTACTCAAAACACTGCCCACAGGGCCTCTGTCGGCGGCTTCTGGCAAGTGATAGAGCCACGGAGCACAAAATCGGAACTTTTAGAAGTCGGCTCCGCTGAGGGACGTCACTCCAGTGGCTAAGCGGGGGGTGGAACCCTCGCGGGACAGTGTGGTCTCAGGACCCCCGGGGTCACAGAAAAACTGGGGGTGCCTGAGTGCAGCAGAGCTCCCAGGTATCGGAGCGGGGAAGCCGGCTGCAGAGACGGAGCCGAGGCGCCGGCTCTTGGCTCGGGGTTGCCATAAACAGTGAGCTGCGGCCCACTCGGGCCACTGCTCCTCCAGCAGGGACCCAACAAGCGGAAGATCCGGGGAGACTTCCTTCCTCCCCCGGGAGGAGCGGCGCGGGAGCGCACCGCAGGGATCTGCTGGGTTTGGAGACTCCACACAGGGTCGGATGCCAGAGACAGAAACGCTCGGTCACAGGCCGGGTGAGCACGGAGTGCAGCCGGAGACCAGGGAGACGGGAGTGACTGCTTTTCTCTGGGGGTGCACCGAGGAGCGGGGCCCCGAATTCTCAGCTCCTCCAGGTGGAGACTGGGAGGCCACCATTTTCACCCTGGTCCTCCAAAGCTGTACTGAGAGCTTGCAGGGAAAAAAAGCTCCTGAGAGCAAACCCGAACAGCTTGCTTAGGCCAGACCGACAAGGGCGGGGCAATTCCAGCCCCCCCCCCCCCCCCCCCCCCCCGCAAAGACATTTGAGAAACACGGCAACAGGCCCCTCCCCCAGAAGATCAGCACAAACAGCCAGCAAGCGAAGACCAAGTTTACCGATCAAGGAGAACGGGAGAACTCCAGCGCTAGGGGAATACTGCACATAGAATTCATGGCTTTTTTACCATGATTCATTAGTTTTTCAAAGTTAATTTTTTTAACTTTTTTTAATTTTTTTCCCTTTTTCAACCACCATCTTATCAATCCCTTTTTTAAAAAAACATTTTTAATTTTTCATTTTTAGAGTCATATTTTATCCCTTCATAGTAGTTACCCTTATTTTTGGCATATATATAAAAGTTGTTCTCTTTTTAAAATTTTGAGATACAGTTTCTTCTAACAGATCAAAATATACCCTAAATCACTAGTGTATGGCTTTGTTCTAGTCTCCTGCCTGATCACATTCTCTCCTTTTTTCTTTTTTTTTTAAATCTTCTTCTTTCTTTTTTCAAACAACCTCTTATCAATTCCTTTTATAAAATCTTTTATAATTTTCATGTTTACAGTCATCTTCCATCCCTTCATTGTACCAACCCTTATTTTGTATATATAAGTCTTTCTTCCTTTAAAATTTTAGGAGGCACTTTTTTCTGACAGACCAAAATACGCCCAAAATCTAGTGTGTGACACTGATCTATGCACTAGCCTGATCATATTTGATCATATTCTGTTTTTTTTTTGTATTGTTCGGTTTTTGTTTTTATCTTTTTTTTTTTTCTCTTTCTTTTTTCTTTCTTTCCCTTTCTTTTCCCCTGGTTTCAGGTCTTTTCTGACTTATATAGAGTATATTTGCTAGGGACGTTGTTAACCTGTTAGCATTTTGTTCTCTCATTCATCTATTCTCCTCTGGACAAAATGACAAGATGAAAAAAATCACCTCAGCATAAAGAACAAGAGTTAGTACCCTCAGCCAGGGACCTACTCAATACGAACATTAGTATGATGTCAAACCTAGAGTTCAGAATCATGACTTTAAAGATACTAGCTGGGCTTGAAAAAAGCATGGAAGTTATTAGAGAAACGCTTTCTGGAGAAATAAAAGAACTAAAATCTAACCAAATCAAAATCAAAAAGGCTATTAATGAGGTGCAATCAAAAATGGGGGCACTAACTGCTAGGATAAATGAGGCAGAAGAGAGAATCAGCGATATAGAAGACCAAATGATGGACAATAAAGAGGCTGAGAAAAAGAGAGAGAAACAACTACTGGATCACGAGGGCAGAATTTGAGAGAAAAGCGATACAATACGATGAAACAACATTAGAATAATTAGGATCCCAGAAGAAGAAGAAAGAGAGAGAGGGGCAGAAGGTATATTGGAGCAAATAATAGCAGAGAACTTCCCTAATGTGAGGAAGGAAACAGGCATCAAAATCCAGGAGGCACAGAGAACCCCTCTCAAAATCAATTAAAATAGGTCAACACCCCAACATCTAATAGTAAAACTTACGAATCCCAGAGACAAAGAGAAAATCCTGAAAGCAGCTCGGGACAAGAGATATGTAACCTACAATGGTAGAAACATTAGATTGGCAACAGACCTATCCACAGAGACCTGGCAGGCCAGAAAGGACTGGCATGATATCTTCAGAGCACTAAACGAGAAAAATATGCAGCCAAGAATACTATATCCAGCTAGGCTGTCATTGAAAATAGAAGGAGAGATAAAAAGCTTCCAGGACAAACAAAAACTAAAGGAATTGGCAAACACGAAACCAGCCCTACAAGAAATATTGAAAGGGGTCCGCTAAGCAAAGAGAGAGCCTAAAAGCAGCATAGATCAGAAAGGAACACAGACAATATACAGTAACAGTCACCTTACAGGCAATACAATGGCACTAAATTCATACCGTTCAATAGTTACCCTGAATGTAAATGGGCTAAATGCCCCAATCAAAAGACACAGGCTGTCAGATTGGATTAAAAAACAAGACCCATCGATACGTTGTCTGCAAGAGACTCGTTTTAGACCCAAAGACACCCCCAGATTGAAAGTGAGGGGGTGGAAAACCATTTGCCATGCTAATGGACACCAAAAGAAAGCTGGGATGGCAATCCTTATATCAGACAAATTAGATTTTAAAACAAAGACTGTAATAAGAGATGAAGAAAGACACTATATCCTACTTAAAGGGTCTACCCAACAAGAAGATCTAACAATTGTAAATATCTATGCCCCTAACATGGGAGCAGCCAATTATATAAGGCAATTAATAACAAAAGCAAAGAAACACATTGACAGCAATACAATAATAGTGGGGGACTTTAACACCCCCCTGACTGAAATGGACAGATCATCTAAGCAAAAGATCAACAAGGATATAAAGACTTTAAACGACACACTGGACCAAATGGACTTCACAGACATATTCAGAACATTCCATCCCAAAGCAACGGAATACACATTCTTCTCTAGTGCCCATGGAATATTCTCCAGAATTGATCACATCCTAGGTCACAAATCAGGTCTCAACTGGTACCAAAAGATTGGGATTATTCCCTGCATATTTTCAGACCACAAGGCTTTGAAACTAGAACTCAATCACAAGAGGAAAGTCAGAAAGAACTCAAATACATGGAGGCTAAAGGGCATCCTACTAAAGAATGAATGGGTCAACCAGGAAATTAAAGAAGAATTTAAAAATTCATGGAAACCAATGAAAATGAAAACACAACGGTTCAAAATCTTTGAGATACAGCAAAGGCAGTCCTGAGAGGAAAGTATATAGCAATAGAAGCCTTTCTCAAGAAACAAGAAAGGTCTCAAATACACAACCTAACCCTACACCTAAAGGAGCAGGAGAAAGAACAGCAAATAAAGCCTAAACCCAGCAGGAGAAGAGAAATAATAAAGATAAGAGCAGAAATCAATGAAATAGAAACCAAAAAACAGTAGAACAGATTAACGAAACTAGGAGCTGGTTCTTTGAAAGAATTTATCAAGATTGATAAACCCCTGGCCAGACTTATCAAAAAGAAAAGAGAAATGACCCAAATCAACAAAATTATGAATGAAAGAGGAGCGATCACAACCAACACCAAAGAAATACAAACAATTATAAGAACATATTATGAGCAACTCTATGCCAGCAAATTAGATAACCTGGAAGAAATGGGTGCATTCCTAGAGATGTATCAACTACCAAAACTGAACCAGGAAGAAATAGGTATCCTGAACAGACCTATAACCACTAAGGAAATTGAAGCAGTCATCAAAAATCTCCCAACAAACAAAAGCCCAGGGCCAGATGGCTTCCCAGGGGAATTCTATCAGACATTTAAAGAAGAATTAATACCTATTCTCCTGAAACTGTTCCAAAAAATAGAAATGGAAGGAAAACTTCCAAACTCATTTTATGAGGCCACCATTACCTTGATCCCAAAACCAGACAAAGACCCCATCAAAAAGGAGAATTACAGACCAATATCCTTGATGAACATGGATGCAAAAATTCTCACCAAAATACTAGCCAATAGGATCCAACAGTACATGAAAAGGATTATTCACCACGACCAAGTGGGATTTATCCCTGGGCTGCAAGGTTGGTTCAACATCCGCAAATCAATCAACGTGATACAATACATTAACAAAAGAAAGAACAAGAATCATATGATCCTCTCAAGAGATGCAGAAAAAGCATTTGACAAAGTACAGCATCCTTTCTTGATCAAAACTCTTCAGAGTATAGGGATAGAGGGTACATACCTCAATATCATAAAAGCCATCTATGAAAAACCTACAGCGAATATCATTCTCAATGGGGAAAAGCTGAGTGCTTTTCCCCTACGGTCAGGAACGTGGCAGGGATGTCCACTATCACCACTGCTATTCAACGTAGTATTAGAAGTCCTAGCCACAGCAATCAGACAACAAAAAGAAATCAAAGGCACCCAAACTGGCAAAGAGGAAGTCAAACTCTCACTCTTTGCAGATGATATGATACTGTATGTGGAAAACCCAAAAGATTCCACCCCAAAACTGCTAGAACTCATACAGGAATTCAGTAAAGGGGCAGGATATAAAATCAATGCACAGAAATCAGTGGCATTCCTATACACCAACAACAAGACAGAAGAGAGACAAATCACGGAGTCGATCCCATTTACAATTGCACCCAAAACCATAAGATACCTAGGAATAAATTTAACCAAAGAGGCAAAGGATCTGTGCTCAGAAAACTATAAAATACTCATGAAAGAAACTGAAGAAGACACAAAGAAATGGAAAAACGTTGCATGTTCATGGATTGGAAGAACAAACATTGTGAAGATGTGAATGCTACCTAGAGCAATCTACACACTCAATGCAATCCCCATCTAAATACCATCCACTTTTTTCAAAGAAATGGAACAAATAATCCTAAAATTTGTATGCAACCAGAAGAGACCCCGAATAGCCAGAGGAATATTGAAAAAGAAAAGCAAAGCTGGCGGCATCACAATTCCGGACTTGCAGCTCTATTACAAAGCTGTCATCATCAAGACAGTATGGTACTGGCACAAAAACAGACACATAGATCAATGGAACAGAACAGAGAGCCCAGAAATGGACCCTCAACTCTATGGTCAACTCATCTTCGACAAAGCAGGAAAGAATGTCCAATGGCAAAAAGATAGTCTCTTCAACAAATGGTGTTGGGAAAATTGGGCAGCCACATGCAGAAGAATGAAACTGGACCATTTCCTTACACCACACACAAAAATAGACTCCAAATGGTTGAAGGACCTAAATGTGAGACAGGAGTCCATCAAAATCCTAAAGGAGAACACAGGTAGCAACCTCTTCGACCTCAGCCGCAGCAACTTCTTCCTAGAAACATCGCCAAAGGCAAGGGAAGCAATGGCAAAACTGAACTGTTGGGATTTCATGAAGATAAAAAGCTTTTGCACAACAAAAGAAACAGTCCACAAAACCAAAAGACAACCAACAGAATGGGAGCAAATATTTGCAAATGACATATCAGATAAAGGGCTAGTATCCAAAATCTATAAAGAACTTATCAAACTCAACACCCAAAGAACAAATAATCCAATCAAGAAATGGGCAGACGACATGAACAGACATTTTTCCAAAGAAGACATCCAAATGGCCAACAGACACATGAAAAAGTGCTCACCATCGCTCGGCATCAGGGAAATGCAAATCAAAACCTCAATGAGATACCACCTCACACCAGTCAGAATGGCTAAAATTAACAAGTCAGGAAACGACAGATGTTGGCGGGGATGCGGAGAAAGGGGAACCCTCCTACACTATTGGTGGGAATGCAGGCTGGTGCAACCACTCTGGAAAACAGTATGGAGGTTTCTCAAACAGTTGAAAATAGAGCTACCATACGATCCAGCAATTGCACTACTGGGTATTTACCACAAAGATACAAATGTAGGGATCCGAAGGGGTACGTGCACCCCAATGTTTATAGCAGCAATGTCCACAATAGCCAAACTGTGGAAAGAGCCAAGATGTCCATCGACAGATGAATGGATAAAGAAGAAGTGGTATATATACACAATGGAATATTATGCAGCCATAAAAAGGAATAAGATCTTGCCATTTGCAACGACGTGGATGGAACTGGAGGGTGTTATGCTGAGTGAAATAAGTCAATCAGAGAAAGACATGTATCATATGATCTCACTGATATGAGGAATTCTTAATCTCAGGAAACAAACTGAGGGTTGCTGGAGTGGTGGGGGGTGGGAGGGATGGGGTGGCCGGGTCATAGACATTGGGGAGGGTATGTGCTATGGTGAGTGCTGTGAATTGTGCAAGACTGTTGAATCACAGATCTGTACTTCTGAAACAAATAATGCAACATATGTTAAGAAAAAAGAAAAAGAAAAAGATAGCAGGAGGGGAAGAATGAAGGGGGGTAAGTCGGAGGGGGAGACAAACCATGAGAGACGAATGGACTCTGAAAAACAAACTGAGGGTTCTAGAGGGGAGGGGGTGGGGGGATGGGTTAGCCTGGTGATGGGTATTAAAGAGGGCACGTTCTGCGTGGAGCACTGGGTGTTATGCACAAACAATGAATCATGGAACCCTACATCAAAAACTAATGATGTAATGTATAGTGATTAACATAACAATCAAAAATTTAAAAAAAAAACACTGCCCACAGTTATATTAACCTCAGGAATCTCCATTACGCTCCAACTATTCGATTGTCTATACGATGTACATCCCACCTGATGGACACTTTTCAGGTGTGTCATTATCTTGTCATCTCAAACAGATCCGCAATGTGCAGCTTACAATTTTCAAATGGATTTAGCAGTTTTATGACAGTTACCTTCCCATTCCCTTTCAACTAAAAGAATAAGCACTAAACCCTTGCCAACTTGGAAATGCTGGTCATGTGTACTACACATATGTTCGCTTGCCAGGCAGGGATGGGACATCGGCCCTGTCCCGGCCTATGTGATCCCAGTGGACTTGCCAATCAAGATGCTTCGCCACAGTCGCTGGCCACAATATTCTACCCGCTGGTCAGTTATAGGCTCCAGAATGATAATCAAAATCTTCCCTGATATTTGATATTTGGACACAGGAAGACAGAGGCTCTTCCTTTCCAGTTGGAAGTCATAAGGATACAACTTTGGGGATGCTGGCAGTCATTTTTCTCATCAATTTTCTGAAAACAAATCCATTTGAGAGAAAGAAAATGCTCCAATAATATCCTATATGCTCCTGGATCTAATTCCACTTAAGGATATTTCTAGTCCTATGATTTTCCACTTAAATTGAAATAAATTCCCATTCCAGCTCAAGCTTGTTTGTGTTGGGTTTCTGTCCCTTGCAACTGAAAAAGTTCTGATAAATACAGAATCCAAAGGAGAAGATACCAGCAGCGGTACCAGAGAAAGGCAATGGTCAATGGGTTCGCTCATGGGACTTTTTCCAGGTCAAACACTACTGCCGACAGTGTTGTATTTTAACACTCTTCTGTAATGGTTAAAATATGTAAAATAGGTAAGCCTCACAGAACTTGGGGTAACTTGGGGTTAAAGTTCTCTCTTTTATAGAGAAATCTCTGGTCAACTTGTTTCAATGGTTTTACTGGAATAAAACTTCACACTGAATCAATTGGTCTATTCAAGCCTAATAATAAAAGCCACCTTAGTGTTTTCAGCAATGAGGCTTATGAAATTTTAATCCCAATGCAGAGGATGAAAATTCAATTTAGCTAGCATAAAGTATGTGGAAGGCATGCGGCTGTCCTCTGCCACCCTCAAACACACGCATGCACCCACATGCGCGCACACACACACACACACACACACACACACACACACACAAACTCATTTCATTGAGCCCTCTGCCATGTGGGGACTCTGCACTAGAAAAAGCAGGCACAAGGTCCAGTACTTGGTTTTGGCAATACTAATGTCTGTGGATTTAGAAGTTGATGTGCTAGGCTAAATGGTACCTCTACCCCACAAACTTCCACCATTTGCCTCCTGAGAAGATATAAAAAGAAGAATGTTTTATAACTACTGGGGACCCCAGCACATACAGGAAGAAGAGGTAAGAAAAAATCATTTTAAGGTGATCCGTTGGAACCCACCCATCTTCCCTCAAGTGACATCTATCTCGCCGAGAGGCTCCATCACACAGCGAGCAACAGTAGAGACACTGACATAAGCACAGGTCCACTTTGATGGCTACAAGCCACAAATGTCCATCAGGGCACGTGAGTCAGACAGGCATTGGAGGCTACCCAAGGCAACAGGTGTGGAGACGGATGCTCCCCACCCCAGGGCTGCAGGGGCTGTGTGCCAGAGCCCCGCCACCCAGGGTCGTCTACAGAGGGTCGGCATCTATCTGCAATAAGCAATAGTGACAAGCGCCAAGAGCCAAGGAAAGCCTCCTGACAGCTTCCCTTCCCAATTTACAGATGCCTAAATTAGGACGCATGGGGGCTACATAACCTGTCTACAGCCACACAGCTGGCAAGATGTCAAAAGAAGGATTTTCAGAGCCATCTTCTTCAGCTTGCCATAAGCAGAAAAGGCCTTGAATTCAAATCAAGACCTATTTGACACAAGCTCTGCTCTTTCACATTCTACCCAGGAAACGTAGGATTATAAAAATTCCTCTCCAAGCATCTTCCCAAATAAGCAGTCAGGTCTAATTACAAACACTTATTAAGAGAGAATCACGAAAACTCAGAGGTACTTAGAAGGTACTGTCACTGAATCCAAACAACTGGGAAAGTACAAACAAGAGTCTTCATTACTATGGATTTTCACCCTAAACCCCTTAGCCAGGTCTAAGCCAGGTCGCGAGCAATGTACCCTGCAATCTCCTCTCCACTGGGATGTCCTCGTCCCTTGCCCACTTTTAAGCTTTAAAAGGAATTTTTGTTTTAATTGTCACAAAAGTTTGGGACAACCGTGCTATACATTTAAATTTTGTTATGGCCGAATTGTGTCTCCCCAAAATTATATGTTGAAGTCCTAACCCCCAGTGCTCAGAAAGTGACTGTATTTGGAGAAAAAGCTTTAAAGATGTGATTAAGTTAAAATGAGATCATCAGGATGGGCCCTAATCCAAGATGACTGGTGTCCTTATAAGAAGAGGAGACACACACGGAGGCGAGACCGCGTAAAGACACGGGGAGAGAAAGCTATTTACAAGCCAAGGAGAGAGGCCACAAAAGAAGCCAACCCTGCCAACACCAGAATCTCAGGCTTCCAGCCTCTGGAGCTGGGTGGAAATAAACTTCTGTTGTCTCTTGACCCAGTTCGTGGTGCTTTTTTTATGGCAGCTCCGTTAAACCAACACAAATGTAACAGCGTTTCAGTTCCTTGTCATCCACATGTCATAAACTCTTTCTTAAAACAAAACAAACAAGGACCAGGGACCGGCAGAATTGAAATTCATGTTTACTGTGCCAGGCAAGTTCACTGTGCAAAGTAAAGCATAAAACAGAGATTCCTATTAGTTTTTACGTGCAGAATAAATTAGTCCATTAAAATTAAAGGGAAGAAACCATGCACCATGGATGTTCGTTGAACTTCATCCCTGAGTAATAAGTAGAAATAAAGATGAGGCCAGATTCCTCTTTTAATTAACTCAAGAGTTTCACTGAGGGAACAGGATTTCAGAAGTAGCTTGAGAGCATGAGGAAATATTCTGGACACAGAGAAAGTTGCGGGGGAGGTGCAATAAGGGATCTTGATAGGACCAAGGTTGTAAATAAGATCAGAGATTGAGAACTTGAAGAAAACAGAAGAACACTTCCCTGAAAGGGGGGCCAGAACGTCCTTGAGGATTCTGAGGGAATATAAATGACCTAACCTCAAATAATCAAAAAGATCCCTGACATGTAGGAGAATTATCAAGTAGGAATGCCATGTTGCTACCTACCTAAAAACAGCATCTGCAGTGGCATAAAGACTTCTTCCCAAGGGACACATATGTTGAATATGCTCGGTTTTAAATAATAATGCCCCCAGTCTTATTATTCCAATATGCTATGGCCTATTATTCACACCCCACTGATCAGAATACAGTTAAACATTTGTCAACAGCTAAATTAAATTATTATGTGGTCCCACAAAGGACGGGGAAATCCCTAATTTCAAGTAAACTGATCTAATCGTTTTAGAATTTGTAATACACACTTTGACCTATTTGTCACATGTACCTATTTGCCAGATCCTTGTTTCGAGGAATTTACAGAACATCTAGCAGAACAGAGAGAAACACACATCATTAAATAAAATTAAACACATTCCATTTGCACAAATTAAACACATAATTCAATGTGAAAGAATCAGGAAGGAAAACAAAAGGGAGCTCCCAAAGAATGCAAACCACAAGGGAGGGAGGCCCAGACTCCCTTCACTGTCCCCAAATCTGGCAGTGAATACTCTCAAACTTTCAAAGAAATCCCAAGTAGGAGAAGGAAAACAAGCAACCTCTCTCCCCAGATATAGAAGGAGACAGGGCAGCAGCTGAAGAGCCTGAGCACCAGTACTAGTCCCACTTCTTGCTTACAGGAGCAAGTGACGTAGTTCCCTGGTTTGTTAAGACAGGGATACCGGCGCTACCCACTGCACAGATCCGTTAACGAACCTGAAATGTTAGTTGTTTGTAATGCGCTGAGAACACTATGAAGTACACGGTAATTACTCTAATGTGATTTATTCAGCTCCTCAATTTCCTCAGTGTTCAGAATAAAAGTTGCTAGGGAGACACAGAAAGCCCCAAATGCTTAGGTAGCCCCTCCTCGGAAACACGGTAAACTAGAGATTATCATTGTCCTCCCCAGGGGATGTTCGCAAACATGGGAGCCTGCCATCATCATCATCCTCATCGATTCCACCCAAAAATGTTTCCTGACTGAGACCAGAATAGAAGCACCAAGAAAGCAGAGGCTTCCCTTTGTTCATTGTTTATCCCCTAGCATCTAGAAGACAGCCAGCGCTTAATAGTATTTGTGAAGTAAATAAGTGAAGGCATAAAGAAAGACAAGGAACATCACAAAAGTATTAATGTCACACCAATGTACAAGCCTCCTGATTTTACTTCCCCATGCAAGTGAGTAACTAGAGAGAAAGAAACTACAGTCGGTGATATCATCTACAGGTATGTGCTGTAAGTCTCAGTGTTGTATGATTAAAGAAGGTCACGTCTACATTAAGGAAAGGATCATACACAAAACAAAACCCCCAAGTAAAACTCCAGTCTTTGACAAGATACTTGTCCCATACTAAAAATTATTCTTTATTAATTAATTAATCTCTCTCAAATGTGGGAGGGCTTGTGTCCACGAAGATGAAGAAGTTAGAGTAAATGCTCCCCTACAGAAAACATAGAGCTCTTCTCTAATCAGGTCACTGACTAGATCACCCTCTGTTCTGCAGGTGAGGGCCACTGGAAGGACCTCCCAATGGCTATGCTTTTGGCCTATATGCTCAAGGCAGCCAAAACTATAATTCTACAAATACAGTGAGCCCAGAGTGGTCTTACAGCATTTTATACCTAGTACTTTTGATCACTGAAGCATGTTTTAACCAGAGGGCTTTGTTTTGTTTGATTCAGACACTGGTTTAGCTAAAGCTTATAAACTCGTGTCTTATTTAGGACTTTTAAGGGCCACAAGTGACAATGGTGCAAACAGGATCACGGATACTGTGTTCTTCAACCAGGGGGATCAATTACATATCACACAAATTCAATTTAATTCAACACAATTTATGGAGCAACTAACCACCAAGTGCAAGGCCTTCCACGACGAAGGAGATGAGGACTTAGGAACAGGTCAGTTCTTGATGATCTGAACCGGAGGAAAGGAAACAAGACTTGGTCATACATTTATACCTAACGAAAATATTCTTGGAATTCCCAACACTTTTAAAAACATTAAACATCAAAGCTCTTCTGCCTTCCCAACTGGCTGACACTCCTGATCCAGGTCTTTTGCTAAGGATTAAAAAAAAAAAAAAAAAAAGAAAAGAAAAATCAGGTTTCAAACCAAAGCTCAGTGTGGTATGGCTTCTATGTGGGCATAATATGATTAACAGAGCAAAACTAAGTTCACAGCATGGGGTACTGGTAGGACCTCCAAGTGCCCTTTTAATGAAGTGAGCCACCCAACTATATCCCTTTGGAATGACTTTCTTTTGTCACCCTTGTTTTGTTGGCATCTCTAGGCTTTAATTTTAAAACTAGCTGATAAAACCGGTTTAAATATACCAATCTGAGTTTCGGCAGTAACACCATGTTTGAGACACAGAAGTGTGTAATTTTAAAGGACTGAGGGATTCTTTTTGCCTGGTTGGACAGGCCCTTGACTGACCTTTCCTAAAGAGTCAAAACTACAACCAGTGTCTCTAGGTAACAGGGGGAGAGTGGGGCCCAAGGGGCAGCCTGAGACAGTAGGGCACACACCCAGCTGTGCTGCTGGTCTTTGCACCTGCTAAGGCATCTGATGGAGGCGGTTCTTCCCTCTAGTTTAGAGGGACCCGATTTGGGGTGCCTGGGTGGCTCAGTCGGTTAAATGTCTGCCTCTGGCTCAGGTCATGATCCCACAGTCCTAGGATCAAGTTGGGCGCCCTGCTCAGCAGGGAGTCTGCTCCTCTCTGCCCCTCCCCCTGCTCATGCTCTCTCTCTCTCTAATAAGTAAAATATTAAAAAAAAAAAAAAAGAAGGACCCGATTTCCTCACAACCCCATCCTCTTTTGTCCCCTGTCAGCCTATCCTATATCCGTTCAGAGGGAAGAAACTGCAAGCACACACCCCCTTCTTTGGCTCAGGATGCACTGTCCTCCCTCACAAGAGCTCAAGAGGACAGGGAATAGCATGGAAAGCAATGAAGATAACACAAGTACAGTAAATTATCAAAAATGAAAGAACTGATGTTTCTGAGCAATGATGATCAGATCTAACAAGAATCACTTGAAATGTGGCATCACACCCCGTGTTAATGAAGAATCACACCCTAAATATATACTTGCTTTGTGATTTTTTTATCTTTAGCTTTTCCTTTGGAATTGTCTATTTCTTATGTTAGGTTTTACAGTATTCCTTCCCTAGGTCCCCTCCAGCCCACGTTACTGTCATAGCTAAACCTTCTTGCCTAGGTTTCCACGGGAATCTAGAAACTGGTTGCCAGGGTCAGTCCCCTCTTTCTTTAAGTCATTGTCCACAATTCCGTCTCAGCGAAACCACCCTATCCTTTACAGACCCAAGTGCATGAGCTCAGCCCTGCAGGGCCTGTCCTCTTACAACCTCCCCTGTACTCCCACTTTTCTAAGACATTCGTCCTTCTGGTGAGAAGGTGGAAAATGCCCACTGTGCTGAGTTTTTCCAAAAGGAACAATAGTGTAACTCCCAGTTAGCAAATACAGCTCACAGGCCAAATTCGGTCCACTGCCGGGTTTTGTAAGTCAAGTTTTATAGGCACACAGCCACATTCTTTGGCATACCTACCGCCTCCGGCAGCTTTCACGCTACAGCGACAGAACTCGGTGACAGAGACCCAACGGCCCACAAGGCCTAAAATATTTACTACCTGGCCCTCTACCAACCCCTGGTATAACTAACAGCAGTGATGAAAACAAAGTGATTATCAATCTGCCAAGTGGAAAAGTAGAAAAGACTGGGATTTAAGTGAATCTGGATTTTTTTCTTTTTATATTTTTGAAAGAATCATTTTATATAATTACATTGAATTAAAAAGCAGAGAAAATGTTATCTCCCCCCCCCCCACAAAAATCCTAACCATGTTTTAGGACACCCCTTACAACTTTTTATCCACTTTATTATTTCCTTTGGGTCAGTTTTGTTGTTGTTTTTGTTTTGTTTTGGGTTTTTTGAGGCATGATAAAATTCACCAACTTTCAACTCCACAATGAGTTTTTTTGACAAATACATACAGTCATGTAGCCACACCACAATCGTGATATAAACATTTCTATCACCCCCAAAAAAGTTCCCTTTGCTGGTCAGTTCTCTCCCCACAGCCCCTGGCAGTCACTGATCTGCTTTCTATCAAAAGGAACCGATTTCTTATTCTGGCCTTTACTCCATGGCCTTTAACCATATTCTGGTTAAACCACTTTGACGTCCAGCCTTTTGGGCTCCTCACACACGTATGAGCTGGCTTGGATTAGGACTGACCCCCACGCGCACCACTACTCACAGTTGATTTTTTCAGTCATCCTGCCACACTTCTGGTTAAATGTAATTTGAAGAAAGGGGACCACAACACAATGTCTTGAAAACTAGATTAGAGAACCTCTCGGTTCCTTCCAGGTCTTAAGTGTATGTTCCTATAACATGTCTGAGCTAGCACGAGTTACCTTCATTTATAATAGCCAAGTATGAAGAAGGGAAATAAACTGCCCAGAAACTTAAATCTCAAACATCCTCAGAGATAAAAATAATGAGCAAGAGAACGAACTTGGTCTTGGGGAAAACTCTGTCAGGTTTTCTGCCCCGATTAGAGTCCGAGCATACACAGCCATCCCTAAGGCCTCTGTTACCTTCAAAGCACAAGCTGTATGAAACCCAAACACCTGGAAAGATCCAGCAATGGGAGCCCTGGAAGCCTAATTAGGAACCAAGCAAGTTCTTTCACTGTATCTGTGGAATGGAGCAACTGCTTTGGAGGAGGGACAGGCTACTGGACATTTTTGTAGGGCACCAAGCTAAGAGCACAGTAATGCTGAGGACAAAGTAAAAGCTTGTGCTCTTAATCATTTGGAAAAGCTGGTCCACACAACACTAAAGAGCTACCCACTATGTAGCAACAAACTCAGGCTTCAATTTCTCACAAGAAACAACAACAACAGGGAGAGCAGAGGGCAGTCAGTATTTTGTTTCTAAAGCAAACTCCGCTTTCTTGCTAGGAACTCATGTCGTGTAAGACTTCTGTCACTCCCAAGACATCAGAAAATGTAACCAAGAAACAACCGCTCTTTGGGTTTCACTACCAAAGCAGACGATCCGTCACCGAAACAAAACTTGGAAATAGCAAACCTATCCCTGCCAGGATAATTTAAGGAAGTAAAAATAGAAAGACTACTTTAGTTCAAGGATTCAAGTTACCCAGAAAACAGTCAAATGGCCTGCCCTCATTTGAGGTTTCTGCACTGGTAAGTAATGTCTTCCGGCTGGCAATTTTCACCAGGACACTCTGTGCCAAAGCTGTAGGTCTTGCTTGCAGTCTGACCCTCTCCTCTCCTATCCCTCCAGCAGATCCAGCACAGCACTGTGAAAGGGACCCAACCTGCCGTCCCTTGAGCGTCCTGAGCCTAGCCATGAAGGGAGAAGTGCCCAGAGCGGGGACAGGGGAGATGCAAGTTTGGAAATCATCTTTTTCAGGAGATACTTATCCGGATCTAAATCACTAGAAAAAAACTGACAAATGCAAATTCTGATGCAAATCAGAATCAACCAAAGAACCAATGATCTAAAAAGATGATCAGAATTCAGAATATAATGCCAGGCCTAACTGTTCAGCTCTGAGTCCTCCTGCCTTGAATGCCGCCCTCAAAAAAGTATCCTGAACATGAAAGGTAACATTGAAGGCAGGGAAGAAACTTGACATTGACTTCTGTGTCTGAGGGTGTCTACATGTGTCTGTGTGTATACGTGCTTATACAAATGTTTACTACTAGATGTTCAACACAAAATACAAAACAATTTTTTGGATTCTAAGAACAAAAACAAAGTCGTGGAGGGGAACATAAAAGATTCCACAATGCTCTGGGGGAAAAAATATGTACTTTCCAAGGTTGGCTGGTGTAATTCAGTAACCAAACCATTGTATCCACTTCTGCAATACCTGGACCAAAGGGGGGGCACTGGAGCAAGCTGTGCAAGAGGAGAAAAGTATGTCAAGTTATGCTTTCCCCCTCCTCTAACACAACTTATTTTGCCAAAACTCTAAATTAGATTTGCTCTAAAACCAAACATTGGCTACAACTCTTGTCACTGGCATGTTTATGATGAACGGAGGGAAGAATGAACTAGTTCCCCCCACATAGCAAGTCTAAGTTTATAGCACGGGGGGGGGGGGGGGGGGGGGGAATCAACTCAGCAGGTGGACCAGGTGGTGGTCATGCCAGCAAGCCTGGAAGCCAGCCTTCAGCTCTGCCCATGCCTGGGTGTCCATGCTGCCCAGGGAAAAGCACCCCGGTGCAGAGGAGAGCATGCAACACATCCATCACTTCTGTCCCACTTGGGCCCATCAGGATTTCCGGGGGAAAACTGCCACTCGTCTAGCCCTCTACTAACACTGCCCTCATCGCTTCCAAGGGCACAGTCCCAACAGCTGGGCTGCATGTTAAATGAAGCCCCTGGCTTAAGAGGAGGCTGCAGAGTTTACAGAGCACCTGCATGCACAATATCTCATTGCTCCATGCAATGACCCTTGGGAGGATGCTGGCCAGCTTATAATTACCTCCACTCCACTGATGAGGAAGCCAAAATGAGAGAGTGGGTTCCCCAGGACACTGGGCCAGTAAAAGCGCAAGACTAAGGCAGAACCCAGACCTCAACCCAGCACGCAAATCCTTGTAGGGTCTGAGGTGGTCAAAGAAGAAATGAAAGGATGGAAAAGTGACTTAATTAAGTACATTAATTCACAGGCTATGTTTCAGGTATCATGCTGAGCACCACAGAAATGCTGTAACATTACAAGTGATGTTCAAGTAATTTAAGATTAAAGGACTGTAAGCAAAGCGAGGAAAGAGCTATTATTAAGCCTATTTTACAGGCCAGGATCAGCAGCAAGGCAGTGTCATTAACAAATAGGATCTCTGGGGCCAGACTGCCTGGATTCAGCTCTGCTACTTCCCAGCTGTGTGACCTTGGGTAAGTTACTTAACCTCTCTGTGCCTCAGTTTTTTTAATTTACAAAATGGAAAGGACAGCAGTACCTATCTTGTCGGGTTATCTGGATGATTAAACGTGTTAAATATTCCTAAAGCACTTACAAATATAATGATAGGCACACAGTAAGTGCTATTTAAGTGTTTGTGAAAATAAAAATGTTAAGGTTTTTTGTTTGTTTGGTTTTGGGTTTTTTAAAGACCATAAACGGGGGCTCAGGGAGCTTTTAAGGAACTGACCTTAAGTCACACAACCAATAAGAAGCAGGTCAGGATTTAAACCATTGGTGAGCACTGTGAAGTGGAGCACAGGAACCCATGTGGGACCAGGGGAGCTGGAGGTCCGATGGCAAGACGCTGACGCTTTTTTGTGCTGCGGCAGGAGATGGGGGTAGGGGGGTGTTCTGATACAGGGAGGGTAGAGAAAAGCCAAAAACAGCTGCCAATTTGGGGACAGCTGCCTGGGGCAATGGCTCTGGTTGTGAGGCATCATCCGTCTTTTCTGATTTTTTTTTAAGATTTTACTTATTTCTTTGAGAGAGTGTTTGAGTGAGAGAGAGCGAGAGAGAGAAAGAAGGAGTAGGGAGGGGGCAGGGGGAGAGGAAGAAGCCGACTCCCTGCTGAGCAGGGAGCCCAACTTGGCGCTCCATCCAGGGACCCCAGGATCATGACCTGAGCTGAAGGCAGATGCTTAACCTACTGAGCCACCCAGGAGCCCCTTCTCTGATTTTTTAAATGACAGTTTACTGAGATATAATGCACATACCATACAATTCACCTACTACATTCACAAGTCAATGAGTTTGGGTATATTCAGAGTTGTTCAATGTAACCACAACCGATCTTAGTACATTTTCAAACCCCCCCAACACACACACACAAAACTCATTTCACACCCCCACCCCCACCACCACTAGGCAACCACTGATCTATTTTCTAAGTCTGTGGATTTGCCTGGTTATTTCACGTAATGGATTCTAGACATTTCCCCTAAATTGAATCCTACAATATATGTTTTTTTGTGATTGGCCTCTTACACATAATATAATGTTGTCAAGGTTCATTAAAGCCTTCTCAACACAGTTTAAATGCCACGCTCTTGCTCCAAGCCCCACTGGCTTCCCACTGCCCCTGGGAAAAATCCAAGCCTGTGAAGTCCAGTCTGGTGTGTGAGCCTCCTTACCGGCCTCTCCAACCTCATCTTGTGTCACACGCTCCCCCAACTACTATGCCGGACACTGGTTTTATCTACTTCATCCAGACCTCAAGCTCCTTTCTACTCAAAGCATGTTCTTTCTCCCTAGAATGATCCTGCCTCCCCGTCCCTCAGCCTCTCAGCTTCAAAGAGCACATCGAGGGAGGCCCCAGCTGATCCAGTACATACAGTAGACCAACAGTCCTTGTTCTTCCCTGTGGATCCTGCTGGTTTCATGAGACAGCAAATTCGTATGAGTTTTTACTCCTTATGCCTCATGTGCCTCTCTCCCTCTCTGAAACACAGGGCAGGGACCAGGCCTGTCTTAAAGGCATGGCACCACGCACGCTCCCTGGCACAAAGAAAGCACTCCAATACTGGTTGCGTAGAAGAGATGAAAATAAGGAAAATCCTGGTTGAGGAGGGAGACCACAGCTTAGGGGTGTAAACCGATGAGGTTGCGTTCTTCTTAGGGAAACTGTCCAACCCTCCCCCCCCTCCAGGGCTTTCATTAACCCCCTGTGACAAGAGCTGTGGATAGTCGCAACAGGAGAAGAGAAACGAAGTCCCAACCCTCGCAGCTTACGCGGGGGGGGGGGGGGGGGGGGAGGAATCTTTTAGGTGCTTCCACATAAAATTCCCACAAGTTTGCCACGATTAAGACTTGACAGAATGTCTGCTCTAGTTCCCAAAGTGATAAAAGGAAAGCCTTTCTCCTCATTCTCCAGAAAACACAGTTTTTATTATGCACAGGGGCCAACACAAAATGTCCATGTCCTAGGCTACCTGCACGATGTTAGTTTCATAGACCCTTTTATTTTATGAAGTCACCTTTGTGTTGTGCAGGGGGCGGAGGGTGTAGGCCTGTGGCTCCAATCTTACCAGCTATGTGACCTTGAGCCGATCGCTTCACCCCTTCACCAATGTGCACAAGGCAGGGGCTGAAAGGTTGATCCCATGGTCCCAGCAGCACTGTATTTCTAGGACTCTATGATCTCAGGACACTGCCTCCCTCTTCCCATCTTCGAATCAGTAATACACCAGCATCTTCCAACCCCCCCCCCGACAGAGAGGTCAAGGGCCCAAATATCACAGCCAGCTCCCATCAACAGGACACGTAATTAGCACTATTTGTATAGTTACTGACATGAAAAAGTAGTGCTTCTGGGGTTAATATAAGATCACACAAGCCCAAAAAAGGGAGCAGAATTAAACAAAAAAGCAGGTCCTGTGCTGGCTCAGCTAGGACTGACTGGCCCCCCCAGAACCCTTCTCCATGGTGAAGGAGGGACAGCAGGGCCCACCCACTCCTCCTCCCACACAAGGCGAGAGAGCAGGTCTCAAGAGCTCCTGGAGCTATTCAAAAGAAAAAAAAAAAAAATTCCCTACATGGAAACATTCATACAGACCTACGGTACAAATCATAGATTTTTTAAAGTAAGCTAAAGAAAGTCAAAGGCCCGAATGAGCCGTGAAGCCTAAGCTACCAGCCTCCTCTCAAGAGAAGCATCCTCGTATGGGAGCAAATGTGGGTCGAAACCTCAGAAGTTTGTGTTTGCTCTGGAGACCTGCAAAATTGAAGGCTTCAAACAAATTCTCAAGTCTTTAATGTGAAATACAATAGGACTGACGTCTTACCAAATACTATGGATAACAAGAAACCAAGTTTTCTATGATATAAAATTAAGAAAAATATAATTGGGAAAAATGAATACACAAAATTACACATATAAAATAGCAAACGATTAAATGTCACTTACTACACAGCGGGCCCCTTTTCAAGACTTAAATATCTAAAAACTTTCATCCTCCCCCTGTCCCCATGAGTGTGTCCTATAGGCTCCCACTTTAGGGATGAAGAGCTAGGGCCCAGAGAAGGGAACTGACCTACCCAAGGCCACAGAGAGGCAGGGCTCACACCCTGGGGGCTGGCACCAGGGTCTCTGCTCTTCACCCCCATATACTGCCTCTCCGTGCTCCAATGCAGCATGTTCACCCACAGACTTTTAACGGATCTAAGGAAAATACAGTTCTGTGTAACAGGAAAGTGTACCAGTCCTTTCAGCTGGGCTTATGGTCTGTGATGACCATCGGACATTGTAACGGCAATGTAAATACAAATGTCCCTCCCACCTAGATCGGTCAGAGGAGAAAATGAGCAGCTCCTGCAGACTGGTGGTTGCTAATACCCTGACAGCATCAGCTCGTGTCCCAATCTTCCTGGTACCAATTTAAAAGAAAGGTGAGACAGACTCTATTGGTTGTCTAAGAAATCGAGATAGAATTCTTTTCTAGCTCTTTCAATTTTGAATGCAGCTCCAGAAACAGGCTCTTTAGGTCAGTGGTGATCATAAGAGAGTAGTGATACACCAATAAAACTGACAGCCTTTAAAGGATTAAACATCGAGGCACCTGGGTGGCTCAGTCAGTTAAGCGTCCGACTCTTGGTTTTGGCTAAGGTCATGATCTCAAGGTCGTGAGATCAAGCCCCGTGTCGCGCTCCATGCTCAGCGTGGAGCCTGTTTGAGAGTCTCTCTCCCTCTCCCTCTCCCCTCACCCCACCCCCGCCGCTCCCGCGCATGTGTGCGCACTCTCTCTCCCTCTCTCTCTCTCAAAAACAGGTAAGTCAAGGATTAAATATCTGTGGAAGTCACAAGACTCTCTCCCTATATTTCCCAAAGTTACTTTTCAAAAACTTTAATATAGAAAAAGGCAAAGTTTCTGTTTCTAGGACCAAATAAAAACACAGGCCATTAGGCCACTTGAGATCTTCTGTAGGCATTAGCATCCCAGAAGAAACAAAGGCAGAAAGAGAGAGAATACCACACAGAAGAGAAAATGCAGCCGTCAGTACAGGTCAAACCCACCTGTGTATCCCGAAGGCTCCAGAAAAAGAACAGAAAAATGAAAACAAAACAAAACAAAACAAAACAAAACAACAACTCTGCCTGCAGTGCACTCCCGAAGTGGAGAACAGACCAGTTCACTGGGCTCATGGACTGACGTGAGTCTTACCACACACACAAGAACAAAAGAAGCACCTGCCCCACAGAAGCACACACAAGCATGAGCCGCCATGTTGCAAAAATTGGGAAACGCCATAAAACTAGAAGGTTCACTGCACCATAGTCTGTGGAACCTCCTATCCCATCACCACCGCTCCCCGAAACTCACAGATGGTTGCCTGGTTCTTGTTTTGGACAGGCATGGCACTACCAACAAGAAGTTTTCTGTTTCAGAGTTCTAAAAGAATGACGCGTTCCTTAGAATAAGGAGTTCGTTCCATCTGAGCCGATTCAGATATATTTAGCATTACCTAGAAGCTGTTCTACAGCACTCCTGGGAGGGGGCTTACAAATGTCCCTAGGGGTTCCGGTCACCCAAGCAAAAACCATAGGTCATATTTCATATTTATACCATATATAATATAGTATAATATAGCACACACACGCGTGAGCGCATGTGCACTCTGCTAAAAAGTACAAAATGACCGATGTAAACACCGAAGAGAACCAGAACAACGGCTTAAATTCAAGTCTCAGAATGTGATCCTATAAGGAACACAGGACATGTTGAGGGTATGGACTATACAAGATGTTCATCTTCCTAAAAAGTCTTCTGCCAGATGTTTGCCCAGCTGACTTTCTCAGGTCCTCCATTCTCAACTCAAATGTCACCTCTTAGGGAGACACTCCCTGATCATCCAATCTAAAAAAGTCCATCTGTGTGTCACAGTCATGTCTATCACGCTGCCCTTTGATTTTCTTAAGACATCACTCTCTGAAATTATCCTGCTTATTAGACTAATGGCTTCCTATCTGTCTCCTCCCTCTGAACAGTCTGCACCACAAAGTTAGGGTTCTCATTTTCCTTATTACCTGCCTGTCTCCAGCTCTGAGAACAGGTTCTTGCTCACAGGAGGCTCTCAGGAAGTAACTGTTGACTGAATAAAGAATGAATGGACCCACACACTCCAAAGCAACAGGATAGCATGCGGAAAGCATGAAAATACAGTGGCCATGGGATCAGACAACCTGGGCTTGAGATCCAGCTTGACATCTTAATTTCCTATGGGTCTAGGGACAGTTACTTAACCTTCAGAAGTCTGTTTTTTCTTAACTGTAAACTAAGATAATAGGAAGTACTGTGTTTGTAAGTACTTTGTAAATCATGAAGTACCTTACGATTAGTATTATTAAAGACATTTTGAGTCAGTATTTACGGTGGCATCAATGAAAAGGTTCATTAGAATAAATCCTTAAATAGGTGTGTTAATCTGGCAAGAGTGAAGTTTCTCAGCCTCAACCCCATTTGGCATCTCTGGCCTTTGCCCGGCTCCCTCTCAAGTATGTGACAACTTGCGTACACATTTTAGTAGCAAGCACAGTATGAAGACCAAGGTTCCAGTCCCTACTCTACCCATCATTCAGCGTCTTTAAGTCCACCCTCCCTCCCTTACATTTGCAGAATATATATGAATAACTCACAAGTCTCAGAGTACTGCTGTTAATAGAAAAATGCAACGTTTTGCTTCGCATAACAAGTTACAACTGACCCATGGCAGTCTGTGTTAGAACCCCAGCTCCAGAGGCCACATGGGCACGTGGGGAAAAGCACAGTCCTAGTAACAGAGGGGCAATGACAGGAGGCCCATTCCATAAGCAGCGGCAGTCACTAACACCTCTACACAAAGCCTTCTATGACCAGTCACACATTTTTACGCTGCCAGATTTTTTTAAAGATGTAATTCATATACCACAAAATTCACCCTTTTTAGGCATACAACAATTTGGTGGCTTTTCGTATTTTCACAAGGTTTTACGACCATTACCTAATTTGAGAACACTTCCATCACCCCAGAAAGAAACCCCATACCCATCAGCAGTGAGTCTCCATGTCCCCAACACCCAGCCCCTACTCCCTCTGTCTATGGATTTGTCTATTCTGGACATTTTCTATAAATGGAATCATATGATATGTGGCCTTTTGTGTCTGGCTCATTTCACTCAGCAAAATATTTTTAAGGCTTATCCATGTTGTAGCTTGTAACAACACTCCATTCCTTTCCCTGGTTGACTAATATCCCATTGCATTGATACCATATTCCTTAACCCATTCATCAGCTGATGGATATATGGACTGTTTTTATTGGTTATTATGAATAATGTTGCTATGAGCATCTGTGTGTAGGTTTTTATGTAAACCTATGTTTTTTTAAATTCTCTTGGGTATATACCTCCGATTCTAAAAGAATTTTTTGAGTCTTATGGTAACTCTATGTTTAACTTTCGAAATGAGGAATTGCCAAACTGTTTCCCAAAGGGATTGCACCATTTTTCATTCCTTTTTTTTTTCAAAGATATTATTTATTTATTTGTCAGAGAGAGAGAGAGACTGCGAGCACAAGCAGGGGGTGTGGCAGGCAGAGGGAGTGGGAGAAGCAGACTCCCTGCTGAGCAGGGAGCCTGATATGGGACTCAATCTCAAACCCAGGGATCATGACCTGAGCCGAAGGCAGACACTTAACCAACTGAGCCACCCAGGTGTCCCCCATTCTTCATTCCTGCCAGCAATTGACGAGGGTTCCAATGTCTCCATTATCTTCACCAACACTTGCTACTATCCACCTTTTTAATTCTAGCCATACTAATGGGTGTGAAGTAATATTTATTGTTATCACAATATTTATTGTGTCTTAACATTAAAATCTTCAATAAGTCCTTGAAACCAAATGCCAGATAGCAGGGAAAAAAATCAGATTACACCAAGGCTGTATTCTCAAACTTCAGTCATTCAAGAACCACCTTCATGATTTTGCCACAACTGGGTGCCATTTCTACTATTATGTACTTAATTTTTAAAAACCAATTCATTTTTAAAGGAGCCTTGAAATCACTGTTATAAATGAGCATCACTTGCCATAAACAGAAAGTATGAGAAACATAAATATAATAAAAACAAAGTTAGCTGGATATAATCGTCTCCCAGGGCCGCCTTCTTCATGGTAAGACAGAAACTGCAAGCGACAGGTGTTGAAGACATGCTGGCCTCAAATACAGCCTTCCCTCAGCTTAGTGAGACTGTCTAAAATCACCTCTACTACCATCACGGGCTCTGCACTTTGGAAGACTGCTGTAACATTTCATGAAATACCTTTCCTGAAAAAGGATCAGAAAATGAGTTCCATGGTGATGATTATACTGGGGGGGCTTTAAAAAAAACCCATGCCCTAAACAGCATCATATTTTGGTAGCCGGTTACACTTGGCTGACGGGTGTCCCTTCTTCGCATTAACAAACTTTGTTCAGCAAATTTCCAGTAAGTCGGTCCACACTCTAGCTGCAAGCATCCGGCTCTTCAAGTTTCAACAAAAACAGCTTTCAGAGCAAATATATGTAATATGAATTAAAAGTAAGAGCACCTGCCTTTGGGTAGGCAAGCCCAGGCAACGCGACCCGTAACGCGACAAAGTGCCCGATGGGTCTGACTGACAGCACTGGCCTCGAGAGTGTAATAAAAAACACAATGCCTTGTTTGTGCTCAGATACATTCAGCCTTCCTCACTCAGCCTGACACACGTACTATTTATACACAAGTCAGATAAAAAACAGTCAGTGACAGCATATTTGGGCACCTCCAGATTTGAAGACTAATTATCATCTGTCATCATCCAAGCTTAATAAAACACTAAATAGCATATTACATTTACAGAAAAAGAGTGAGCATGAAATCTGAAGGTAGCCCATTGCCTCTTTACTTGGGCACTCCTCCTCAGCCCTCAGATCTCAGCTCACACACCCCTGCGAGTGGGAATACTTCCCTTGCCCTCAACGCAAAACCCCCTGGTTATGTATCTCATGGCACCTTTCTTTATAATTTAATATTTGCACGTTTGGTGTCTGTCTGCCAAACACAGGCTCCGTGAAAACAAGGAACAGGTTGGTTTTGTCCATCATTATACCCTCAACAACAGCTAGGACAGTTCTTGGCACAGAGGAGGGAATCAGAGGTAATCAAGCATTATTTGTTGAATGAATGAGTTCAAAGGATGTCAAAATTGTATTCTACATTATAAGTCTTGGCCGTGTTTAGAATGACCATTAAGGGTACGTTTCAAAAAGGCAAAAGGACACAGAACAGAGACTCTTAAACTCCCTAAAGTTTTCTACTACTGCACCTCAATCCAGTCTATCCCATACAATGGAAGCCTCTCTTTTTCTTCCATATACCTTTGAAACAACTAAGCTAGGTACTTTTGTCTATCAATAAGCCTTCGTGCAGGGCCTGAGCAGTGGAAGAGGCACAGTGACATGGGAAGGAAAAAGGCAAGAGAGCTGAAGTTTACTGAGTGGATACAGTGTGTGGCACAGTCCTTCTTAATCCACAAAGAACCTTTTGTTACCACCCTGATGCAGCTGAGGCTTGTCAATTTCAGAACTTGCTGGAAGTCCAAACCCAACCACGATCTGGTTCTTTGTGAGGGGAAAAGGTTACACAAGTGCTGTAGGGAACATACAAGTTGAAATAGGCCGAAAGGAACAGACAAAGGTTCGCTGCAAGAGGCAGGGGAGGGCATTATAACACAACTACTTACAAGAGCTAATGTGTATTGACAATTTTCCATGGGCTAGGCACAGAACTAAAGCATCTACCACACATTATTTCATTTGTACTGCATATAAACCCTATGAGGTGAACATAATTATCGTCCCCATTTTGCACAGTAAAACCATGGCTTTGAGAGAAGGGATCCAAGCAAGGTGAGGCAGCTGGTTAAGTGTCTGTAGTCTGAACCCCACGCTGTCTGAGCTCCTATCAGGAAGCTTACCCCTTCCTCCACCTCCTGCTATGACCTAGGCCTCACAGGAGGGATGGGAAAGGCCTGGTAAGGCATGCACTGAGGAAGTGTCTACCGTATGTCGAGACAAGGCATGGAGCGTGGTGTGCTGAGAGGAATGACATAGCCCTTGCTCTCTAGCACCTTATATATGGACGGAAGCCAATGAAGGCAGAGCTGGTCTGAAGAAGGCAGAGGCCACAGCCAGGTGGCCTAGGTTCAAACACTGATGAGTTGGGCAATTTCAGGCAATCGCTTAATTTCCCTGTGTCTCAGCTTATCCCATTACAAACTGGCAGCAATAACAGTACCTACTTCGTGGTGCTGCTATTTCTTAAAATGAGCTAAAATAAATAAAGTCGTCAGCACAAATACGTTAGTTATTATTATGTTTGGAACGAATGAAAATCAAGGTTAGAGGGGAAATGTAGGGCCAGATCCAAGGACGACAGAAGGAGACAGGAGTTCAGTAGCACCTGAAGAAAGCGCAAGGTGGACAGGGACAGATGAAAGTCAGAGAATCCCCCCAAAAAACTTGAGGGCAATCCATTCTTGAAGTGACGTAAGCATAGCACAGATGGGGACTGTGGCATCAAAAGAGAAAGAAATGGAGAGGAGCAGATGATGGGGTAGAAATGTCCCTGAAAGGCAAGAATTCATCAAAAACAACATCAAGGGCTGAATCAGGCTAACTGGAGAAACTCATACTCTAACCGAACATTAAACGGCAACATGAAAGGGCAAACAGATTTGAAAAGGGAGAGGAGAAGTGTAGGAAGAAGATGAGGTAATGCATTTCCTCCTGCACCTGCTGAGCTGACTGTGCCCTCAGTGAGTCAGGGAGTGGGCACAGCCTGTGGGCACCTGGACGCTCCAGACCGGGCGCTGTGGAAGGGGTGAACCAAGGAAATTACCACTTGCCAAGCATATACTAGGTTTATTATAGTACATGGCCAAATGGAGTCGCCATTATTCTAAGGAATCCAAAGATCAGTCTTAATCTCTTTCCCTTCTACGAGGAAGCTGATGTTGGAGGAGCTAAGAAAACTGCAGAAGACAACACAACTAGAAAGTGGCAGAATTAGTCTTGAGACTCAAGTTCATCCAACTCCATAAGCCACTGTCTCCCCACTGGGAGGCTCAGACAGTTAAGCTGGGAGGAGGAGCCGGCTCGCCAAACAGAAGAGATCTCAGGCCCGTAACACACACCTGGCCCTCATCTCCCTCCTCCCCCTCCCCGCCATCCCGGGCATCATTTTCGGCTTGGCCAGCCCTCCCTTGCCTTCTTTAATGTGGCCATTGTACTCATTAGTCAGGATCCAGTAATCCTCCCAGCTCCGAGTCATCGTCACAAGCCAGCCTCCTCCCCAAGGGGAAGCGATCACCTCCCCCAAACTCCCGTAGGCCTTGCTGTCCACCCTACCTGCCTGGCGTGTACAGACAAGCTCCAACCTAGGTATGCTGATCTGGCCACCACATGCCTGCCACCCCACTGACGGTCAAAGCTGATTCCACTGCTCTGCCTTCCCTGGGGCCCCTTCCCGCCCCCAGTTCCATCTGAGTTATCATGAAAGCCGCAACCTCAGCCAGAGGTCAGCCTTCGGGAAAGAGGAGGACTTCTGTTTAGACATGGGCGTTCCTGGGGCTGACCCACTCTGCTGTACCTTCTGACAAATTCTAAGTACTGCAGTTTTCTCCTCCACTACTTCTTCCAAGTCAGAAGTTAAATTTCTACAAAGAAGTCCTTCCCAGTGTTGTTCACAGCGTCTTCCACGTAGACGCTCCATAAATCGTCATTGTCAAAGATAATCAAAAACCACCTTTACAGAGTGACCTCCGGCAACCTCACCTCCCATTATGGAACCCAAAGGTAAGCCAAGAGGCTTCTAGACAAACAGGGTAAGAGGCCTGGGGACTGCTTTCCTTCACTCTGCAAACCTAGCAGTATTGCCCAAAGAAGTGATGATACTATAATTTGTTTTTCAGATGTGAACGGTTTCATGTTAGGAAGGCTTGGAAAACAGAAAAATGAGTCCTTTCTTTGAAATGTTGTTAACCACAAGACAGAGCCTCCACAATAAAGTACATTCCCTTGACTCACAAAGGACTCCTCCAACAGACCCTCACCCAAAGTCTATCCCTTCTCATTTCAAGAAGGAAGTTATTTTGTTTCCCAGCCTCCGAAGACACAAGTTGTGTAAATTTAAGAAATGCGAGGTGGAATGGGTATGTGGCTAGAAGCATCCGTTACCTAAAAGAGCCAAGGGCAGTACCTTTGGAAAACATGGCATTCTGGGACCATCTGGCAAGACATAGTATCAATACATTATCATTAGGGTAATCACTCACTTCGATGATTATGCAAAATTCATTCTTTCACAAGAAAGGAATATTGAATGCACTCTGGTTTATCAGCACAAGAAAGTCAATAATTTGCTCCAGAAAGATTTCCATCCAAAATCGAAGGGAAAAATAATAAATATCCAGGTGTTAAATTGAGGGAGTTCAGTTATCAGGAAAATTTCCATATGTGGAACAGTTCATTCCCTCATCAAGCCCAGAAACCAGGATGCTATATCACAACGATTCTCTCAGGAATTACAGAATGAACACTTTCTTATCTTTTCTCACTTTGCAAACAATCTAACTGCAAGACACAAATGGCTGAGGTCAGCTGTTTGAAGCCTAGTAAAACCTGCTTTTATATAAAGAACTCATTTATATCAAAGCATGTAATGCATTTCAAAGAAAGATAATTCATTAAGATTTCTCAAATCCATCACTGAACTACCAGTAAAGGAAGAAAATGATTATAATATTATGACACCACAACTTTTTATTGGAATCCCCGGAGGCAGCTATTGGCTTTGTAGAGTGGGGAAAAAAGTTCTCTGAGCTTCTCTGTAATTTTTAGTATGGTTTCAAAACACCTCTAATAGAATGAGATTGATACCAGCTATTGATAATTAACCAGGTCAGCAAAGCTTGAGTCCATCCAAGGTAGCCGGAGGAACAGGATCACCTTACATGCTCGTTCCCTTGCTCTCCACATGCACCAATGAGCTCCCTTCCTAAACACTTGCCATCAGCTCTAGGTATCATTCACACTGTTCTTCCTCACACCCAAATGTATTCTTGTGAACCCCACCCCCTGATTTAGCCCCTTCCGATGGCTCCCCAACACTCACAGGATAAAACCAAACTCCCTAACATAACTCAACACCAGACACTGTCCAAGGCACTGGGGAATACAGCCAAAGCTGAAGAAAGTCCCTGCTCTCATGGGCCTTCCATCCTAGCAGGACACTGGTAATGAACACACTAGCCTATAACAGGTCAGGTGGTAAGTGCTAGGAAGCAGGCTAAAGCAGGGAAAGGAAATAAAGAATGATACTAGTCAAAGAAGGCCTCTAAAGTGAAGGGAACAAAGTCCTGAAGGAAATGGTATAACCACAGACATGGAAGGGCCTCCCACAGTTGGCCCTAGGCTTCCTGGCCAAGCTCCACCCCTACACTGGGGAGGCCACTCCAGCCTCTCTGAGTTAGGATTCCTTCTCCTAACACACCTTGCTGCTTCCCACTTTCATGGCTTTCCATTTGCTCTTCTGCCTGCAGTGCGTCCCAAACTCCTCCTGATCCTCCAAGATTCATCTGAAGCTTCTCCTCCTTTAGGAGGCCGTCCCATGCACACCAGCCACATACCACGGCCCAGCCCAGCAAGGTCATCACCCCTCCTTTCTGCCACGTGGACCATGTCTTTTTATTCATGTCTCTGATTCCTCAGTAAAATGGAGCTCCTTAAAGGCCAGAGCACAACACTGATCCCTGTGTCCCCAGTACCTTGTCCTTCAAGACAGTTGCACCTTTAGAAATGCAGTTAACGAATGAATGAAATGCATGTACTCTTTTTATAATGCCATTTTCGAAAAGATCTGCCCATGAAGAAAGCATAAACCCACGAATGCCCTTTTATTTAAAACTCTTTTTGTAAAACTAACTTTTTTGTTGTTGTTGCTCCTGAAAGCTACATGATTTAAAAGTCTTTTTGGGTTTCTCCCCCTATAAAATTATCTTGACACCTAGCCATGTATCATGGTACACAAAGCAGCTATAACTCTGCAGTTGGAAAAACATCGTGCTGTGAAAACAGAAACCCTATCTGCCAAGACACCAAAAGGACTGCTAAAGATACAATGAAAACGTAACGTTGGACACAAGGAAAGCAGCTTATACTCTTTTATAGCCTGGGATCATTTTCATAAAACCTTCTTTTTTAGGAGGATAAACTGTTTCAAAGCACTGAGGAACACCTACTCTCGTTTGGCCCTTCTTGTTCTAAAGCTACACTCTGGACCTTTAACACTCAGCCTCTACCTTCCCCATCCTCATGGTCCGCAAACAGAAGGGCAGAGGAAGGAGAAGAAAAAAAACGGGGGAGGGCAGAGGGGAAGAAACCGGAACAGGATACAGACGGCCCCGGATAAAGGAGACAGATTTAGGGGAAGAAATGCCTCCTTTGGTGCAGATTTCTCCACCATTATTTTAGGTTCTATTTTGTTTTCAATGCTGGGCCGTGTCCGTGTGAGGATGCTGGATTCAGAGTGGGGTTTTAGCCGCAGAACCGTCAGCCGGATCTCCAGGGGACCAGCTGGGGCCACGCTGCAGCTGTCCCTTCTCAAGCCCAAACTACAGTTCTGAAACTGAAGACTCTTGAAAAAATAACAAAGGAAAACCTCAGCTGCTCCATCCCAACTCAAGCACCAAAGAAAAAAGGGGGTGGGCGGTTGTTTCCATACTTCACATAAACACAGATCTTACTGCGGCAGCCAGGAATGTGTGAGCAGAACGGGGGCTGAGGATGACCACCGCACAAATGGAGCCCCGGCTAAAGATTAATATTAAGAACGTGCAGCTTAGTTCGCAGACACCCCGAGGGGGAAATGTTGGTGTTTACGTATTTCCAAACGGCCTTTTTAAAAAGAAAGTGTCGTTTTCCATGGGATTCTAATGTTTTTGTTGTTGTTGTTCAAGAGGAAGCACCTGGAAGAGACGTTCAAATGTCAAAGTTGTGCCAAAGTAATTTGAGATTTTGTACTTAGACTTACTGTAACTGTATATCGTTTCCCAGCCCCCAGACTCCTTCACACGGTGGCTGAGATTAGCTCTGCCTTTAAATCATCTTCGGTTTACTGCCCTAGCACTGGTCACGGTGGGGGAGGCAGAGAATAAAGAAATCACAGAATGGCTGCAAGTCCAGGAGGGTAATTTCTGGAGAGGTAAACTTTCTCTGTGTTGACTAGTGAATGGTGTGGAGAACCAAGAACCAGAACGTCTGGTGCTGGGGCCATCTCATTTCACGATAAAAGAATACAGAAGAAAAAGAAATAAATCAATCACAAGTACCGTTTCCTGAGCCCTTCTGTATTCCGTAACACGAGCTGGGCATTCACTCCTAGTTAATCCTCATAATAACCAGAAGATGTACTAGTGTCCCCATTTTGCAGATGGGGATGCAGGATGTGAATGGCTTAGTGCTCAGGGTCATACCACCCGTAAGCACTGGAGTGAGAATTCCCCCTACAGCAGGCAACATCCTAGAGTGACTTCCCCAGACAAGTCTCATGAACAGGATAGAAGTAGGGAAACAGAGCTTTCCCCCCTGATTTGTCTTTTCTGTGCTCAAATGGGCTGATGCTTCATAAATGAATGAAGGCAGAATGTAAACCTAGTGCCTGAAGAACCCATATTAACTGTTGTGTGAGCAGGTCCCTGTTCACTGTCAAAGACGTGACACTGCTGAGCTCTAACGAGCAATTCTATATCCAACAGAAGATAAACCACGTTCTTAAGTTCACTATGGCCCACAAAACACCAGGTTCCTTGAAAGCCAGATTAAAATAGCCAACTGGGTATGTGCCATCATTATCTAGAGATTTATGATTTCTTTATAAAGCCATGACATGGCCTCACATCTTCCTTCTACGGCGTATGGGATAACAAGGTCCTATAAAAGATCTAAGTGACCAAGAAAGTCTATCTCTCCTCAAGAATTTCCCTCTTTAAGGCAGCAACTGACAATGTAAAATATAAAAGACCTGGTACATTCAAGAATAGAGAAGATTAGGAAAAGAGGCACATATTGCCATGTGTCCTTCATAATTACATCACCTTCTTAGATTTTACGATTTTATGCATGCCTATGGTTTTAAGATTTATTTTATTTTATTTTTTTTTTGAAGAGAGAGAATGCAGGGGGGAAGGGCAGAGGAGAAGGGCAAAAAAGGGAGAGAAAAACACGAGCAGGTTCCGTGCTGAGCACGGAGCCCAACACGGGGCTCGATCTCATGACCCTGAGATCACAACCTGAGCCGAAACCAAGAGTCGTTCACTCAACCAACTGCGCCACCGAGGCGCCCCTGTTGTGTTGTTTTTTAAAAAGAGACCTGACTACCAGGTTCTGGTCACTTTCAGGGCGCTAAAGAAAAAGAATGACAGCAGGTGGCTGGCAAACTGTCAGGCCAGTAAGGCATCTTACCCACTTTGTCTAAACAACACGTCCTGAGGTCAGACTGACAGCACTGGGGCAGGAACTGCTGCTCCTGGGGCAGGTGCTATTGTACTTCAGGGAACAGACACAAAGGCCCCTGGTCGGTCAGGGTTTGGCAAGCTTAAATGTATAATACAATTTTGGTGAGTTTATCATCAAATGCTTCCCATGATGTCAGCAACCCATGAATGTATCAAAACAATGACCTACCCCAATCCCCCTTCCAAAGGGTTCCCCCTTATCAATTCTAGGTTCTACTTCCCAGCGTTGAAATTCACAGAAGTGACCTTGCCCTTTGGGTCAAAAACTGACTAATCTCTCTTAAACAGGCTTTGCAAAATTACGAAGCAAGCCTGGGAGGAAGATACAAGTTCCACATGTTGCATACGTCTTTGGAGATCTCCGAGACTGTCCATCAGGCCACCTTCCACTTTAATATCCTGACATAAAAAAGAACCAAATGTTTGTTTGAAGCAGAACTGGTGACACGGTAATAAACTCTCATAGCAAAAGATCCATTCTCTCTTGTCAAGCTGACCCAAGATATTTTGCCAGGTGCCAGCCAGCCTGCCATAAAACATCCTGAATCCGCTGTTCAACACAAATGCAGGTGGGCCATGACACCCTCCTGTTCCTAAGAGGCACCCAGATTTTCATCCAGCCAGTCCTAAATTACTAATGATTTGAATTAAGTTTGACTGTATAAAAATTACTACTAAAACGTTTGAGGTTTATTTAAATAAAGTGATATGGAAAAACCTTTAAGAGCGTATTAAATGTAAATATATATATATATATGAATCAGATTCAAACTACACATGAATCCATTTATAGAAAAGAAAATAACTATCTATGACTATGTATAAAAATATATGCAAATACCTCAGAAGGGTTCTGGAGGTGCTCACACTCCACTCTGGAAAATGGGAGGGTTTAGCAGAGAGAGCAACAGTCTTTTCTAATGATCTAGAGTTATATTGTTTAGATTTTTTTTTACAAGAAAGTATTTCTATATTATCGGACAAACAAAAATAAAATCTGCAGGCAACAGAAGGACAAGGTGGGGGAGGAGTAAATGTATGAAAACAAATCACATTTCATAGCATCCAAAGGTCTTATCGGGGAGGACTGTGCATTAATATTCTCGTGCTTACCAAGCCGCTCCATGAGGCTGCATTTCTGCCAGCGTCGTTCACAGCAGCTGTTTCCTATCATCCGTTATCTGCTTCCTCCAAGGCCGTGAAAACTGCAAGGCGGTTCTGTCTGGTTCCAGAAGCTGAAATCTGCATCCACACCTTCACCCCAATGGCAACTTGGAGGAAGGGCAAGAAGGCTCCACACAGAACCTGCTGCCTTTCTATTTCCGAGTCAAAGGCGAAGCATTATTCCTGAACCTTCCGCCCTGATTCACCTAAGCCATTGTCAGGAGCCTCTAGGCACCTGCCAGCCCACATGCATGCACACCAGCGACCATATTCAGAGACATTTAATGTTCCCTGGCTTAAAAGAAAACAGAAGGCTACCGATAAACCTTCAACCACTTCTCTCCCTTCTGAAACAGCCTGGAGAAGGTGAACAATGTGAGTACAACCTCGATTTCCACAACCTGCCGTGAGCCCACTACCAACTCCACCCTCCAGCACTGCCAGTGGACGGTTTTTAGTCTTCACCTAGAAGGCCCCACCCCACTCCCCTTCTGGCTGGCAAACTCCCCTTTATCCCGTAAAACCATCTTCAAACAACTGGCCCCTAAACTACACACACACACACACACACACACACACACACACACACACACACACACGCATTCTGTGCTCCTCTGAACGGCTCCAAGACCTATACCCATATCCATTACTGAAAGTACCAGACCATGTTGTGTAGTAATTAGTGCTGACACTAATTAGCACTGCCAGACTGGAAACTCTGCATCACTGGATCCCCAAAGCTGACCCAGAGTCTAGCATATCACAGGTGATGACCACAGGCTTATTGATCTGGACTGCAGTGCAGACAGAAGGACTGTAATGCCCCACACTGGGGAGGTGGGAAGGAGCACCTACAAGGCTGTAAACATCCAGGACAGTGAGCCGGGGTGTGATGAGGGGGAAGTTGGGAGAAGAGTGTGATCAAAAACATTCTGGGCTGGAAGTACAGAGAACTCAGTTCTGGTGCGGGTCCCGCCACTGCATCTCAGCTGTGTAACTCTCTGGGCCACTGGTTCTTTAACTGGGACATGAAACAATTTATTCGCTCAAAGACCATGTATGTGGACCGCATAATCTAAGTTATCACCGTCCCTCAATATTCCAGTTAGTGCTGGGGAAAATGCACAGAAATCAGAGTGCTGGAGCCACAGTCCAAAGAGAAACGCCCTGCCTTGTTAGATGCCCAGCAGAAGTCAAGAAAGAGCCCACTCTTCCCAATAAACAGGCTGTCTTCCTGTTCCCAAACCAAAACAGGGTTACCATCTCGGCACTGCTTAATTTAAGCTCTTATTTCTTCACTACAAGGGAGCCTTCTGGTCTCCTTGATCTCGAACCTAACAGGATTTTCCCTTATCCCTTCCCCCAAATAAAATGAATAAAAATTTGAAAATAGAAGTAAATTGCTATGAATTTGAGGCAAAGACATCTGTTGCAAAGTGAAGCAGCCAAGAAATACGACAGCAAACCCTGGGTCTTCAAGGCTTGTAAATAGACAGGAGATTCGACACACAGGCCCACTGGCTCACCTGGACTGCTGGCTCCAGGCCTCTGGAGGAGATTTTCAGCTTGGCTCGCCGCGCCTGCTTTCTTAGAGAGCAAGGCTGGCAGTTCCACTGAAGACAGTGCTGCCGATCAGCATGGATTTTAAATCTCTCTTCACGGGGTTTTCTAAGAATTTTTTTTTTCATCTTTTAAGTTCAGTGTACAAGTTTGAGAATTGATAACATCTAAAATACACTCTGCATTAATCCATGAGTAGTAGACTGCATCTCCCTACACAGAATCTAAAACTGCGGCAATGGGAGCGTGGGGAGCGGTGTAGGTATCTTACAAATATATTTTTTAAAAGTAATATGTAAACATAATCAAACAAATACAATTAAGTGGAAAACTAATCTAGAAGAAATTATGTGCCCGTTTCTCAAGCGGGAAAGGGATGTCTTTGGCTAATACAAATTTATCTAGTTTTTTTTTAAGATTTTATTTATTTATTTGAGAGGCAGAGAGAGAGAGTGTGTACAAGCAGGGAAGGGAGGGGCAGAGGGAGAGGGAGAAGCAGGCTCCCCGCTGAGCAGGGAGCCCGATGCGGGACTCAATCCCAGGACCCTGAGATCGTGACCTGATGCTTAACTGACTAGGCCACCCAAGAGCTCCCAGATTTCTCTAGTTTTAAGACAACTTTCCTATATTAATCACTGCTGAAATCCTGTTCCAGAAGCAGGTACACGAAGACTAAATACAAAAAAAAAAGGCTCTCCCCTTGCCTCAAAGATGCCTTACAAAAAGTCTACTCGCTCTACTGATAAGCATATCAGGTCAACTGTTCAGCTTTGTACTAAACACACCCCAAGCCTCCAGAAACTAACATCAGGTATGAGTCCTGCTCATAAGCCCGCTGACAGCCTGTTGCAAATCACTCCAGGTGCCGACCTGCACAGCTGCCTCTTTGAGACCTGTGGGGATCCTGCTCTCTCCCTCTGCACATGTCACCTAAAAGTCCTTTGAGACGTGACTTTCTATGATTTTGAAGTGGAGGGAAGCAACTCTGGTAACTAAAGGAGAGAAGTAAATCACCATCCCCACAGCTATTCCCACAGTGCTTACAGGAGCAGATCTTACGAAATAACTCCTTGGCTGCCAAGAAGAAACCTGGCTGGTTTTCTTAATTGGGCTTGGTGAGACAGAGTGCCTTCCACTGGGGCTGTTGGGCCCGATGATGACAGAAGACTATTACTCAGCAGAATACATACTATACCAAGGGACACACCCTAGGGTTGCTGTCACCCCACCAGTTATCAAAAGCCCTCCTAACACAGGAAATGTAGTAAGTCGTGGACATTAATTGCGATACCAGAAGAAACAGAAACTTAAGGGGCTGGCTTCTGGTGACAGCCTTCACTCAGACTCTCCACGACTGCACTGTTCACAGCTGTCAAGTCTCGGAACAATCGGCTAGGGGAATAACCAGGGGGAGAGACGGAAGAAATCACCCACATTTTAAAGGTCAAGAGGTGTAACCGGCATCTCCTCTTTTCGATGCCATTTTATAGCAACACTCTCCCCCCAAAGAATATGTGACCCAATCTTCTCTGTGCCTTCCTTCTCACTGAGTTGTAATTCACCCCTTACAAAAGGCAGGGTGTCTGGGTTTAATCTCAAACTATTCTGTTGGAAATGTGAAATTCTGACCCAGGATAGCCCTGCATGTAGCCCACGCAACAACACAACTGTAGGTGGCGTTTTATTAAGCGCTTACTGCATGCCATATAGTTCATTTTACCACTTACTGTGGTAAGTGCTTTACCTGCATGATCTCCCTCAACATAAACCGTGAAAGTTTAGTAATAGCATGAACCTAAATGTGAAAAGTAGCTAGTTGACTACAACAATGTGTATCACTTAGCCAACATCACACATCCAGGGAAAATGGGTCCAAACCTAAGCAGTCAGCCCCAGTCTTAACCACTCACCATGCAATACTGAAAATAGTTACAAATGTTTTAGAATGGGGAATGGCTCACACACAAACACACGAATTTATACAACCATAACAGAGAGAGAGAGGGAAAGAGAGAGAGAGAGAGAGGAAGGAGGAGACTATGAATGGATGCATGAATGCATTTTCTCTCCAGGCAAAATCTTTAAGAGCAAAACAAGGGCTCCTCTCTTGTAGGGCAATTAACTGCAAGTATGCGCTCCTACCTTCACCCAAAGCAGACACATTCCATCGAGTGCCAAGATTTTTAAAAGTTAATTCCAACTTTGTTAGAGAGACTTTCAAGTTCTACCTTCCTCTTTATATCAAGTGTTTACCGAAGACCATTACTGTCAGACCCTAACTTGAGAAAATAAACAGATACCATCCCTGACCATCTCAAGTGCAAATGTTAATCTGTCATTTGGCTTTAAGATGAAAATGATCTTCTTAAAAGAGAAAAAGAATGTTAACTGTGTGGAACCAAACCAAACCAGAGCAAAAGAAAAACAAAAACAAAAAAACAAACAAAAAGCAACTCTATTCTTTACAGATTATTGTAACAATATGTCACTTTCATTATAACTTTTTACAGAAAAAGCAAACAATTACAATAAGATCTACAGTATGTAGTCTGCTTTTATAAGAAAAAAACAGTCTTCAAATGTTTTTATAATAATATATAGTTATCACCAAGCATAATTACCTACCTTACCCCACAAAATTGTTCTCAAATCTTCTGATGACAAGTTATTATAAAAGATTGATTTCACCTCACTGATCACTTATAGGAAATCTATCACAACTGCACTTAATAAAATAGATTATCTTAGATCCTTAGACTTCACCCTGAATTCCTAAGGTTGCTTATAAGCACTTATACTTTTTTTTTCTTTTGCTATCAGTCTTAGGGAATGTTCCTTTTCTCCTTCATTCATTAGAACATGATTTTAGGAGATGGAATGTCCGTGGCAGAGTTGAAACATTACATTAGCTCGAGTTAAGCTTAATTTTAAAATCGGAAATAGGAAAAAGGTACCGACAGGCATGCTACCTTAATAAAATATTTTTGTAATATGCATTCCAGGGCTTTAAAAAAAAAAAACAGATGAAGAAGAAACAAAAAAACAAACCTCAGGATGGAAAACAAGGCCACTGATGCAAAAAAGAAGTTACAAAACAGAATTCCAGGTTGCTAAAATATACAGAGAAGGATCTTAAATTGATTAAAGTAATAGATACAGATGTCCTCCAAGGCATCACACACTCAGAAATCATTGTGGGGAGAAGAGGAAAATGGAAGCAAAAAGACTGGCTGGTTTTTTAAATGGTAACTATTAAGAACTAAAATTTTACCTTGTTCAATTATTTTTAAAACCACATTCCACTGAATTATAATTGTGGACTGTTGAGGACGGAAACTTTCCCAGAACTGAGTATATGTTTAACCATGGGAATGATGTGGCAACGTCAACCACCCACAACAATCTGGGAAACAATGCAAAGCAAGAGAAAGGGCCACCACACCCTTCAGAGGTGGGTTCTTACTTTGGTTTTTTTCATCCTACCATAATCAAGCCCCATTAGTTTTAAGTACAATCTTTATGTTCTTCCAGAGTTCAGGACCTCAGAGATGAACACCCACGTGGTGGCTTCTGGATCTGGTATAGCAAGTGTGATTCATCTGGGTCTGGGTCTGAAATGTTCAGAGCATATACTTTCAAGATTTAGGAATAACCTGCACTAAGCTAAAAGTGAAAAGGGCGTTTGATCAGTGTATCTTAATGGTGGGACATCCTTCCGGGGTTGGGGAGGAGGAGCTTTCCTAACGTTGGGCTAATATTTCTGACCCCTTCTGGATAATAAATTCCTACAAATGCTATGCTATGCTTTGGCTCACCATATAAAGACTACATTATATGCTGAGCTAGAAACAATCATTAATCATTAATCAGCCATGGGCAGCAGCTTGGAGGTGATAACACCCACAGCTCAAGGTGTGACCTCCAGGCCATACCCCCCCAAGCACTTAACTTCCTCTGTGCTCCCAACTGCCCCACCCAACCCGCAGGCTCTGTTCCTCTCCGTTCCTCACTGCCTTCCCTTTTCTTTCCCACCACCAGACTTCAGCATTTTTAACTCAAATCAAGATTTTAGCAGTGTCTTCTTGTTTTAATGAGTTTTTGTTTCCTTGTGCTAAAAGTCAGTTTCACATTTCACAGATCAAGGGAAATAAATACCCAGGAAGTCAAGTAAATTTCACACAGAGCCTTTAACTGATAGTTCTTGAGATTCAGGTTCATTCTGGGTCATAAACCCAGTATCATGCTATGTTCCTTAAGAGTCAATCAAGTAAGTGCCTCCCTAGCAAGATCCCGAATCAAGTAACACATAAGAGCCTTAAAAAATATAAACACATATATGTAGAGTTTTATGTATGTGTGTGTGAGTATACATATGTGTGTACTACATATGTATACAAGCGCACACACTTCCTCCTCCAGAAAGGAAAGCCACTCGAAGATATAAATTCCTTTATTGGATTCCACCTGGTCAAAGGCATAAACAGGGCCCTGGTGATCTGCCCTGCTCCCCAAACACCACCTCTCCAGCCTCATTTCTCTTCACTCCACCTCCTGATAGATCTAGCACAATCAAGTTCTTTCAGTAGCTAGTACTTAAATGCCTGGCTCTCTCTTGCCTTTCATTTCTCTGCCAAATATTTTCTTTCCCCTCCCTAATCTAGGCCAGCTTACCTCTTGCTCATACTACAGATCTCGATTTGAAAATGGCTTCCTCTGAGAAGCCATTCATGCATCAGCCATTCAAATCTGAGTGAAATACTCCTCCTCTGCACTCTTAGGACATCCTGTAGCTTAAATGCCTATGGACCTGTCTGTGTGTTCTCCTCAATAGAAAGTGCCAAAGATACGAGAGACCCCATCTTGTTCATTGCACCTAGAGGAGACATTACCTATGACAGGTACTCAATAAGTATTTGATAACTTATATGTAAAGTTGACTGTTTTATCTATTTGCACTAATATTCCTGTTAACAAATGGCCTCCAGGTACAGGCTGTAACCGACACTACTTGTATATTATTTCATGGCATTCTGAGTATTTCAGATAAATCTTACAATATATGAAGGTAAATCATCAGCAACAAGGAATTCTCCCAAGGTTTTAGATCTACCTATAACAAACATTTCCTACCTAAATGGGTTAGCTATGGAATATCACAGAAGTTAGGTAGAAAGCTATTTACTCAAATTTCCAAGTTTTCATTTCCAAAAAATATGGGGGGAAATGGGGTAGAGAGAATTGCTCCTGAATAACCCTTCTCTATGGACGCCACAGTACACAGTCATTCACTAAATGAATGGCTTTGTTAGTATTAAAATAAGAGATTGCATCATCTACAGTGTACTGTTACCCAGTTGGCATAACAGATATTGATCAAATAGTAACCAGTTACCTATTTCAAAGCGTGAGTACAGATTTTAAAGAATTAAAAGAAACGTGCATTCAGTATTCTCAGTCAGACTGAGAATAAACGGGTGCTGTATTCATTCAGGAAGAGGCTTTAACACGGGGTGGTCTCTCCAGACATCAACTCCTCTTCTCCCATTTGCTCTTGGATTTACTCAGACTCGCGCTGCCATCCACCCACTGAAACTAACTTGTCCAGCCCTCCACACGGCTCAATACACTGGTCAATTCTGTGTCCCCTTCTCTGCCCGCATGTGATACTCGGCCCAGTTGGCTGCTCCTTCCTTCTGGGCATCCTTTCTGCACTGGCCCCTGGGACCACCCTCTTCTAGCTTTCCTTCTGCTATAGGCAACTCTTCTAGCTTGTCTTCTGCTAGAGGCAAGGGCTTCACAGCAATCTTCCTGGTTGCTCATCTTCCAGACTGCTGAAGATTGGATTCCCCAGGTTTCCTTATCTCTTCACTTGTCTTTTGCTCACTCATCTGGTGACCCGTCTGGTCTCGAGCCAGTCCCCACCTGCCCCATTAATCCAGACACATCCACCCGACCACCTGCCTCACTTGGGGAACTAACACACACCGCAATTTTAAAATCTGACTATTCCCTTAACCATCTCCTCCCACATCCCCCAGACCAAACACTTGATGCGTAACCTCTTACACTAATATCCAATATCCCAATAAATGCTACTGGCCTTTTAGAACACCCAGATCATGAACACCTCTCGTGGTGGCCACAGCTCCCACTGGGTGCAAGTGTCGTCGTTCACACAACTGCTGTCCTAGCATCCTATTCCCTGATTCTACTCTTGCTCACTTCTGTCTTCTCAACGCAGCAACCACTGTAACCTTAAAATGTAAGTCTGATAGCACTCCTTGGCTCAAAATCCTCCAATGGCTCCCCAAACATCAAATTAAAGCCATATGTGTATAACGATCTCTAAGATCTGCACCATCTGGTCTCCAATCTCAATCTCTGATCTCACTTCCTGCTGCTCTTCCCTTTGCTCACTCTGTTCCAGCCACACTAGGCACCTTGCTTATCCAACACGTCAGGCACTCTCCTGTCTCAGGGCATTTGCAACTGCTGTTTCCTCTGCCGAAACATTCCTCCACCTGTTGGCTCATTGCTCACTGAAATCCCTCCCTGGTCACCGTAGTTACCACACATTGTATCCTCACTCCCTGCATCCACTATGCATCTCCTCCCCACAGTATATGCCAAATTTTACTTATATTCCATCTACCCCTACTAGAATAGCAGCTCCAGGAAGATAGGAACTATTGTATATTTTATTCACTGTTGTATCCTCAGCTCTTGGAACACTGCCTGGCACAATGTAGGCATTCAATAAATATTTTTTGAATGAATGCATGGTGACTACGAACCCTCACCGGACTTTGTGGAAGTACCAGTGAACAGGGCACTCTAGTTAACAAAGAGTTAGTTAAAGGCAAAGAGTTAGAGTTCTATTTCTCCTGATGTGGCCCAGTGACACAGTACTTCATCAAAAATTTCCCTTCCAGAACTAAAATGCATGTGAAAGACAAGTAGCTTCATTACAGAATACCAGGTAAATGGAGTCAGTACTAATATAAAAACCACAGATGGGAAATTAACAAGTTTTAATAGAAATGTTAGCCATTCAGAACACTGGTAAAGATATTCTAAGAAAAATAACCTATGATGTTACAGCTGATCCTATTAAGTAAAGAACCCATTAATTTTACCTGAAGGAAATCACAGAAGAAATCATGCCTACTTCTAAGGGTTCGATGGGCCAACGATGAATAAGAAAACGGGCCGTATCATACCTGCTGCGGGAGGACCTGTCACCCCTTACCTTTGGTGCCAGGCCCTTAAAGAGCCCTACACACCCTTGGCTGTCTCCAGGTTGGTCCTTCCACTCACCCACTTGCTTTGGCAGCCCAAAAAAGGCACTAATCTCAGGAATGAGCTCCCCCATCCACACAGCAATTTCGACCAAGCATGTTAACCAAAACTGCTTATCTCACTAAGCACTGGACAAAACTTCAGGGACGACTCCAGGGTGAATTGTGCATTTATCAGCACTGATTTTAAATCTCCATTTACATGCTGTCCTGTAGGACTCTTAAACTTTCCCATTTTATTTTGCATCACATACCCTTTAATGCACCATACAGAAATAATTCGAGGTGTCATATTCATGTATATTGCATCATTTCACACTCAAGTATGAGGACCTAAATTTTAGCTAACACTATCCTATTTTTACACGTTTCATGTGCCAAGCTGCATGATATTTACACCTCATTAAAACATGAGACAATCATAGTGCTGTAATAAGAGAGGGCACTGTGTTTTCTTAAGGGTTTGAATCATGCAAGACATTGGTACATCATGCAAGATGCATCTTCTACAAATGGGAAGAGCTTTTGAAGTTGGTATCTATAAGGTGTGTTCACCCTTAAACCTGCAGAACAGCTCCTCCCAGAATTCAACACAGATGACTGGCACTGCCATGTGAAGTCACTGCGCCACCAAACCTGGACATGAAAGTCCCTTCTACCACTCACACATCAGACCCTGCTGGGGCTCCCTGTCCACTCTTGGGTGGTACCTCTTTCACCATTCTTTTCTCTGCTTTTGTTCTCAAGGCTTCTGGTCTAGTTCAGGCCTCCTCGGCTCTCACTGAGGACCCCAAACACCCCTTAGAGTAGGTCTCCTAACCACTCCCCCTCAGAGTCCTCCCCACCTTCCACAGTTCTAGCAGCACCATGCCTCCGTTCAAACCCTTCTATTATTTCCCCAGTGAATTAAGAGCAAAGCTCCTAAAGGTCAGTGGCTCTCAAACTGTGGTTCACAGACCACCAGCAAAAGACATACAGGGCTGCCTTCTAAATATGTGGCTCCCCCACCTACGACATTAGCAGACTCTGGCAGTTAGGGCCACCGACCATTTGGTCCGTACTAGTGACTCTTATGCCCACTAAAATCTGAGTGCTCCTAAAGTCTTGCATTCATATAACACGGCTGGACATACTTGGCTGTGCTGGACAAACCAGCCTACACAAGACAAAAAAAAAAAAAAAAAAACTAAACTAAAAAAGACTGGCTAGCTGTTTGATGCTAACAGAGAACTGCTAAGGCAGCCAAAACTCGCGGCGTCAAGATCCTGAAAAGGCAAGAAAACCCATCTAACCTTCTTCCGCATGTTGCTCTTTGCACCTTTTCTGATTCCCAAACATCCTGAAGACAAGAGGCCAAGTAGAGAGTAGCCATGGCTCTGAATACAAGAGAAAAATCATTTCTCTTCATCGGTAAAAGAGAATAAAAGCCACCTTGAATTCTATCATCCAGAGATAACCCATACTGGCACTGTAATGTACTTCCTTTCAGTCTCTTTTTTTTAATGTATATTCACACAATCTCAGAATTGTAGCTTATGAGAAAACCAGAACCTAAAATCATTGACTACCCAAAGGTTATTTCATCCCTATTAAATATATTTGAAAATCCATCTTTCCCCATTTACAACAGCCAAATCAAGTATTTTTAAAAAGAAACAGAACAGGGGGGGCCTGGGTGTCTCAGTCAGTTAAGCGACCGACCCTTGATTTCAGCTCGGGGCATGATCTCAGGGTTGCAAGATCGAGCCCCACGTCAGGATCCACACTGGGCGTGGAGCCTGCTTAAGATTCTCTCTCCCTCACCCTCTGCCCCTCCCCCCACTGCCCTGCACACCTGCACACACACACTCTGTCTCTAAAAATAATAATCGTAATAAAAGAAACAGATATCGTTCTCTCCAGAATTTTTTTTAATTGGGTTGTGAAATTACAGGTTAAATTTACACAGGTCAATTCAAATCATACCGTTAATAACATAAATGTTTTTCCCTTGCCCTCAAAACTTATTACCATCCAACTTATATCGGTACCTACCAAAGAGAAGCTGGGTGACAGGTCAGGTTCTAGAATCAAATGTCTTGATTCGAACCCCATTTACTTATTACACAACCTGAGAGAGCTCAGGGCCTGGTTTCTTTAACTCTAGAATGAAGACAATGAAAGTGCCACTGTCAAATGGGCATTTTGAAGACTAAACAAGATTAATTCACAAAAGTCCTAGCAAGGGCCTAGCACATACAGAAACTCAGTGTCACCTGCTAACTGCTACCTCCTTACTAAGCCATGAGCTTCTTGACAACAGGCTTCATTTATAACTGACTCATCTTTTTGTCCCTAGCATGAAAAAGGAGATAGGGGGTGCCTGGGTGGCTCAGTCGGTTAAGCGGCTGCCTTCGGCTCAGGTCATGATCCTGGGGTCCTGGGATTGAGCCCCATGTCCGGCTCCCTGCTCAGGGGAGAGCCTGCTTCTCCCTCTCCCTCTGCCTGCCACTCTGCCTACTTGTGCTCTCTATCTAGCTGTCGAATAAATAAATAAATTCTTAAAAAAAAAAAAGAAAAAGAATAAGAAGATAGATCTTAAGTCAACTGTTAACTTACTAAATCAAACAGGACCCCACAAACTAGCACAAAAATTTGCAACATATACCCTACTTTAAAATCTTTCTGTACAAAGGAATGAACTTATGTATGAATGAAATCTTTCTGTACAGGAACAGTGCCTGTCAGGGGCCAATCCCACACAGCCAATGGCAAAGTAAGCTCAATCAAGAGGAGCCAAGTTCCTGTTTTCTCACTGAAGAGTAACTACCTAATGGTCTGCTACGTCCATTAAAGCATTGGTATTTTTGACCTAACAATACCTGCATGGAGTTACATATTGCAATGTCAGGAATAATGGAACTTGTTAAATTGCAAAATGAAATTATAGGTAACACACGGATTTGCTACTTAACTGATGAATTACTGCAGAGCTCATTGTATTCACAACTTATAGGTAAGTTTCTCACTTGGGCAATTAACACCTGACCATGACTGCCCACAGAGGGAATTACAAACTGACCCCCAGATGTATTTTGTGTGTCCGATGGCACACAAAAACCGTAAACAGTTTTCTAAAAACTGGGAAATGTCACGTGCAATGCCAGATTTCCAGCTTCATTGTGAAAACAACAAAACAACAAAAATCAGAAGATCTGGAAACTGCAGATCTAGTCATCAGAAACTAAGCCAACGAATGTGTCTTTGGGTTTGCCACACTCTTGGCCACTTCCTACTGACTCACATACGCCTACATTTCCACTTCTGACACTGCCTGCCTGGCCCCCTTAGGCCTCTGAGTTTGCAACTCTCACTGCAAGCCCCAGTACCAGTCCTGGTCTTCGTGTTCATTTCTGCAGTACCTTTTCTATTTGGGACTCTCTTGGCCTTGGACAACTGCCGGGGTGCGAGGGGCTCCCCAAACTCCACCCGCACTGACTCAGTGTCCATGTACTCAGACAAAAGAGCTTTTCACCTTGAGCTGCTCTGAGGAATTCTCTTCTCTGCTTTTTCCTTCCCTCACTTCTCTTCGCATCTGCCTGCCCAGTTCAAAGGCAAAACCTGAGTGCTAAGTGAGAGACAACAAGGATCCACCCTCTCTCAAAATGGAATGGAGGAAGGGGTGTTATATTCTGCTCCTCTATTAGAGCAAAGTCTGGAAATTCCACTCGAAACCTAAACAGGTCCCCTCGGACCATGAAACATTCCTCTTCTTCTGTGTTTTCCTGGGGCTGAGCACTCACAGCAAAAGAATCCCCTGGGTCTGGGGTAGAGCAACGGGTTAGGAGCCCACAGGGTAACAGCTTTGACCCTCCCCTGCCCGCTCTGTGGAAAGGACACTCACAGACAGAGGTACATTAACTCATCCACTGAAATCCGTAACAACCGTTCCTACTGGAAAAAGCTCTCCTTTCTAAGTGATCATTATGTATTAGTTAAAAACCAACTGTAGATAGGAACTACGGGGGATAGTCTGCCTTAAATCATTGATTTTTGAATGTTCTACATGAGCGGTATAAACCAAAGGTCCTCAAATTTTAGCCAGCAGCAGGATCTCCTGAAAGACTTGATCCAATGCAGTTTCCTGGGTCGCACCCCCAGAACTTCTGATTCTGTGGGTCTGGGATGGGGCCCTGGAATTTACATGTTTAAGCTCCCAGCTGATGCTGATGCTGAAAAATTAAGTTCAAGAACAACAATGATGAGATGTTTCAGGGCGGGGGGGTGCCACATGTATGAGACTGGGAAAGGGTCTCAAGAAAATACCAGCTTAAAAATGCCAGGAGTCAGGCCCAATATTCATATATTTATAGGTGCTCATTGTGTGTGCAGATTAGATGATACCAGGTAAGAATGAAGAATCTCCCCACATCCAAAATGGGTTTTTCTTCACGAATCAGCATTCTGTAAGATTCTCCAACTTGGCTCAGGGGTACTTATAACCAAACCACTTCATACTACAGGTCTCTAGACATATTCTAACAGGGAGTATTTGTGGTATTTTTCCATATTATTACTAACAGTTTTGGTTTTAGTGTAGAGTCACTTCTCACAGCCATGTTACCTGTATGTGGTTCGTGTGGGACTCCAGCTGGAATCCATGTTAAGAATGTGCTCACAACTTCAACAGGTATTATATGAAGTCTGGTCTACTCTACATAGGAAGCCAGCTTTCCTATCTCAAAGATCATATTCCAGGTAGTTTGACTTGACTCCCTTTAAAACACTGTAATTTAAAATTACTCTGGGAACATGAAAGACTATTCAGTTAACACAGGTTCAAGTTAGAAACACACACACACACACACACACACACACACACACACACTACTACTACTAAATCCAAAAGCACTGAATTTCCCCTCTGCTGCAAATCTCTGAAAATAGGAAATAGAATGTTTCCTTTCACTAAAAGGTTTTCCTCAGGAAAGCATGATTCAGATTATCATAATCACTGCCTTTTCTGATAGATAACACATGGGGGTTTGTCCTCTAAAAGGGCTGACAGATTTTCTTCTTGGGGGGAAGGGAGAATAGGTGTGTGTAGTAAGCTTCAGGTTATTCTCCTATAAGCCCACCCACCTTCGTTTCTCTCCCACTCTACCCTGTTGATAAGTAATGCATTAAGTGCTTAAAAATGTGTTCAACTCTAAACCTGTTGAAAATTCCTCAATACACATCTATTCAACCAAAAGCATGGTGGCTCTCTTTTCTAAAACACAAGTAGGATAGTCTTTCAATGGAGCAAAAATATTTTAAATCAGATCTATCCATGGGTTCCTTTGACTCAAACACTCTTTAAGGGTTCCTACAGAAAGCTTTCTAGCTTTTACAACCTACTGATCTGCATTCTAAGGAACTGTTTTGCTCTAATAAACACAACTGCATTTGCCCTTCTGATCCCAGGTTAAAAACTGTTCAATCAGCCATCTGATGTCAAAGAAAACAAACTAGGCTATGTCCACTTTCACAAAACCCCTATTCATAGATGAATAAACAGCTTCAGAAACTGTAGCTCCCAGCAAAATGTGCCAGGAAAGAACAATACTGGGAACAAAGCATGTGAAGGCAAAAAGACAGATCCCGCTCTCTATTTAAATGACAAGAGAGTAATCAGAATGAGGGGAGGGTGGGAGCCCTCCTAACTCTAGTAAGGAAAAAACAAAAAAACAGGAATATACATACATCACAATTTCAAATATAAAATTTCAAAATGATCTATCAATGAACCGACTCTATCTAGAACTTGGCTTCTCAAATGCTGGAGCCACCAAAACCTTAGTCCAAAATCCCATCATCTCCAGAAGAGCATAATGCATGCCTGCTGGACTCCCTAAATTCACTTCTGCCCCAGAATCCAAATCAAATTTGTCACTCCCCCGCTTTCCACAACAACTAGAAGAAACTGCCAACACCTGACCTGATTTGTAAGACCCTAAGGATCCGGCCTCTGTGCATCTCTCTCACGCCATCTCTACCCACCCCCCCCCCCTTCCCCACCACCACCACCATCCCTGCTCTTCAGGACTCCACCACACTGCCAATTTTCTCAAACACTCCAAATTCACTTACACCTCAGGTCCTTAGCACTGGCTGTTGGTCTATTTTGCTGTGGTCGTTGTTATTGTTGTTTGTCAACCCCATATTAAAGCAGGGACCCCAGCTGGATGCCTGTACCTGGAACAGAGCTGGATTTTTAGCACCTAGAACAGTATGTGGAACTTAGTAGGTCCTAAGTAATTAAGAAACTCTTTTTACTGCGGGGTGGAATTGTCATCAACATGAGTCTTCCTCCTAAACTCCTGCTCCTAAGCTCTTTCCAAGAAAGCTACTCCACAACTGTTCTATAATACCACGTTCCTCTAAGGTCCTCAAAGGAAATGAAGGAAAAGTGTCCCAGGAAACACGAGGTAAAAACAGAAAATGGAGTTGATTTAACATACCGATATACCAATAAAAAGGGAGGATGGAATTGTTATGTTATTAGTAAACATGTGAAAGGTGACTATCAATCACAACAGTGTTAAATATTCAAACAAAAATAAAATCCAACTGTACTACATATTAACTTGGAGCTATTATGAATTAATCATTAATAAGCATTAATAATCATTAATAAGCTAATAATACAGCAATTTATATGCTGTACATTCCCTGTACATTCCTTATACTGCCTCTTTTAACTGTAACTAAAACCTGTGTATTGGTTATTTTCAGTCCTATTTTACAGATGAAAAAACTAAGGAAGGTTTGAAGACCAGAAGCTATTTACTCAACCTTTCAAACCAGTTAAGTGTTAAACACAGAACGTGAATCCAGTTTTATTTTATTCCAAAGCCTGTATGTCGTTCACTGCAGCTGCTTGACCTTGTCTCTCAAAGCATTTAAAATGAGGGATGCGGGGCGCCTGGGTGGCTCAGTCGTTTAGCGTCTGCCTTGGGCTCAGGTCATGGTCCCAGGGTCCTGGGATCGAGCCCCGCATCGGGCTGCCTGCACGGCGGAGCGTGCTTCTCCCTCTCCCACTCCCCCAGCTTGTGTTCCGTCTCTTGCTGTCTCTCTCTGTCAAATAAATAAAATCTTTAAAAAAATAATAAAAAAATAAAATAAAATAAGGGACGCCTGGGTGGCTCAGTTGGTTAAGCATCTGCCTTCAGTTCGGATTGTGATCCCTGGGTCCTGGGATTGAGTCCTGCATCCAGCTCCTTGAGCAGTGGGGAGCCTGCTTCTGCCTCTGCCCCTGCCACTCCCCGCTTGTGCTCGCTCTCTCTCCCTCTTTCTCTGACAAATAAATAAATAAAATCTTTTTTTTAAAGCATTTAAAATGAAGCCACGGTGAATAATCAAAGGCAAGCAGGAAATGTGTTTATATGTGTGTGTGTGTATGTCTCTGTGTATGATTCTACCAAAGAGAAATACTAATTGCATTATAGACAAAAAACTACAACATGACACTCAAAATAAAAATTAGATTAGGAGTGTCAGAAAAAGAAATGATGCATTCCACCACTGAGCTGCATTCTGAACAATACAACCAATCAACAACTACAATAAAATAAATAACTAGAGGTTAAGTGTCTCAAAGGCTAAAGGGCCAGGTTAAAATACACAGGGTCCTGCTTAGGCTGTATAATTGAAAAAGAAAGAAACAAGAAAGAAAAGGCCTATGTCCCATGAGTATAAGTCCTAAGGGGATAATCAGGAAACACAAAAGTCAGAAGTTCTTTGCAGCTGCCCCTTCCCACATTTGCCAATTAGGAAAAACAGAAAACACCCACCTTGGCCAGAGGAGGAACCTGGTCTGGAGTGAACGGAACAAGAGAACAGAAGCCTGGGGAGTCCGGTCCCAATTCCTGGCCTTTGACCTTGGCCAACTCATGTAACATCCATAAGCCAATATGTCCTCATCGGCCACAGAGAGATGCCTTCCCTGCACATCTCTGGGGCTTGTGAAGACTCAGAAAGGAACAAACATGGAAGAACTCTGCAGAGTTCATGTGAATAAAACTTCCTTTATTTATTAGAAGCTTACATAATGGCTAAGCCTGGGGTGAAAACTCTAGGAATACCACGAAAGGAGAGCAAAATGGGAAATCAAAGTGAGAACAAGAATGTCCCAGAGCTAGAACCCAACAGGCTAGGAAGGGTCAGAACTGGAGGTGGCGACACAGAGTGTGAGACAGAGAAGAGAGGCCCCCACAGCTCCATGCAATGGTGTGAACACAGAAAGGGAGGCTTCCAGGGGAGGCTCGAGCATGAGGAGGTCATTCCCAGTCTCTAGGGAGACAGAACCAAGACACCTGGCCTTGGCACAGCACACACTTTTCAATTTTGAGAACTACTCTGTTTATTCCCAAAATAACATTCTGTGTCATTTTCCACCAACAGTGAAGTCTTTCTGCAAAATCTGCTCATCATGGTAAACTCTGTGCAGTCAGTCACAAATGCCCACCTCATCCTCCCATGTCCACCTGATGATCCCGACAACACACTTCAACCACCGTGCCTACGGACCACCCCACAACTCCCTTCTTACTACCTGTTTTAAAAAACAAAACAACACAACACACCAAAAAAAAAAAAAAGACTGTTAGGAGAACTCTTCAAGTCCCAAAACATAGGTAAGAAATCTCAAGGGAAATGTCTCGTTAGCGTGCAGAGAATTACCTGATGCTGTTGCTAGGTGGTGCTTATAAATATAAGTACACACACTAAGATTGCCTTTTTGCTTTAATTAGTGGCCTAGTCAAGCATCCTCAAATTAAGTGTCATCATTTAAGGGCTTAAATAAAACAGATTGAGCCCATGTCAGATCAGACCACAGAACATACCAACAGAGTATAAAAATGGGTTTGCAGTTATGCGCCACAGCAGTGCTTCTCAGACTGTAATGAGCACACAAATCACCAGGGGATCTTGTGAAAATGCGGATTCTGATTCAGTGGCTTCTGCATCTCCAACAAGCTCCCAGGTAATGTGGACTGCTGGTCATGGACTGGGTGCCAGATAGCAGCCGACGTGTGACTGCATGAGCCAGCCCTAATGCTGGGTCCACTGGAAGTCCAGTTACTATTAAAAAAAAAAAAAAAAGGTTGAGATAATATGGTTTGGATTTATTTACCCAAAGAAGGTTCATGATACTGGCAAAAGATGTCTATCACTCAGCTAACCAAGAATCTTCCTGATCAGCTGCAAACCCTGCCCTGGGTCCTCTGAGTGGTTGTCAAATGGCAGGGAAGTCTCCTGGGTACTGACTGGTGACGATGAATGGAGGAGTCAGCCTTATGACAGACCTGAGGGCTCAGAGAGGAAAATGTGTGACCTGGAGCTACAGAATAAAAGAGAGGAAGCAATAAAAACAAGGAGCGGTAATTTATTGAGAACTTTCGTAAGACCACACAATCCGGGGTAGAACGGGGATACAGCTCCCGAGTTTGACTGCAGAGCCCACCCTCACCACGGAGCTCCACTATCCTGGCACAGACCACAGAATTGATGAAGTCATGGGGGAGGGGAGGGTGTTTACGAGCACCACCACTTATAAATACGGAACCCTGAGCAAGTTCTCTCTCTCTCTCTCTCCCTCTCTCTCCGCTTCAGTGTCTCCATCTTTAATATGGGTTAATAATGGTTTGTACAGCTGAATGGGTTTTCTGAGAATTATATGAGTCAAAATAAAGCACTTAGCACAGTGGCTGACACACAATAAATGCTTCAATAACTGTTTTTCTATTATTAGGATTATGATAACTCTATGGCGAGAGCCCAGGAAATAGAGGAGAACCATGAAGAGAGTGGAATAAAACGAGTTTCTGACCCACGAGGGAGATGTACAACTGTCAAAAGAAAAGGACCTCCTTTTTCACTGGCCAAAGAGGCTACAGGGAACAGAAAAACTAACTGGAATCAGGACTGCAGGAAGAGCTGGCCTCCGTGTGGACGGCAGCAAGAGGGACCTACGGGTCTAAGCCTGGAGTCGACCTACAGTGCACCAGATCTCTACAGGTAACACTGAAATTCCAGCCCCTCAGGACCAAACAACGAGGCACTTTAAGACTGCTGATGTCCCACATACTAACAGACATCACAGGGAAGAACAGCGCCTGTGGCCAGATTACAGAGAATGAGCAAATGCCCCGAATCCCACAGGCTCACACCTGAAGCAAGAAACCCCTTCACTCTTGGTTCATGATCGCGAAATGGTACCCATGCTAGGAGCAAGAAGCTGGCCAGAAAGGCTTCTGTTCTGGCATTAACGCTGGGCATTAGAGATGTGCTCACTTGACAACACACTTATTGAGAGACTGTCCACGCCAGGCCAATCAATGACCAATGGCACTTCTGGGACAAATCAGTGGTCCTTCCTCCTTGTCAAAGACACCCCCCAGGGGTCTGAAAACAGAAACACAACGTGGGTGACTGCATTTTACAAGGCAACATCTAATATTTAAATCAAACTTAGAGACAAAGACATCACACAACTTACGGTTTTTGACCTGAGAAAGCGGAACAGGAATGAAAACAGAACGCCATTTCTAAAACAGGGCGGGCCTACGGGCTTGATTTAAGTGGGAAATTACGACATGTATCCTACTTTGAGAACTAACCTATAAAGATCAGTACATATAAATTACCGTGTGTCAGACACTACTTGGCTGCTTACCAATATCTATTCTCCACCCCCCCTTCCTCACTGAACAAACTCCAATTTTTTTCAGGGCCACAATGGACCCAAATTAAAAAAAAAAAAAAACACAAAAACACAAAAACCCTTCCAGTGACTAACCTCCCTTTCAGCATGAGGCTATGTGATAGTTCTGGCAACTGAGACGTAAGCCAAGTCACCTGATGGAGCTTCTAGGAGAAGACTTGGCTACCACCAGTCTCCTTCCTCCTAAAGACGGGATACTGGAGGTGGAAGAGCCATCTTGCACTGTGGCAGTAAGTACGAAGATGAACACCATTTGCTGCAACGCATGCTAAGAATGGCTCAACAGGATGGCAGAAGGAGCCTGGGCCCCTGACGGCACCACGGAGCCCCCAGCCACTTCCGAATTCCCCATCTCCAGACTTCTTTTACGAGAGAAAATCAACAGTCCCATTTGGTTAAACTCCTATAAATTGGATTTTCACTTATGGGCCCCTGACCCTATTCTCATCTGAAGATCATTTGCTTTGCAAAAGCTTTTAGAATTACTTAAAGGCAGGGTGTCACGAACTATGAATTAATCTGACTTACAAATAATCCTCCCAAATCGGTAGGATAAGACACACATACACCAGACAACTCTCCTCCACCTACAGGATATTAATAACACACGTCATGGGAATCCTGAAGGTCTGCTCTAAGAGTGAGAACCTCCTGAGAAGATGGAGTAAAGCTGAGGCACCTGGGCTCAAATGCTGCTGCCCCTCCCCCTCTGTGTGACACTGATTAGGGTACTGCACCCTTCTGTGCTCAGAACGCAACTACAGAATGGAAATATCAGTTCCTACCTCAAAACGTGGTTACGCGCGTTAAATGAGAGTGAACCTGAGTGAATACTCAGGTCTCCTCGCTCAGGAGACCTGAGCCTGACACACGGCTAAGATTTACTGAGGATCTCCTAATATTATGAAGAAATTGGTGACAGTACAGCTAAAGACTCATACACACAAAAATTATAATAATAAAATAATAATAAAATCCACATGAATTCATTCATTTTGTAGACACAGACTCTTTTTCCTAATGCATGCACCTGCCTCCTAACATCAGATCGAGAGAAAGGGCAAGCTGTAAGCCGTGGTCAGGTTTAGACAGTTTTAAACCCAAGGCTTTCTATGGTGCTCACAATCACCATACCATATTCATGCAACACAGAGCGTAGCAAAGTCTACATGAAGAACTTCTTATCAGGAGGATGTATTTATAAAGTGGGGGTTGCGTAGAGAGCTTAGCAAAGATAACTAAAAATAGCTGTATAAGCAAACAAGTTTGCATAAATCAACAGTTGATTGAAAAGTCAGTATTTTCACATCATTACTATGAGAAATATTCAAGTAATGTGTCATGCAATTTGGGAGAATGTAACCTCCCGTCTCAGAGTCTGCCACACTTACTCCTGTTATCTCTTCTAGGTTCTAACACAGAAAGTATCCAGATCATTCTATGAGGCTGTACTTAAGGGTCCAAAAGGGCACAAGTATTCTGTATCAAGTTGCCACATGCTAACCACAGGTATGTAACCTAATCAGTGTCCAGTGCTCCTGATACCAAGATATTGAACCCACTTGTAATTGCTCTTTTACGTCAGTAGGAAACTTTTCCTAGATGAAAGCAATCTCATGTCAAACCTCTGAATCTGCTCTTCCTTTTAGATGCTAAACAAACATAACAGGATGTGAATTTACACTTCTCTTCTCCCAATCCCAAAAGGGACCAAAAAAAAAAAAAAAAAGGACACGCATCTTGAGGGTGGGAAGATCTCACTCCATAATCTTCCTGTGTGCCTGTTACCATTTTTCTAGTTGTACATCATCAAGTAGGCTGGCAGGGGCTCAGGAAAACCAAAGAGTGATAAACTGTAACCCTTTTTTGACTCCAGCAGAAATATACTGCATGCCACAAATGTGACTCATGTGTGTAATTTTCCACTTTTTAGGAGCCACAATTAAGAATATAAAAATAAACAGGTGAAGTTAATTTTAATCTTAAACTGCATGTAAGCCAATATACCCAAAAAAGTCACCTCAACATGTAGTAAATATGAAAAATTGAGATAATATACATTCAGGTTTCTTTTTTGCACTAAGTCTTCACATGTGTATATCTTACAACACATTACAATTCTGACCAGCCCACCTCAAGGGCTAAAGAGCCACATGCTAGTAGCTACCCCACTGGACAGAACAGCTCTGGAGGTCAAAAATGGCTGAAAATCATCCGTTTCTTGAGTTGCTTCTATGACAGACACACGGGTAAAATAATCAACCAACTCAGTCTTCGCCAAGTCACTCGATGGGGAATCTGGTGGTATCTTGAACAGGGAAACACACCCCATTGCAAAATAGGGCCTGGGAACTTTCAGCTTTTAAGTTAATGTTTTGCGCCAAGCACTGGCAATGCTATTGACTCTTTACCTGGGCAAACCTAGTCACCAACGCACACATTTGTGTTGTTTTCATCCTCATTTTAAATAAGAACCGAGGAAATTTAGGTCCCTGGACAAAGTTCTTCTCAGCAGTGTATCCCTCTCCTGCTCCCGGTGGAAATGATCAGGCATTCCCCACTGACACATCCCATAATGTCCCATATATCTGAAACATCCCATTCCACGTGGTCTGTGTGTACTATGCAGGCATGAGAAATGAGATGTAGAGATGACCAGTTTCCGTTACGCCCCAGCCATGGGTGAGACAGTTGGAAAGATGACCTGATCTTACCAGTATTACCTACCTCACAGGCTTACTGTGATGACCAGAGGCAACAAGAGAGAGAGAGTTCTTAGCAAACTGTAAAGCGCTATACAATTCTAGTTATTATTATTGGGAAAGGACACCATTCCTCACCTGCAAGAGCAGATAGAAAAAAGAAAAAAAAAATAGTAACTTGAAACAAAGAGATGATAAGCTGAGAGGGGGATGAGGAATCCATGAAAACAGCGGTTGGTTTTCTGGGCTTTTTCTTTGGAAGAGTACAAAGAGGCTGAGGAAGCTGTAGCACTCTTCCCTGGAAGTCCTGGGAGTCATAAAAAGCAAGCCAGACCACTCGGGAGTACGACCTTCTATCCCTGCTCCATCCCCTCCACACTTTTTTTCCCTCACCCCAAATACTGTACAACTCAGGACAGTTATTCTAAACAGATCTCTTCTCCCCAGGGTCTAAACGTGGCCTAAAAATGCAGCGCCACAGGGGGTACTGGCACCTTCCCGAGCAAGTCACCGAGTCCGGGGAGTCTGGCTCAAGGCTTCTCGCCGGCGCGAACGCCTCAATGTTCTCTTGTGCTGCCCTCTCGCCTCCTCCAACAAAAACAGAGGCTCGGCGAGCCGCCGGAGTCTCCCTTTACCTGTCCAACCGCCCCGTCATGCTTGAGAACTACTCTGGGCAGGCGGCATTTACGAGGTCCGAGGGGAGCCACCCACACAAAGGCGCCTTGTGCCTCTCCGCTCCCGGACGGGCAGCCTAGGAGCCGGGCACCGCACCCAGGCAGGGAAGGCGCTCCCGGTCCCGCAGAGCCCTCCCCGACAAGTCCCGAGATCGGCACCCCCAACCCTCACTCTCCATAGAGAGGCCATCTCCACTCCACGGCTTCATGATGGGGCTCCCCGCGGCTTGCCACAACCCGCACCCCCAAAAGCAGGCACAAGGATTAGGTGTGCACAAGCCGCTCCGAAGAAGTTTGCATTGTCACCGCGCAACGCTCTCAACGCGTCTCGCCTGAAGGAGCGGCTGGGCAACCCCCCTACCCCAGCTCCCCGCCCGCCCCCATCCCTGGGCTGGACACGCCGCCCCCACCCCCAGACCCGCTCACCTCTAGTCCAGTCCACCACTTGCTTGGGGCTCCACTTGGTCACGGGTTCCATGGTAAACGGTTTTGCTCCCAGCGAGGCTAAAGTCGACGGTTTAAGTCTTGCTACCAGGGCCCGCTGCCCCTTCCCGAGAGGGCGCGCCCCGCAGCTGGTCCCCGTGCGCCGGAGCGTCCCGTCAAGGCTGCATGGCCGCGGTCAGCGGGTCATCCCAGCGCGGCCCCCTCCCGGGCGCACGGGACAGCCGCGCGGCTCCTCCTCCAGCTGCCACCGTCCAGCTGCAGCTCCTCCTACCCCCTTCCCGCCGCCGCGGGGAGCCCGGGCACAGCTGCCGCTCCTGGGCGACGGCAGCTGCGGGGACGCGGGACCGTGACCCAGGCCCCCTGGCCTCGGCTCAGCTCGGGGCTCTTGGGCCCAGCTGCTCCCCGCCGCTCGACTGAGCCGATGGCCCGCACCACTTCCTCCGGCTCTCCCGCCGCGCGCTCCGCTCCCGCTTCAGCTCCTCCTCTTCGCGGCGTGCTCTCCCTGGGTCTCCGCTCCGCGCGCGCTGGCGTCCCCGAGCCTTCCCGGCCGCAGGTCCCACCTCCTGCACCTCCCTCCGGGGCTGGACTTGGGCAGGGAGGAGCGCGGGCCGAGCGCGCTCGGGTTACAAAGTTTCAGCTCGGGTCGCTGCTCGCGGAATAAAAGAGGGGCGGGGCCGAGGACCCAGTGAAACTCGTGGGAGGGGGTGGTTCCGCCCGAAAAGGCCGACTCCGGTTACCTTCCCTCTCTAGGACCTTCGCACAAACAGTCGGAGTGTCCCGGGCCCTACCTTCCTTTTCAAGAAGCGGGTTGTAGAGCGTGCGGGCATCCTGGAGAGCCCTTTGGCTTGGGTGAGGCCTGGGTCCTATTGGTAGCAGAACAGTCTGTCTCGGTGTGAGCAACAATACACTTAAAAAAAAAAAAAAGTAGGATCTGCATGTTCTGTTCATTTTCAATGATTTGCATCAGTATTGCTCTGCGATTAAACCTTCCTCGTTTTAAAAATCTCAAGGCAAAATTATTTTGCTTCGTATTTTAGGTAACATTGTGACAATGTAACTTTTTTTTTTTTTTAATGCCCTAAACACCAGCCCGATGTTATTTTCTCCAAAGACAGCGAGTCTACCAGGAGACTGTGCTAGTCACTTCATTCTCGGCTTCATCCATTCTAATCTGCAGTGAAAAACTTGCCCTCCATGTATATATTTTCATTTTTTACTCATTTTCAAACTAAGCCTTCCCTGTTGAATCTTCAAGGCCAGTGTCTAAGAGCAATTATCTCTCATTTTAACTCTGGATATGGGCCAAGTTCTCTGGACTCTGGGATGGGTTGGGCCACAAAGTCCCATGAATCTTGCCTTTAAGATGGACCTTGGCAACAAAAGGCCCAAAGCATCTGAAGGTGCCCAACCCAGAATGTTGGCAGGTAGGCAAAGCCAGAGGAGTTGGGAAGGAAATGGCCTCACCTCTGGGGCAAGGGGAAATGGAGCCAGTTACTTTATTCTCAGCTTTCTCCCACTCTCATCTGAAATGAAAAACTTTGGCCCCCTGTGTATCCATTCCATCCCCTTCTGTTTTCCTACTTAGGTCTTGGGTGGCAGTCAGGGGTGAGGGGGCTGTCACTCAAAGCTAGCACCCAGGGGTTGAAGACCAGCTCCCACTCCACCCCTGCATTAATGGAAAGCAATCACTTTCTGACATGCCATAGGAAAGGCTGCCGTCCTGTTACTGAGCCTGAGGTGCTTGGCAGGCTGGAGTTGGTGGTGGTAATGGTTACCCTGCAAGGCTCAACGCCCTTGTTTTAGTCATGCTACTGCAATGATACTTCAACTTGGTAGTAAAGTGAATCATAATAAATTGGTAGCTTTTAGCATTATTTATGGCTGTATTGTAATAGTCATATTTGCAAAGTGAGCTGATGCTCATTTGGATTAGTCATCAATCTTGAAGGAAAAGCTGCTAGCCAGCCAAAACAAAAAACATCAACAAAACAACAAAAATCAAGGGCACAATTGCAGAGACTGTCAGAAGGGCCCGTCCACATTTCATGGGACTCAATCTGGGGCCAAAATGAACCCTGAACAGAGGGACAATTCTAAATTTGAATATTTACCTCTCCTCCTTCAAAGCCTCTCCTGAACACCCTCCCGAGCTGGAGTGAGCTCTACCACCCACTCATAGAGATTCTTTTGGCACTTAACAAGTCTTACCTTCAATTATGATTATTTATTCACACCTTCCCCTTGGAGACTTAAAGGCAGAACATACCTGATATTATGCAGAGCTTTCTCTCCTCTCCCTCTTCCTACCACCTAGCTGGTAGCACCTCACACCAAGTCAAAGGTGTGGTTAGTATTTATTCATTCAATTAATATCTGTGAATTCCTCCTATGTGCTAGCCACTGCATTCACTAAATATTTGTTGAATTACTGTGATAGGTACTATTTATACAAGTCTGTTGGGATGTTTATGTTGAAAAGATGGCTAGCAGCAGGCCTAAGCATCTGTTGTACACTCTGATGAGCTGGAGTAAGAAGAAAAAAACACTTTAAAAAGTGAAACATCAGACCACCTTCCATGCAACTTACCTCTAGGACTGAGGAAACACAATAACACAGATACGCAGTTATCAAATACAATGATTTTTTTTTTTTGAGCAAGAGTTATTGGCAGACTAGCAAACTTGACAAAGGCAATGACAAACTTCCTGGTAGAGTAAATGACCTTCAAAAAAGATGACCTTTTAAACTTAGTAATATCACTTGTGGGGCACCTGGGTGGCTCAGTCATTAAGCGTCTGCCTTCGGCTCAGGTGATGATTCCAGGGTTCCTGGGATTGAGCCCCGCATCGGGCTCCCTGCTCAGCGGGAAGCCTGCTTCTCCCTCTCCCACTCCCCCTGCCTGTGTTCCCTCTCTCGCTCTCTGTCAAAAAATAAATAAAATCTTTAAAAAAAAACTTAGTAATATCACTTGTTAACCATCTTTATGGCAGAAAATAGGGAAAGGACTTTGACATTTGTCATTGGGTTCACTAGAAAACATAACGAATCTGATCCACACCTTTTGTTACAGCAATCACTGTATGTTGTCATCTTTAATTGTGATTAGGATGACCACATAATTTATCTCCAAACCAAGATATTCCTGAATAGCTAATGCTAAAGGGGAGCTAATAACAACTGCCTGGAAAAACCTGAATAAATTGGGCCATATGGTCCCTGTGATTATGAAGAAAAGTCAAGTGTTAATAATTCTGCCACAGAATTTTACTTGACGTTTTTCACAATGTTTTCAAATTCATTTGCATTAGCCTTTACTGGGGAGTTAAAAGCTAAAATTCTGAGAGTCAAGCAAGATTTTGCAAAATTTCATCCCACTGAGTCAACACACTGTCTGTACTCAGTACAGAAATACATCACAGCTAAAGAGGAAGGCCAAGCTAAGATCTCTAACCCAGAAGACCAATTAACTATCCAAATGAATTAGCGTTCTGTTTACACTTCAAGTCCTGAAGGCTAATTACTATTTAAATAAGGCCTTCTACTTTAATTACAGCTGTTAGCATGTGAAAGTTTTAGGGAGGCCTCCCTTCCCCCGTCTGAAATGCAAACTTGAAGACATCCAAAGTCACTAATGGCACATAATAAAGGCAGAATCTTAGGTGAATAGCTTTGGAAATTAAAGTGTATACAGGGGCGCCTGGGTGGCTCAGTCCTTAAGCGTCTGCCTTCGGCTCAGGTCATGATCCCAGGGTCCTGGGATCGAGCCCTGCATCGGGCTCCCCGCTAGGCGGGAAGCCTGCTTCTCCCTCTCCCACTCCCCCTGCTTGTGTTCCCTCTCTCGCTGTGTCTCCCTGTCAAATAAATAAAATCTTAAAAAAATAAATAAAGTGTATACAAAAAGACCATTTGTAAATTTGCTAAGTTTTCTTCTCTGCTAGCTGTTAACCTATAGCTTTATTACACTGTGCATGTGCGCATGCGCAGAACCCAATTGCCGCTACACTCTTCTTCAGAGGCGGAATTACTCCTTTGGACCTTGATGTTTACCACAATTCATGATACATAGCAAGAAGCTGCATAAATCCTCTTCTAAATTGAACTAAATTTGTAGAACTGATACTAGAACCCACATCTCCTAGATTTCTCTTCCAGCTCCTCCATTTTTCTGACTTTGGGTCTCCTTGCACATAGAGGTCATTTATTCAACCAACGAAATATTCATTCAGTACTTGTAGGGCATTAAACTGGGCCCAAGGAAGATTCAGAAACAAATGCCAGTTATTTATATATATATATAATATAGAGAGAGTTATATATTATATATAATTATATAATATATAGTTATATATATATTATATATATATTTTTTAAGTAGCCTCCACACCCCCAGTGTGTAGCCCAAACAGGGCTTGAACTCATGACTCTGAGCTCAAGAGTAGGACACTTAACCGACTGAGCCACCCAGGTGCCCTTAATGCCAGTAATATTTATAGGTCAAAGGCATCATGTGATTTTCTGAGGAGGGAGTTTCATCAGCAGTCTTTATCAGAGGAAAGTACCCTGGTAGACCCAGACAAGAAAGTTTTAAGGGTCGATATGATATTAACATTTTGAACCAGTCCATATTTTAT